>NC_133391.1:19571712-20771712 GCF_047511655.1 Castor canadensis | reverse complement strand
ATAACAATTTTATACCTACTGTTATTTTTGTTAAGTAAGACTGTGGTTTGAGATTCAAAAGATGATAGCATATAGGCATCTAAATCAGACAATGAGAGTGTTTCATTTAAGTGCTAAGTCTAACAATCGCTCTACTGAAATACTGGATGCTGATATCAGTCTGTTCCTTTAAGTGCTTTGTTGAACAATCAAGCAGAACACTGCTCTCCCATTCTCTGTTCATTTATCTTTGCTGCTGCCTCCATTTGCTCTGGCCAGTTACCATGGGACTCCCCAGTGCACAGCCCCTCCTGTCTTCTCCAGCCCTTCTATACTCACTCACTAAACAACCTTGTCCCACCCAGGGTCTTGAACAGCTTCTCTATGCTGATGAATTCCAGATTTTCTTCCCTAACCGTGACTAATCAGCTGCCTGTTTTGCATATTGATGTGGATGGCCCGTAGGAATCTTAATATGTCTAAAAGCAAACTCTCCCCTCTTCTCTGAGCCCAGCTCCTATTCTTTGCTTCTTTTTTATGCCAATGCACAGATTCCTTGGACTTCAACATTAAGCACCCTCTTCCCTTAAGTCCTTTTACAGCTCTTTCTCTACCTATGATGCTCTTCCTCCAGATATGTTTATGGCTCCCTCCCCATGTAATCTCTCCTCTAACTTCATTTTCTCAGTCAGATCTATTTAAAAATCCATAAAGAATAAAATTTGCAACTCTGTGTTCCCTGTCCTTTCCTGGCATTCTCTGCCCTGCTTGTAGTATCTATGTTATCCTATTATAGCAAGCATTATGCTAGGTTTGGGTGTGGTTTGAGTGTCCTATGAGGGTTCATTATGGTGGAGTTTCAGTCCTCAAGGACTATTGGGAGATGGGGCCGAGTGGGAGGTCTTTAGGTCACTGGGGGTATGAGGTAGTTTCCCCCAACCCCTTTAGTTCTCTGAGAGGTTTCTTATAAAAGAGCAAGGCTGGTCACTCCCATCCTGTCTGCTTCTGGTTCAAAATGTACTCACTTGCTCTGACTTGTACTTCCATCGCAAGGAGATATAGCGAGGGCATAGCCATCATCACATATCCTGTGCTGTTCTAGTTTGAATTTCCAAAACTATGAGCTAAGTACACTTGTTTTATTCATAAGTAGACTGTTCATTATAGTGACAAAAATGGCTAATACATATTATATACTACAGTGTTATATAAATATTTAGCTGCTTTTTCTCTTAAGCTGTAATTTTCTTTCTACATAAACTCTATAAGAAGACAAATTTTCACTTTATTTGCTGATATATGTATTCTCAGTTCCTAGAATGACACCTGGTTGGTACTCAACTGTTTGTTTAATGTAAAAGTGTTTACATCAAAATCTGAAAGGGGGAGAAAGTGGGCATGATGAGGGTGAAAAGGGAAGTGGTGTAAAAGGAGAAGTGGGATTGAAGAGGCGCTTTCGTGGTGCAGTGCAGGAGAGGGAAAGGCACTCTTGACAACAATGAAGAGTAAACCTGAAACTGGCTTTCTGGGGATGTTGTGGAGTCTCGTTCCATGGAGTCTGCTAAAAATAGAAAGAGCCATTTCTCAGTCATTGTTGAGTGTGATGCATCTGGAGGCAGAGGCTGCACAAAATGATTCCTTGGTACTCTCCAGGTCCATGTCATGTGATTTGTGAATACGAACTTCAGCTTGAAAAACAACTCCCTCATGAGTCCAGTGCACCCAGTCTGCTTCTTAATACATGCAATGCAGTTTAGATAGGCTTGGCTGTGATAAAGTGAAACAAAATACATCGGAGTACAGACTAAAGAAGATTTGAATTATCTTCTATGGAAGTGAGTTATTTTTAAGTCATATTTTGGTTTTGTTTATTTACCAAAAATAATTCTAACAAATGGGTTTTCATTTTTTACTATCTTCATGTTTTACTGTGCCCTTACAGAGCACTTCCCAGCCCTAAGCAAAGATAAAATCGTCCACAAGGAAGAACCTGTAAAGCCAAGTTTGGAGGTTAAAAACTCAGTCATGAATGTTCTTGCTCTTGTGGGTTATCTCAGATTCTTAGCATTATTTTAATGTCATTTTTAATGTGAATTTCCATGCTATTTTAATTCATTAGTCATGGGCTATCATTTTTTGAAGTAATTACTGTAATTTCATCAAATGACATAATTATAGTAAATACTTTGATGTAATTACCATAAATATGGAAAGAGACACCCGAAGGTGTAATAATGTCACAAACTAAGATATTTATGATGTGTAAAGACAAATTATGATGACATTTATGACATGTAATAACATCACAGAGTTCTGTGTTTATGTTGTATAAAGAATAATGATATAAATAGAATGTGAAATTACATCATTTAGATTAACTTCTTTTATAAATAGTATAGAAACTTCAGAGTTCTACAAGGCCTGAAGTTGAGATTAATAAATACATCACTGACTTTTTTTCCTTTGAACCTTAATAAAAGACTATGCTATCGTATTGGGGTAAAAGCATTTACCCTTTAAAAGCATAGACATAAACACAAATCAGAGAGAGAAAACGGGAAAGCACATGTTTAATCTTTGAAAAAAATGTTCATTTGAAGAGTTGAAGAATAATGTTAGATATGTTTGTAGAAAAGTCAATGTTTGATCCATATTGCTGATTGAGACTAATAGCTTACTTTAATATTGTCTTTAAAACACTCAGGCTATTGGGTACTCACCAAAGTAGACATTTATTTAATTGAAATTTTTTTCCATGTCAGATTGTTAAGTTTAGGAAGAAATAACTTTGCATGTCTATATTCTGACTATTGAAGTAATATGAAATAAATTTTCAAGAAAAGGGGAAAATGGAAGGCCTCAAGTCTAAAGCACAGCTTAATTTTGTGAATTTTAATTCTTGTTTGACTAAGGCAGACAAGTACCTTACAAATAATTCCTACTGCAAAGTTGCAAGTTTAGGGTGAAAGGTATTATGGCTATCATGATTAACTAATTTATGATCCTATTGGTGACCAGCATCTTCTTGTATATGAGAGAAATCCAACATCAGGAAAATATAGCCTTTTCCTAATGTATTAATAGAAGACTTCTTGGTACATTCATTTGACCTGGTTATATCTTGAAACCTGCATTTCGTTCTCTGAGTCAATCTTTCTCTTTCCTTCTACGCTCTAGTGCTGTGTGAAGGACCCTTCCCATTCTGCAGCCTCAGCCATCCTGAAACCCTTGATAATGTCTTAGTATATGATACTTTTCTCTCCACGGGCACACTGAATTCCAGGCTACCACAGGGATAATTTTAAGTATTTTACCTCTTTTTCCCATGAATGCCAAATACCCATTCACTAATAACAAACAGTTATGCTTGTGTTTTGGTTATGAAACTAGTGATTCACCTGCAGACTTCTGGTTCCTTGAAGGTTGTGGCCTGCGAGCACTTCTGAGCTCAATTTCTACATTTATGAAGACTCTTAATTGCAAACAACAGAATCCACTCCAGCTAGTAAAAGCAGCAAGTGAGTTTATTAAATCATATTTGGAGTGCACATAATTAACCACAAGAACCAGCAAATTAGGCTCAGAATATACCCTACCAAGAAAAAAATTACAAATAATGCCAGTGGGAACGCTTACAGGCATAATTCCACATTCTCAGATTGAGGAGTGTATCCCTTCCATGGGAAGATAAGTATAGAGCCATAGAAGTCACTGCCGGGACTGCTTCCCCTGCTACATCTGAGAGCTCAGTGTCCCCGTGCCACATTCCTCTAACACATCAGCAAAGTGGTCCTCAATCCTCACCTGGCTCCCTGCTCCAGGGAAGTCTGTCTTTGCTTCATCTGATTATTGGAACCTAGGTTATGTGACTGTACCTCACCTGTTTAGGAGACAGAAAGGCCAGGTCTTGACCTCAAATGAGAGGAAGGGAAAATCCTAATGCAGAAAGTTACCTTAAAATATGAGAATGGTTTCCAAAAATTCTGACCTATCATTTGCTTTATGTTTATGTACTATATTTGGAGACTATTCTCTGGGACCTCAGGTTTAAAACCATGTGGAAATATTTTAACTGGTACCTAGATCATCGTACTCAAAGCTACTATCCTATAAAGTTGTAAAGTCACTTGCATGTTTTTTGAGTTTACTCCTTTCTCTCAGCCAGTAACTCTGCCTCTTAGAACCAGGCTGTGATGATGGAGAAGAGAAGGCAGATGGTCTTGATCTTAATAGCTTCAAGATGCTCAAGTAAACCATTGCCTTAAAATCTAAATGTCATTGCATTTTACTGAGTTTCACTGGTGAGCAGCACCCTGATATTGTTAGAACTGATTCTGATTCTTACTAAATTTTCAGCAGTCACCACAACATATCTGCCACAGGATTGACTGACTTTATTGACATGAATTCAACTCAGAATTTCTTAAAATGAGTTGAACAGTAAGAGAGTCACTGTCAGTTACTCACTGGAGTAGCCCCAAATGGTAAACCAACTCTTTCAAGGCCAGTGGTTTTCATTTTGGAGAGGAAGGTCACAAAGATTCAGGATCACACCAAAAATAAGTAAATGTCCACATAGGTAAGGACCTTATTTCTGGGCAAACCTGCCCTCAAGGTTTAGGTTGAATTTCATTTTCCACAGTGTCCTTCATAGGAAGGATGACGATAGTTTGAAACACAAATAAAACAAAGAGGAAAAACTAGTGTGTGTCAGCTTCCTGTCACTGTCACAAAATACCTGAGATGATATCTTTATAAAGAAGAAAGTTTTAACCTGGCTCATGATTTCAGAGTTTCCAGCATGGTTGTTTGCATCCATTTCCTTTTAGATGTGTTGTGAGACCTTGCATCATGATGAGAAGTTCTGCAGGAACAAACTGCTCACCTCATCCTAGAGAATGAGGGAGGGTCTGGGATCCCAATATCTCCTTCTAGGGCACACCCCCAATGGCCTGACCTCTTCTCAGTAGGTTCCATCTCTTAAAGGTCCCTCCACCTCTCTGCACCCTAGCCTGACGTCCAAGCCTTTAGCACATGGGCCTTTTGGGGACACTTACTTTAAACCATTGCAGAGTCCACACAAAGCTTCCCAAATGTGTGATTTTAGGGCAAACCAGTAAAAACTGTGAGAACTCTAGTCTAGTGTAGTGCAATGAGAAAATCTCCCAGAGAAACTGCAAAATCATGTCAGAATTATTCCTTATCTGTGTATTAAAAAGTAATAACAGAATGTATATGTTTAGCAAAGAAATAATATTAAGAAAGTTAGAATTTTGTAAGTGAAATTGAAGAGCAGAAAAAAATCATTATTTGAGTGATTATTAGTTTTCTATAGCAAGGTATTCTCTTAAGTCTATTATCACTTGTACCCAAGACAGGAAAGGAAAATAATCTCCCTACTCTCAAGTTAAAATTCATTTTGTACTATGTGGAGTGTTTTTTTAATCACATTATATCAAGAGCTTCTTAGCCACTAGAAATATGTCATTTAAAGTCTGAATGGTGTGATTTTTTTTTTCATTTTTCTTTTATTATTCATATGTGCATACAAGGCTTGGTTCATTTCTCCCCCCTGAACCCACCCCCTCCCTTACCACCCATCCGCCCCCTCCCTCTCCCCCCCCCAATACCCAGCAGAAACTATTTTGCCCTTATTTCTAATTTTGTTGTAGAGAGAGTATAAGCAATAATAGGAAGGAACAAGGGTTTTTGCTGGTTGAGATAAGGATAGCTATACAGGGCATTGACTCACATTGATTTCCTGTGCGTGGGTGTTACCTTCTAGGTTAATTCTTTTTGATCTAACCTTTTCTCTAGTACCTGTTCCCCTTTTCCTATTGGCCTCAGTTGCTTTAAGGTATCTGCTTTAGTTTCTCTGTGTTAAGGGCAACAAATGCTAGCTAGTTTTTTAGGTGTCTTACCTATCCTCACCCCTCCCTTGTGTGCTCTCGCTTTTATCATGTGCTCATAGTCCAATCCCATTGTTGTGTTTGCCCTTGATCTAATGTCCACATATGAGGGAGAACATACGATTTTTGGTTTTTTGGGCCAGGCTAACCTCACTCAGAATGATGTTCCCCAATTCCATCCATTTACCAGCGAATGATAACATTTCATTCTTCTTCATGGCTGCATAAAATTCCATTGTGTATAAATACCACATTTTCTTAATCCATTCGTCAGTGTTGGGGCATCTTGGCTGTTTCCATAACTTGGCTATTGTGAATAGTGCCGCAATAAACATGGATGTGCAGGTGCCTCTGGAGTAACAGTCTTTTGGGTATATCCCCAAGAGTGGTATTGCTGGATCAAATGGTAGATCTATGTCCAGCTTTTTAAGTAGCCTCCAAATTTTTTTCCAGAGTGGTTGTACTAGTCTACATTCCCACCAACAGTGTAAGAGGGTTCCTTTTTCCCCGCATCCTTGCCAACACCTGTTGTTGGTGGTGTTGCTGATGATGGCTATTCTAAGGGGTGAGGTGGAATCTTAGTGTGGTTTTAATTTGCATTTCCTTTATTGCTAGAGATGGTGAGCATTTTTTCATGTGTTTTCTGGCCATTTGAATTTCTTCTTTTGAGAAAGTTCTGTTTAGTTCACGTGCCCATTTCTTTATTGGTTCATTAGTTTTGGGAGACTTTAGTTTTTTAAGTTCCCTGTATATTCTGGTTATCAGTCCTTTGTCTGATGTATAGTTGGCAAATATTTTCTCCCACTCTGTGGGTGTTCTCTTCAGTTTAGAGACCATTTCTTCTGAATGGTGTGATTGTAACCAACTCTTTTATTTTCTACTTTATACAATTTTAAATTCATTTTATGACTCTCAACTGTTTTGGAGTTTTAATTGAAGCCCCCAATTTCTCCAGAACATCTTTAATTAAAAGCTACCTGAGGGCTGATAGAGTGACTCAAGTGGTAGAGCCTCTGCCTAGCAAGTGGGAGGCCCCGAGTTCAAACCCCAGTACAGCCAAAAAAAAAAAAAAAACTTCCTGAATGGGAAGGTTTTTTGATGGGTCAGTTAGGACATTGGTACTGCCAAATCTGGACATTGAATAAATATCAGGGGTGTGTCACAGCTCAGTGTTCAGTGGATTTAGGACCTGTGAGTTCTCAACCTGACTCGGTTCCTACTGCCCTGTGTGCTGCTTCAAGAGATAATCTCCTCTCTCTGGCTTCTGTTTTTATCATTTATTGAATTGAGGCTGGGGAACAGCGTGCCTGTCAGATTGCTATACTATGACAGGGATATAACTGAAAATAGTAGAGTGTTTTGTCCATCTCCTCAGCAAAATGGAATAAGCCCCTTTTGTGTTTTAAGAGTGAACTCTATTGCCTGATGTATGCTGTCACATGTTTGCAAAGAGTGTAAATTGATTTTCACTCAACACAAGACTGAAAAGCCACAGTGCTGCCAAACTCAAAATTGCTAAACTGTCTGGAGAGGCTCACCTGAGCCCAGGGAATCTGAGGGGCTACAAATGTGTAAATCAGATGCTTTAAGAAAAAACTGTAGCCAAATTATTCCACAGGGACAAGCTAATTGTAAGTTATACAGTCAGACATACTTTCAGCCAGTTGATCTCCAAATTTAACTTTCATTATGTCTGTACTGAAGAGGCTCCTCACATGCTTGTTCTAAGAAAACTAACTTCTCAGAGCAGATCTGCATTGTTTGCATGGGGGGATGGTACTTAAAAAGTATAGTTGACTTGGAGTGGAATTGGGAGTTTCAGAGAGTTGGGAAATTCCCCATTTCACTGGATTTCGACATGATGAAAAAGAGCTTAATCCCAGCTGTGAACTGCCCTGGGTTTGAATCCAGGTCTATGGGTTAAAGCTCTATGTCTACTTTCATTCTCTGTCAAGTGACAGTAATAATAGTTCTTTCTTCTTGGGGTTGGTGTCAGGCTGAGGCAAGGTGAGCCCTACAAAGCAATGAATGTGGTTGGCTAGTGTGTGCTTTCATCAACATCCGCTAAATCACTTTCTCCTTTGAATGAGAACGAGGCAAGTATGGTCCAGAAGACAAAATGTTTGTGAGACCCCATCTCAACCAATAAAAGCTGGGTATTGTGGGACACACCTATCATCCCAGCTATGTGGGAAGCATAAATAGGAGGATTTGACCAGGCTAGCCAAGGCATAAAAGTGAGACCCTATTTAAAAAACACATAAAGGAAAAAGGGTGTTGGAGTGGCTTAAGCAGTCAGGCTCCTGTTGGCAAGTGCAAAGCCCTAAATTCAACCCCCAGGACCACCAAAAAAAGGGCATGCGGTTACACCATATGACCACACCATCAGTTAAACACTTTTTACTAAGAGATATGTTGAGTTTTATATGGCTGAAAGACGCACAAGGCAAGATATTTGTCAGAAAATATACACATGCATGCTTGCTAACTATATGCATGTGTGCCTGTGTAAAGAACCTGAGCTAAAAATAAAACTTCAGAGTTATTAGTAAAAAATGAGATTAGTGAACATATTTTCAGATATTCTCAATGGATATGTACAGATGAGATGATAGGGTGATCGAAATAACTTTAAAAAAATTTTACAGAAAAATCATAAAGTATTACAGAGAACTGTCATATACACTGCACCCCTTCCCTCTACTATGAATATTTCACAATAAGAAGGTACAAGGATGAAAATTAATAAACCAGCATTGGGATACTTCTATTAAGCAAAGTCCATACTTTATTTTGCTCGTTTGGCTTTTCTTCCTAAAATTCTTTTTCCTGTTCCAGGCCCCCTTCCTTAGGCTTCTCCAGGCCACGACAGTTTCTCAGACTTCCCTTGTTAGATAGTTTTGAGAATTACTGGTTCAGGTATTTTGTAGAACAATCCTTTCCTGGGACGATCTTCTCTGATGGTTTCTTATGATTAAACTGGAGCCATGGGTTTGGTGAGGAAGCCACCAAGGTAAAGGATTATTTTCTTTGCATCTTATGAAGCAACAGGATTTGTCACTGTTGAAATTGACCTTGGTCACATATCTGAGAAAGAGTTGATCAGGTTTCTCCAACTATAAATAAGATGTTTTAAAACACTGAGATCATACTACACAAATAATTTTTCCTGAAAATCACTTAAAATTTTCAAGGAAATTAGTTGGCACAAAACTGAAAGATTTGCCGAATATGGGAGGATTTTTTAATATATATGAGGTTATTGCTTCTAAAAGAGTTTTTTGTTATGGTGGTCGATGTCTAATCTTTGAGCCCCTTCTGGTGGCATTTTGAATTGGAGGACAGCCTGGCTCATAGTGACCTCTGGTTATCAGTGGAGATGTCCTGACAAATTTTGACAAATTTTGGCTAAGAGAGACGTGCTCTTGTGGCAGAGATAAAGCAGTGCACATTTTCAGATATTTATGTGTTGAATGGAGTAACATTAAGACAGGAAATTCTCAAAGGTATTCAACATAAGAACACTGAGCCAAAGAACTGCCCATTAATTCTGGGTCTTTGGTGCCCTGCAGCTAGTTCAATTTCTGTTTCTCTGATTCCTCATTTTGTTCTCTTCTTTTTTACCAAAATTTTGTTACTTTGTTATTTTCCCATTAACCCACTCAATTTAACTTTAAACTTTAATAAACTTTGATATAGCTTGTGTCTATTGGCTCACAGTGAAAAAAATCATAAACTAAGAATGTTTTCTTTAAATGAAAAACTTTCAAAAATTAGGGACACTTTTTACAAACATTATAAATATTTTATTTTAAAACATTTCATTTCTTCCTTTCTTGTCTGATAAATGCTACCTCCCATTTGTTTCCCCTCTTTATTTTGGTTAGATGAGCTATTCCTCTTGATTTGCATGGTGTTTAACTAATGGTGAAGAGGATGAAGTGAATCTGAGAAACAAAGAAACATAAGTCTCAAAAACTCAGCAGAGAGCTCTTCCTCACCCACGCTGCTGTCCACCTCAGTTGCTGGAGGCTCTGTTCCAAGTATCCACTCAGGATGGATTTCCTAGTTCCCAAAAGACATTAATCTTGAGGATTTGGGAAAGAGAACTCATAGTTCCTGAGAATTCCTGAGAGCTCCCCAAATCATAACTTCTTCTACATGTTTTATTTCACTCTATGTAAATATATATATATATCACTTAAAATAATAGAGTGACAATGGCAATAAAAACTAAATAATTTTAATGACAGGGGTTATACCAAAAGTTTCAGAGGTGTTCCTTAAAAAAACATTATTTTGCTGTGCAGGGCTCCTATGGGTATGATTATACTAAAAATCACATATTTAAACAGAGAAGTGACTACATTAAAACCTATCAAATTGTACACTTTGAAGGAGTGAATTTTCTAGTATGTGAACTACATCTCAATGAAGCTCTTATATAGAAGAAAAAGGATAAGATTAAAAATACAGTTTCATGATTTAAAATTATTATGAGCCAATATAAAATTTACATAAAATTTATCATATTTACTCTATTATAAATATATACATATTGCACTAAAACAGTGTGTAAACTAACATTCTTTATGCATATCTAGCTACATACGCTAGTATATATTATGCCTATGATTATATACTCTTGTCATATTTTAATAATAAGTTATACTTTTTATATTTAATAATATATATGTTTAAGTGTATTTATTATAAAACTTACATACTATGTACTGTAATGGTATGTAAAGAAATTCATGTGAATATATGCACATACATGTCAGTACCATGTGAAAATCATATTTACTGGTGTTGGCAGTTGGTAGAAAACATTGAAGGAGTGATCATTAACCTAAAATCAATGGGAAATAAAAACCATTTGAGTAACTGATAGATGTTAAATTGAGGACTGATATTTTTGGATGAGAATAAGCCTATTGATCACCGAGCCTGCTCTTCTGTGAGCACCACCACACACTTACAAAGCAATCATTCATTAACATTGACACAGCCTATGAAGTCTTCCAGCTCCCTGGAGCACCCCCGAATCCTTTTTGACCCTGATGTTCTGGAGGAGGTGATACCATTCTGTTGGTACTTCTTATTTTTCTTGGCACAAATATTGTATTTGCCTTATTTAGTTTTCTATATCTTTTTTACATTGTTTCTTCTCAATACATTATTTCTTTTTTGGGTTAGTCAACAAAAACTACATATTCGTTCTTTTGGTCCAGGAACTTGCTAATTGTGCATTTTAATCACTTATTTACACTATATATTATTATTTACACATCTATTTTCCTAGTTATGCTAGAGAATACAGCCTACACCCATAGCTTACAGCTTACATGGAAGTAATTCAGATTGTTGGTTTTACCACTTGACTACACTAATTGAATCTTCTGATATTTTTGGTTCCTTTTCTCCTGCCCCGCCCCCCATGCTGTGAATCCTAACCAGGACCTTGGCCATGCTGGGCAAGAGCGCTCCACTGAGCTATGTCATCAGCCTTTGTCCTTTCTTTTGCCCTATCACTCTCTGACATGTTAGCAGTATATGCATTTTAGACACCATATGACATCATTATCCCTTTGTTGAACAGCTAAAGCTAACTTTTGATTGCATATTTGTCACTTATGGTGGTCATCTTTCTCTCCATTGGAATCAATTTTATTCTTGCTGTAGGATTCGTTTTTGTTTGTTCTTTTTGTTTTGTTCTAGTGTATGTCTGCTATTAGAAATTCTCTGAGGATGTCTTTATGAATCACTTTCATTTGTGAAATAGATATTAAAAAGCTTTTCTCTCAGCACTTAAAATATGCTATTGTCTTCTGATTTTTGTTATTTATTTTGAAAAGTCAACTGTCAATCTTATTTTTGCCACTTGGAAGCAATGTGCCTTTTCTCTACGTCTGTTCAGATTTTCTCTAGATCTCTGGTTTTCAGAAGTTTTAGTCCAATGTCTGCACAAAGGGTTTTCTTCATGGTTGTGCTCCATGGAAGTTGAAGTACTTTTTACCCTCATGGACTGTGTTTCTGCTCCATCCTCCTTTTCTCCTTCAGAATCTTCAATTATCTCTCAACTTTCAAGAACATATATACTATGTCTCTCTGTTATTTATAATAATTTTATTGAGAAATAATCAGCATACTGTAAAAATCAGCATTTAAAACATTATGCTAAGTGAAATAAGCTAATCCCCAAAGAACAAATATTGCATAGCTCTGCTGATATGATCTCTGAGGTTGAATTATCAGAGATAGAGAATAACAGTAGTTGACAGAGTTGGGTGGGGAAGAGAGTGAGGAGTAACTCCTTAACAGGCAAAGAGTTTCAGTTTTGCAAGATGAAAACATTCTGGAGATGAATAGCGGTGATGGTTGTACAGCAATGCTTATGGCTTTACTGCCATTGAACTGTGAGTTTAAAAATGGCAGAAATAGTAAATATTGTGTTATGTATTTCTGTTCAATTTGTAATCACCTCCAAAAAGTGCTCCATACATTTGTTTGTCACTGTTTTCAGAGCTGTGCAACCATCACAACTGTATTCAGTTCAGAACATTTTCAACACCCCAGAATGAAACCTTGAATCCACTAGGAGTCTCTCACCATTTTCATTTCCCAGTAAGCCTTAGCAAATACTACTGTTTTATTTCTATGAATTTGACTTTTCTGGATATTTCTGGACATTTCAAATAAAAAGCATCATACTGACTTTTTCTACTTAGCATAATGTTTACAAAATTCATGCATCTTGAGGGTATAAATATTTCCTTGTCTTTATGTTTGAGTAATGTGTCAATATATGAATTTGCTGTTGTTCCTACTTTTTAGCTAATCTGAATATAGCTGCTATTGACACTCATGTAAATGAGTTGTTGGGCATATGTTTTCAATTGGTTTGTATCATTACCTAGGAGAGGAATTGTTGGGATGTATAGCAGTATAACGTGATAGTTGAGAAACTACTGAATTATTTTCCAAAGTGGTTCTACCATTTTATATCTCCACCAATAAAGTATAAATCTTCCAGTTTTCACCTCTCCATAGTCCTTCCTATTGCTGGTCTTTTTTTTTTTTAAGAGAAAATTTTATCTATCATAGTGAATACAAATGATTATCTCATTTATTGTGAGTTTTATTTGCACTTTCATGAAAATTAACAATAGTGAGCATCCTGTCATGTGATTATTGACTATTTTAATATCTTCTTTGGAGAAATGTCCATCCAGATTCCTTGGCCACTTTTGTATTGGGTTATTTATTTTTATTCTTGAACTATAGTTTGTATTTTCTGAGTACAAATTTCTTATCAAATGTATGATACACCATACATTTTCCCATTCTGTGGGTCACTTTTACTTTTATGATGAAGTTCTTTGAAGCACAACATTTTTTAATTTTAATGAAACCAACTTACCTGTTTTGTTTTTGGTCACTTGTGCTTTTGTTTTCAAGAATAGGAAACCATTGTCTAACCCAGGATCACAGAACTTGATTCTCATGTTTTCTTCTAAGAATTTTGTAGTTTTAGATCTCACAGTTAGACCTTTGATCTCTTTTCTGCTAATGTCTATACATACTCTTCAGCAGAAGCTCCACCTTCATTCTTTTGTGTCTAACTATCCAGTTGTACCAGCACCCTGTGAATCAATGATGTTGATCCATTCCATGAAATGTCTCGGCAACCTCAAGTAATCAATTCACCGTAAATGTAAACACCAAACCTAAAGATTTCATCTTTCTTTTTTATTTGATTTGTATATTACCTGCTTTCTTGCCTCCCTTTACCTTTTCCTGCATTCTGATCATTCTTGTTTCTTCTGATTCTCATTCTTTTAGTTTACTTATGCAGAAGTGAATTGTCCATGCACTAACGTTTATCTTAATGTTTATAATGTTATCTGGAAGATCTGATTATTAACTACACTTAATAACATTGTATCTTTGAGTTCTTGTTATTAAATATATTTACCTACTTTATAATTCTAGATATTAAAACTGGCAGTTCTATAGTGTCCATTTGATGATGTTTACAGAGGCCAAAATATGATCAAATTCTCCACACTTTTGCCTACTTAGTCTACTTCTTATTTATCATACATAATAATCAGTTATTTTTAAATAGATGTGTGCTAATATCAGTAATGTAATCACTGTTGGCTTTTTTCCTCTTGCACATCATTTAGCTGTGTTTATTGTCTTCTTTCATATTTGGTCATTTTTTATTCATTTTTAGATTTGTGTGTGAAACACCCTTAGGGAGAATCATTTTATCCCAGAGACATTTCCTTTTTCTTTTCTTTTCTTTTTTTAAAAAATGAGCTTCAATCAGGGATTCAGTTAGACCTCACATGTTTGTCATTTTAGTTAGACTAATCTACCTCTGTTTTTTTCCCCATTCCTAGGATGTGACTTTCCTGGGCTTTTGATGTAGAGGCCAATGTATCTTTGACTCGTTAATTGTAAAATACTTTGGGAAATGTTCTCTTGCATTCTACTCTTTGCAACTTCAAAATCTAGCAAGTGTATTGAGGAGAAAATGCCCTGGCTTGATGCAGGCTCTTCCCCTGCAGGAATGGTCTGCTACACAGTGAAGTTGTGCACTTCATTCTGTCAGACCCTCAATGGCCCAGCTGCTTGTCCTCTGAGACTCTTCAAAAAGGACTGATAAGAAACATGAGCTCAATTATTCTCAGACAAACCCCAGGGTTTTTTCTCAATAAGACTCTTAGTTGACAATACTAAGTTTGAGATAAACTGCACTCTGTGTCCTTGTCTACATGATAATTCATGGTAGCACGTAAGGCTCTGGAAAGAACTATAGCAGAAAAACTGATTTTATTTCATTGGATGTCTTCACAACTTTTATCTTGATGAGCTTTTTTAGGTGGCATGTGTTCATATCCTGCTGAATTCATGTTAGAAAAATTGTTAGAGGACTGATAATATCTGGACTGTGCACATCTACCTCTGACCTGTGTGGGAATAAAAAGTGTATATATGCTTTTTTGCTCAATCTTCATGCAAGTTAAAATGACAAAATATTATGGTATTAATTAAAAATGAAATGACTGAATAAAAAAGTGTGTTAAGAATGTTAAGTCAGGAATGAGGCTTTTTCATGAGTGGGAAATAAATTTCGCTCAAGACTCCAATTTCTGGGGTGACAAATGGAGGGCTATGCTTTCAGAATGTTGTTTTAACTATTCTTCATTGATGGGGTGACATTTGCTTTTCTTTTCGTTTATCTCAAAAGACCTTTCACAATGTCCTAACAAGGGGCATTATTATATTCCTCTTACATATGGGGGCATGAGGCTTAGAAGAACCTGACCAAAATTTCACAGCTACCAAGTACCATTTGACTAAAACTTATGGGCTTTATATAAAGTGCCAAGCACATTACAGAAAAAATTCATAAATGTATCCAGGTGTAGTACACACCTATAATCCCAGCACTCAGGAGGCAGAGGCAGGACCAGCAAGAAATCAAGGCTAGCCTGGGTTACATAGAGAGGCCCTGTTTCAAAAAAAAAATCCATAAAACCAAAACCCAACAAATTTATAGCACATCTAAAGTAGGTATCATATAATCTATACTGTTGAACAATAAAGAAGCCTCCAGCTTTCAACTGGTTTCATCATAGAAGAGAAGTTAATAAACTTCACCTTCAACATCACCTTCTTACTTTCACCATCAAAGTTACTTATGAAAATAAAGAAGGAGCAAGAGTTTTTCTCCAAACTGAAGATTCCAACTAACTCTGCAACAAACAATATTTCTCGAGCCAATTAAATATAACTCCTTAACTTTGGAAGGGTGAACTAAGATGGAAAGTAGAAAGCAACTCAGGTATGCAGTTTTTTTCCCAAAACTTTAATAGAAAAGAAAACATCAGGTAGACCATTGGTAACAAACTGGTCCCCATCCTTAGCTGCTCTGGATACATTTTGTGTTACCTTAGTGTAAAACTGCTTTTGGACTTTGGCTTTGCCAATGAACTCCAAGGTCATTTTCGCTCTTTTTTAAAGGAATCTTGTTCGACTGTGGAGCAGAGTGGGCAAAACTTCTAATGCAGGACTCTTTAGTGTCCTAAAAGCTGTTCGAGGCAACTTGTATGTGAAGTCACTAAACCTCTGACACTGTCTGGGCAGGTGTCCACATTAAAAAAAAAAAAAAAAAAACCTCAACTAAAAGAAGAACCTCAATCCTATTACTACTTTTTGCCCTGAGCGCTTTGTCTTGTGCGTAATTTGAATATGGTAGAGTTAGATCTGCTCTTGGCAAATGTTGCTAACTTTTATTTGGGTTTCTTTTAAGGAGAATATTCTTCACAAACTGATGATTGGTACTCTTAATTCCTTCAGGTGAGAATGTAGGAGGTGCATAGAATTTTTGAAGCTGTATTTCTTGTGTACTTACATCTCTTTTGCTGTTGCTTTTTTCATGCATGCATAAGGGGAATTTCTAGAAATCAGCAAATAGAATTTGAATGCTAAGGGGTGGCTCCCTATACAGACCTTGTTTTAATAGAATTAAAAAGAGGGAGAGAGAGGAAGAGAATAAGGAGTTCTTGGGCAGCACAGAGGGGACTATTTTAAAAGTTTACACACATAAAACCTAACATCCTATTCACTTAATTTGCATATAAACATCCATCAGTCATAAATTTACAGGATATAAGTATACTGCGTGAACTTTTTTGGGTATGTTCTCATTTAATTTTTCTTTTCCATTTAAGGAAAGTTAAGATAAGTTAAAACCTCCTCTTCTTTTACTGTAATGTTACTACATCCCTCCATTCCCACATCCATTAGTAATCAGGGAACCATCTTGCAACTGAGTATGTAGATAGCTATGGTTTCCCACACATTTATAATTTTATCAAATAAATAAATGTGTATAGAGGCCTATATAAACATATGAGTATATATGAGGTTCCAGTCTTTGATTAGTTTATAAAATAGGATGTGATAGACTGAATTGTATCTCCCCCAAATTCATATGTTAAGGCTTTTACCACCCCCTCCTCACCACTACATCGGGAGATAGTCTTAGGGACTAGGTAAGGTTATACTAAGTCATAGGACGGAGCTCTAATCCTAGAAGACTGGCCTTTGTGAAGGAGAAAAGTATGAGTGAGAGCTTTCTTTGTCTCTCTGCCATGCAAGTGAGGACACAGAGGGTAGCCATCTACAAGCCTTCGCCAGAACCCAACTATTCCAGCATCCTGACCTCAGATTTACAGCTTCCAGAACCATAAGAAAATGAGCTTCTTTTGTTTAGCCTGCTTAGTCTGTGGTATTTTGTTGTATCAGCCAAAGCAGACTAATACCTACTTTTCATTTGTCTTCCACAAAAGTTCTTAGAAATCCTTTCAAGCCAAATGGACTGATTCTAATTTATCCTTCTCAATGACTGCAAACTATTTTAAAGTGTGGATTTACCATAAATTATTCAATCTATTCTATTCACTGTCATTTCATTTGCTTCCAGCTTTTTGCTTAACTCTAGTAACGCTGAACAATCTTGCAATAATTGATCTTCTTCATACTTCAGTGCACACCATTGCTCTGTATTCCTTGGAATAGATGTTCAAGAGATGAAGTACCAGGAAGCATTTGTCAGTTGGACCAGATTGAGCAGAAAAACTCAGGTTCTGCCTAGCTCACTGTCCTCATTGAGTGAATGTAGAAAGGAGCACAGAGGGCCCATTTCTAGGAAGGGAGGTTAACGTGGGCTTGGCCTGGAGGGACACATACAATCCTATCAGTCCTTGGTTGAGATACATTCAAGTAAGACCAGAAAATGTAATGTGGTTACACGGCCAGGAAGAAGTGAAAGATAGATTTTGGAAAGCATTCTCTATCGATAAATGTGTGTGTGTGTGTGTGTGTGTGTGTGTGTGTGTTGGTGGGTAATGCTAGGCTGCTTCCCCTAAAGTCTGTAAATTTGTATCTCTTCACTAGTGGAACATGAGTGTTGTGTTCTTGACTGTAGTCAACATGGTGGTTGTAAAGTGACATGAGTATTGTAAGTCTTTTTGACTATAGGCGCTGTGACACTTGTGATATGATGTCTCATATTTTTCATTCCCAATTTACATTTGTTTCTCTGACAAGCAAGGTAGGACATCTTTCTCTATTTACTGGCCACTTGGATTTGCTTCTCTGTAAATTTCTGCTTCAGAATATTTTCCTACTTTCTAATTGGAGTTTTTGTTTTCTTCTTATCAACTGATAAGTACTGCATTATAGTTACTGACCTCTGAATTGCAAATATCTTTTCTAAATCTATAATTTTCTCTCTACTTGTTTGTGATATCTTTGCCTGTAAAAATATTATATTTCACAATGATAGAATATCTATTGCTCTCTTACTATATCTGATACTTCATCTTGGTTAAAAGAAATTTCCACACAGATTGTAAATTTAGTATTCCACATTTTTATTTTTAAATGTATTGTACTGCCCCAGATTAAATCTTTAATGTCAGGATATTATTCATGTTGAAGTAATAATAAAATTGTGGGTATAAGGAGAAAAGAAAATCCACAATAGAAAAATTGAGTTAATCCAAATAAACTTTTTGGTAGATCATTGACATATATGATAAGTTCCACTTTTATTTTCTTCCAAATGCATAAAGGTCAACCTCTAAGTTTTTGGTTTCTCAAAAAAATATTTCAACCAATAATAAATTTTTTGTTGTCATTTTTTTACCCATTGTTCCCTTGGAGTGTGAGAAGTCAGGTCAATGAGATCATCATAAAAAGCCTCTGTGACTTTGTAAGGAAAGGAATGTCAACCATCACGTTGTAAAGAAGGGATTCTTTATCCAGGCTGGTCCAGGAACTGACCGAATTCTGTGAAACTCATCACTGACCTCATAGGAAAAAATGTAACTATAAAAGTGCAACTGTAGGCTTAGAACCATGATGAAAGTAGTGCTAAAACTCGGCACTGCTAAGGAGAGGAGGAGGGTGAAAGTCTCACACACAGACAAATTTTTCTCACTCTTCCCTTCAAGTTCAGAAAGTAACTGTGACCCCTGATTGTTCTCCATTGTCAAAGACAAAGGCCGTGCTTGGAATCCACAGCCAGTCACTCTGAGCTGTGCTTTATTTTCCCAAAAAAAAAAAAAAAAAACCTTCACTTGGTCTTAGTAGGGCAAGCTGAATGTCTAAGATCTAAAATGTCATAAAGAAATACTCTTCTTTTAAAAAAATCACATTTCCATGAACAGAAATATTCAGAACACAAGGAGCGAATAGCACATTTTAAAATACCAGAGTAAACCATGGTATTCTTTCCCCAATCAGCTGCACACAGCTTCTGTTAGATTGTATGCTAACGTAGCCCTACACACAGAATGTCACTGACATGAAGAAATTCGAAGAAAAATTTTTAAATGAAGTTTGATTTTCCTGGCAGACATTGCTAAAGCTATTCCAGTTAGATGCTCTGAGCACAGTGCTGACTTTCAGCACTTCTCCAGTTTCAATCACTTCCACAGGCGTATCTTTATTTAATCATTTCAGTTTGAAAGGCATATTTGTTGTTCATTTTAAGCACATTTCTTTCATTATCACTTTGTCACCCGAAAATAGTATTTTCTTGAGGGCTCATTTTTATTTAGCAAAAATGACCATAATGCCCTTTAAAAGTTGTGAAACGTTCTTTTGAATATTTCCAAATACCTAGAGCTGCATACTCAAAGATCTTCAGAATAATTTAACTTAGATTCATTTTTCAGGCTAGACTATGTTGTAGGAGAAAAAATAAGATAGTGCGTACTGAATTGTAAAACTTATGATCACTCTAGTAAACTAATTTACAGGAATGTTTCATGGTAGTACTCTGTCCATCTTTTTCTACTCTGCTTTTTTTTTTTTCTTTTGGTAGCATTGGAGTTTGAACTCAGGGCTTCACAATTGCTAGGCAGGCACTCTACCACTTGAGCCACTCCACCAACCCACACTTTCTAGTTTAGCGCGTACTTACTTCTTAATGGAGAAAGTTGCCTCTATCTACCTTGCCCCTCACTCCTTTGCGTTGTATTTTATATTTGGAGAGGGACTTGACTCAGTCACTTCTCAGATAGCCATTAAGTATCACTGCATGCAGTTGTAATGAAAAATACACTCATACTTTGTTGTATGAAACAATGGTATTTATCTATTTGGATTCTGGAAGTTCTGAGAATTGGAGGAAAACTATAAGGTACTTCCCCCTGTGAAGAATGAATGTAACAAAGTGTTGGCAGTTTGTTGAACCCAAGTGGTCCTCCTGCCCAGCCTTTCCAGTAGCTGAAACCACAAGGCACATGCCTGGCATTAAACCTCATGTTAAGACCACGTAAGTTTATTTTCTGAGATACTTGGTTTTATTTCTCAATCTTGTTGTCTCTTGAATTGCTGAGAATAATTTATGTTGTTGATGTTATTTTTGTTGTCTTGTTCTTTTAGGTCTCAGCTCTTAAAAGGTTTTTAAATATGTCACTTTTTCATGAAAACCTTCCACACTCCAGAAAGTAGAAATGAGCATTTCCTTTTGGGCCCACATCTGTGATCTGACCTCAGTTGTGGTCATGAAAGCTGCATCAAAGTTTTTGTGTATGTCCTCCCATCTCATTCTACATTCTTTCAGGTCACACATGGAAGTTTCTTTTTAATTGACAAGGTCTGGAATTTAGAAAGGTTTGTAAATATGTATACATGATTCTATGAGTGGAATAGTTAATTATTCTGTTAGTCATTCATTCACAATCTCTTTTGTATTAGTCTGTTCCATTTCACACATCTTTCTTTTTTAATTTTCAATTGCACTTTTGCTTGCTTAGATGCTAGAACTATTCCAAGCCCTATGTATGTGTTTCACTTAATACACACAGCACTCTATGAGATAGGTAATATCATTGTCCTTATTTCCAGATGAGGAATCCACGGCACAGAAATTAAGTGATTTTCCCAAATGATATACCAAGGCAGTGGCACAGATAATCAATATAGCCTAATTCCCAAGCATATTCTTAACTTTATGATATATTACTTCCAGAACTAATCTTTTATTCTTATGTTTAATTCTTTTCTCTTTTCTCTTTAAAAATACAATGAAATATCTCACTAGTGTTGTTAGTTCTATCACTTTATTTCACCTTTCATTTTCCCTAGCATTTTATGGTGAAAAAATTTAACTTACATAAAAGTTGAAAGCACTTTTTTTTGAATACCTGAGATTTTACCCTTACCATTGTACTATACTGGATTCTTTGCATATTTGTTCATCTCTGTGTCCCTTAATCAATCTTATTTATTTTTGTTTTTCAAAGTAAGCTATTGTCTCATCCCTTTTAATGTACTTTTCCTTTTAAAATTTTGTCTTTCTTCAGCTATACTTCTGTTATCACAGAACATGAAACACAGTAGATATCAATAAATTATTGGTATTATTGTTAATGTAAAATATGTGACTTTTAAAATAATGCTAATGGACTGGTAGAGTGGCTCAAGTGATAGAGCGCCTGCTTGGCAAGCGTGAGGTCCTGAGTTCAAACCCCAATAGTGCCAAAAGAAATAAATAATTAAAAGTGTTATTCCATTCCAGAGTGTACCATTAACTCCTAAAAGAAGTGATATTTTATATCTTCATCTTCATTAGACATGAAAGTGTATGCTATATAAAGAGCTCACAATAAAGGCAATTACTGGGGGAGGAGGGGACCCATGTAGAAAAGTATTCTCACCTCCACTGAACTTTCACAGATGCCATTTCTAACAGATGGCCATAGTCATGAGCAGTCCAACAAAAGTCAATTGAGAAACAGTAGAAGCTCTACTTTCAGCCCCATGACCTTCACCAGCCTCCTCTGACTTGTTAACTGCCAATAGGACTCCCTTCCTTCCAGACAGAACTTTAAGGCTCTTACTAGGGTGCAAATTCCATTACCTTATGATGTAAATCAAGCCAGGTTGACAATAGCTGGAGTTGGTCACAGCAGAGTCTTTACAGTGAAGGAAACTGACAAGAATTATTTTGCTGCTACAAAGATTTTTCAAATGACATTTTACACTGAATAAATCAATAAGCCCCAGCTCCTACCATGCTTTCCGCTAAAAAATGCAAGCATTAACACATTAGCTCTTTTGCCTGTTCAAAACCCATTGTTCATAAAGAATTGGATAAACTACAAGTGTAGCCAGCTGCCTTGAGATCAAGTCCTAAGCATCACTCAGAATTTTAATTAGAATAGTGATAATTTTCTTAAATTCTCAATAGAATATGGAATAAAAACTTAATTGTTCTAACAATGTTTAAACTTGTAAGACATTACCTAAAGCTGTGTTCTGTAGTCAAAACTGCTGATTGGTTTCGTAATCATATTATTATTGTACTGGGGGTACATTGTGACATTTACAAAAGTTCTTACAACATATCATAGTTGAAGTCACCCTTTCTGTCATTCTCCTTTATCCTCCCCCCTGCCCCTAATTCCTGGAATATTTTCAACAGTTCTCATTTTTCCATTTTCATACATGACTACATAGTATTTCTACCATATTCACCTTCCTACACCCTTTCCTTATATCCTCCCCTCCCACTGGTGCCAACCCCCACACAGGACCTGTTTTACCTTCCTGTTCTCTGGTTTTGTAAAAAAGACATTTTTATGTAAGATAACTAAAAAGGGAATTTCCTTGTAGAAATTTCCATGTTTTAATGTATTATAACACAAATTGGTTCATCCCCCTTTTTTCTCCTTTCTATCTTAGTCTCCTTCTTATAGTGAATTGAACAGGTTTAAAACTTCTATATTCATTCTTGTATAAAAAGTATGCATCAACCACATTCACCTTTTTAGCTTCCTTCTTTTACCCTTCTTCTCTCATATGTGACCTCCCCTTAATGTGACCTGTTTTTCATAATATTGCTGCATTTGTATTGGGCCTATACTCCACACATGAGAGAAAACATGTGGCCTTTGGCTTTCTGAACCTGGCTAAATTAGCTTAAGATGATGTTCTCCAGTTCCATCCATTTACCTGAAAATGACAACATTTCATTCTTCTTTATGGCTGAGTGAAATTCCATTGTATAGAAACACATTTTCTTAATCCATTCATTAGTTGTGGGCCATCTTGGCTGTTTCCATAGCCTAGATATTGTGAATAATACTGCAATAAATATGTTGTGTGCAGGTGTCTTTATTGCAACCTGACTTACATTCTTTCAGGTACATCCTTATGAATGGAATTGCTGGATTGTATGGCCAATCTATTTTCAGTTTTTTGAGGAGCCTCCATACTGTTTTCCTTTGTGGTTGTACTGATTTACATTCCTACTAGCAGTGTATGAGGGTTTTTTTCCCCACATCCTCACCAACATTTGATGTTGTTTGTATTCTTGGTGGTAGCCCTTCTAACAGGAGTAAGGTGGAATCTTAACATGGTTTTGGTTAGCTTTTCCATTATGACCAGGGATGTTGAGCATTTCTTCATGTGTTGATGGCCTTTTAGATTTCATCCTTTGGAAAAGCTCTGCTCAGTTCATTTGTTCATTTCCTCCTTGGGTCATTGATTTGGGGATGCTTGTTTTTTGAGCTCCCTTTATATTCTTGTTATTAATCCCTTGTCAGCTGCTGGCAAAGATTTTCTCCCATTCTGTGAGCTGTCTCTTCAATCTGGTGACCATTTCTTTTGTTGTGAAGGAGATTTTTAGTTTCATGTAGTCCCATTTGTCAATCTTTTCTCTTAGTTGCTGAGCCATTTGAGTTCTGTTAAGAAGTTATCATCTATGCCTATAAGTTCCAGTCTATTTCCTGTTCAAAACAGATAAATTGCTATTACTCTACTTTTTTTCTTTTATGAAAAAGATTTTGGTTTATATATGTTTTTTCAAAATAAATAGACTTATTATTTCCAAGTCAAGTGCTAGAGGTTGGAAGAGTATCTCTCCAAATCCATGTGTCCCCAGAGTGGTGCTGTTAGGAGCTAGTGGGACTTTGGACTGTGAGGCCTTACAGAGGCCCGTTGGTTGTTGGGGGTGTGCCCTTGAAGGGGATTGTGGGTCCCCAGTCTCTCAGCCTGTCTGTTTCCTGCCTCTCATGTTAGTGGTTTTCTCTGCCACACACCCTTGCAATGATGTGCCCTCCTCATCAGCAGGTCAAGGAAATGGAGCTGCCCAATCTTGGACCAGAACCTCCAGAACCATGAGCCAAAATAAATGTTTTCTCATTAAAGTTTATTGCCTAATTATTTCATTATAGTAGTGTGATGCTGACTAATACTGCAAGTGATTTGGTATTCCGTAAGTAAGATGATTTTACAACCCAATTAATTTAATATAGGAATGGCTTTCCTCAGTATCTATGTGGATCAAGACACTTGGAAAATGATGTGTCACTAGAAAAGAGAGAATTTAATTGTGACTGAGGTGATCCCACAAGGCTTGGAGAAGATGATCCATAAATTTTTTTTGAAACTGAGAGAGAACTAGAAGGTCATGCAGCCCAATTACATCATTTCACAGATGTAAAAAGTGGCATAAAATGCCCCTAAGTCATATGTGCAGCTGGTAGTGAACTGGGCATTCAACTGTAGGGTGTAGGTGCTCTACTCTTTCCACTCCTTGATGTTATTTCTTGTTTCCCATATATGTAATTTTCACTTATTTCCCTTTGCTTTTTCTATTGCTTGGGATTTTCCAGGGAGAAGTGAAGGGCTTTGTGTGTGCCGTGACATAAGACCTGGGTTACAGGGAAGAGACTTTTTATCTTAAATAGACTCTACTTATTCTGTGAATGGAGATCTTATTCTTCTTACTTTCAAAATGAAAGAAATCTTTTCTGAGGCAAAACAACAGAGGCTTGGATTACAGATCCAATTGCCTTAAAGAGGAGATGGCACAAAATGGACCAGAAGCAATGGAGAGGGAGATATGTACAATTTCTGGAAAGAAATTTAGCCCATACATTTTTAAACATCTTACCTATTAATATTTTTAAGGAAAAAAGTGCCATCAGAGAATTATATACAGAAATGTTCAAAACAAAATTATTTATAAAGCAAAATTTCAAAATTATTTTCTCATTTAATCAGAAAATTACAATTTTCCACAAAATGGATATCACAGTCACTACATTCTCATCTTAAAACATGTATAGAGTCAAGTTTCCAGATGACTAATCTTATTTTTCCCCTATCTTATACTTCCTATATTCTCAGCTCATTACTTTTTTTCTGTGTGGTACTGGGGTTTGAACTCAGGGCCAACACCTTGAGCCACTCTACCAGCCCCTTTTTGTGAGCTTTTATTTGTTTGGGTTTTTTTCTTTATTTGTTTGTTTGTTTTCTTTATTTGTTTGTTTTCCTTTTTTTGAGATAGAGTCTCATAAACTATTTGCCTGGGCTGGCTTTGAATTTCGATCCTCCTGATCTCTGCCTCCTGAGTAGCTAGGATTACAGGCATGAGTCACTGGGCACCTGGCTCAGCTCATTACTTTAAAAACAAGAATGAAACATATATTTTTTTAAAAAAATGATGCTCACTTGCAGTTCTTTTGGATTTTTAAATTGTAAGATGTTGACATCTTATGTTGATACTCCTTTATGTCTATTTTGGAGTAAGTCCATTCTTATAGAATAGAAAAATAATAGTGACTTTTCAGCTGGAAGCCTGCAGGTCTAAGTAAAGACACACCCAGTTGTGCAGCTATTTTGGCAATTTGCAAAACCATCACAAATTATAAAAGTGAATTCCTAAACTGCCCAAAGATGATTGGCTCAATTGATGGTAGTCTCTATTTCACTAGACTAGTCAAGATAATAGTTATGAACATTTGGAAAACCTACATCATTTCTTATTCCTGCAGTTGAAGTCTTCAAACTGGAAAATGTTTTTTAAAATACACCATATTAAAATAAAGAAAGAACTGGTGTTTTGTTCTCAGTTGTTTTTGTGGCATGAGATCCCTGGAGACAAAGCTAACATTGTAAGGAATTTTAAAAACATGGCTTCAAAGAACAGCTTCCCTGTCTTATTGATAAACTGATATATTATTATTAAAACCATTTGAATTCAGTCTTCAAATGTAATAGTCTTTCAGAAAAACTGGAAGACACTTTAAGAATAATGCATTTTGTCCATCATCTACCTTCAACTGTCATTTAAATACTGATTTTTTTTCCAGGGGAAAAAAGAGAAAGTTTTACCACCGTTTTCAACATGCTGTCAAGGATGTCTTTATTGTCATAGGAGGAGTTGTCTATGCAATTTCCTCCTCCCTGATAAGATAATATATTGACCTTCCTTATTCAGGCAGAATAAAGTAGGTTATGATGGCACTACCCACCTCCTACATGTAACTTCACTTCCTATCAGGAAAGAGACAAAAGAACCTTTGAGAATCAAAATCACTTTCACTTCATTTCCTCAGTGTTCCTCTTAGGTGGAATTTGGAAGCTAACTGAGGCTGAATATTAAAAAGGTATAAAAATTTGCAAACTTCCTCTCAAAAGCAAGCCATTCAGAAGTTTTCCTGCTCACTGGTGAAAGAAAAGAGAAATCCAAAAACATATCTGTAACCTCAGAGACAGAATGTATTCAAAAGGGAAAAGTAGCCATTCCAATATGCCTCTTCTTTGGATCTTTTATAAGTAATATGTATAAAGGAATATATAATGGAATTCCATAAAATCATTCTTTCTGGGAGCAGGGTTTTGTTTTCTTATGTATGTGTTTTTGCTAAGATAGTTAAAATTATGTCTTAGCTGTCAAATTTTTCAGAAGATTAAGATTTAGAGATTTCTCCTAAGTTTAGGAAGAAAGAGGAATATATAAAAAATATTCACTTAGATCAGCTTAATGAATTTAATAAGAACAATCTCTAAAGGCAGTATTGGAATCGATGTTTGACATTATGTATAGTTTGTCCTGGTATGGGAACAAGTTTACCAAATTTGGATCGATGACTGTCACTCTTTAAAATTTACTAACAATCCTACTGAGGCCATTGAAATTGCTTAAATTAACTTTCAAGCAACTGTTCTTGCAAATAGGAATGCAAAAATCACTGTGCAAAATGTTGCACACAAAGTATTAGTGAAGCCTCCATATCTAATACCCATCCATCCTTCCATTTCATCATTTTGTTTATTCTACAAAATCGTTTACCCAGTGTCAGGCACTATCTTTGACACTTGGGAGATACCACCAAAAAACATGAACTCCCTTCCCTCAGAGGAGTTCAGTGTCTAATTGGCAAAGCATTTATAAGACAGTAAACTTAGCATTATATTTTAATATTTTAAAAATATCCACAGCATGAAAGAGATGTAAAAATAAAAATGATAAATACTACTACAAAGAAAGAAGGTCAGAAATGATTTCATGGAAGACTTTTTAAAACAATATCAACACACTAACCTTGACTCCTCACCCAAAAACTTCAGTGTTGGGTATCACATTACCTGTTAGATTTGGAGCACAGAAAGATGAATTCACTAGTTTCAAGTTGCTTTGTGACTGGAAGCAGTACCAGATTTTGAATCCCAGATGTTTTTCTCCAAACCCAGTGTTCTTTCTCCTGCACAGAATGGTTCATCCCCATCCTCCTGTCTGTCTGCTCTAATGATTTCACTCAACTCCTTAGTTGAATATTTTTCAAGATCATTGTAATTCATGGCAATTGCTTCCTTTTTAGGACATTCATTCAGTGTCCTTTAAATGAGCTATAGAATCTTAGAACTGGAAGGGTATCTAAATCCATCTAATCCAACATCCAACAGGAAACAGATGGAAGGGTGAAGACTTGAGCAAGGTCTTTAAACTGTAGTGTCCCTTAGTCCAGGCACCTTCTTTTGTGTTGGAGGTGTCCCTTCTCTGAGTGGTCATAATGTCTAGTGCCTACCTCTAGTGAATAGTTTGTTTTAGGGAAAGAATGGGCATTCTTTTTATTTTCCTAAAAAAAGTTGTGCTGATTATGTGGGAGTAAGGAAAAAAGAGGGCAGAAAAACTACAAGACAATGACAAAAGAAACAACTACTCAACTTAAGAAATTCAAATGGATATGAAATAATAAGGAGAACAAAAGAAAGTGAAGCATCTAAGCTGGAGTCCCACAATGTCAAGGTCAGATGGTGTTTTTAGAATACCTGGTATTTGAAATTAGTTGTGTGGCTACAAGTTGAATATTCTTTGTTTTCTTAAACTTTCAAGACCACGTACCATACACGCAGCATTGCTTTGTAGTATGGAAATGAAAGGAAAGGAATTACATTTCTTTTATGGATTTACTTTATAGGATATAAAATAAAACCAAACTTAGTAAGGCGAAACTATGTTTGGAAGGCCATGGGGCGTGGGGTAGGAACTTGTTATTGTTTGGATCTTAAATGTCTCCTAAGCTTCTTGTGTTGAAGGCTGGTCCCCCATGCAGCAGTGTTCAGAAGTGGGGCCTTTGGAAGATAAATGGACCATGAGAGCTCAGACCTCATCAGTGGATGAGTCCTCTGATAGGTTTGTTTTGATAGGTTTGCATTGATAGGCTGCTGGGAGGTGACAGAACCACCTAGTTGAAGGGGGCTTATCCTTGGGGACAAGTTCTTGTAGGCTGTATCCTATCCCTGGCCTTGTCACCTCTCTTTCTTTCTCTCTCTGCTTCCTATCTGCTATGAGCTGAGTAACTTTTATCTGCCTATACCCACCCTGTCATGATGCTCTGCCCCATCACCTGCCCAAGTGCTAAGTGACAGAAACAGTGGTAACCATGAGCCAAAATAATTCTTTGCTCCATCAAATTGTCTTTCTCAGGTATTTTGTCATGGTGACAAAACACTGACAGGACTGTTGCAACTGAGAAAGGACAACTACACAAGTGAGAGAACTCTCTGACCATCAAATCTGTGTGTCTTGAGGTTATGTAAAAGGGCTTTTCTTGTATAGGGAGGCATAAAGTATGCTTGAAAGAGCCAGGCCTGGGGAAACAACATGAAAGGGTCGTGTGTTAGTCAGCTGTCCAAAGCTTGGCAAAATACTCAAGACAATCAATGTTTAAGCAGAAAAGAGTTTTTTTGGCTCATGGTTTTACAGATGTCAATCTCTGGTTAGTGGACCCCATAGCTTCGGGCCTGTGTCAAGACAGAGAATCACAATGGGGAGAGCATGG
The DNA here is from genome assembly GCF_047511655.1 of Castor canadensis. NCBI lineage: Eukaryota > Metazoa > Chordata > Mammalia > Rodentia > Castoridae > Castor > Castor canadensis. The sequence goes on along the minus strand of NC_133391.1, from coordinate 20,742,653 downwards.
TGGAACAAACTGGCTCACCTCATGGTGGCCAGGAAGCAGAGAGACAAGAAGGAGCCAGAGTCCCCATATTCCCTTCAAGGACATGTTCATGGTGACCTAATCTCCTTCCACTAGGGCCTATCTTTTTATGGTTTCACCTCCCACCTCACTACTCACCTGTGACCAGGCCATTATCATATGCAACTTTGTGGAACATTCAAGATCCAAACTATGGCAAGTAGCCCTTCATCCCCAAAGCTAGGTAATCCTTATTTATTCATTCATTTATTCATTTGTGGTAACAGTGGGGTTTGAACTTTGGACACTGAGCTTGCTAGGTGGGCACTCTACTCCTTGAGCCATGCCCCCAGTCCTTTTGGCTTTAGCTGGTTTTCAGATGGGGTCTCATGTTTTTTTCCCAGAGTCTGTGGGATAAGTTCTGGCTGCTTGCTCTTACACACACACTTACACACGTGCTAGATGAAAGCAGAGTCTCAGAAGCAAGAGGGAATATGAATGACAGTCTGAATTGAAGGGTGATCTGTGCATTCAATCAGGTTTCATCAGGTTTTCTGCAGATTCCCTTAATGTGAATTCAGACCATCTGCTTCCTTGATGTAAGCTGGAGTCCCCAAGAGTCCTGTATTGCTTTTCATAATCCCTAATTTGTGAAGGCTCCCAAAGATCTATCTTCTCTCTTCTACTCTCTACTCTTTAGGGGAAGTCAGAGAAGCTCAAAGAGCTATTATAAGTTAAGAAGGAAAGCCACACAGGAAATTTGATGAGTCAGCAAAAAGTAGACACAAGGTTTAAGAAAACAAATAAAATCAAGGGAATAATTGATAAATTCAAGGAAACCAAGGTCAAAAGGGAAAAACAAAGGAAAGACAGAATTGTAAGAAGGGGAGGACAAAAATCTGGGGGCCACCAGGCAATTTCTTTTTCCTGAAACTTAGTATGGGGACAGAAGAATTCTCCACAGCTGGGTTGGTGATCTGAAGACTTTGGAAAGGAACAAGGAAAGAGGAACTGGAACTAGCCTGGAGGAGACAGGATGCCATATTTGAGGAAGGAGTAGGTGGTGCCCACACAGGAATGCCCTTGGGTCTTCTGCAGTAGAGGGATGCATGGCAGGTACATCTCACTGAGGTAAAGTCTTTGAGGAGGAAGAGAAAGTGCAGATATGCCAGCCCCGTGTTCAGCAATGGTAGTCATGGCAGAACCCACTGATACATGGTCCTAGTAAATTCTGTTGCATGGTGCATTCAGATGCAGACATGAACAAAAATGGAAATTGTTCTTTTGTTTGTCTTTGCAGTGCTGGGGAACGAACCCAGGATCTTCTGCATGCTAGATAAGTGCTCTACCACTGGGGTCCATCCCCAGCAGAAGTTGCTCTTAATTCTCAATTCCTATTTTTTGCCTGGTGCTTTTCTTCTGGTTGGTGTTGGAGTCTCAAATTCCTTTTGGCAATAGCAATAATATAAATATTTCAACCTCAATGGTCAGTGACAAATTACTCAAAAGCAGATCTTTGAGGATTGTTTTCCCATCATTTTTTTCATTTTAAAATAAATACACTTTTATATTAAGTAAGTGGAATAAGTGATTTCTATCTGGGTCTTATTTGAAAATATTTCATGAAATAAACCTTGCAGAATAAGTGGCTTAAGAGGAATTAAGTCAGAACACAAATTATGATGTTACTAATTAAAAACAATACGTGAATCTCCTGTCTCTATATAGCCATTATACAGTGCACCAACAGTGTTATGTACTGATATTTTCTCCTAAAATACAGGTCAATGTTCTAACTCCCAATGTGAATTTATTTGTAGTTAAGGCTTTTGGAGATAATTAGGTTTAAGTGAAATTACTATTTCTTTCCTAATATTACCTAGTCTTAGAAACTAAACCACCATTTTATCAATGAAGTCTTCCTATCATCTCCTTTGTTAAATAATTGCTTGATAATATCAAAACCATCACTCTTAGCTGGTCACTGGTAGTTCCTGCCTGCAATCCTACCTACTTGGAAGGATGAGATGAGGAGGATTATGGTTAGAGGCCAGCCTGGGTAAAAGGTATCTCTGAAATCACCAGAGCAAAGTAAACAGGAAGCGTGACTCCTGCTTTGCAAATTTGAAGCCCTAGTTTCCAACCACCATAGAAAAATCTATCAATCTTTACAGAAAACTATTTTTTAGATTTGTTCCTTTTTCCCATCATTCCTCACTGATTTATGACCTTCTTTCTTCCTTTGAATTTTCTTCAGTTGCATTTGCTATTCTTGCTAGCTTCTTAGGTTCATTTATGATCACTTGAGACCACATGAGTCATTTTCCCCATTCTTTCTGTAAAGATTTTGTATTTAAGACTATAGACTTTCCACAAGTCTTGATAAGTTTTTGTTCATTTTAGTTTAATAAAAACTTGCTAATTTCCCTTTTGATTTCTTATTGATTATGATTTCTGAATTGATAGGATTTCAATTCTGTGTAGCTGAAGATTTCCAAATGATACATTCATAGTTTATTAGTAGTTCAATTCCACTATTAACAAAAATGCTAGAAATGATTCTTCATGGTGCAAGACCTTGTCAATATTGGGAAATGTTCCACATGTATTTGAAAAGAATTTCAAGTCCATCGTGTTGGGGAAAGGTCTACACAGGTCGTGTTTGCTGATTGCGTTGCTCTACCATCCTCCTAACTTTCTTCCAGTTGCTCTAGTGCCTATGGAATCAGCTATGTTAAACCTCCCACTATGTTGATGGATTTGTGTTTTCTCTGTCAATTTTTGTTTGTTTTATGTCATTCAAAGTTATGACTTTTAGTATACAGTCATGGGTGACATGATAACATTTTAGTTAACAGTGGACCTCGTCTACAATGGTGGTCCCATAAGATATTACCACATTGTGTCCTTGTAGCTGTCTCAGTTTGCATAAGTATATGGGCATAATGATGAAATCAAGTAATATCATTTCTCTCAGAGTGTGTTCTCATAATTAAGTCATTATGTATAACTGTACCTAGAGTTTTAAAATTCTTTTATATTCCTAATGGATTGATTCATTAATCATTACAAAATATATTCATTTATATTTTGTAATGTATTTTGTCGGAAAGTATTTTGCTATTACTATAACAACTGTAGCTTTCTTTTTATTAGTGTTTGCATGGTACATCTTTTTCCACACATGTAATTTTAACCATTTTGGATTATCTTTTCTGAGATAACACACAGTTTTGTTTTATTTTATTTAGTTGGAAAATCTAGACTTCTTTTAGCACAATGTTTTAATGTTCTATTTTACTTCCATGGAAAAGTTAGTTATCCATTCTTTTTTCCCATTTTGCTTTGACTACTCTAAAGAACACCTCTATCATTGATTTCTCAATAGTGATCATTTGAAAGTTTTAAAAATTCATTTATCTTCTTCTCTCTCCCCATTATTCCAATATAGTTTACATTTATTTAAAACTTGAGAAGACAAACACAACTCAGCTGGGCTAATACACATGAATTACCACTTCCAGTGTTCTTCCTTATATCTGTAGTTCCATTTTTCCACTTAGATTCAATCCCTTCATCTGAAGAAAGCTCTTAAATAATTTTTGTAGTCAGTTTTGCTGGTGATGAATGCTCAGAGCTTTAGTTTGTCTGAGGATGACTTTACTTCACCTCATGGTGGAGAAGAGTAGAATAGCTGTGTTGTTGTTTGTAGTTTTGAGTCAGAATCTTGCTCTGTTGCTCATGCTGGCTTTCATGTTCTGGACTCAGTGACCCTCTGCCTTGGCCTCCCAAATTGCCGAGATTACAGATGCATGCCACTGGCCCTGGGTACAGGACAGTTTTTCTCCTGTTTAGAATACTTGTTAGGTAAGTTTTCTTGTAGCATTCTAAAAATGTGACCTCATTGTTTTTTGGATTCAATTATTTCTGCTGAGAAGTCAGTGATCAATCTTATTTTCCTTTTTATTTTTTAAGATAATGTGTTCTTTTCTTAGGATGCATTTAAGAATTTACCTTTGCCTTTGATTTTCAATTGCTCCAATGTGATGTTGATTTGTGGTTTTCTATTTATTCATTCTGCTTAGGTTACTTGAGGTTCTTGAAGTTACAGTATTTTTTTTAATCAGTTGTGAAAATTCTCAGCAATTACCTGTTTAAATACTTCTTTGGATAAATATGTACATTTTAAAGTTGAACTGCTTTACTTTTCACTAATCCTATGTTTCTATATGTCAATTTGAAGATTATCACCTTTTAAAATCTATGTTGGTTCCATTTCATCTTTTGTCTTGATCATTTTGGAATACTTATGTTAAAAGTCTTTGCTAACTTCCATATTAATATCACTTTTTGGTCTCTTTCCACTCTGTGTTTTCAGTCCTTTTTCCCTTTCATTTATTTGATTTTTTATTTTCCCTACACATTTTATATAAAATAACTAAAGAACCCATGATTTAATCTTCCAGTAAAGCAAAATTTTCAACTACACATTCTTGCATGGATGTGTTCAACATTTGGGGTGAAGACCTGGTCTTTATAATTTTATTAGGGATTCAGCTGGTTCAAGCCTGACCGGCTGTGTAGGAGGACATTGGTTACCTCTATTTTGTGTCAGGGTATCATTTTCTCAAAGTTTGCTTGTAATCATGACGTCTTCACTGCCTTAGTCATGAAAGAGAATTCAGGTCTGCCTTTCCAAGTCTCCTAGCCCAGTTTTCCAATTTCCAAGCCCTGGAAGATAAAGTCTACAAATAAGAAAAGGGAGCCTAGCTGCATGTTTGAGACATGCTCCATGTCTCTGGCTCCACTTTGTTTTCTAAGCACTGATTGACAGCAGATTTCAATCTTTCTTAGAGAAGCAATGCCATAAACCTCTAGCATCCCACCCAGCCCTGAAACTCATCCAATATGCCAATGAATAAAGCCTGTCTTCCATTTGATGTTCTTGCAGCATGTCACTTTGCATCTCCACAATTTTTTTGCTGGTTTCCTATCTCTAGTGGTTACCAAGTCTTATGGTAATAGCCAGAATTTGCTGTATGTCTTTGCTAAACACAAAGTTGTCAGTTTTGCCATGGGTAGATTCTTGCATTTCTGGAATTGTGGCTCATCTATCTCTCATTTCTTTCTAAGTATTTTAATGCCTTTTAAATATAATTTTGTAATTTTCTAGCTCCAGTGGGACTTTCACTATTCACAACCTATTATACACTATTTGGAAGCAGATGTCTTATAAATGCTAAAACAATTCTCATTTCATTTGAAATTCTGTATCACAGTTTCTGGTTCATTAATTATATTCCTACATTTTGTTGTTTAATGTGTGATGATCTTATTTCCTTTCAAATTATAAGCTGTGAGGGAAGGAACATTGTTTTGTGTCTTGGACAGATATCATAATGCTGACCATAGTATAACTAAAAGCCAATTTGAAGCATCTTGATAGTTGAAAAAGCTAGTCTATAGAACACAATATATTCATCATAATCACAATTATTCTAGCTTTATCCTGATAAACCCCTGCCTAATTCATATACCCATTTATCTGTTTGTCCACCACTTCTCTCTGACCCCCTGCACATTGTCTATAAAATTCTGCTGAAGCACTGAAAGTTGTAAGCACACATGAAACACATCTACAGCTTTCATAAATCTGCTTACAAAAAAAGTGGCTCTGTACATTGTTTCCTATCCTTTAAGTGTGAAATCCACCTGAGAACTCAGGTTTATTTATAAATAAAGGTTTATTTCTCATGACAGACTTACATGTTTCTTTCAATTAAGCAGTAAGAAATCTATAATCTATGAATCCTTCTTTGTCTTAAATGGGATGAAAATGAGAGCTGGTTTTGTTTAATGATTGGAGGTGCCCTCCTCTGTTCAAACACACACACAAGTGTACATGTGTGCATGTTAGTACACATGTATGTTATGTATCTATGTGTGTGCATGTGTGAGTATATTCATGTATACATACACGCAGACATATAGACAGACCTACAAACAAACATACAGGTGTTTGTGTAATATATGACTGTATGCATGATTCCTTTTTCACTTTTTTCTTTACCCTTTGTCTCTTTATTTGCTATGTGTAAATTATGCTGGTATTATTGTACTTGTGGTTTCATTGTAAGTTATACCAATTTTGAAAATGGATGAAAAAGTACAAGGTTAATAAGGTGACCTAAGGTTCCAGTGACTCATGAATTCTGCAAAGATCTGTGGTTCCTATTGCCAAACTTACCAGGTTGGTATCACTAATTTAATGTTTGCCAAATTTTGAATCATTAAGTCATAGGCAATACACAACCTCCTTAGGTTCTTTCTTCTTACCATTGATTGTCACTAACTTGCATTCTTTATTCATAAAAATGTCGAGATATCTTTCTGTGGTATAAATTCAGTTTTGTGTATTTTAAATTTACCTCAAAAAATGTGTGGTTTACATGGCTTTCTCAGCGTTCACAACCTAAGCTAAAGAATCTGGAAGTACCTGAAAAATTAACAGAAGTTTTAAAGTTTTTACTATGACAATAAAGAAATAAAATCTCCAGAGAGGATTTTATAAACAAGAGTTTAAGATGTAGGTGAAATTAATAGGTCACAATGTCAAAGCTTTCAGATTTGTGGAATGGTGAGTTGGGAGAAAACTGGTAACTCTTTAATGAGGACGGCTGAGATTTTCTCTTCAAAATCTGTAGCTAGCACTTGTGCCAAATGCTATACCACCAGCAATTTCAATCCACTTTCCAGATGTTAAAAAAGCTCTATCCATAAAATCTATGTTATTAATTCTACTTCTGTATTCAACCCAGTTGAAGATAATGTTGCTTGAAGGGCCATTTCCAAATAATAGAGACATTTTCTGTTAATTATTTGGGGTCTACAAGCAAAGATTGGAGTTCTGCAAGAATTTGAGTTTACTCAACCACAGTTTGCAAACTTACACTCTGGTCGCCTCTAGGTTTGAAACACAAACCTAGAGTTTGGACCCAGCTGAATAAAGTCAGTCATCATGAAAATAAGTTCTATGGGTCCCCTACTTTTTAGTGGGACCACATGAATTTATATATTTAAAAAAAATCACAAGTGACTTTTTATAAACAAAGACTTTATTTCAAAGATATTTTACAGTTTGTGTATAATTAGGATTGCTTTCCAGATTCTGAAATTTAATAAGAAATTGAACAGGCAAGGTACAAAATAGTGGTGTTTACTATGTCTCCTGAATTCCTACACTTGTTTCTGGTAGTTTGCTTTTAGTTTTTATTTTTCCTTTTTAAATTGAGTAAGTAGAGACATCAATGATTATGTAACTTTTATCTTCTTGGTAATATTTTGAAGGGAAACAAAGTACCAGTCCATTCCAGTCCATATTTGTTTGCATCTTTAGACACTGGCAAGACAGGAAGTAAAATTTCTTGTATCTGGACCTAATTGAAAAATGATGATGCATCGTGATCAGTGCTAAAGTAATTCATTCTTTTTTCTTTCTGGTAAAAATACTTTGCTAAGCAAATTCATAAGATAAATAAAATTGTAGGACAGATTTTTAGCTTGTTTAAGAAAACATAACTATTGTAAAGAACTTTCAGCAATACTATTGCATACACTTTACATACTGATTACAATGTTTATTTATAAAAACAGGTCTTCTCTGCTAGCTATTAGATTGCTTTAGAAACTCAAGAAAATAAATTGATTTTTTTCATAAACCATCTTCCATTTAGACATTGAACTGCTTCATGTTCATCTTTACTTCCATAGTCATAGCTGAGGTTTCAGTAATATGGGAAGTTACAGAGATAATTTTCAGTTTGGTAAAAATGACTATGTCTTCCTGTTAAAAAAAAAACACATATGTGAACTTCCTTAAACACCAACGACTAAGACTCACATAATTGAGATTTTTGGGAAAAAAAGAGATGGGTATCTTTTCTTTCACTATTGCCAGTAAATTTTTTTGGTTGTTCAAGGCATTAGCAGTATGAACACAATCTATTATTACATATTTGTCCTAAATAATTCAAAAGAAACTAAAAATCATAAAGGCCACAAAATGAATGTTTCTGTGTTGAAACATCACAGGACAAAAGCGAACTTGATTTGATAGGAGAGGATGGTGATTGGGGTTTTTCACCTTGGTAAGTGAATTTTCCTAAATGGACTAGATTTTCCCCATCCATACTTAGTGTATCCTGATAATGCTTTTCCTGAAGAAACATAGGGTAAGTGTGACCAAAGCAGCCCTGGTGGGCTTTGATAACCATTGTACTGAATGCCTACTTCCCAGCTCCTACAATAGATATATTCCTTTTGAAAAAACTGAATTTGTTTTGCAAATACAGAGTTGTGGTTTTGTATGCATCCATTATATTTTCAGTGTTCCACTTGCCTGAAGTCTCTGAAGCCAATGCTTTGCCAGGATAGCAGGAGTGTGGTACTGATGGACAAATACCCTCAAAAAACACACATGAAGAGAGATTAGGAGTGCTGTATGGTCCCATAGCACTAACCACTCACTGACCCACAACTTCAAGGCTTTTGCAGAGGTTTAAGGTTAAAGTGTATGGTGGAGAACAAGAACTAAACAATTTGTCATGCGAGAAAACAAATAAAGGTAGGCAGAAGGGAGAATAAAATAGCCTCCTAGTTGTTTTGAAACATTGAGGGTGCACAAGAATTCTATAGAGCCCTTAAAGAGCAAACTTTGCTTCCATTGCCAGAGATTCTGATTCAGATCTGGGCTGGGGCCCAGGGATCCACACTTTTAACAGTTAATTCTGAATTCCATGGACAAGACTTAAAATACTTCTGTTAAGGAATACAATAGGTAAAGTGTTGGTAGACTACATCTTCCTTTATCAGGTGTTATCTGAACGCAACCAACCAACCAGGCAACCAATCAAACAACCAAACAAAACCCCTCACAGGGAACTATTACACACAGAACTATCAAGATAGAAAAGCACAGTATGGAAGAAGGGACAAGCAAAAATGGCCATTGGAAGGAAAGGAAGTTTTTCATTTTAACATTTACTTTTAAAAAAATGGAGTTAGACTCTGGAGGCTAACTTCAGAGCTTTGAACAAATTGGAAATACCTCTTATTCAAAGTTGGATAGGGGCAAGGTGAAAATTATGGTCCTTAGTATTTCGTGATCTAAAATTGTGAAATGTTGCCACATGGACCTTAGGATGAAGCATAAGTCTGCAGGGAAGATGTCCCACTGAATAATTGCATCCAACCATGGAAACATGGAAGGTGCGTCAGGCTGTAGGCTGTTGAAGTAAATAAGACTCAAGTGCTAGGAGAGAGGCATGTTTCCACATTAGCGTGAAGCTAGACCTCTGCATTATATCAAACTCTGGCCTGGGGATGCACATATGTAAGAATTAAATCCTTATTTCTCTGCTTGGAGTCAACCTCAATAAGGGGGGTTACTTATATTGAAAATTATTTTCCATACTTTTGTTCTTTTTATAATAAAACTAATTATTATACCTTAATGTCAAGAATTGGGAAAAGAAACACAATATAATAGATAAAGAACACATTTGCTGTTTTTATTGGTGCCTTGCATGGCAGTAATACTGAAAAAAGAGAATGCAAAAACAAAACCAAAAAAAAAAAAACCAAAAAACAAAACAAAACAAAAATATATAGGTTGATGGCAACCCACATCTTTTTTTTTTTTAAGAGTACATAAACTCCTGTTTTATTTTTATTGTGGCATGAATGATAACATAAAACCAAAAACATGAAAATATACAACTTATATTACACTATGTGTTATGAACAAAATATAAATCTATAACTCTATGTTATATTTACATAATTATTTATTTTATTAAATTTCAAGTGAGATGGTAGGTTGCACATACTTTGTTTTAAGCTCCAGGCATTTGATTGTCTCTTTTCTATTTTTTTAAAATTTTTACTTGCAAAATCCAAAATGTTAGAAAGGCTAAGAGGTTTAGAGCCAGTGGAGCTGTATAAATACTGTTTTAGTGAGCAGTGACACATACTGGGGAGGACAGGGATGGATCAGTAGGAAACTCAACATGTCTTCAACCAGAGAAATTGATAGTTATAGGTATCTTTAAAATTAAATACTGTATAAGCCTGGCTAAACAAATGCCTATGCCCTACAAGACAGAGATCTCTGAACCACTCTAAGTGGGTTTCATAGTTTTCTGGCAGACCCCATATGTTTTATTTTACTATTAACTTGATAGACAAATATTTCATAAACTTGTTTGTAAATATACAGTTGTTTATTACAATTCCATAATTTACTCTTTAGAATGAATGAAATTATTTTTGATGTGTTAAGTGTGATATAAGAGTTGTCTTCTGATAATAGTAACAGCTTCTGGATTAAGAAAATATCTGAAACAGGATCATAAAATGTCTACGGATATTTTTCTTTAAATGAATTGTGGTAAAATTCTACTCCAGAAATCAAATCTATGAAATAAGTTTCATAGTTCCTTATGGGAGAACCTGGTTTCAACCATAACAACTATGTTCTTTGGGAGAGACTTTTCACATGGGTAACTCTTAACTGGATGGCAAATGAAATTTAAGAATTCACTTGATTAAGTATAAATGTACAAAAACGTAGGTAGTTTTAACTTTATCTAATTGGTAGTAAGCAGCCAAATTATCATTAACTTACAAATGAGTAACTTTAGCTTTCTGTCCAGTGATGTTCTCTTAGTTCATATCAAAACATGACTATTTTCAGAGGAACTAGTGACAATTATAAAAACCAGCAAGATTATTCCTTGATGTTGGTGTGTGTGTTGAAGTGTGTTGGGGTGTGTGTATATGTGTTTGTGTGTGTTTGTGTGTGCAAGAGAAGGGGGCAGCATAAACTGGTAGGCAGGCAAAAAGAGAGCAGGGACCCTGTTTATGTTTTAGTTTGATCTTTTGATCTTATTCTACCTTACCTAGTTTTGGTCATCATGGGGCACAGAAAAAGAACACAAGGTTTTAGGATCCTTTACAAAAATCATAAACCAATCTAATGCCAAAAAGCCAATGTGTTAACACAGAAAATTGCTATTCACAGCACCTTTTATCAAGTGACTTGAAAGCACTTTTCAACATTATTTTTGTTTTTGTTCTTTTGGGGAAGGCTGGGGCAAAGAAAATTTGAAATCCAGTGAATTAAATGTCAGAACAACAGAATGCAAGGCCATGGACTTGCTTTGTGTGTCAGTCCATCTGTGACATAAACCTAAGTAAATAAGCTTCTGAGTGTTAGCAGTTAAAGGTCACCATTAACTATTTCATTTTCCCTTTCAAATAAAACAAAGTAGAACAAACAATGACCAAACAGGGTATTTTTTCAATTCACTGGTGTGTTAGAATTGGTTTCGGCCATGAGTGCCTCAGTGGCATCTACCTGGAGCTAAAACAAAGTATTCTTGTAGCCCAAAGTCATGAAAGAAACCAAACATCCTTGTAACGTGGTGTGAAGTAAGTGCCCAGCAAACGTGAGAGGTGAACACACACGAGTCACAAGAAATTTGTTAACAGAGACAAAGAACAAATCTTTTCAAAATCTGTTTTCACATTGTACATAATAACGATATAAAAACAAGTGTCTATTTTTTTCTTATTCAGAGTGCTTGAAAACAAAACAAACAAAAACAAAAAAATTGGCTCTAGATGACTGTGGCAATTAAATAACTAAAATGAGTGATGAGAGCATAAGTTAATTAAGATTTAACACGACCCTCCTGTTAATTCACTCCTTCGTATTAAACACCAGAACTGATGCTGTTGGGGCCAAAATTGTTAAAAAGGAGAAAAGTTATGGAAGGAGAAGTAAAATTGAGTGGGTAGATGTTCATGTCTATATGAATATATATATATATATATATATATATATACATACATATATATATATATATGAGTTGGAGATAGAAATTAGTTTTAAATATCTAACAGCTTATTGGCTGCACTTCCAAATCAGAGCAGAATAAAATAGAAAGGGAGAAATAAAATAAATTATACATAACTTACTAATCTGGGAACAGCTGACCACTATTATTATTACTATTATTATTATTATTATTTTATCATCATCATCATTATTACAACACTAACAAAAAAGAGGCAGTTCAAATGAAAATACAGTCATCAAAAACAAACAGAAAAACAGACAAAACAAAATCTCTGACATGGGAGATATGATCAGCGGCTCCAAGCAAAACCCCAGAGCAAGTCTTTTGAGAGAGAGAAAAATAAAAAAGGAATTTTTCCCTTAATTTGCATGAGAAAATCAAAGTTGATGGTGGTGTTTGGGGGGTGAGGATGGAAAATGATGACTGGAGTGGGCACTATCGCACATCCAAGCTTGCAGTTGGAATATTTACTGTCTTATGCCTCAACACAAATAACAGCGTTGGACTGGAAATGATTTTGCATTTATTTGCACAGGCCCTACCACTGCCTTGGCAGTTGGGTGGCAAGATCTAAATCAGTAGTCCCATCGCCATCAGCTGGCACCAAAAAACTGCTTTTGCGTGAATCACCTTCCAGCAAAGGGAAAGGAGTGCCCATGGTCAGGGGGGTTCAGCCAGGCTCTACTTTGCTGGGCTGCAATAACTTCTAATCCAATCCTGGTTCTTATGGCACAAAATGCACATGGTCCACCCTTGTGAAATACAAAAGGCCTCTACCTCACTTTATGGAGAGATGCAAAATTCATTATATAATCATCAGTTTCATTTCTTAGGAAAGGATGAAAAGTTGGGGAAATAAGTTAATTCTACCTTTCTGCAAAATGGCCAAATAGTGAAAACAATCATTGTTTTGCTTGAAGTATCAACAAAAAAACAAACAAACAAACAAAAATTATTAAGTGGCAAACGTTAGTAGAACCAATTGTCCAAGGAGAAAGGGCATCTGGGAGCAGCTGCTAGGAGCTTTCGTGTTAAGCACACCTCTACTATACAGGGCCCCTGATCCAGCCAATAATCATTGTATTTGAAACCTAAAAATAGAATTTCTGAGCCCTATACTCAGTTAAGTTGTCATTTGAAGTGCAAAGTCAAGGTCAAGATTACTTCTAGACCAGTTACTTAAGAGGATAAGGGATTTCATCCCCAGATGTGGGTTTAACTCACAATGGTCCGTTATTCCTATTAGTACCATAATCACACACATACATACACACAAAACTCCAAGATCAGAAAATATTTTTTCTCTAAATTTCTTATGTCTCTCTCTCTCTCTCTCTTTTCACCTGAGAACAGCACCTACAGTTTCCATAAAAAAAAAAAAAAGTCAAATCTCACCAGCTGCTGGTATTTCAGGTTTTTCAAGGGATTGTCTAAGATATAACACTGTCCTAACTCAAAAAGGAACAGGAAAAAGGAAGGGAAAAATGAACTTGGTCAACACTTCAGTACAAATTTGGCACTTGCTCAAAGATGTAGTGTGGTGTGCAACAAATAAAGAAAGCTCTTTCGAGAAAACAATTGCTTATTTTGTGGTGGATATCCAGGAAGTTAAAGACAGACTCTTTTTTCCTCTTCCCTACACACAGCCTTCCATCTTTAAAATCTAGAGATGGGGAAGGTAGAGAAGGGAATGAGAAACCCATCTTTCTATTTTCTGTCAGGTGCATTACAATGACAACCAAAAAGAAAAAAAGAAATCAAGGGAAGGGAAGGAAAAGGAAAAGAAATAAAACCCAGAAACCCCACAAAACAAAACAAAACGTATTTCTTTTTAAAAATTGTAGCACAAAACAACAAAACACATTCACAAGCCACTTGTTGGCACTGTGTACCTGAGTGAGAATTTCTAGAACATTGTAGAACAAACAGCCATAAAGTTTATTTAAAAAAAAAAAAAAAGTTGACGGGTAAGACTTCAGTGCTGGATGTAGCAGCTGAATTACTGGCATTATTTTACCCATAGCTTATTTCAGTCTCTTGTTGTTGATATTGTTTGCTTGTTGTATTTTGTTTTCCTTTCCGAGCCTTTTGAGGCCGAGGTCTATTAGTCAGCTGATGTCCCAACTATTGAAGACTAACAGTTAAAGTAACAGTCAGTGTGTGAGAAAGTTAATGTGCTTGACCACTGGTAAGGATGAACCAGTTCGGGCTTCTTTAAGTCCTATGGTCACTGCAATCTTCTGACCCTTATCAGTTGGCTTGTCCTGCAATATGGTTTTCACTGTCACTCCCATAATCCATGTCTGGATCGTCCTCTTCCTCATCGTACTCATCGTAAACCTCTCCGTTGATGTCCTCAGCCTGTATCTCCTCTTTGATATGGGGCTCCTCTCCCTTCACACCATAAGTGCTCTGAATAACAGGCATCCCAGGTTCGGGGCTGCTGGACACACTTGAGTGCTCCGAGGGCAGGTGAGGAGATGGCATTCCCGCCATGGCGATGGCTCCGGGGTACACAACACCAGCAGTGGCGATGGGAATCTGTGCTTGTTGCCTGTCACAGAGGAAGTCCCAAAAAGAGAGCGTGAGTACAAGTCAGCCCAATGCTGCTCTTGCTAGGTGATGTACTTGCTCAGCAATGTGCAATGCTGTGGTACTGATTTTCACCCAGCTGCCCATTCTTTTCCTTTTACTGAGACAGGGACTTGCTCCGTCTGGCCTCTACCTCGCCATCCTCCAGCCTTAACACCCTGAACCCTGGGTTGACAGCGTGTAGCCTACTTGAATGTAATGTCTTACTCTCTGGAGTGCTCTACAGATTAGAAAAGGCTTTTATGCGAGTTGATCATTTGATTGTTAAAATAACTGGTTATTACTCTACTTTTGAAAACTCTCAGGCACAGAAAGATTAAGCAGAGGACCCCAACTCCTTAACTCTTGAGTTTGCTTTTGTTCACTGTAACGTGTGATAAGAACAGAACTTTTTCTAAAAACCTCAAGATAATTCGATTTTCATAGAACAGTCCTAATGGGTTAAGAGCTATGCACTTTTCTGCCCGGAGCGCTAGCACATTGGACATACAGTATCACACTGTCCACTGATCCGGGAAAGGCTGTTAGCCTGAGGGGGTCAGAGGCAGGGCCAGCCTCAGGGACGTACAACCTGTGCAACTACACGATGACCCCTAACTTGGCTGTACACGCTGCTGCCATGGTCTTGAAATTCTTAGTAACTTTTCAACGAGGGACCCTGGCTTCTCCTTTCTGCACTGGGTCTTACAGGAGTGACACAGGTGGTGCAGCAGTAAGGAGTCAGTAGACGGTGTTCACTCATGCTTTCTTTCATTCATTCTAGGTTCCCCATTTACTTAAGAATTGCTGGCTTGTGTTTAGCTTTGTGAGCATTTGGATCTAAATCACAGGTGCTGGAACCTACCACACAGCCTCTGGCTGAGGAAATTGAGGGTACAGGGTAAATTTGGAAAGTTTTTTTTTTTTTTTTTTTTGGTGGAACTGGGGTTTGAACTCAGGGCTTTGTGCTTGTTAGGCAAGTATTCCACCAGCCCTTTTTGTTCCGGTTATTTTGGAGATGGAGTCTCACTTTTGCTTAGGCTGGCCTGGACCTTGACTCTCCTACTTAAAACTTCCTGCCTCTGGGATGACAGACAGACACCACCATGCCCAGTGTTTCTTCCTCCCTCCCTCCTTTCCTCCCTCCTCTCCTTCTTTTCTTTCTTTCTTTTAGATGGGGGTCTCACAAACTTTTTTCCTGAGCTGGCTTGTGACCATGATCCTCTGATGTTAGCCTCCTAGCTAGCCTGGGATGACAGGTGTGAGACATAGGTGCACAGTTTGGAAAGTTAGCCTCTGGCCATATTTCTCAATGCTTGAAACAGTATGTATCATCCCTAGTTCTCAGGAAACAGGCGCAACTTGTTTGTGCATGTTGAGAGTTCTAGGGAGACAGTGCAGCTGCAGGCAGCATATGTCACAGTGGTCAAGGGCATAGCACAGGAAGCAGAGGGAGCCCATGAGAGTGGGTTCTTAATTCGGAGTGAACCTTCCCTGTTCATAGCCTCCCTGTGTCCTAAACACAGCCCTACTTGTGGGACCCACAAAGGCCACATGTGTGCCTCCATGGCTGAGCAATCCCTCAATATTCAGAAGCAAGCTTGATTTTTAGAAATCATCCATGCTTTTTTGTCTCTGCTAAGTTGTTAGTTGTAGAATTGATCAGGGTGAAGCCTTGGATTCCATGAAAACGGGGGTGGGGGCTAGTAATACTTTTTCACAGCGAGCTTCAAATTATGTATGTGAAGATATTTTATTTTTAAGTGAGTTTTTAACAAAGCTCACGTGACAGCAAGATTCATGTAGGCAGATTTTTGGGACCAGGTGGAAATAGACACTGAGTCCAGGCTCTTTCCTACAGTGCTGCTCTTACACTTAAGCAGCCCTATTTCCCATCCCATTAAGTGTACCATGGCTGACAGCCCCCGGTGTCCCCCGATGGCCCCCCGACACGCCTCCGACGGCAGCGTACCCGACATTGAAGTACTGCCGCATCTCCTGGCGTCGGTTCCGCATGATGGCCTTATACTCGCCGATGCGCAGCTTCTTGCCGTCCACCAGGCAGGTGCGCTTGGGCCTCGGCTTGTACTTGTAGTCCGGGTACTTCTCCAGGTGCTGCTTGCTCAGGCGGGCCTGCTCCTCGTAGTATGGCTGTTTCTCTAGGTTGGTCATAGCTTTCCAGCGAGATCCTGTGAACAAACGGAGGTTAGGATGCCTCTTTGCCCTGCCTGCTTCTTAGCATCCTACCAGGGAGTCATGACTGAGAACAGGAAAAAAATCTAAAATGTGTTGGTCCACACCTGGAAATTTGCAAGCATGTTTTGGATTAGTGACCTCTGCCTGGAAAGATGTTCTTTCAAGAGCACAGGGGTTGGTGTCTGTACTCAAACGAACCGTGACCCCTAGGATACCAACGCTGGGAAATATATGATGTTTGGCTTGAAAGTTAAACAAGAAAGTTTAACTAAACTTGCATATTATTTGCTTAAAAACTCACAGGTAATTTCATGGGTGTGTCTTTCATTTTACATCAGACCACGATATAATTCAACCATGAACTGAAAAGTTATATAAAGTCTGTCATGCATTTTGAATCCGAGACTCTAGTTGTTGAGTATTTTTATGTGGGGATACATTAATTACTACATAAGTTCCTAGCTCACATCTTCTCAATCTCCCCAGAATGTTTAAGTATGCCTACAGGAATGATTAAAATAAAAACTCCTTTCACTAAAAATTTTAATTATAATAAACATGGTAACATTAATAAACACGGACTGGATAACTACTATGAGCTAGACACCGTGCTAAGAACTTTACATATGTGTCTTATTTCTACTTTTCCTCACAATCCTGTAAGCTAGAGAGTACTAATAGCTATTTTCGTAGTTGAGAAAATGGGAATTCAAATCGATGAAGCATCTTCCCTAAGATCTCACAACTATTAAAATGCAGCTTTTGAGTCAAGCTAAGATTTGTTTTGAAGCATGGTAAAATACATGCTCTTACACATATATATACCCATGACTCAAGAAGGCCATCACCAGAGGTAGGCCTTGGCCCCAGATCAGAATGAGTCAAAATAAGCCATTTTTCTTGAGGATTTCATGATAGTAATGACAATAGACTAGGACACCTACCAACAGGTGCTGGAGCTGCTGCCTTCACCTGCCTTCAAGTCATGTAAGCGAGATCTTAGAAGCTTTAGAATTGGTTCGTTACTCAATCCTAACTCCACACCTCAAGTGCAAGCAGCTCACTGTTAAACTGTTCTTCTCTACAAATGCAGATAATTTTCCAACATGGTCTATTACATTCATTCAAGCCTGCAGCCACAGGGGCAGGATGTCTCTGTTCAGAGCTGTTTCCTGTTGGAACAGATGTGGTGTTGGTGGGTAAATCCACATACATGCTTCCAAGATTTGCAAACATATATTTTCCCAATCTAGACAACTAATGTGAATTTTAAAAATTTACAAAATAAACTCAGGTTATGGTGAAAACAGTAGAGTTTCTTTTTTCTCTTTCTTTCTCAGACTTCTGTTTAAGCATCGTTGGCCAGCATTTGGTCAGCTGATTTGGTCATATCGTTTGTGGGTGCAATCTCAGACTCCTTAGTTGCTGGACGTGTTCTCTAGAGGTATGTGCATGTGATTGTGTGATTCTCAGGACATACAGACAGACAGATAAAGCTTTCACACTATTGAACTAGATCCAGTCTTTTCATGGACTTTCCTGCCAGTGTGTATACCAGCTTTTTGGACTTGAAAGCAAGAAGAAGCAAGCTTATCAGAAATAATGTGTTGGCAGATAGGAATACATTAAAAGATGGATTAAGGATGGCTGACTTAAAATCAAATAACTTTCTTTATTTCACAATTGAAGAAAGAAATCAGTTAGAAGAATTGTAATTGCCAAAGAATCTTCCCTAAATCAAAATGTCCTGAAAGTTCTAAACGTGTTTCTCTAAAGACACGAAATGTTTATCCTGGGATGTGAGAACTGACTTCGTATTTCCTACTGTGTGCATGACACTGTATTCATTACTAAATGTGCAGCAGTGAACAAGAGACTGATAGCTGCTATCTCCTTGGGGCTTGTGTTCAGTGGGAAAAATATATTAAACATTTTAGTCCAAAATTTATCATTTTAATTATGATTGTGGGCAAGGAGGTAAAGGAGAGGAGCTCAATGTGTACAGATTGGGGAGGCTTCGTGGCAGAAGCAACCCCTTTAGGGATTCTCGGGAAGAGAACACAACATTGGGTGAAGGTTTCTCCATAGGAAGAGGGGTTAGAAGAACTTAATGCTGGTCACATAAAAATGCAAAGGAAAAGGGACATGTGACAAGGAACTGCATAATAAAAGACTGCAAATTCTTAGGTAAGGTGGTTTCCAAATCTAGCATGATTTAAAATCTGTTAACTCTGGGTAATGTAATTTCTCTGAGAGTATCACTGAATCTTAAATGACAGGGGCATGCTATGACCATGCATAAGAGTGTTTCATTGTGGTGGTAAATCCATGTTCATTTTTTAACGATTACTTTGAATTAGGATAACCAATTGACAAGTTTGACTTTGGTTTCAATGGCTTTGCAGCCACAACACTACTGGCTGGCTGCAGCTGCAGTGTACACAAGAGTGGCGAGGAAGCACTTTCAGTGTCTCCACAAAAGATGAAAACAGCTACTTGAGGTGGGTGCTGCTGCTCCATATGTACCGATGCACCATGTACCCTGGACCCATATACAAGGAGCAGGTGCACTGCCCTTTTCAAAAGGCTATCTTTCTGCAATGAGAAGCAGAGGACAAATTGGGTCTTCTGGCGATGAAAGAAAGAACAAAATTCAATCGAAAATATTTGATGCTCAAAATAAGAAAAAATAGGTACTAAAATTTCCTTTTCCCTCCTAAATCTGGCAATCCAGTAAGAGTGGAGAGGTTGAGCTGGGTGATGCTGTCATCTTCATGGGGTATGCAATGAATTTGTAGATTTTACTCCAACTACTGTACATCTAATCAGAAAAAGATGTCCCCATTCCCTGATCGAGCGCCAAACAGTAAAAGGTGATTCCTTATGTTAACAATTTCAGCAGAATGGCTTATTAAAACCAGATTTTAGGGTATTATAAAATGCTTAGAAGCCCTTTAAAATGTCAACTAGGATCCCCAGAGACTACGTAAAATGTCAACCCAGCTCAAGCGCCTGTTTTAAGCAGAATGAATTAGCAGCATGCTGGCGGAGGCTGTTATCCAAAACAATCAGTAAAGAGGAAAACACCAAGCTTTCTTCGTACTTTTATATGAAATAGGCCATTTAGAATGATCTTGTGGATATTTGAAGATCACTTATTTATTTAAAGCTATGACTAAATATTGAACCATGTCAGTGTTTAATTTCTGACCAAATATAAATGCTCTATCTTTAATTAATACAATTTCAGCAGAAAGACTGGAATTAGGCAGTATTCTCTTTCTTGTAGCCTGTGATGACAAACCATCTTGTCATTCTCACGTTCTTTGCTTCAGCTCAGAGAAGAATTCTTTCACCCGGCCATCTCTTTCCCATAAGGGATTTTACTGTGTTTCCTAAAGTAATATTTCACACCATTGATGCTGATATTTCGCCTCTATTTAGGATAAAGTTTTAACCAGTGATTTTCACTTTTTTAGTATTCAGGAACATGAGTTGACTAATATAAAGGCAGTTTCAGCAATATTCATATTTAGCTTGCTTTTTTATTTTGACATTTTTGGATTTCAAATTCAGGAATGACTGATAAGATATGAAATAGGCTTACATAAAATATTTTATTATTTTTGGTTTTTCCAAATGAAACAGGTATGGTGTTTTTAAAGATAGGACATTTTATGAGAAAAAGAGAATATAGTAATAAAAAGGAAAAATAGACCAGAGATGGCAGAGGTGCAAAACACATGCATTACCAGTTCATTAATGCAGAGAATGAAAAGGGAGGCTACCTTCATAAACTATATGCAATTCCAAGTAGATTAGGGATTTTGATAAAGCTTTAATAATTTAGACATACTTTGTTACTTAACTTGTTAAAGCTCAAATTTTGTAACAGAGTTTGCTTCTTCCATTCTGTTTTCATTGTTTAGCTCTTAGAAGGCAGAAGGTGAGTGATGAAAATTTGCCTCAGTTGTCCCATGTCTGCCCACCAGGCTGCTTGAAGATGAAGATGAAGATGAAGGTGGTAGTAGTGATGCCAACCAAGAAGAGGTCGAAAAAAATGGAAACTTCCTTCCTTTCTTTTTCCCCTAGAATTTCAACTGACTCATAGGAGGTCTCTTTAGGCTCTGTTTCCTCTCTCCCCAGCCATTTTTTCTGTGTTGTTTGGTATCTATGGTTGTAGGGTAAAATGTGTGCTTTGTTTTCTGGTTATATGAAAACTGGAGTGGCAGATAAAGTCTCTTATCATAATACTTGAAATTACTAAAATTTCTAAGCATTACTACAAGTACTTTTAGGACCCCATAGGTTACTAAAAGTAAAAATTAAAGAGCACTCCAGCTCTGATTCTCTGTTTATCTTAACTGATTTTCAATGACAGTACTAGAACAAACATCAATCTCCCCATATGACATCATGAACGCTTAACAAAATTCAAAGTCCAAACTCTTTTTCCCTGTGTTTCAAAGGATGATGGGAAAGACAGAAGATGTTAAGACTAACAACCTGAGCATACTTCACAAAGGAAGAGTGTATAAGTGATCACCTAGGGGCTCACGTAAAAGCAAGTTCTTTTGCTTTTCTCAGTTGTAGTTAAGATATTTCTATACTTTAAAAGAGAGAAAATATTATAATAACTAGTGTAGAGACCCACAGCTAACTCAGCCTTGGAAATTGGCTCATTTTTGGTGAACATAGGATGCTTTGTTGTCGTAAACCTCCATGATGGCACTCATGATGTGGATAAGCAGATGACATGACCTGCCTGGCTTCCAGAGCCAGGAACTTTCTACAGCTGCAGAAAACAGAATGGTACTTTTATCCCCTGCATCACCTAACTCTCCATGCTTTTCTTACCCAATATCTTGCTGATGTTGGAATTGTGCATGTCAGGAAAGGCCTGAAGGATTTTCCTCCTTTCATCTTTAGCCCACACCATGAAGGCATTCATCGGACGCTTTATGTGGGGTTCATTGCTACCACGCCCCCTGGACTCCCGATAAATTCTTGACTCTGAAACTCCAGCACTTCCTAGAAACAAGGAACATCAGTTCATGTCAGTGTTAAAACTTGGCAACTGCCTTCCTTGCATTAATCTTTTTAGTCTATTAAAATATTTGAAAACAAAAAGCACTTCTAATAATGGTTCCTCACGTTCCTAAGACAGATGTTTGTTTGTAGGATTTTGATAGGCCTTGGGGTGGCAAATGTTGTATTTGTACTTTAAATCAATTTCTAACATTTTTCTTTCCTTGCAATGGACTATGCACTGTTTCACCACTTACTTGTAAGTCCTCACAGAAGCTGGGATATATGATTTTTTTAATGCAATTTGGAAAGAGACTGGTTCGATCAATTGACACACTAGTACTATGGAAATAGAAAAAAATGTAAAGAAGCTAACAAAACTGTGAAACACTAATCCATGTGGCAGGACAGCTCATTAAAAGTAAGACTATGTGCTTGCTACTTAAGGCCTGTCCTAACATAAAGTACTTACACCCTTTCCTCTCTCTGAGGCTACATAAATAAACAGTGCTAGGTAGAATTTGGAGATTAAAATACAATGTAAATACTCCCCTTTAATGTGGTTACTTTTTCTTTGAAATTATATGCTAGTATATTCATAAAGTACGCTGGTACAGCAATGATAGTCTATCCCCAAAAGATATTTGAAAATTGTAGGGCAAAGAGCCAGTTCATAGCTATGTTCTCATGGTGTATTAAGAAGTTTTATTGTCACATGGAAAACATAACATGTTCCTCTGAAATTTCCCCCTAACATCTAGAGTTGTCCAAAGAGACCCACTGATAGTTACATTTCAATCAGTGAGATTTACTGATAATAAAACACATTCCACGAATCTCATCGAAACCTGTAAAGGTTGCATTCGCCCCTCTTCCTTCATGTGATGGGTATGAATGGCTTCATCGGAGTAAATGGCTTCCAAAATACTTGAGTTTAAGCAATGAAAACAAGAAGAACCAGAAGAAAACATGGAACTCTGACACTCGGTTTTCACTGCCTATCATTACAAAAGAGAAAAGTAATTCACTTAAAATGTGAACTACTCTGGGGGCTTCTAGAACTTGTCTTATCAATTTCTTTTCTTCCTTTACGTTCTTCTTCATTTTCCTAGTTAATAAGAATCAACCCAAACTACCAGTATCACTGCAAACAAAAAACAGCATAACAGTGGTAGAATTTCTCATTCATAATATGCTGTCTTGTCTGATAAAGACTGGGAAATGTTTGCACATAAGAATGAATGAATTTAACAAACAACAAGAACACAAGCTTTGATATTTTAATGCTGATTGCCATGGATATATTTTATCATGCTACTACAACTTAAAATTTATGAAATGTGTTATTACCCGTAATTGTCTTTTTATTGACAAAAATCAGTGCTCATCTATGGCAATATCTTTCTAAAATGGGTTCGTAACCAGCAAATGATCATTTGCACATCTGCCTTGTCTTGTTCTTACACCTTACAGCGACATAAGCAATAAAAGGAACAGTATGTGACTTCGCCAAATCTAAACAAGCTCATTCTATGTATGTAAACCACGTTATCCTAGCCTGGTGAAGCAGAAAATGCAAGGAAAGGTTTGGATATATTACAACAGAAAAAAATGTGAATTTTTTTTAGATATCCAATTGAATAAAGTTCAGTTTTGACAGAATCATAAAGATAAATGTTCAAGTTCGGCTACATATTGGCTAGTGCAAGCCTTGACAAGTAGAATTGTCCCAACACACAGAGTAGATGGTTAGGTTGGGGGATTCACAGGGACCCTTTCTTTCCTACAGTGTGCCTGCCAGTGGTTGCATTGATACAATCTTTTCTATCTGCTGTGAACTTTCTTACTAAGAGTAGCAAAATTGAGTGTTGTGTCACCAAAGGACACAACATATATGTCACCTGTCATTGGAAAGACGTTCTGAGTTTGGGGCAGTGTGTAAGAGAAAGAGCACTTTCTTCTTATTCCTTCTTTGCTAGGACATTAAAGTTGGATATCAGTTCAAGTAGTTTTGTCACTGTGCATGTCTGGAATGTTCAGATATTTGAGGATATAAGGCAAGCATGGGGTGGCTCAGCTGGCATTCTAGTCAGGTTGCAGAGTCAGCAAGGCATTTGTCTGTGTGTTAGAGAGCATAGGAGGGAAAGGTTCTAAAATGAGGAAGCTATCCTGAAAATATCCAAGTCAGGGTTGGCAATGGAAAATAAAAAATGAACTGACAGATACAATTTCTGAAGTTTCCTGGGGTAGAGAAATAGGAAAATAAGAGAAAGGGTAGAGAGCAATTAGATCATTTGCTGTAGCACCATGCCATCTTGAACCTAAGTCCTACCTCTGGCTCTTAGTGCCCTGTGACCTCACAACACAGGATGTTAAATTCCAAAGCCCAGTCTGTCTATCTGCAATGGAACTAATGCTTGTTTGTGTTGGGGGCTGAGACGATTTCTGCGCAGCACCCAGCTCCCAGGCACACAGGGACTTCTCCTACCATCATGCTGAGGTAGGAGTTGACTGTCTTCTCTGTTTTATGGCAGTTTAAATTGGCACCAAATGAGTATGACTACACATTATCAGAATATGTCTATGAATAGTTATCACAAACCATCAGAATCCCCGCTCATATTGAAATCCATCATTGCGTGGCTAAACTTCCCTTCTTCATTCTGCTTCACTGCCAGCTGCTGAGTCAGGCTTTCCAGTGTTGTCTTTTCCTTTTGTTAAAAAAAAGAGAAATTTAAGATAAGAATGTGTAAATAACAATTATTCGCAGACATTTTTCTCCTTGGGTTGTACATGATATGCTAGCTTCTGGAGAGGGCGTGAACCCTGGAGGGGAGGATTTCTGAAGGAACTCTGGTTCTTGTGAGCCCTATAAAGTCTTGGCATTTGGGTTTTGGATGCCTAAAGGAGATGAGGGATCCTTGGAGACAACCTTCCCAAGTCACAAATTCTCATGGAAATTTCTCAGAAGCAACCTGCTCTGCTTTATTTTTAGCCAGGCAGTAGAAGCATAGGAGTGGCATGGGGCCCAGTCAAAGTCTTCCAAGAGTCAGGTGACCAAATGATAGAAACATAATTCACAGCAGTGCCCTCTGGTTGCATCTCCCTAAATACCATCTGCATTTCTTATGCAAGGGTAATGAAGACATTTAAATATTCATTGCTAATTGCTTGTCATGTCTCTGTACATCCAATGCGAGTGCCTGCTACTTGGACCACGATTTGATTTGGATTGCTAAGCCAAAATATTGAGTTGGCGAATTATTTGAGATACAAATATACCAAAATTATATCTGCAAAGACATTAAGTCATTTAAAAGCATGCTGTGTATGATTCGCATTCATGGAGACATGGCATTGCAAACTACTTTATGGAAAATATAAGGCTTAAACTAAACCACATAACATATTAAATTGCTTCCAAATTAAGAAATTGGGTGATTTTAAGAACAGAAAAGGCATACAATGAAAGTTTGACAATTTCCCCCACATACTTTGCAGCATTTCTCTGATCATGTGGTTCCAAAGCAGTTTTAATAAAAGCATCTCTTGGATCTCATAACATTTGCTCAAGTTTCTTGATAATTATTCACCAAATTTTCCAGGGGACACAGTCATGAATTGTAGTCACAAATCATATACACAGCAGAACTGTTCTTCACACAATAACATATTCATAGAAAATAATCAACTATTTAAGATGATTATATTGCAGGTGAAGAACCCAACTAATGCTTTCATAAAGAACTAATAGGACAGTACATCCTCAACACAGTACATGCTTTATGACTACAAAATCTCTGACAATACTACAATTGTATCAACTAGATTAACAATTCTATGATGTCAGTGGCCTTGGAAATCTTGTACTCTATTCATCAAACTCTGTACATGACTTAATAGAAAAATATTTTTAATTGTCATCAGTCTATAATACAGTAAGTAGGGAGAAAAAACAGAAAATAGTTTATATTAACTTTGGTTCTACAGAATTATGTAGCATTAAACCTGCAATATGTTCTACATTTAAAAAAATATAGAACCTGATCCAATTTGTTTTGGGTATGAAATTGTCATTTTTATTTGCACTACCCGCTCTGGATTTCTTTTGCTTAGAGTGTGCTGTACATATTCATCTGAGCTCAGAAGCTCCAAGGACACTAGCTTAACAGACTCTCTTTACAGTAAATGTCACTGTTAAAATAAAAGACAGTTGCATTAAAATACACACACACACACACACACACACACACATACACACAAACACACACACGTGCACGCAAGCATGTGCACTCCATCAACATAATCTGATGGCTCCCAGGCCAAAGAAGACCTTACCATACTTTTTGAGGGAATGAATCAATCACTGTCAGGTTTTAACTGTACAAAGAAATTATGGTGCATATTTTCTAGAGTATGTTCCATTCTAAAGTAGTTTCTCAAGACAAAGTAGCAAAATGAAGGCAATCACAGTAGAAAGGGAATGAGATACTAAGTATATTCTAAGGCCCAGCCCTATGGATCTTAGTGCTAGTTTACCAAGAGGCTAAAAATAGCAAAAAGATGAGCAGAGAAGTTGCATTCCATGTTTACACAATTTTTAAGACACATAGTATAATACAATGACACAATTAGCTACCCAAAGTGGAGCTTACCATACTTCTCAAGTGGATGTCAGTGGGAGACAGTAGCAATGAACATGGAAAGCTACACAATTTTGGTGACTCTACAATGATTCTAAGACATGTCAAGAGAAAAAAGGAGAATAGGTAGCATGATTTAAAGTACAATAAATATGATGGCATGCAAATTCAAATGGTAACAATGCTACATTTGAGAAAAGTTAAGAGAAAAATAAACTCAGAAAAACAAATTGATATGAGAAAGAGCTAACAGAAACCCCAGTGGAAAACAATGGTCCTTTAATTCTATATAAAAATGGATGATACAGTTAAATTTTACATGCAGCTTTTATGTGTATAGGGACATATAAATTTATATGAAAATAAGAAGAAGCCTAGATAATATACTGAACCACCAAAAAGACGGAGTTAGATTTCAGAATAGTTCTCAATTATTTACTTAGTTAAATTCAAGCTATTCACAAGTATCAGGACAAAAAAGAATCAATCAATTGTTATAAAGGACAAATGTTGGTATACTTGACCGATTCCTTCTACCTATTTCTGATAATCTCACTCATCTCCAGTCAGCCTTTCCATGTAAGAGTTTACAATATACTATCATCTCTAAAACCCAACCTTTTAAGATTCTGTTCTTTGGTTTAAATATTTCCTTTTCTAAAAGTGACTTTTCATATGTGCAGACACCACTGACAATGAGACTACTTCGATGCTTAAAACTCTCATACAACAACAGAAAATACCAGGTAGGAAGGGAGTTAAGTGGGAAGATGTTGAAAATAGGTCACACCAAAGAAACTGAGTTGTGGAAACAGAAGTAAATGTTAATGGGCACAGGTGACAATTCTTACCAACCTTATAATTTTGGTTCCAACTGGCTCTAATAAAAATCACATTAGTTAAGAACTTTTACAGAAACATAGCACCACATGCCTTGACTTTCAGTGTACTAAAACATGAATCCAATGTAACACTAATACTATACTGCATTAGTTACTATTCAAATATTGATCTGAAACTGACAGGATTCATTGGTCTTATCTTCCTATCTTTTTTTCTATTTGAAACAAAGCAAAAAATCAAAGAAAAATATACATATTTAAAGAAAGACTTGCTACAATTCTCATCTACTCTAAGTAATCCCAGAGTAGAGGGCACAAACAGACTAGTTACTACAAAGTAGTTAAAATGAAAGTCTTGGAAATTCATAAACAAGGGAAAACAACAATGACCTGTATGCTTTCTGTCATGAATAAAAACTAGAAATTGAATAGCAACCAGACTTCATTTGGAAAGATGAGTCCTATCTGGCTAATCAAATCTTATACAACTCTGTAGGTTTACTAAGATCAAGAGGAAATATTAGGTATGTCCATTGTTCCTTGAAAATTGTCTGATCCTATGTTGACTAGAACAAATGTCAAAGTGAATTATATCTCATCTGTAGAAGAAAAGAAAGTTGTACATCGTACAGTTGCTTGGGCTCAAATGAATAATTCTAAAACTCAACATCCAAAGAGATATTATTAAAATATTAATATTCACTTGGGGAAATTAGCAGGTGGTCTTTGGCTTTGTGACTTATCCAATGACTTTCATAAGGGAAAACAGCATGTGTGTCATGCACATATGACACCAGGCTACAGTGGGAATGAACATGGAAAGCCAAGTAAGATCTAAAATGATGTGGGCAATTCATTGATTAGAAGTAGTCAATGCAGATTGATACTTTCTTCTATGCTAAAAAGTATTTTGAATGGCAAAGGCCACAAGGACTAATGGGAAGAGGGCATATTTGAGGTTAGAAAATAATGGTTTTGATATCAGAATCAGGACATTTTAACCAAACCTTGTTAACCTCCCCAACACCCAAAATCCCAATATGTAAAATAGTTTTGCATTAGTTTTCAAACATTGAAGAAAGATATGTTTTTAATATTAGAGAAAGGACCTCAATGAGGAAATTGAATTTGGAAGTGATAAAGATTTTTCCTAACATACAGGAATTACAGGAATAGTTCAATTTGAATACTAAGTTCCTTATTATGGTTATGATTCTCTGTTCTCAATGGCAAGGTGAAGAAACAAATAAAAATTAAAAACAATAATTTTTGTTACCAACGTTAAAAAAATCATTGAGTTTTTTTTCTCCCCTGCTTATCATCTGCTGAAATGTTATTTAATTTTTTCTGTTTTTTTTTTTCCATTTCCTACTCAGGCATGGTAAGTTCCAGTTTTATACTATAAACCAAGCCCATATTTCAAATGAAAAATTTCTCTACTCTAGTACTTCAATATATGCAAAAACATAACTGAAAATTCACTGTGTTTTCTAATGCTTAAATGGACATCCTATAGATATTTCATAGAACAGTCAAAACAAAAGAACACACAATCTATACCTAAGAAGAGGTAGTGATTTCCTTAGTTACCTAGTCCTAAGTTAAACGATGCATGCGTAGATGGTTCTTCTATTACTCCCTGGAATTGGGAGTCACTCACACAAGCGATGAGCTTTGCTCCCCACCAGGCACACATACACAGAGAGAAAGATGGGCTGAGGATCAGCTATCATAATGGACATCCCTGAAATAAAGCTCACAAAGCTGTAAAACTCATAAAAGGCACATGCATGAAATGACAGAATAGAGTGTGACTGTCAAATGTTGACTCGGTAACAGTTAAACCCCTTCTGGCGGCGCTGCTTTATGGTCTTCTACCATTCTAATGACATGGAGAAGAAAAAAGAAACAAAAAAGGCTTCTAACCCTCCAATTATGTCAACGTCACAGACCACCAAAGAAGATGAAAGATTATTTGTGTCATAACGATTTATCAGCTGGAGATTGTTTTTATAAGCTTAAGTAAAATAGAAACAATGCAAGTGCCTACCCCTTCAACCTCTCAATTTCACTCTTGCTTATAGATATCTCTATTTTCTAGAAAATAACCATCCACCCACATAATCTAACAGCACGAATGGGAGAAAATGATTTCTTGTAAATTATGCATAGATTGTATATAAATATACACACAAACAAACATACACACACAAAGAAACGAACACTTTCCTCAAGCATCAACAAAAATACAAGTTAAAGAGATCTTTCATGAATTTTACTGTGGTCAAATGTGAAATTTTTTTTGTTGTTTGGTTCTTGGGTTTGAACTCAGGGCCTCATGGTTGCTAGGCAGGTGCTTTACCACTTGAGCCATCCTGTCAGCCAGCAGGTATGAGTTTGTCCATTAGAATATCCACAGACTCTTCAGTGTACTGGAATCTGGTATACTTCAGGAGTATTTTCCCACTCAATTTCACCATCAGAGAATCCTAGAGCTATGTGGAACCTTGCAATCAAGAGAATGAATGGGTCCTTTCATATCCTTTGGTTCTGGCATCCACACAATTAGCCTTTTCAAATCCTGATTCTTTCCCCTTCTAAATTAAAATTTAGATTCTTAGTTCCTTTTTTTGAAATTTGGTATCCAGCTTTATGAGAGGTTCCTCAAAGTGTAATTGTAGGCAAACTTCTTAACAGCATTGTTTCACTAAGTCAATTTGAAATGTATTGGCAGATCAACTTTACTTGTGAAGTGCTATGGAGGTGAAGACAGATGGGAAGGTGAGGAGAAACACAGTTTCTATGAATTCAAGAGGCTTAGTTTAGGTGAAAGACTTTAAAAGATAGTAAAATGACCTGTGGATACAATTGATGAATCCCTAGTAATGATTTTTAAGGAATTGATTGTAAAGGCAAATACTTAAAAGTTCATGCCAAATAACTAATTCTGACCTTCATGAAGAGAGAAATTCAAGGAACAAAGATCTGAGAACCCAATGTGTACTGCAGTTACAGCAGAAACGGCTGGTACAATGATCAGTCAAGAGCACTTGGTAGAGGATTAGTAGCAACAAGAAGCAAAACAAATGTTATAATGACCTCACTTTCTTTTTCCATAAGAATGGAATGCAGACTCATCAAGCTGGATAGCTGTAATTGCTTGGGACCTAACTCGGATTTGCATTACTCTATTAACATCCTTCTTGCTATGATGGAGAAATTATGCATGGGCCTGAGAAAGTGTTTTGGAGTGGGAAGAGGAAATCGACAACAGCTGTCTCAAATTTCTGAAGAACCCCTATGTTTAAGAAAAACCCAGACCTGTTATCTGCAAGAGATAGAATTTGACCAAAAGTAAGCAAGAGAAAGAACACTTATACTTATCAAAGCTTATAAATTATCCGGCACAAGATAACAAACCACTGAAGGAAGAGAGCTTGCAATAGTCAGAGCTGTCCAGCCATTGGATGTGCTGCCTGAGGACTCAAGAAACTACATCTTCTGGAAGTTTGGGCCATATGGCTACTGGCCTGGCATATCAGAGATACTGAAAAGGAAATACATCATCAGATGACAGGTTGGATTGAAGGCCTTTTGCATTTTCTTTCAAATCTGTAATTCTATGACTGGGTCTCCTACTTGACTGAACTCTGTTTAACAGACATAAAATATTTTGACAGATGTATACAACTTCCTATGTCCTTTATCTCCAAATGATAACTTCATCAAAAGTTGTTAATTAGTGAGTTTAGGAATTTCAAGTCACTCCATTTTATAATTAATAATTCCATGATCACGTTCATAAATTCAAGGAAGAGATTTTAAATAATGAAGCAAAACAAAACAAATGATGGTTATTCAAATATATTTGGTGAGCAGACTGTCTAATAATAATCAGATTTATGGATTCAGGGTAGGTGTTTTTCAAAAGACAGTTATATGTCCAAAGTTAATATTACTATTTTAATCCTCTAAACAAGAATTCACTGCCATGGAGAGGAAGAATTCATTATGTATAATATACAGAAAAGCCACTCAAAGAAATGTATAGAAAACAATTCACAAAGAAGGTATCTGTGAAACCAGTCACAATAAAATCCTGGCCATTGCTTATTTGTCACAGTGATGCTTGTGGTTGTATACATGTGGAAGAGGCAAGGCAGAAGAGGAAAAACTAAGGTGGGATTCTGAATGTCTGCATATGTGGTCAGGCATCAACCAAACTCTAAAAAAGCCTTTGTTCTTCTTTCACACCAGGATAGTCACACATACTTTGCATACTGAGTCATATCAGAAGAGTAAATGTGAGAAAAAGAGGTTGCCAATGAAGAAAAATAATAGCATTCTTAACCACAACAGGATGTCTGGTAGGTGGAGGGGACCACGCAAACATAAGTACAAAACTGAATGTTGTCTGATGTTGATTGTTCTATAGACAATGGGTGGCTTGGTTACTGAGATACTGGAACATCGGGGATTTTTCCTTTGCATGGAATAAAAGCTATAATATAAAATTATCAACATTCTTACAAATGCAGTCTCAGTAGCTGGTACTTGCTCCAGTTAAAGAAATCAAATTGTACTATTCTAAAGAGTGATGGCATGGTTCAGAAATGCTGGGTGTGACAAATTGACATAGGCATACCATGGTTATAGTTCACTTTTCAATTATCCATGGTAGTGTTAGTAGTGATGACAGATAAAAAGAAAGAGTAGAATAATACTTAAAATCTCACTGTAATGAAAAGCTAAAATTTCATCCCATGTCTTGTGAAAACTTCTAGAAGAAAAATAAGGTGGAGAACATTTTTTTTCTCCTTTTGTAGTCATTCTCTGATGAAGGGGCTGCATGGGGAAGGGAAGAGCTGGAAAAGAGTTTACAAATTGTGGAGACTGTGACTGCTTAAGTAAGATTTTCATGAAAAAGCCCCAAATGTGCGGTCAAAAATACCCATGGCCACCATGGGGACACAAGCTAGTGGAACAGGCCTGGGCTACATCCTTGAAGTCCTCCTCTCAGGGCCATTAGGAAAGAAATTAAAGTTGGAGCCAGAGGACATTTGTCCTAAACTGACCTATCACTTCAACTCCTCTAATCTCAAATCTCAAGTTTTTTTTTTTTAAAGAAATAACAGAGAATATAGTTCTACTTATTTTACAGCATAAGATGGAAAGACAATGTGAAATCCCAGCAGACATCATAGCACAAAATAAATATTGGTAGCCATTATTGTGCATATAGCTTATAGGCATAAGGGGAGAAAAGTGTTACAGGGAAGATTCAGCGACACCCTTTACAATGTGTGCTAGTCTCAGACTATCTTCCTGATAACTTTTAATTCATGTTGGCAAAGTAGCTTGCAAAAAACGAGGGGTAGGAGGTAAAGGAGTGAGGGTTAGTAATGGAAGGGGTTGAACAGGCCAAAGTAAAGCATAACCACAGTGAGCATACATTGAGATACCCCTTTGACCATCAACTTAAATATTAATAAGGAAAGACAAGTCTGTAAAATAGGTACAGTATAGTGTGGGGGATACTAGTGAGAGGGGGAGGGTGAATGAAAGAGATTAAGGTGAGGGTATATGGTTGATGGACTTCATACCTACATGAAATAAAACAAAGAAATCTCTTGCAGTTGCTCTAAAGTGGGACGGAGAGGAGGTTGAGGGGGGAAATGAAGGGGGTGGATGTAACTAATGTACAATATAAGTATAATTGGACTTGCCACTATGACCCCTCCCCCCATATAACAAACACATCTTACTAAAAAAGTGACAAAAGAGAATACAATACACCTACGAAATCTATGGGGATAACTGAAGAACAATTCTTTAAGTGAAATACTTAAAGAAACAATTTGACATGGAGGAGGAGGAAAAGGTTATGTTAAGTAGAAGGAACGACCATTCTTGACAGGCCAGGCCTTCAAAAATAACACTTTGGTCCAACAACAAAAGTGAGTCTTACTTTACTTATAGAAAATTTAGAAAATCCAGAAATGTGGAGATATAGATGTAAGCTTATGACCCTATCACCTTGGCATAACTATCATTCCACTTTGCTGTATATTCTTCTAGTCTTTTATCTCTGCATTGTGACAATATACTTCAAATTATCTAGATCATTCTCTACATAGCATTTTCAAATTTGGGGGAACACTATCAGTAGCATATACTTCAAGCCTTAAATGAATGAACAGTTTCAATCATCAGAGAGACCTAGTGTGTCCCTCCAAAAGCCCAATTTGGCATGCCCGGTGAGGCTCATTTTATTGGACCATCCTGCACTCACCCCTCTTACCAGAATGATGTAAAGAACACAAGACTCTCTGTTTGAAAACACGCACAGCTTTTCTAGGCTTGAAAATTAAACCATAAAAAGTTTACTGAAAAAAAAAAAAAAAAACCTTTAAAAAGCTCCTTAAAAACTCACACCATAATTGCTCCTCACCAGGCGTGGGCACTTGCTAGCTGCAAGTAGTGGCACTGTGACAAGTGTAGCAAAACTGAAAGCAGGCTACACTAAGAGAAAGAAAACGTCTTCCACTGGCCATCTGTGAAAATAAGGCATGTGGCCATTAAATGCAGAGGCTGTAAATATACACAAACTCCATGAAGCAAATGGCAAAAGAGGACTAAACTTCGAGCTCAAACAAATCAAAATGTTTAATGCATAGTTACCACTGCTGGACGAAAACAGCTCTGATCTTTGCAGTCTGCAAACTCGGCATGTATTTCAATTAAATACCCCCAAAAAGGAAAGAAAGAAAAAGAAAGAAATGAAAAGACATAGAAGAAAACCGTCTGGAACAAAAGGCTATAGATGGCCTATACTCAATTTCCAGAAACAAACAGCCTCTTTAACTTGCACCAGCCTGTCGAGAATGTTGATTGGGATTATTGAAAGGCCGACATATAGAGTGATGGATGGGTGATGACATAATACCTATTTGCCTTTTTTGTCATGGTTTTTGAAAACTGGCTGCTCTGTGCTGATAATATTCACCAAGGGGTTTCCTCTCCCATCCTGTCCCATAAGAGAAGTGTTCCCTAGCTAAGACACTCAGAATTAAGAAGGTTTTGTAAATGAGAAACAAAAGGAAAGAAAACCTAAGGATCAAATGCCAACTTGCATGTAGAAAGTGGGTCTAGATGTTCTAATAATCCGTGGCCTAGAAAGCTGTGCCCCATCCATTTTATATGAATTTTCAGAGTAGAGAAGCCCCACTAATAAAAAGGCAAATATTTGACCTCAGACTTTATGTATCTTTTAATTAGTCACCAAATAAATAATTACATGCAATTATAGATATTAAAATAATACATATTCACTTTGACGAAGAGACAAATATTAATCATTTGTGTCCTTTTAATTTGTTCCAAGGCAAATTCTAATCAGAGTATTTCAAAGATTGGGAACACTTTTTTTTAAAGCACACACGCACATGCATGCACACCACCTAGTAAAGTCTCCTGCTTGAAGACAGACATGGTTGAGATGATGTATATAGTTTATTTTCCCCAAAGGGATTAGCTACCATGCCTACGTCCTTTGCAAAGTTTTTCTCTAACCAGTGAAATATCTAGTTCTAATTTCACGTCTGTAACTCATTTTAGCTAAAGACAATATTTACAGAAGTCATCTAGAAAGCGTTAATTGAAGCATCTTGCACTTAATAGATTCTTCATGCTCACTTTTTCAAATAAAGCCCTCCCCAAGTTATCCAACGTGGGAAGGAGCACACATTGGATAACGCTGAGCTAGATGTACTGTGTCAGTTTCTGAAGAGTTAACACCGCTGGCCTCATCCATCAGATGGCCAGCGAAGCATCAGCAACGAATGATGGATGTAAAATTATTACAGGGCTGCCATCCGATACACTTACTGCCATTTGTAACTAATGCTGGGAATGACACACTTTTTTTCATTATTAAACATCCACATTAAGTCAACATTGGTCACTGTCATTTCATGTTTGGTGCTCTGTTAAAGGGAAAGAAAGGGTTGACAACAGCAGAAAAGAGGAGCTTGTAAATGGAAAAGATTCAAAGTGTCAGGGAAATCAAATTAACCTTTCTTACAAATCTGCCTATGTATTCTGAGGTAGGACTTATGACTATAACTGACAAATAGCTAGAGTCACTGTCAAGTAAATTAGGATTTAAAATATACGTGTTATTGACCACATTTTTATCATATTCAATAGAAATTTGCAAAGAAGTTTTCCTGAATCCTGGAAGGAAAAGGAAGATATTTTCCCAGGGATCATTTGCAACTCTAGGTGAACACATAACATGCATGCATGTTTATATTCCAGGAACGCTGACGACAATGTTTAGTGAATAAATTCTCTAACTTACATTTCCATGCTTATTTTTTTGTGATTGACATCTGTTTTACATAAGAAAAGTAGTATAGAAGTCACTCTTAACATGTATGGAGCGTGTGTGTGAGCACATATTCATAGATTTAACCTGTCATCAAGCAGTGTTCATCAGTGCACATGCTCATATATATCATTTAATATATATCCTGGACATGTAATGGTGGAAGACAAAAAGGTAGACGGGTGACAATAATTATGAAACCCCCAAATATACATTAGTTTCATGAAGGCAATATGTGAAGGTTTGTTATCATTAATATAATGTAGCTATTGCCAAAAATGCCTTTTCCTACCCAGTAGCCATCCTGGTCCTCCTTTTCTTCCCTACTGACATCACCCTTAATGTAAAGGAAGACAAGTTCTCTAATCCAGTTGTAGAAAATAATTCATGATCATTTTAAAGCAGTCCATTTGCCTTTGACCAGTAATTCCCAATGAACTGTTTGTGGGACCAGTTAGTGAGAAGGAATGAAATATTCCCATTTGAATGATAACTGAACTAAGCAAAGAGAAAACTGCTCTCCCCGGAGTCTGCCAGCCTTAGGGGAGATGAGATTGTTTTAAATGCAGCAACCATTTTTGGCACTAAAGAAAAAGGCAACAGAGACACAGAGATTTCAACCCTGACATCACTGAGTTTACGAACTAATGCCACCACTCTCCTTCTTCTAAATTGTCATGGGACAACGATTGAACACTACTTGTTTAAGCCACTGCACTTAACATTTCCTAATGCCTGGAGAGAAACACATGCCTGGCAGACCATACTACAGCATGGGCATAGTCTTCCCAGGGCAGCCACGTCTGGAATGGGGAAAATGCACTGGGAAATTCAATGTCAATCCCTCATTTCAGTTGAGTGTGCTGAGTCTCTGTTATATTAACACTGCCTGGTAGGATCAAGACAATGAAAATGAGGTTTCTTTGAGCTCACATTAGGTCTAGATACCTTCAAACACAAGGTTAAGATCTTGCAATGTAACTGAGTATAGGGACAATGTTGTACCATTTGGGTATTAATAAAGGAAAATGGGTGTTGTTTTGTTTTGTTTTTTAATGTATGGCAGTCTTCCTTCTGTTTCTTCCTACTTAAGAGGCTTACTTTTTCATCTATAACACTGAGATTAGTGATATACAGTTATCTGTAGCAGAGCTGTGTGGTAAAAGATAACATTATTTGAATATACAATCAGTCTATAATTAACCAGAGATGACAATTATAAATAACACTGTGTCCCAGAGTTTCCAAGAAACCTGACACACACAGTTCTTGGGTATGTTGAAACACTTCCAAGAAAAGTAAAGAAGTGAAAAATCTTTTAGAAGTCTTCAATTAAAATGTGTTTCAGTAAAAATGACTTTCATGATGTGTTTTGGTACATGTCACTGGAAAACATTTGTCCCTATCTTCACACCTCTAATTGTTTTCACTGGCCAATTACAGCTTTTCAGAATTAAGACCTTCTACTTGGGGCAATCATGTTGGCTTTTTGAGATGCAAAAGAAAAGTTAATGTGTACAAGGGTGGTGTACCAAGAAAACATGTCCGCGCTGCATGATTCTAATTACCTGCATCTCAGGTCGTGCTATTGATCATCTTTTATCTTGTACAGCACCAGGCTGGCTTCCTGTTCCTCCCTCCTTTCCTTTATCCCAGCTCCTTTCCATCTTTTTTTCTGCTTTATATCCCTCTTTTTTTGCATTTCACATACTTTTGTGGGCTTAGGGAGTTATGACTATTATTTTAGATAGAAAAATGTCCTTTTTTTGGGATTCAAACAATAGTGCAAAATATAAAAGGAATTTATCATATATTCTGTTTATGACTTTTATGGAGAACTAAAAAGCAAAATGTCAAACCAGTCACTGATCTTCCTATGTACTAGCCATGGATAAAGCCAAGTGATAAGAAAAATCCAATGAAAGGGAAAGTGACAGCACAAAATCCATAAAGATATTGCTTCATTTGGAAGAACAAGTATCAATCAGTCTTTGTCATCACAGACATACAACTGATCTGACAAGCTAAGCTATATCAATGGCAATAGATGGTCACATGTATATAAATATGATTAACAGAGTAACAATCTAAACTGTAAAGTAAGCTCTATAAAAGCAGAGACCATGTTTTCTGCTTCAAAATAATACCTTAAGTACACAGGACAGCCCCTACTAATAGTCAATGCTAATGTTGAGAAATTATTCACTAAAAGATGTAAATTTGACATTATTACCTCATCGTCCTAAGTTATACAGTCACAGGTTGATTGTTGTTGAAGAGACACTCAGGCTAGTTCCAAAGGAAGAGGTAACCACAACTGCAGTAATATCCACGTCAAAGAGCTTCAGTTAACCCCAACTTTCTTCTCAGGTGTCAGAGTCACTTAAGGGGTGGGCTAACTCTGATCTTTTGGCCAAAGAGGCTTATTTATGTAAGAGTTTGTTACAGTCTTGCACTAGTAGAACTACATCATTTTCATAATTGAAAATTTTCACTTAAACACCAATAAAGTCATAAGTTCAAGATTTATCTACATTGAAAGCACATGGTGAATAGATTTGGAAATGACCTTCTTGAGAACAGAGGCATCTTAACTGACCAACAGGTATGGTCAGGTATTAATTCAAAACAGTTTTAAAAGTTGTTATAACTCAAGAATATTGAAGCCATAGCTATCAACAGTAACCTTACTCCTGCAACCCAAGTAGGAGGTGCTAATGAAGGAAATAAAGTAAAGTATGATTTGGGAGGTGAGACAAGAAGTGGAACTAAGGTCCCCTCCCTAACAATGGACAATTGTGAAATAAAGTAAATGCAGATGGCCCACTTCTGTTACTTAATCAAAAGGCTGTGCAGAGTCACTTTTAGCCAGCATCAAGTCATGTGTTAGAACAACAGCTGATCTGTATTAGAGAAGATTAACTCGCAGTGCCATGGTGGAGGGCCCAGGATTATTTTATGTACTTCCATTGCCTTACAAGCCGTCAGTGCAATTATTGCCCTCCGATGTGAATGACTGATCTGTAACCACAGCTAAACAGCATGCTACTTAGGGGACTAGGAGCTTCATGAAGATGAATTTCCATACCATCAAAGTGCTTCTAATGGGTTCTCAATCCAACCACAGGCCTGTTTTACAAGTATATAGAGCTAAGGATGAAGGCTTCCTGTCCAAAAGGATTTGGTCGGTTGTCACTTGACAATTCCCAGCCAGCACAGGGGAGGAGAGGGGGGAGATAGGTAAAGTTGTCTCTGCTTTGGAGGATTAAAAAAAAAAAAGGGTACAGATGTTTGCTGAATGCAACCAACTGCTGTATCCACAGCTGAATTCAATGCGCTTAACAAATGACGGCAATTTAGCTCTGCTTGCGAGGAATAGCCCCAGTCAGTCTGCATTAGCATCTGGCTGAGTGTTAAACTCATTTCTACATGGGGAGCACAGAGAAGGGATTTCTGTTCAAGCATCCTTTCAAGAATGTTTAAATATCTGAATATAAATTCCTTTATGCTTGCTATCATTCCTTCTTGGAGTTGTCACTTTGCTTTCCCCTTCCCTTCCCTTGCTTAGCTATCAAAATTTTGCGTCCTCCCTGCACTCATGTTGCAGGCATGTAGAAGGCTTAAAGCAATGAATCCCGACTCCATGCTTTCCCTCCCCTCTGGAGACAGTGCAGAACTGAAATTGTTTCTCCATCCTAAATTTTTACCATGTTAGTTAGGAACCAGAGAAAAAGCAGCTGGGACAGGATCAGCCCTGCATTTCAGCCACATTGTGCAGATTGCTAGGTTCTTAGCGATTATACGTCAAATTCCACAAAACACCTGAGAAAGCAAAAAATCTACCCAAATGAGCAATCTGCTCATCCTTGACAACTGGGCTTCTTGTCATGGTGAACTTTCAAGTCACGGGTAGGACTGGTCATTCTTCTCATCGATCATGGGACAGGAGATTCAGTAACACTTCAAAATTCTCACTCAAAATATACCAGATGTCAGCAAAAAAAGCCCCTCACTCTGAGCATTCTATAATAACACAATATTTTTCTGAATAAAACAATGTATGCTTAAGGAAAACAACTTGAAATCACATCACAGACAAATTCAGAAGTTTCACTGGTTTCAGGTATAACACATATCAAAGTTTTAAAAAGCACGTTTCATTTTTTGATAAAGTAAGACTTTCCAGTTTTGCAGTCACCTACCAGTGCTCTGCACTGGACACACAATGGCAAGCTCGGGATCCTACACACTTAAATCTGAGCAAGGTTGTCATCCAAGCTTATGCTGATTAGAGAATATTCTACATTTCCCAATCCTTCCCATCCCCAAATACAAGTTAAGCTTCTCTGTAAAGCAAAACTCTGGTTTGCCCAGACTCAGATCTTCCAAAGGCCACTTCATTTTAATACAAACTGGCAGCAGAAAGAGGGGTATTCATCATCACTAAGGTTTGGAGTTGGGCAGAGAGAATTCTAATGCTGCCCATTTCATATGGTTTGGATTAGGATGAGCATGGGGACTTCTGCATGGGTGGAGGGAAAGCCGAGAGGGAGAAACAGCACTCTGAGGATGATGACATGTAAAAGCATCCCGGCACTGTGTGAACGAACCTTTTCTGTCCGACAATTGTTGAGGCCGAGATTATTGACAACAGCCACCTTCCCGTCAAGCACCTGTTGTTCCCGCCGAAGCTGCTCCTTCATCTGCCGAGCTTCTTGGATTGCCTTGGTGACAACGTCATGGTCATTTAGATAACCTGAAATGAGACAGGGTGAATGTGGGCAAATGCCTGGAGAGGTAGCCTCTCATCAAAAACTGACTTCTTTTTGTGGTAAAGCCTCATGTACGGCATGAAACAATTTCTTCTAAAATCGGTGAATGAATAATTGATGATGGCTGATTTACACAAACATGAATATGTTGCCAAATATCTGTAATGGAAACATGACGTTTATGAGATATAGAATTGTTCCCGGATTTTTAGAATTTCAAAATACCATTAAACCATATGAATATATTGTGATGCAAAGATAAAATCCATCTTTGATTTTTTTTCTCATGGAGGGAATATTTGAATGTTCTCACCAATCTAAGCACTGATAATGACTGCTATGATTATTGAGCCTCTCACAGTACTATAAAGGTTGGTTTCCAGTTTGTGTATAGCACTATGTTTGTTACGTACAGAAGGAATAAATCACTGTTCACTGAGGCAAAGAAGAACATTTGCCCCCCCCAAATCCATTTATGGTGGAAATAAACTACAGGTGGGAGTGGTATGATACGGAGGCAAAACTTGTAAAAACGAAGAGACTAAATTTCAAGCACGGGATGTAACCGAGCACGTGTAATTGATGAGAAGTTGTGGCTACTGTTAGCTGCAGTCACACACAATTCCCAGTCTTAATAAGATGGTCAA
Source organism: Castor canadensis (assembly GCF_047511655.1). Taxonomy (NCBI): domain Eukaryota; kingdom Metazoa; phylum Chordata; class Mammalia; order Rodentia; family Castoridae; genus Castor; species Castor canadensis. Next base: position 20,701,647 of record NC_133391.1, on the reverse strand, counting down.
ATGGTCAGCTTTTGTCTGCAGTGCCACAACCTAGCATTAGCGGAAAACACTGGCAACACGCTTCTTTTAAAGAGTACCAGGGGTGAGGAGTAAAGAAATTTTGGACTTATTTTTATTTTTTCATACTGGTCATTTTGCTTATTTGGTGCACATTATTAAGATGAGCTGCAGATCTTAGGGAGGAAAGCTAATATCTCATCTTTCTCTCTACCCATCTTTTAACTGGGGCATGAAATGGTATAAAATGAATCTGTAATACGAAACTGCCCAGAAAAGGGACTTGTTTGTGACATGAGGCTAAATCTAACCAGATCCATTGGTGAATTGTGACAGATGGAGGGACTGTGAGACAGAAGGCAGGCACTAATCACACATAAAATGACCGGCTTGCCTCAACATGTTCCGTGGATTCCAGCAAACTTTACACCCTAATCCATTTTTAGAACAAAAAACATCTGGACCATAAATCCTCTAATCTGCCAAAACACGCTATTAAATCCCATGATTTGTTGAAAAACACTAAGATTAAAGAAAGGAAATATAAAATGGCTAACTGCCGTGTTAGGAAAGTGTTATTAATACTCTTTGTCCCAATTATGAGTGTTCTGGTGCTAAAGAACCTTGTCTAACTGTGTCAGATTACACATCTTTGCTGTGTTTGTTTGCTGTGATTGTTCTGTCTGATCTGCTGATTGCCAGAAAACATAAAATATTTTCTTACTGCTTAAACATTTCCATTGAAGAGTCAGATGTGAGATTATTGCAGTGCTTTGGTGTGGGCATTTTCTAAGTGACCCATGCCTCCCTCACCAGCTGACTATACACAGACTGCCCTTGGTCCTCTCACCCTCTAGGGGCCAAAGGTAAGTTCTAGGAAAAGTGATGGGAAGGGGAACACGAGGAGCCTATCAGGTGCTGTGACTTTCTGAACTAATTCTTGGAATTTATCCCGAGAACAAAATAGCACTGCTTCTTATGAATACAATATAAATTGCAAACGCCTATTTAGACCTAGGACTGACCTTTAGGGCTGATATTTTCTGTAAAGGACGATTGTGTGTCGCCTAATGTCATCCTCAACATCCTGACTTGGTTTTCTTGACCATCCTTTTTAATGTAGTATTCTGGAGCTCATTCTGTCCTTTCATAGTTACAGGAAAAAACACAGCACTCAGAAGAGAGTGATGCCTAGGTGAGGGCTATAAGAGTAGGAACCCCGTTACCTACTCTCTCACCCCTGTTTACGTTCCACCTGGCAATTGTGCTTTCTGTAGTACCTCTAGCCTCTATGCCATTTGTTTAGCTTTTCCAGAACACAAATATATTTGAAGTGGTTTAGCACATGGTGTTGAATAAAAGCATGAATTCTTTATGCTTTTTAGGGACTGCCAAGATAACATTGTGAAGGAAAGTGATGGATTTAGATGCAGGAGGAATGCAAATTATTATAGAGGGACATAACTGACAAACCTATGTTCTGTAAAGGCTATTTCCACTTCGAGGTGTTTGCATGCAGATGTTCACTTTAAACACGCTTGCTTTTAGGGATTCTCGAGTTTCAGGCAGAACACTGTATCACGATGTAACATTTGTATCTGCTATGTTAAATCATGAGGCCATTTATATGTCACAGAGCTCAATTTTGATAGGTTTTCTGAGTCTTCACATTTTGTTCTCATCATAGTTTCAACCTCCACCCCTTATCCCTGACTCCTCTTCTGAGCTAATAGGTTCTCACCTCAGGTTCTGCATAGACCAATAAGGGTGAGCATTGGTTTTCCTGCCCCCACCCCAACTCCTGCCTTCTGTAAGCTTCAAATTACCATTTATTCCAAATTCCTTGTCTTGTTTCAATGAAAATGGTATTCTTACTCTCAGATAAGAACGATCCCCTAGATCTAGATTTCCCTTTCTCTTCACCGGTGATGTATCCATCAGACTTCCTCTCCCATCTCCACCATTTCCATCGGTAAGGACTTAAAGTTTTCTCTTTGACTAAAGCATCAAATACACTTTCTCCTTCAGTTTTGCCCTCTCTCTGCAACTCTGTCTTTTTGCCTTCTAAGTCAAGTTTCCCAGGAAGCTTTATTTCATATACTTCCATTCTCTCCCCATACTCTGATTCACATGACAATCTTATTTCTGCTTCCCTTCATGTCAAATCCAAGGGCACTCTCCATTCCTTGCAGGATGACAGCATCAACCATCCTGTCATTGTGGTAATTCCCTCCTTCCCAGCTTGCAATTATAACACTATTCCTCTTGGTCTTACCCTATCTTCACATTATTGCCTGGATCCTTTCTTCACCTGCTCTTTAGATTTTTGGTCCCAGTTTTCAATTGCCAGAAAAAGTGTGAGAAGTTGTTTTATTCATATAAGTCTCAGGTGTCTCATTGTTTAAATGGGGATAACACTCATGACATAACCCAAATGATGTCGAGATTAAATGAGCTAATATAGTTTCTTGACATAATAAGTCATCCATGAAAGTTATTTACTTGCTGTCACTTTATTTGTAAAGTAGCCTAGCTAAATAAGAATTTGGGAATGGAATTCAGATAGATCTGGGTTTCCACTTCTTGGAAAGTATGACATTTGACCAATTGTAACAGGTAATCTAAGTTTCTATTTCCCTGAGTTGTAAAATGAATGTTACATTGATGGGAGAATTAAATGAAATAACACATGTAAAGAAGGAGTAGATAGGACTTAGCATCTGAGGAGGAGTAAATAATGTTAATTTCTTTACTTTCTTTTCTCTTTTATTTTCTTATGTGCACACCCTCAGCACTCTTTTGTTCTGTTTTGTTTTTGTTTTTTGGAGGTATTGGGGTTTGAACCAGGGCTTCACACTTGCTAGACAGGCCCTCTCTACCCCTTCAGCAAGACTTTAGCCCCCAGCACTCTTGTTACATGGCTCTTACCATAAGAATGGAACGTGTGAAGAGCTGATATTTCTTGGTTGGTAGAGAAAGTCAATGAATGGGCTGATGGTGTTGTTCAGTAGTAGAGAGCTTGCCTACCATGCACAAAAGGCCCTGGGTTTGATCCCCAGCACAAGGAAAGGAAACAGAGAAGTCCAGTGAAATGCAAGTCAGAGTTCTAAGTCACCCCAAATGACTTAGAACTTTATATATTTTATTTTACTTTCATCATAAATTTATGGGAAAAATTATGCCTAAAAGCAGGGCCAGTAGGGAAGGTCATGGGCAGAAGGTGATGGGCCTGTTAGGGAGGGAAATGAAATATCCTTTGCCAATATGACCTCTGGTTAATATTGCAAGTGATATTTGGAAAATTGTTTAAGAATCATTAGTGTGAGAAATATGTGAGTTTATGTAATTTGCAGCTCTGCAACTTTGGTAAATTCCTCTTCTTAACAACAACAACAAAAAATTCTCAAAATTTTATTTTCCTGTCTTTTCTTTTCTTCTACTCCTCTCATTCTCTCACTTCTCCTCTTTCTTTAAAAGATCCCTTGTATGGATCTTCAGGGACAGAAAAGAAACAAATTGAAACATCCAATTTTAAGGTGAATGAACACTAAAGGGAAAGAAGTAGTAATGGTTGTTATACAAAAGAACAAAAAACAGGAGGGGACTATACCAGCTACCATGACCTGAATTGTTTCCCTTTGAAAGATATATACAAGTCTTAATCCACAGCACCTGTGAATGTGATTTTGTTTGGAAACAGGGTCTCTGAAAGTGTAATTAAGTTAAGGATCTAGATATGAGATCACCCTGAATTTAGGGAAAGTCCTAAATCTAATGATTGGTGAGCTTATAAGAAAAATGAGACAGAGACATCTGACAAACAGAGAAAGGTAGAAAGCCATGAGTGCATATATGGAGGCAGAGATTGTCAGCAGCTACTAGGAGATAGGGAAAAAACAAACATGGGTGGATTTTTCTTCAGAGCCTCCAGCAGGAGCCAGACATGTGAACACCTTGACTTCAGGTCTGGCCTCCAGAAGAATGAGAGAATACATTTCTGTTTGAAGCCACCCAGTTAATGGCAATTTGTTGTGGCAGGCCCAGGACATCAATTTAATATTTTTAACCCTAAGAATTGAGGGGAGATTCCATGAACTGCAGAATAACTTTTGGCTCCTTCATATTCTGATTTGTAGATATACACATCTGTCTACTGAGCTTCTCTGCTCAAATGTCCAATGAATACCTGTGCTGCCGCATGTCTAGTACAGAATTCCCTATCTTTTGCCTGCATCAATCTGCTCTTTCTACTCCATAGACCTTTCCATTGCCTGTCCAGTCAATTAGAAATCATCTAAGATATTTCTGTTGTCCCATCCAGACAAAAGGCAATCAAACTCTGACAGCTTCGCCTCTCTCTTAATCTCCCAAATTTGCATCTCCTTCCTCTTGGTCCCTGCTTTCATTAAAATCACCTCATGTCTCACTTAACCTGATCTGGTTTTCCTATCTTCACGACTACATTCCTTTAATCTGTCTCCTACTCTGCTTCCAGATAAAGCATTCCAAAATATTCCAATGCAATTTGGATGTCAAAATTTTGCTTTAAAATCCATCTCTTGTTACCCTAGTCCTTAAAGTAGCATTTCATAAAAAGATGGTCTATCACAGTCAATAATTGTTAATGTATATTGTGACTCTTTAAGAGATAACAACAGTATGCAGCCTTTCCCAAATACATCAGAGCTTTCAAAACTCCTTAATGTTCCCCAAAAGCATCATCCTGGGATAAGCTCCAAACACTCCAACATGGTCTAAAAGCCTCTTTGTGCTATCAGCTCTATTTATCCTCCCCATTCCCTTCTGCCTGTCTTTCCCGAGTCTGTAGTTGAAGTTGCACAGGGACGTTTTCCCTTCCAAGGACAGGACTTCTTTCTATTTGCTCCCACTCCTATCTCCAAGATTCTTCTTTTGCTGAAATACTGTTTAAAAAGTCACCCCTTCTGCAAGGACTTCCCCAACACAGCTCAGACATGCTTCTTGGCAAGTTTAGAACACCAATCTATCTACTCCTACACCTGGTAAATGCTTTCCCTGTCTTATGCATTGTCTTACATTTCTCTAAGTTTGACACATCAGTCTATAAACTACTTGCAGGCATTTTTTTCTTTCAATCTTTTATTACTTTGCCTAGTAACAGAGTCTTTTGAAGGAATATAAATACATATTTCTAAGTTGAAAATATCTGCCTTTATAATTTCAGGTTCATTGGTCATCTCTGTCTTCTTATCAATGGAAACTCATGCCACATGCCACACATTAATTAAAGTCGATGCTTCTAACTGATGAACTCAAAGCAAGACAAATTCTCAGTATATATTTATTTGACATAAAAATTTTTAGCTATAAGTAAAAGGAAGGGTATAAGGTGTTTCAAGGGATTTTCCAAGAAGATTACTTTTCTTTCAACTTTGAGGTCACTTGTCATCATTAAATTTTTGGCCCTGATAGGCAGCCATTTCTTCATATGCAAAAGCTCACCAGAATTAGACAATAAATGTGAAAGCATTTTATAAACTGTGAAGTGTCAGATGTGATCGAATAACACCTCGAACTTTCTGATAATCCACTGGCTTCCTATGAATTACAGTATTGTCACTTAATCACCTGTCCTGATGTAAGGTTTTCTCATTAAAACCTCCACATGGTTTTCCCATTAAAATATAAACTAGTGAGGCTTGAAGGTAATATTCTCCTCCATGTCATCATATTTTTAAAGTAGGAAGTTGTAGAAACAGCCATTAATGAACTTGGCCATTGGGTGTCTACTATATTTGTACAGGTAAACTTGTACTTGTCCTGTCCCCCTGAGGAATGAAAGGTGACAATGACACACTCCAATATATTGCCAACTTATACTAGGACAGAGGCTGGAGACACCCAAAGCTGCAGTCCAAGACTTCTACTTGCTTGTCCTCTAGCGTTTGTAAAATGTATGGCACAGAAAAGGTATTTAATTTTTACTTACATGGATGAAAGAAAAGATAAATAGCTGAGAAGAGCATCTAATGCTACCAGCAGGCGACAACTACAAAGAAAGAATGCTACCCTAGGGAAGGTGGTTCATTGTAAGAACCCAACCTCTCATGGCAGTGAGTGCAAATGACTTTCTAGGTTGTCATGCCTATTTGTTTGCTTAATATTCAAACAAAGAGGGCTGCAGATGCAGCTCAGTGGCAAAGCATGTTTGGCATGTGTGAGGCCTCTAATTCCTTCCTCAAGCACCAAAACAAACAAACAAACAAAATGTAAAATAGGGGAAATAAGTATAGAATCATAGGACTGTCCATACTAAAAGGAATTTACTTCGAATGACTGGGGAGCCACCTAACCTCTTTAGTTCTCTTCCTTACCTGTAAAATTAATGACTTTTGTCTAGATAATATGGACATCTGCTTTAGCTAGTTAAGGGTCTATAATTTGAGAATAGCTGCAGTGAGAAAATAGATAAAAAGTGTTTGAACAAAGTTTAAAATGTTATATATATGTACAACATAGGAAGCAAGGGCCTATGAGGGAACAGGAAAGGTAAAGTCAGGTCAAAAGATTTTAAAATTATCCATCATTCTTCTGAACTGTTCATGCCTTTTAGGGATTCCCTTTCTTTGGAACTGCCTATCACTTGTGTACCAATCAAAAGCATTCTTATAGAAGACTCTGTAATATTGGTTGCCAAATTCAAAAAGCCACTTTCTATATTTGTAGCTAATAGACATATAGCAAAGAGCCCGGTGTCATTAATGATGTTATCTTTCATCCACAGTTTTCCATGCTTTCAATAGCATAACACATTAATTCTTCCAGGGTGACCTTTCCAACACCATTAATCCTCACAGCTTTTATCCAAATACATTATTACTCATTACAGTTTCAGCTTTCAACATCTGTATTTGTTGAAAAGAGAAAAGTAAATTGCAGTGGCCTCAAACCCCTGGAAAGTATGAGGGATATGTACATGGTGAAAGGACTTTTCAGAGAAAATGAAAAGATGTTTTAGTGGTAAAGGAAGTCATATGATAAGTATCCTTAAATGCATTCTTGCCTTTATAAAATACTATGTCATACTTGATCCTTCAACTAAATAATCCAAACACACAATAAAAAGCATATGTATTAGTCATTCTATTAGTTAAAGTTTAGTTCAAGTAACATTACAAAAGTAGGTCATATATCAACCCTGGGATATTTATGAGCCTTCATGTATAGTGAATTGTTCTTGCCAAATAAAATATTTTTCCTTTACATACTTAGTACATAAAAGCAAATCTTAACTTATGGATGCTGAGCAGTTAACAGTGTTTGGCCATAATGATGAAAAAGCACATGCGTATCCTGAAGTTTTTTTCAGACTTCTCAAAACTTCAATGTCTTCTGTTTTTCCTCTAACTGCTGTACCACTGCACAATTCTGAATTCCTCTTAATGAATAATCTTGAATTCTGCTTTGTGGGGATGAAAGCATCTGAAATATGCTCCTTCCTTATTCTCTCTGGCCACAGTTTCTCAGAACCTTGACCAATCTTTCTCTTTTTTGTGTCTTTCCCTCTTTCTAAAGCTAACCTTCTATTATCATCATCTCTTCTGTGTATTGTCACCCTTGTACTCTCACAAATCTGTACAGCTCTTCAACTCCTCTCCTCTTCCTCCTTGCTCAGACTGTAAAATCACTTCTCGACACCAAATATACAAAAAGATAAGTCCATATCATCAACCCAACTAAATGATGAACTTGCTACTTGAGAGATACTATGGACTAGCTTATTCATAATTTTATGTAAGTAATAAACTTATCAATTAATGTATGTTGAATTAAGTGTTTCGGCTCTAATTTATGTATAACAAGATAAACTAATTGAATTTTGTCCATTTGTGGAAGCTTTCCCTAATGTTTGCTTACTGTGATTGCAGTCATAGAGAACTGAAGCACCACTCTATAATACTTTGGTATGTTCAGACAGAATTTTCAAGTAGAATACATTGGAATGAACTCCACATGCTGATGCAGGCAGAATGGATTTCATCGTTATGTGTACTTTGAACACATGCCAAGAAATGGGAAAAAAATTCAGTGAAGGAAAAGGCAAGTCACCTAACAACATCATTTTGGAACCATTGGTCAAGACTACTAGTCATTTAGGTCTCTTTTTTTATAAACTTACAGACATAAGTTACATATATAAACAACTAGTATAATTAGATTTTCAGGGGGACATTGTAACTTGGGACTTCAGTTATAAGTTTCACTTGCATGAATTACATAATAATTCAAACTGAAATTATTATCGAGCTCAATCCATGGACTGCCTGTGTATAATATGCCACTAAAGATGATGTCATTTAATCGTTGTAAACAGAAAAGTCAACAAGAACAAAGGAAACAGAACTTACCTATTGTGCTAACTCTGGCTGAAGGACTAGCTAATGCTGCTGGGACGGAGGCTTTGAGGGGACCTGCCCCGCTGTTTATTCTCAGAGCTGGCATGTGGGGAGAGGTGGGTGATGTGGGTGACTTGCCATCAGAGGTCTTGGGTTTGGCTGAGAGGTTCAGTGGCTGTGCCACTTCATCCTGCAATGATCATCAGAACATGAGCTGTGATAAGGAAAGGCTGGTCACAAATGTCTAGAAAAACACAGGTATACAGCCTGTCTTTTCCCATCAAATGATTCTACCCACCAGTGATCCTAATATTCAATCTGAGCATTACAGTGTTTGCGTAGCTGTCAACATAGTGTCACTTTCAACTACATATGACAAAACCCTGGCTGCATATTAGAAATCACACATACCCTCAACTAGTCATAGAAAGCACATAACTGATGTAACCTGTAAGAAATATTCCTAAAAAGCTGTTCTTCAGACTCTTCTTGTTTATCGAGAGACTACTCAGCTCATATAAAATTATGATGCTGGTTGCTGTTCATTTTTGTTCTTAAAGTCCAGGGAGCGGAAGTTGAATCCCATGCATCTTTGAATGCTGGTGCTTGGGCAGAGTGCCTGGGACACCCACGATGGGTGACTTAAATGGATCCATTGCATGTGACATGAGGATCTGTGTGCGATGAGTTGAGCAGGGGTGCTGATTTCCAATTATTCTACATTTGGATAGTGTAACTCAATTTGACTCCTTTCTAGACGAGGTCTTAGTTAAGTTCACACATAAAGTGGTGGGTATGATATCAGCACATCTGCACTGCACCACACAAGGATGTCTTCTGTCATTGCAGAAAAAGCTGCTTCATTCCGTGTCTGCATTCTTAAAACTGGAATATTGTGCCACTTATTTGTATGTCCTTGCTTACTGTGACTTAATTGTAAAATAAAAATGTAGTTTCCACTGAGTTAGTACTTCATGAGTTAGGAACATAAAATATTTACTAGTAGCAGGGTAATTTGTTGAAAGTACAATAGTCTTTAATTTAATGGACTAATTAGGTGACAGGAAAACATGTTGGTAAACATATACAAAAATTTCATGTACTTATTTACCAAAAAAGGGAACACTGAAATAACTCACTTAAAAATATGGTCAAATGTTACAATATAGCATCTATTTCAAGTTTGTATTTTAAATGGCTTCTTCTTGGGTTATAATTCGTTTCTGTAGTTAGGTGCATTTACAAAACCCTTGAACAGACTAGGAAAAACTAAGCTTATAACTTCTTTTTTCAATTATTTTTGTTTCAGAGAAAAGAACAGTTATCTGAAAATCCATGAGGTAATTCGAATTAACCATCTGTCATCAGATGAGATACATAATAAATTAATGACCATTGTGCCAAATCTATCCTGATTCTTAGAATCTTCCTAGGAGGAATAATAAGATAATACAATGTTGGACTAAATAAATTTGAGAAATTTACACTTTAAAAACTATAGGGGAAAATTATTCCCAGATTATTCAATTGAGCTTTCTAATCAATTAGTGTACCTGTGTATCAATGTATTTATCTTTGTATTGATCATCTACATCTATCTATCATCTATCTATTTTCTATCTATGTATCTATCTACCTACACCTATCCATTTATCTATCATTCCTGTCTACATGCTTACCTATGATGCCATGGTTGGCAGAATACCGTATTTATGCACCTGGCTATGGATGAGCACTCCTTACATTGTGGCCCATGTGCTAGAACCATCAGTAGCCCTTGGGAACTTGTTGCCAGAAAAATTCTCTATCACAAATACTTTGGGATTGGGTGCCAGCAACTTTGTTTTAATAAGTATTCCCAAGTGATTCTGAAGAACAATAAATTTTGAGAGCCACTGCCTTATAAAAAGGAGACTTTCATAAGAGTTTGTTTAGGCTTAAAAACCCTTTAATAAAATGATTTTTCAATATATGGAGATAACATTTAAAATATGTAATATTGCCTCACTATTTAAAATTTGAGTGGGGCATATCATAAGCTAGGAATAAAAATGGAAACATCCATATGCAGTATAAACTAAAGGCTACCGAGATTCAGTGGGGAACAAGGGCTAGACTCTGGAGTCCCCCTGTTCATTAAATGTAAATATCCTGACTGCCAGAGAGGGACTTCACTGGCTGTATATGACACAGCTGTGAAAACTGTGGGCGTTTCTCTCCCTACCATACCTTGTTCCTGTTAACTGTCCTCCGTATGAAACTAGTGGCTTCTGAGGCAGCCCTAGAACTTATGGACAACACTGACAACTCTAGCAAAAGTTTCGGGGAATGAGCTGAGAAACTGAAGGTAGTTGTTTCACTTGACAGTGCAGAAAAGAAAAGAAACATAAAAAGATGATGAAATATTCTCCCAAGTTAGCACAGAGGAGATTTATGAGCGCAGAGGAAATAGAGAAGTGAGTGTGTACATAGGGGGAGTGATCGTGTTGATGAAGCAATGGGACCGGGGTGCTGATGGGGTGAAGTGTTGGGTGCCTGAGTTCTAAGCACTGAGAGCTATTACATGGGCATGCTGATAGAGGACTTCGAAGCATCTATTCAAGCAATAGACCCACTGGAACTTTTAATATTCTTCATTCAAGGCAGCACAGGTGTCTGAAAAGCAAGAAGGGCAAGACCCCTAGGATATAATAGAAGTGGACAGCTCCAAAGTTGATATAAATGTCACTCAAATTTGCCCTTTTATTCTCTTTCATTGTGTGACTATCATTGTGTGACTAGGCTAATGGTTTAATAAGGACACCCATGCAGGACCCTTATACTGGTAAGTGTATAAAAAACTTTTGACCTATTATACAATATTATTTCACAATTTGGTTCCTCTAATAATTTACTACTGAGATTCCACACCAAATGTCTAATATTTATGAAGAATAAAAAGTTATAGTACTTTCTTATTTTCTACTAATTATTTTTCATTTGATTAGATGATGAAAATTTCAAAACCTTAACTCTAAGATGGATATATACTATTTGTGGCATGCATCCTCCTAATTATGAAGATGAGCACCAAACACTGAAGGTTAAACTTTTTCTACTTTATTTTTTACCTGCAATATGTTTTTAGAAAAAAATGGAAAGGTTAGCATGACTTAGCCTTATTCTTACAAATTAAGCATTCATTAAAATCTAAATGATTACATTCAAAAGAGTATATGGAATGTTCACAGTCAGGAAAGCATTTCTGACCAATATATCATTAAGCAGAGAGGAAAACAATTTCCTTTGAATGACTTGCCCAATTATGAAATGAGGCTGTCAATTAAAACTTCTGAAAATAGCATATGTCATAATTATTTTATTTGCACAGAAAGTGATAGCCGAGAGGAATTTATGTATTTGTTGAGTAGCTCCCAACTTGTGTGTGATAAATTAAGGTAAGAATTTAAATCTAAATAAACAGGGAAGCTAAGGTAAGTATGCTTTAGTTGGTTTCATTCTAAGTAGTCTAAATTATTTATTGAGTCTTCAACACCAGGAAGTAATTAATGATCTCATGGAAGATTCAACAGGCAATGCTCTTTTAATTTATATGATAACTTTAATCCTACATTTTAAAAGAGGTTGATGGAATTCAATTTCTTTGAAATCGAGACCTAGCCACACAATTCTATTGCATAACAAACCACATGAAGGTTAATGTAACATGGTAAAAAGAAGTAATATACACAGTTGTCTTATAGATTAGTTTAAAAGTTGTACAACTTGTTAACATATTTTTGGTGACTGTACTTCTCTGTTCTTTACATTACATTGAATCAAAAATAGCCTTTGGTGATTAAAAAAAACTTTAATTTTTTCAGAAAAATCCCAAGGGTTCATATATAATCCATACATAGAACAAGGAAATAGTCTCCAAATATAAATTTTAGGAATCTATTCACAAATATAACTCCTAATAATAAGCTACCAGATAATCTTAATTCTTTGGAATAAAATGTAAAGCAAGCAAAGTCCCAATACACTTGCAGTTCAGGCACATGACACTCATAACTACTTTGATTAGTCTGAACGTTAACATCTCACTTAATATAAGCAGTAGTTGTAGCAAAGTGCTTTGGGGGCCCTAATTAGTTTTTGTCAGAGCCAACGACAAGCCTTCACACAGACAGGTAAATAGATTATATAAAGGAAAGAACACAACAGAAATGTGCGCCCTGAGGTCAACTGAAGACACACTAGTTGCCAGCATAGTCATCAGTTAATCCAAATAAACACTGTGAAATAACTACACAAAATTAAGATGTTTCATTTACGTTGTATCCAAATAAATTTATTCTAGGGAAATAAAGCATGTCAAGTATGTCAAGCACACTTTATTTTTTAAGAAGGCATTTTTTTGGAATCCTAGAGGGTTATTTTTTTTCTCTTTGTCCCCTAGCCTTTCATTTCCTTACTAAGGAATTTTAATAGAGAACTAGGAAATAGGGATACCAGGATCCTAAACAAGTCTACTAATTTCTTCCTATTTTTACTCGTATCCTTCACATTACAGAAATACAACCAACACCTCAGTTATTAGACCACAAATGCCCTATTGATGATGTCCAAATAACTACATCCTTTACAGTAAACACCTCAATTTTATTTATGTCATTTATGTCATTACCCAAGTGTTGATCTGATCCATGGTAAGCCACAGTTGTCTCACAATTCTACTTCCTTAAATACCACCTATAGTAATTATTAAAAATCAAGCATTTATTTGGTAATTTTATACCATTCTAATGGCGACGGATATGAATATATAAAATGGATACAATCAGCCATCCAACCATCTAGCCATTATTCATTTACTGAATAGTATTTCCACTATTCATCAGTGGATATTTTATGCCGAACACTGGCAAGACACAAATCACCTGATTCTAAGCCTGTGGCTTTTAAACTTTGGTTTTCTGTGGCAAATGATAAAGAAGAAATGAAGACACTTTTTATTTCAACACTAGGCCATGAGGAACTGTGCTTTCAGTAAGCTGAATTTCTTGAGAACAGTTTCATGTAATATATTGTTGCATTTATAAAAGCACTTTAATTCTTTATTGGCCATGGAACAATATTAAGATACGTATATGATAATGAAAACCATCACAATCTTATGATTCTTTTCTTGGCTCTGGATGAATTAGGAATCCCACTCCCCCCCCTTTTTTAAGGATTCTTTTATTAATTAAAAGAAAAAAATGCCTTGAAACACCTCAACCAAAGAATGCCATTCTTTCTATATGCACAGTCTTTCTATGATCCCTAGCCTCCAGGACAGACAGCCCCATCTCTTTGCAGTTCCCACCTCCTGCTATTTGGGTCCCTGGGTTGGGAATCCTCTCCTACCATGGATAGAGTTGACCTGTTCAAACAATAGGGGGTTACAGATACTTCAGAGTTTGACCTCTCATGCTAGGCCATAAAAGACATTGCTATTTGTTGGATCTCTGATCGATTGTGATCACTTGATCAACCGTGGCACTATTGATATTTTGGGCAGAGTAACGCCTGGTTTGGGTAGGATGTAGGATGTTATCCATGTCCCTGGCCTTATACTCCATAGAATAAGATAGTTGTAGAACCCTGACTGAGCTCAACAGCTAAAACTTGCTGTTGCAAATGGTTTCTAGGTCACCCTAGCTGAGAAACAAAGGTCTATGGAGGAAGCCAGCTGCCCTGCAGTGAGGATGCGCAAACAGATTTGTTGTTCCTTGGTTTTTGGTTTTTGTTGTTGTTGCTTTTGTTTTTGTTTTGGAGGTACTGGAGTTTGAACTCAGGGCCTTGCACTTGCTAAGAGGGTTTCATGCTTTTGATCCTAGCCAGCCTCCGACTCTGATCCTCCTACCTATGTCTGCTGAGTAGCTGGGATTAGAGGTGTGTAATACCACACCCAACTTGTTTGTAGAGACTAGGATGCTGTTAGCTTTTTGCTCAGGCTTGCCACAGACTGTGATCCTCCCATCTCCACCTCGTGAGTAGCTAGGACTACAAGTGTGCACACCAAGTCTGGCCCTCAAAATGTTTTATTTGAAATAAAATGACCCCAGCTCCATTTATAATATTTTGCAGACCTGAGTGCCATTCCTTTTTCTACATTTTCCTTCCTTTTGTTTTACTATTTCTTCTCCTTTCCTTGTACCTCTTCTAATTTAGCTTTTGATATTTATATTATTTGGATCTAACCTCTGCTCTTTAATTCTAAAATGTTATAAATATATACCCTATAAATACAATTTCCATATATTTACTTGAAGGAATATTACATGAGAAGTGCTTTAGCCCACAGTACCAGATGAAAAGTCACTCACAGAAATTCTGCAAAGTAAAATTTTCTAACTATATTTTAAAGAAGAAGAATGAGAGGAATATAAGTGTCACCAATAATATTTAATGAGAACAGTTATGACATGAGCCAGCATAAAATGTATGGCATTTCAGACTCAACTTTGTTTAACCTCTGGTCCCTAGGCAACTTCAAAATCCTAATAATAATGATTATTTTGTCCTATGGCATTCATTACATCTGGATGATTGCTATTATCTTTTAAATTGATTAACGGTTCTTCAAACCAAGAGGCTAAAAGGAAGCATTGAGCATAAGAACTGATCTTAATAATCATACCTGCTCCTCTTATTAATTAACCTCTAGATGTAAATCTCCAACAGCTTTTCAAAAAGTGCTTCAGAGCAATTAAAGAGTTTGTTGCGATGTGTAAGAAAAGGTAATGTATTCTGGGCACTACGTGATTAGTCCTTAAATTTATAGTTAAGAAGTATTTGTCACTGTTGCTTTACCCTTAGTTCCACTTGAAGATATGTGTAAAAAATTAGACAAGGACTCCCCAAATAATGACTGTCAGAACAATACAGGTTTTCAAAATAAAGCCCAAGTAACAGAAGTCATGCTGATCAAATTCTGCCACCATCTCTGTTAGGGATGGCATCTCTCCCTGTACCTGCATGTACAAAAGAAGCCCACCCACATCTCTACTGAATCTACAAAAGGCATTAAGTCGAGTAGACAGCAGAACAATACAAATGACATCAAAACAAACCAGTGGCAGCTGATCCACTGGAATCATATGGGAGAGTGGTAGAAATGTCACGCGGAGGCATGGTTAGACATCACTCAGGAAAAGAAAAGCCACTGATGACACTGTCAGTGAAACCCTGATGGTCTTGAAACAAAACAAAATCACACATTTGGAAGACTGGAACATTATCTACAGCTCACTTAGGGTTTATGTGTGTCTAGATCCTGGAGAAAGTTTGTTCTGGTTACGAGCAGACAGATCATCTTTAGATACAACCTGAAGTCGTAAACCTAAACGCATAAGTCGTTTAATATCAACTCCAATTAGTTAACTCAAAGGCCATATTTCTAGTGTTACATACGTGCATATGCAGGTCCTCAGGGGCGTCCATCCCCTCTAATCTGATGAGCCCACTGCGACGACTGCTTAACGTGCAATGACAGTTATGACAGTTAACTGAGAGCCAAATTGTCTAAGGCCTAGAACCTTGGGGAAGGATGGATATATGTGTGTGAATAATGGATCTGAAGGTGAACAGGACACAAAACAAAAAAGCATGAGGGAAGGACAAGGAAGCCTGTCATATGACCAACTGTAATGATCACATGTCTGTCTTCATGTTACTGATAGCAGAATAACAGATCTTACAGTTCAAGAAAACTTTTCTGTCTAAAGGAACTCAAAGTATTTCTGCCCTTTACATACTACTTTCTTTAGGGTATGTATCAGCATATTAATTTCTGTATCAACACATATGCCTTGCATAGAAAAAAACAGCGAAATGATAAAAATCACTACAGGGTAACTCACGCATTGAGATTACTCAGTGTGCAACTGCTCATGAATTATAAGTTTTTCTATTACATTTATTAAGCTGTTGGAGAATTATTTATATCTCTTTAGAATGCACACCGAGCAAATGCCACTGCCACCTGTGCATAACAGAATAGGAGCACATGCACCCCTCAGCTTGTCAATGTCCTCCACTGGGCTCTTCTCACTGCTTGAGCTTCCTAGCTCTTCCCAGTCTTCAGGACCCTGCTCTTCCTTCTTCTGCTTCAAGTTGAAGGTTCCAGGTCTCCGGGACTCACTGTTTTCTCCCTAAAACTCAGTTAATAATGACGTGGTCAAAACTCCTTAGCTTTGGGCCTCCTACCAACTTACCTTGAAATTTTCCCACACCAGGACATTAAACTAGAACCCTTTTCACTTAATTCATTGCAGACAGACAAGAAGAGGTTAGTGCAGACAAGAGGTAAAATGGCCAAAGGTAAGTAAAAATGAAATTTAAATGCAGAACTCACTTCCCTCACCTCACTAGCTTTAATCTAACATTGATCATACTTGTCTGGATAAGAAAAGCATTAACCATTTTCCTTTCTGAATACATAACTAGCATAGCTGTTCTATTGGCCCTAGAGTAACTTTTTAATGTGTTATATTAATTCTTTACTTTGTTTCACAAGCTTCTTTTAGCATCACTCACAACAGAATGATACATCATGAGAGAAGAAATTTGTACACTGGAGGTAAAATAGACAAACATTAAATTACAGAATAATATATGTCACTAGGAAAATTTACCAGTTAAAGAAATATTGTTTTCTGAGTAACCTAAAAGACAGTTATGAAGTTCTTTTAAAAACAAAATCCTGTATTTTATTCTTTTAATTATTTAGACTGACTTCTTTATCACTAATGTGATTGATTCAATGGATGTGTAGAACCTGAGTTTGGACTTTGGCTCTTAGGTGTTTAAATTCAATTTTCTGAAATTTTCATACTGCATAATTTCCTTCTTCTGTGGATCTTTAGACAACTTTTGATGAAGAGTCTGAAAACAAAGTAAGATATCAAAGGTTGGAACAGTAAGTCTTACAAAATATGCTCTTTGGGATTTGCTTTTAGATCATTTTATTCGAAATGATTTAATTTAAAGGCACAGCGTCTGCTTATCATGGGTGAGGTCTGGGTTCAATGCCTTGTGTCAAAACAAACAACAACAAAAAAAAAAAGAAGAAGAAGAAGAAAAAGAGAAAAAGAAATGACTCAGAAGGTTACTTTCTCTTCCCAATATATTTATCAAAAATAATTCCTTCCCAATTATGATTGACTTGAGCTTTTTCACCTTGCCTGTTTCTCATAATTAACCGATTAGAAAGTGCATAAAAGAAAATACAGGTCTAGCAGAATACAGGAATTATGCAATTTTTACCTGTGAACTTCTCCCTTCTCCAAAAGAAATTACAAAGAATTTTGTAATGCAGTTTTGTGGTGAAGAGAGCAAGTTTCCAAAGAAGAAGTGAATGAGTCTAGTCCAACACCACACACATAAATATTTGGAAGAATACATATACATACATAAGAGTATGTTTAATGAGTTTGTCAATTAAAAACTTTAAAATTTTAAAATAGTGTGAATAATAGTATAGCTGTTCACATTCAGTGCTCAGTTCTAGTACTATTGGCTTTATCCCGACATCTAAAGTTTACAAGTTACAAAGCACCTTCAAATATTTGCTTTTGCTTTCTCCTCACAGCAAGAGCGTATGATATCACCAACCCCATTTTCCAGATTGAAAAAAAAAAACAACTAAGTTCAGGGATATTTAGAGATTTTTAGTACCTTTACTAAGTACAGATGCTAAAAGGGGAAAGGATTGTTAAGCAAAAATTTATTTGCAAAACCAGACTGACAACTGAAATCATGCAGTTTTTTTCTTAATTCTGAAGAAAGTTTTTACCCCATATGATAGGGACCGCATGATCAATTTGAGTAAAATCAGTCTGGATTCTTGCAAAATTCTTATGATACCAAATCACAAAATATTTTTGAAAAGAGGTATAATTAAATTCCCAATGTATTAATAAACTTAAAAGGTTTATATAAAATTGCTTCAAATGAACACTAACATTTTAATGGACTAATTTTTGTTTCTATATAAAATACATGTCAATTTGTAAACATCCAAATCCTTTTCTGTTATGTACACTGGACACAAAATGAAGGAGGGGGACGGGAGAGATTTTTAGCCCACCTACTGGATTGACCAAAGGTTATGAATCCATCCCAGGTTGACTTCAAATGAGTTGTGACAAAGGTCACCCACAGACCATTTTATAGTGATGTATAGCTGATGCTACAGCCCTCCTTCATTTTAATGGTAGCCTCACTAGAGTCATTAAGGCATTCTTTGTCTTCATGGCAGTAACCAGGAAGGAACTGGTATCTTTAAAGAATTCCAAGACATGATGACTATTTACACAGAAAGTCAATTCATGCCTGTTTTCATCGCATACCCTGGAGACAAAATATTTTTCTCAATATACTGAAGGTGTTTAGTTTGATTATATATTCTGCATGTTCACTATAAATTCAAGGTATAGGTCAAAGAAAATTCAAATAAAGATTAGAAAGTTTAGAATGGAGCATCAAGTAAGAGTTCAAATTTAATTATAACCTTGAATTTGTACTAAGCACTCAAGACAACGTAATGATTCTTAAGTGTCTGTATTGAGTTAAGCATGTCATGAAGCATGAGGAATTGCAAGATCAATTTATCAGATATTCATTTAAGACAGTCGAATAAAATAATTAATATGTAGCGAAACTCAGCTGTACTACCTCATGTTTAATTTTTCCCAGCTCATAACATTACAAGAATAATACAGTTCACAGTCTGGATAATATGGGAGATTTTATACAGCAAGTGTAATGACATCGTTACAGAAGCATTTTTGATCATATTGTTCAGACTGAACTAAGGAGAAAGAATTAGAATATTTGTTTTAGATATTGTCTTATGCTGAATATTGCTTTCCTAGATTACCAAATAAAGTGAATCTGTGTTCCTGATTATTGTAGCATGGGATGGAATATATATACACATATACATAAATGTACATTCATGAATATATATGTATATAATATGCATATATACCATAAATAAATATGTCTCTATATGGATGGGATGTTTCTCTACTGTCTGTGAGCTAAATTGTTTGGCATAAAAGAGAAGTAGAAAAAGACTACAAAGATTATGTAACGAGGGAAACAAAATTTTATCTTCTAATACTTTATTTGGACTGTCAATTAAACAATATAACAAAACTAGCAAATTCTAGTGTGAGCCTATGCCCTTCATTTCTGCACCCACTTGGTTCTTTAGCATATGTAAGGGAGGCCATTTCAATAAGGTTTCATAGCAAACATATTTATAAGGCTAAATGTAAAACAGAAGGTCATTTATCTAATTAATTTATACTTGACCAACATATTGCTGGGGTGTTTTTTGGTGATAATGGGGTTTGAACTTAGGGCCTCATGCTTGTGAGGCAGGTGCTCTTCCACTTGAGCCCCCTCCCAACCCTTTTTACTTTAGTTATTTTTCCGAGAGTGTCTCAGAGTTTTCTCTTGGTGCTGGCCTGGGCTGTGATCATTCTACCTATACTTACACATAGCAGAGATTACAGGCATGAACCAGGCTCATTTGTGAAGATGAGGGTCTCAGTAACTTTTCAGCTGGGCTGGCCTCAGCATTGCCCCCGATCTCCACCTCCCAAATAGATGCGATTACAGGTTATTGCTGATTTTTTAAGGTACGCTTTTTCTAATATCAACACCCCCAAAAGACAATTTCCAATCAGAATCAGAGACAAATAGAGATAAACAGTGAATACCTCATTCTGACGATAATCAAGTCTAGTTAATAATACATGCTTCACCACACATCTCTCTCCAATGACTGGCATGGTCAAATTCCCTAAGGCCAGTGTGTCTCACCTAGACTAACAGGATAGGCAATGACAAATCCTGTGTTTAGATTCCATAATCATTCTGGGGATACTCGATGTACTACAACAGTATTTATTGTTCATCTTTTCCAGGTTAGTCATTCTGTTCAGGCTGCATTGACATTATCCTCCAGTGATCCAAGCCACTGACCTTTGATCACATATTCATTCTTCTAAAAGAGGCAGAGCAATGACGACAGGCCAGTTCTTTGCTTAATGCTAAGGTGTAATTCCTACCCTCAGGATACTTAGTATCATACAAAGAAGATAAGTTCAATAAGGTTAAGTAAGGAGTGTGTGTCTGAGCAGTGTCATCTCCAATGATTTCATAAGCTATTCTTCACAGAAGTGGTGTTGAGATAGATATTATTATTCAGCAGATGCTAAACAAGAGGCAAAGTAGAATTAAAAGGACAAATGCACTCTAAAGAGAAGAGTGGTAGCAAACCAAGGCAAAAATAAGTAAGAAAACATGGTGAACTGGAAAGTGATCTATCGGGAGCAAAAACTTCCAGGACTGGGAGAAAGGCACAGTAATAAATCAAGCTAGTGAGGAAGATAGGGCTAGGACCCAGAAAACGGTTAGACTGTGTATTTTAGATATTTTTATCTATACACTTTTATTCTTCTTAAGTTCACAGACAAAGCTCTGGAGGCTGATTGCAGTCAACCATACTTCTGTCTTCAAAAATCTGGCACCATACTCTTTCACACTTCTGTGCCTTTGGACAGGCTGCTCCATTGTCCTTCAAAGTATCCTAAAGTTCACATCTTTGGAAGCTACGTCTTTATTCTCTCATTACTACCCACATTGCATCAGAAATGTTCATCCCTACTTCCATATCATCATGGAATAGCACTTAGCCCGCAGGGTTTCAATGGTTGGTTTACTTTCTGTCTTCCCATTATCAGGAACAGGGTGCTGCTTATTATTCTTTTAAAAACTTCAACAGTACCCAGCATATCAGAACTGCTCAAAAGGTTTTTGAAGGAACTTCAACAAACGTCATTTTGATATCTTTTGAAACTATCTCTAGAAATCTCCTCTATATAACAGTTCAATACATGATTTAAATGTATTTATATACCTATGCACATACAAACACAAAATGCAAAGTTTATTGCTTGGAATAGATTGACAACTTTTTTTCCTTCCAAATTGTCATCACCCCTTTCTCACTCGACAGTATCTCATTTAGAATAAGTTACACATTCTTAACTGTGCATCTTAGATTGGTCTTGTTTTTTTAAATGGGACTCAGGAACACTTTTGGAAGAATATTTTTAAAAGCTTAGTTTAATATTTCTTTTTGTCTAATTAAATTCTCAATGTTTTATTTTGTATGTCCCAAATTTAGAAAACAATATGGTCACACAAAAGGCCCAAGAGTTACACAACAATAGCTAAAACCCTATATTGCTGATTTAAAAGCAAACCCTATATAGACACATCTCTTAGATGGCACTGTATTAATATATGTAACTTTGTAAAATATTACATAAGAGTGAAATCACATGCAGTTCAATTCATACTATTGAATTGTGATAACACTAATGTTTAATCTAGTAAACATTTATTGAGAGCATATTAAGAGCCAACCACCTAAAATTCAATTGATAAAGGAAGTGGTTCTCGCATGATCCATCTTAAGAAATTCATCTCTCCTTCACTTATTTTTTTCCAAGTACATAAATTATAGTCCCAGATATAACAGAGCAGACGTCTAGTTCAGTACATCTCTGAATGCTGAATGCTAATGGAAAAAGACAAGTAAAATCAAACCAAAACAAAATTGCCTGGAGAGTCTCTTAAAACTGGATCAGAACCATGGGCTTTTTAGATAAATGACAGCACTATTTGCATGAAAACTGGCACCAGAAATTCCATCATTTGACCCCAAATTCTTGTCTTGCCCTGTATTCATGTAAGGTTGGCCTGAATATTGAGCTCCCACTGACTTAAAATGAAATTGTGATCCTCAAAAGACTTGCATAGAGAAGTATAGAAAACACAAATCTGTACCTATTTAAGGACATTCCTGTTGCTGTCACAATGATTTTTCAAACATACTTCACAACAGTATTTTTTTTTCTCATGTTATTTTAAGTGCTACTGGAAATACCACAAGAGAAGGGTTTTTGCAGCATTTCATCCTCTCTATTTCTGGCCTCAATTTCTTTTTTCTCCTATTTATGAAATATCTACACTGCCAAAAGTCATCAAAATTGCACAACAAACATAACAGCCCAAATTATATAATAGACTAAAAAAAAAGAGATTCCTTAATTCTTGAAAGGTCTGGTTCAAATCATAGTCTCCTACATGACCCCCAAACTGACAAATGGCTTTGCAAAGCATTAAAACAGAGCTGTAACAAAATGCAATTTGTGGATCTGTGAAAATGTGATGTTACAGCCTTTTCTGGTATAACAAATAATTTGGGGGGAAAGAAGTTTACAGTCTACTTGAGTATATATGTTATTTGGACAATGTAAAACCTGGAAAATGAAATTTTGGCTTACATTTTCTCTACAATAAGAAATGTCATCTTTATTCCTTTGAAAAAATCCTAAAGAGTGTTTCTTAAACAGTTGGGTGCTGCATCACCCACGGAACCAGCCAGTCCACATTTGGAAGTACAACTGCTACAAGCTGTGGAATATTGATTTGTAAGTCCTGTGGCTCCCAGAGGGTCCCTATAATTCTCAGAAGGTCCAATTCTATTACTTACAAGAAGGTGCAGGACTAGCTTCCCATGGCAAACTTAGGTACACGATTCAGGGGTAGGGAAATTCCTAGCTACTTTTGACATTTAGAAACTTATGCTGCTTTCCAAGTGGAATTTTAATAGCCAGGCTCTCAGAACTAGTCATATTATGACTAGTCTTCTCAAACAATATTTATATGGCCAAACTTACAATGAGAAAAATTATTTCAGCAGAGTTAAAACTTCGAATACATATTCAATTAAAAGAATAGCTTAAGAAACATCCCTTATTTCCAAAAAATAAAGGTGCTATTCTGTATTTCAAATGGTTATTGTATTCCTATGTTCTCAAACATTAGGATTGTGAGGTAAGGACTATGTGCTTGCAAATTCCTCTGATCATGCTAAGCAGACTCTAAATTCACAGTTAAATGTGATTTATGTTACTCACTGTGTATCTATTTAAGACATTTTTTCACATTTTAGATTAGCCAAGCCATACAATTTCTGGTCTTTGTTTTAAAAATGTAATTAAGAATCAGTTTCTTCTTCAATTGATTGTTAGCATTAATGAGAAACTCTACAAACGATGGGGAACTTTACTGTCTTTCAACATTTTAGGCAGGCTCTTGATTAAAATAATCTCTACCTCTCCTTAAATCAACTTTGGGAAATTAACGCTCCTTTCATATTATGTTGTATGAGTGAATATAAAAACAGGTATAACTGAAAAAGAATCTTACTTTATAGAATATAACACAATACAGTAAAATTGATATATTGGCCAATCTTGCTATATACATTCAATATCAATAACAGTAATTAAATTCAGTGAATTATAAAAGCACACATTTAAATAAATCATACAATGAAATTTTTGACCAAGAAAATAACCCCCTATTTATAGACATTTTACAGAACTTTTTTTTGTGTTTTTCAAGTGGGTGGTACTGCAGGTTTGTATGGCAGAATGAGTGACTTTTAAAAAGTTTATAAATAGGGGAAAGAAAAAGAGGAGAAGTGGGGAAGAGTGAGTGAGAGAGAAAGGGGGAGAGTAGGGAAGAGAGATAGGGAAGATGAGAGTTTCTGAAAGAAAACTGTTCTCTTGCAAATACCCAATTTAGAAGGTTGCAAGCTATCCCAATGATGAAGGCTATCTTGTGCACAAGTAAACATCTACCCTGTTCCAGTTGTTTGAAGATTGTAGTGCATTTTTCACTGATTTTTAAAAAAGATATCTAAAAGTCTTTTGAAAGTGGAAAATATGCTGAAGTCATACTGCATTATAGTTTTGGGTAGTAATTTTTTAAAAAAATTTTAAAACAAATACCAAAAGAAAAAATCAAATTAATCAGAAAGGTGGTTCTTATATGACTTGTTAACCATCTCAAAAGGCATTGAGTAAAATAAAATGCACCCAAATTCCGATAACTACTAGTATACAGCAATTATAGTATTTAAAAGTGAATGTTCATATGGTAGTGTTAGTACCAAGAACCACTCCAAAACCTGAAACTTGATAATGTGCTTCGTACAGGTGGTGACAGGTACTACCAATTGTATTTTTATGAAGAAAACCCTGATAAAGTACATGAATCTTAAAAAGAAATCAGGAAATATTCTAGGCCAAATCCACACACTTCACTTGGCTCCTGCTTGCTGCCCTTCTTCAGCTGTGTGTGATCGACTGTAACCATGGCTACATCCCTCCCTCTACACACTCTGCCTCATGACTGCACACACCTGGCTGCACCATCCACCCTACCTTCAGGTCCCGAGTTAAGTTAGATTGCTATGTCTCTCCAACGATAATATCCAGAATGTCATTAGTTCTCAAATTCAAGAATATTCCTAAGGAAGTATTGTAAATGCTCAACATACTGGCCTAGAAGCTAAACGAAAGAAAATTTTTTCTTTGCCACAAATTTTTCCTTGCCTTTTCTAAGGAAGGAAGACAATGTTTACATAACTACAATAGTTGATAAGTGGTGTGACAAATGCAAGATGCAACCTCTCTGAATGTGTTTATAATGTACTTCAAAATTCTTCCCATGAAAAACTCCTGTGCCACCTGATCTTTCTTGTTTACCAACCTTATTCCATGTCACTCTCCCTCAAAATCACAGAAGTCCACGTGTCTTCCTTTTCATGATTCTGGTCTCAAGGAGGGCATCCCTCCCTGCTGTTTCTCAAGAGGTTCTCCTCCTTTCTCGTAAGCACTCTTTTCTACCATGTTTTATTTTCTTCGTTATCACATAGGAAGTTAACAATGAATTGTTTATAGTTTGTCTCTTTCCAATAAATTGCAAAATCTTAAGAATACAAGCTGCTTTGTCTGTGGCTGTAGGATACCTGAGAGGCATAAGTTGACATACATCAACTCAATGAATGGTAGATGTAAGATAGGGTTGTAGGATGCTGGAAAAGGATGGGCTATTGAAGATGAAGAAAAGAACAAGAGGCAAGAGACACAAACCGACTTCATATGATGTTTTCAGGGTTCCTGGTTAAGCCACACCTAAAGTCAGAATTGCTTTTTTATTGTATTGTTTAGTGTTAGTGAATACATTTCCTTTCTGCTTAATCCAGTTTGGTTTTTAAAAAAAACTTATTCACTTATTTATTTAACCATTTGCAACTGACCAAGTACTAAATATAATTGGCACTCCTCATTCAGTGAAGCGGTATAAAATTCTGGAGAGCTGGATGGGTTCTATTTGAATAAGAACTCGGCAATAATCAGTTACTCTGAATACCTTAGGTAGTAGTGACCTCCCTGTCAGTGTAGGAATATACGCAGAGGTAAAGTGACCTCTAGATTGGGCTTCTGTGTCCTACAGAACAGTCTGACCTTTCTTCTGACAATCTTCTGAAATTTTTAAAGAAAAATGTCACACATCTGTTAAACTTCGAAGATTTTGGATTTTAGATTTGTTTTGCTTCAGTTTAGATTGTTACAGTTCTACTCTTTTGACTCCCACATCTATCTCTGTTTAATTACTGTGCTGATTCCATTTTGTTCTCTGCAATACTTTAAAATATTAATAGAATCTGTATTCCCTCTAGAGAAAAATTCAGATAAAAATTCAACAAATAAGTATGCACATGTATTATTTTCCATCAGGCTAAACAAGACATTGGTGTTGCTATCACTTTAGAAAAAATTTATACCTCTTTGAGAAAGAACACTATTTTTTCCTATTTTATGAAAAAGACCACTATTTTCTATTTTATGTAAGTTGTATATGTTTGACTGATAAAGAGAGAGAGAACCAACACTGAGGTTTCACATCTCAATTCTCTACTCAAACTGTCTCAGCACCAGTGATGGCCGTAGTCACGAGGTAGGGTCAGTCAGCAAAGATCAAATGAGGCATTGATCAATAAATTAGGATAGAAAATAAAGGATTTCAACTGTTTTGAGTATATTTTAAGAAGTTAAAATTATAAGTGAGTTCCAAAGACGGATTATCGTACTTTTAATTCTGAGATTTCAGATGCGATGTTCTTTGGGGGTCACGCTAGATATTCCTATGCTGTGACCTTTTCTTGTTATACTGTTCTCTCTTTAATCCCCTTGGCTATTTAGGTTTTAACTGCTGGTTTCTAAATTAAAATGCTTTAAACATACAGTTTGGTAGACAGTGGATCTCTTGTGGGTTGAGCCTGATTTAGAGGGCAACTTTCATTTATAAAATACAGTTCTCTGGAGCTTTCTAAGTCAGCACATGTTCAACATTCTCTTCTTGCCCCCTATTTGGATTATTAAAAAGCTTTGACATGGTTCATCGTGCTGTGTTGGAAACAGAACCCTGTCAAAACAAAATCTGTACACAGGTAAACACGGGCCAGGGCAGTAAGATTCAAAGGACCCTCCCTAAATCCCTCTGTATATTGTCTCTTTATTTAATGCTGCGATTATAAGTAGTCTGTTTCTTTGCTTTAAAACTTTTATAGTTCTTGTGGTACAAATGTGACTAATGCCCCTTTCTGAGTCTTGAGAGTACATTGGTGAATGATCTGTTTGGAGCTTTAACACTCTGAGTTCGGAAAGCCTCTGGTTAAGCCCCTAGCTGTCTGATTCCTTTCCACTGAACACAGAGGAGAGAGAAGGAGGAGACTCACCACAGGGGATCTGGTGATAACACCTCATTTAATATATTCCAGTTTAGTAACAGGTGATTACAAAAAAGAAAACTACTTTATTTAAAATCACAGGGTGACTGTGTCATATGCACTGAAAATTTGTCCCACCCAGGAAGTGATGATAAGGATAATGGGCACATTTACAGTTGAACTCCAGGAATGAACCTCTCGAGTATGACACAACCATAGCACATTCCAGAGGCTCACTAATAGTTATCTCACAGATGTTGAAATACAGGGTAGGAGGGGATGTCCAACTGTTATTCAATAAAGCACAAAGCAGCTACACAGAACAAGGTATTAGGGAGATTCAAGCACTTAATGGATTTGCCAGAGAGTGTTTAAGGCATAAAATAGAAAATGGCCAATTTCAATGGAGTCATAATTAGCTGGGGCTAATATACCCTTTTGTTCTGAAGTTGTAGGATAAATTGAATCTGCAGAAGTACTAGGCCCAACGGTTTCAGGACGGATCAGTGGTTTTATGTGATGCTGACAAATAGGGATTAATGGTGGCTCCTTTTTTATTGGTAGTATTTCAGCATAATAGATTATTTAGAGATCTATTCAGAGACCAATTCTGGTCCTGTGTGTAAGGAACAATTATTTGAGATCTTGACCTGAAAAACTCAAAGAGTAAGTTGAGAATAGTAGTCTACAGACTTTTATATACTGGTACTAACACCTCCAAAAACTACAGTTAGTTAAAATT
Source organism: Castor canadensis (assembly GCF_047511655.1). Classification (NCBI taxonomy): domain Eukaryota; kingdom Metazoa; phylum Chordata; class Mammalia; order Rodentia; family Castoridae; genus Castor; species Castor canadensis. The sequence goes on along the minus strand of NC_133391.1, from coordinate 20,673,836 downwards.
TTTAATGGCCAGATGAAATATGAACTGTATTAAGTGAGGTTATAGTTACACTGATCAATATGTTTTGCACCATGAACTATACTCCCCGGGCAGCCTGAGCACTTCCTAGTCCACTTTGAACTTTGGGATTCCTTGATGTCTTGTGCCATATCTTTGAAGGATGTTTCTGCCTTACTATTAAAAAATACTGTTTTTAGAGTTTGCATTGGCCATAGCAAGAATTGTGATTATGCAGTATTTCACTTTTATATTTTGCCTTTCCTCCCACCTGGTATGATAACACACCGTCTCAAATTACTAAATATGCCTTCATTTTCCAAATGTGCTAGAACTAGTGCCCAGTCAAGATGAATCTTGACTACTCTTTGATTTTCATCCTCTCAGTGCATTGCTAAGTAATCTTGTGAGTGTGCTGTAGCACAATTTGTGACTTGGTGTTAAAGTACTAAAGTCTACCCAGCAGATCAGGGTGTATGGATATGCTAACACGATGGCTTGAATCTATGTGATCGGTGCCATGACAGCAAAAACTCAATGCCTAATATGAGTCATTGGCACATGGTCACCGAGTCAGAACAGACCTTTATTTCTGTGCCTGTACAAATGGATTTGATAACAATGAAGTTTCAGTTCTTGCTCTTGTATCCAAAGAGATCTTTATCAGGGTATTGTAGCAGAAAGAATCTGATTGTGTCTAGTCAGCTGGTTAGAGGGCCATTTCTGGCTTGTCAGAGAAACATTTTTTTCCTTATCATAACTCTCTCAGGTGCTACTGCTGAGCAAATGGGAAACTCACTGCCAGAAGTATTTGAAAAGATCAAAAAATTGATTTGGACAATCTGTGTTTTCTTGCCATTGATATACAACTGCAAGTAGGGGTATGGTGAGGGTCAGGACAAGGTTAAAAGAAAAGCACTGAGGAATTCTCTCTTGTCATCAGCTTTTCAAACTAACTGTTCTTGGTTGCTACAGGCAATATATAAGTTTCTGTCAAATATCAAGAGACATTTAGTAGTAGTATTTATAAGTTGCCCTTTCGAATTTTCCTAAGGGGTGGCTGTATTTACAATGGCAAATCACTTAAAATGTAAAGTTCAGATGTTTAGCAAGCCTGTGACATTGAGGATTTCTTGACAATATGGAATTGTATGGCTATTCATAACAAACAATTGTGCAGGTTGTACATGAAATAGTATAAATATTCTTCCTCCTAAGTTACCTGTTTTAAGCATAATATTGGTTCAATTATGTTTTTACGGTAATTTATACCAAAAAACCAAATTTATCAAAAGATCACTATCAATAAGCAAAGGGTAACTAGGTCCTTATGAGACTGCATCAGAATATGGAGACAATCACTAAATAAACAAAAATAAATAAATAAGAAGTGTGTCATTCAAACATGAACGTCGCGGAACACATTGTAGATCAGTGCATTCTGTGGCAGAATATAAACTACAAACAAATTTAAGCATTTCTAAAACATGTAAATGGATTCAAAGCAACATTATTGTCTATGAGATTCAAGCACCAACATTATAATACCATAATTAAATAATTTTCCTTCATTTGAGAAGGTAGGCTTGCTTTTTAAATTGTCCATTAAATGCTATCTCTCATTTACGGAGGTTCAAGATTTCATACTTCTATTCACTGTTATTTACCAACACTTAGCTGTAGACTCCGCTCTGAAGACTCTTGTGCTATAAGAGTATCTGTGACTAGCTAAATATATTTGCTTTATTTGGTCAATAGAAAAAAATACAGTTCTGGAATAGGATGGGGGGGAAATTTTAATGACAGCTGAAGTGATAATTTAGAAAGATTATATTGTAATTGCTGAGAAATTTGTAACAAAAAACCTGCTGATGGTTTAGTCCTCTGGTATACTGTCTTTGGCAAATATATGATGAAAAATACTGACATATTTGGCTTGTGACGAATAAGCCAAGGCGTTAAAAGTTAACCAGTGATACTGTGTCAGGCATTAATGCAAACGGTTCACAAAACAGCTCAAGGAGATGTGAGTCAATGAGCAACACTATCCATGTTCTCATATGCAGACTTAGGACAGGCCACATTTCCTTTAGTGTTCTTACATTTACAGAATACAATCCCTGTGTGCAGTTTTCAGAGGTTCACTGTGAGTCCTCTAAAGGTTTCTTTATCGTTTAATATTATAAATAATTATGTTCCTAGGTGGCAGTTCAAAGCTCAGAATAGCACTCGTACCACACCACAGGCAGGTCAGGTGACCTTTCTCCAATTCTGCTTTCTCTGGTGTGAGGACAGACAAAGTGATATGTCTGTCATACGCCATTACCATTAGAACAGAATCTTGTTCTTTTATTACAACTGAACTCCGCCAGATTTCTCAGCAGGAATGCTAAGTGAAATCAATGTCTTGGATTTCCAGGCTGAGCTTGGAGGTCACAGCCACTCTATCATTTCTCAGCATTATCCTTTCTCTCGTGCGCACACACTCCCAAGCCTCCAACCGGCACACAGCAGATTGAAAACAGCATGCATCAGAGGACTCATGCTGCACAATTTTACAGTCTTTTGGAGCCCCCTCCTTTTATCCCCCCTTCCATTTTTTTGCAAATTGCAAATAAGTTTTTGTTTGTGTCCTTCTCTGGAGTTGGGAGTCAAAGGCAAAGGCACACCCAGGAAGAAGGGCAGGCAGTAAAGAGAACACACTTGATTTTTGACAGCTGTCAGAAAGATCATTTATTTTCATAGCATCACCTGGATATGACTTATGATTCCATTGTTCTGCACAGCAAATGGTTTAACTTAAACCAACCAGTTAGTATATCCCAGGTAGGTATGCAGACAACATAAGACTCTTAAATTGCCTAATTCCATTTTGTAGTAAGATTGGCATAAAAACTGACTAATAAAACACACAAGAAATACAAAACACTAATAAGTGATTGTTTAAAAATATAAATACAACAATAAATCATAGCTATTACACATGAATAAAATAGCTCTGGGAAGTCAAAATGTTCATTATGCTGTGTATAAATATCACTGTCAGGCTACAAGAAAGTAAATTTACATCTTGTAATGTGGCTGCTTTATTTACTGTGGGATGTGTTGGGTGGTGGGATATATGTTTTTCATTAAATGATCAAGATGATACTTATTGATATGGCCATTTTTTTACTCACTATGTTTTACTGCTGAGCTTAAATGAATGCCAGAACATTTTAGACATCTTTTCTGACAATGAAACTGTTTATTGAAAGCAAACTAGAAGACATGAACAAGGGAAGGACGTGTTTTTTATTAAATTGTTGTTATTTAAAAAAAGCTTCATTCTTGGTTAAACCTGTCTGTATTTTACAATGATTGCAACATCCACTGTTTTCATAAACTGTGTATGATAGAAAATTCATGAAGGCTAATTTTAAAAAAGTAATTGAACTTCAAAGATAAACTATGAAATATATTTTTAAAGTATGTATAATCAATACTATTTTTCACTAGTATTAAATAAATGGAAGGACATAAAACTGTAAGTTTTGGCAGAATTTTAACATTGCCAAAGTAATTGATCTCTTTTGTGCTGAGTCTCTAGGGTTCTATAAGTGTACACAACTGGACAGCTCAAAAAGTTTTCTAAGCATGGCAGAGCAAACCTTCAGTGTGCTTGGATCTGCCATGGTTACCTGAGAAAATATCATTGTAGCAAATGCTCAGTAAGTATTTGAACAGGAGGATGAACGAATGAATGGGCAAGGAATGGGGCATAAGGGGATGGGGCTGCCTGGCATCAACTGAATCATGGTGTTCTTTTTTTTGTATAAGTGATTTGGCAAGAAGATGTGAATGATAAAAAGTTATTTCAGGAGTAAGAAAAAAAATCCATCAGTCATGGAAAAGTGAACTACATACTACCTTGGAATCCTAAAATGAAATATCCTAATGTAAAGTATCATTATAAAACATGATTGAAATTGCACTAATAAATCAAGGAGAAAAAAACAGAACATAATGCCTCATAGCGGTACCTGCCATGTGACCAGGACTGTGCTGTTGCAGCCATTCATTTTGCTCAGAGTTAGCCTGTCTATGTAATACATTAAACCTGCTGGTCCATGGAGACACCAAAATATCACTGCTTTAAAGCTAAATTTTATTCCATAAATGTTACAGTTACTACTCAGTCTTTAAACCTCACATGCTGCTGTGATTACAAAGCAAAGCAGACCAGGCCATAGTCCTATATTAACCATGCGAGGTCCATTAGCTGCTGAAATAGGTCTTAAAGTGCCATATGCGTGTTCTCCAATGTCGGTGGAGGAGTGGACAGGATTCTCCCCTGTCTGTACACTTCTGCTGGTGTCCTGATGCAAGGTCCTTGTCCAAAGTTGTATGCATTTCTCTCTTACTAACATGGAAAAGGTTTTGGGAGTTCGGGGAAGATGGAGGTTGGAATGCTTGTCCCCAGGGGACCAAATGACCCCTTCTCCTCCCCAATTCACTTTCTGAATACCACAAGAGTGGACCTGCCAGGGGGCTGGAAAGAGTTGTTTTTAATTGTTGGCTTTTTCCCTTTCAATATTTTCTCATCCTCCCCGCTATGTGTTTGTTTCAACTGTTATGAGTATTCTCATTCCAACATGGGTAGACATTTCAACATGGAATGGATGCAAGGGAGAAGAAAAAAGCAATTTCCTAGATGATTCAGAAAATAATTATTATTTGTGAGAAATCATAATGTTTTCTATTAGAGTCAAAATATTTGGGAATAATCTCAGGAAATAACATTTATGGTCATTCTTCTTACTTGTTTCACAGAAGGCTTACTAACTTCATACAAAATAATACAAATAAGATCTTCACAAATACCAAGACATTTACATATATATCTTCTGCTTCACTCTAAGATACACAGACATTATTTGAATGTCTGCAATCCTTTGGAGAAATGTGTTCTCAGGAAATGTTTCCTTAACTCTAAAAACAAACTATTCTAAACAGCCTTACTTCTAATACTATTATTATTTCTTTACATGATAATCTCAGTGGACGGGTGATATATCTAAAATTATATCTATACCATACCACATTATAACAGCTATTGACATTTTTAAAAAACACCCCATATGTCCTAATCCCACTCACACTTTAATTTCTATTTCAGTGGCTCCTTCTTTGGCAAACACTTTCGGTCCTGCCTGAAGCTAATCTCTTTCTTCCCATAACTTCCAATCTGCTTTATTTCTGTATTTCTTCATCAAACTCATTATTGTGGATCACACAGTATGACTACTTGGCTATTTTTATAAGTACCTACATTTAACATCATAAGCTCTTTGGGTTCAGGATACCCATCTGATAAATCACTGTATTACTTGCATTGTTTATAATAAAATAGCTATCAGTCTGCTGAATAAATGAACACATTACTAAAAGTATGTATGTAAATTTGCATGCACACCTATTACTCCTACTAGACACATTGCCATGTACTCCATTTAGCCTAGATCTTTAATACATAACACTGAGCAAATAGCAAAACTCTAAATGGCAGAAGGGTACCTTGCTTTTGGGTGGTGGGCTGTTTGTGCTCTTGTCTGTGTGAAGGCTGGTAGGAGAAACAGCAGCACCGACATTGCCTTGGGGGATGCCTGGGAGCTTCCCACCTGGAGACACCTGCATTGCAGCTAGCTGGGCAGCATACAACTGCTACAGAACAAAGGAGAGAGACGATCAATAATAAAATAAATTCCCTTTGCAGAAAGAACCAATGGTCAGATGTGGTGTATTTCCTCTGGGTATTTTTGTTTATGTCCTGAAATACCTAAGGGAAGAAGCTGTCACCTCAATGACCTACTACTCAGGGGAGAAATGACAGACACTACATATAAAGGACCTCAGTATTGATATTGATAGGACATGAAGTAAGTAACCGTCATCTATAGTTACTTCTCTCTGATGTCTGTGGAGGGCAAGTATATCACGTTTCTTGGTTAAAAGTTCCTCCTAGTCTACTTTAAATCTATACAGTGTGCTGCCAAAGAATGTAGCATATTTTGTTTCTTTCCATACTGGTTCAATCCTTGTGTACCTCTTCTCTCTGATTTATTGAAATAGACAACTGTAAATATTTTTCTGAGTATCAGTTGTATGGAGATAGAGAGAAGACACTGAGAAAGAAGGGAAAGAGTATTTGAAGAATGTGATCTGGTCATTCTACCTGCCTTGATAAAAATTAACTGGATGCTTGCCAGGGGTTCACTTTACTTCATGACATAAACACAGACAACTCTCAAACTATTTTGAGGATTAGAGTTTTAAGGAAGACTGTCTAAAACATACACTCTTCCACTAACCCACCCCTTAATAAGACTTATTAAATAATCAAGAAAAGCTTCCTTAACAAGTTGTTAATTAAAAAGGAAAATTTTTCTTTTATAAGGATAGTTAAGAAAAATGAAAAAAAAAAAAAAAAAAAAAAAGGATAGTTAATATGATGTAGAACACTAAAACAAAGAGGTTGCTTTGCATTCAAATAATCAATGAACATGAAGCACTTTACAAAAAGTTTATCAATCTGAATGAGAAAGCAATTACTAAATGTCACAAATTCCTATTTGCTGTTTTCCTGGAGATTCTATGGATTGCCCCTGCTGAGCAATCTAGAACTTCTATAAAGCAACTTATGCTTAAAGAAGGAAGGCTGTCAAGGAGAAGCACTGTGGAACTTCTGGATTATTTTGATTTTTTCTGAAGGAGAAATTTCAGTGGATAAAATTACACAGGACAAGCTGTAGATCCTAAGAAGTGGGGTCTTACTATAGAGAAATAACAAAAACTGAAAACAGCAAATATCTACATGAAAATATGCACATATTACTCTTGGTTTGCAAATACTATGACCTAAATGAAAACAGGACGTTGAAATAGTTGACAGAAATTCTGGCTTATTTTATGCAAAGTAATGTAAGATATATTCTAGAGAAAGAATGAACATAGTGAGATATGTTTAGAATATCAATAATGATTTTTGTGTTGGGATAATTCTACCATTTCTATTCCTGTCAAACAAAGGAAGGATAAGATTAAAGATAATTCACTTCAAGTATGAAGAGTTGGGAGTTTCCTGTTTTCTAAAAAAAATCTATCAGAATTGATGCATTTCCCACAACTATAATAAACATTTATGCATTATATTTTGCAATTAGAAAATAACTTTCTTACAGTCATTATTCTGAACTGTTTATGAAGTCACTTATAATATAAGTATGTTCTAGGGATGTTACTTTGAAAATTAAAAATGTACCCCCATAGAATGCATGTACTGATGCTGAATTTTAAAAATAAGTATACTTTAACAAACTAGATGAAAGTTTTATAAATTTCTTATTTATTGTATATTGTGTCCTTGCCCTTGGAAATGTTCCTGGTGGTTAGCACTACTGGAGGATAATAAAACCCATTTCTGGTTTAGCATACAGTAAAAATGAGATTGCCCCAAGTTACTAAATAGGACATGGTACATTTAAATATCTGTAGGCAAAATAAAATGTGAACAAAACAGTTATTCAAAATCTAACTTCAGTATTTCTAAAGAATTATTTCACGATATTGAAAAATTACTTATGTTATTTAGATAATTAAATAACTTCATCAACTATTTGTAAAATGTGATTCAATGATTAACTGTCTGTTATTATGAATAGATTCACAACTTCCAAACAAGTCTAGGAAATGCTGTTAAAAATAAAATTGTAAATAGTCACAAGTATTTTTTTTGAATTTAAAAATTGGAAGTAGCATATACTTCAAATAGAAAATGACCTACATTCTTCCCTGACTCAGATACGTGCACTATTTTTATTTTTTTACATGTTCAATTAAGGCTTATATAAGTTGAATTGTCCTAAGAAATGGTTTTTGAGTTGAATTGGAAAATGCTACTGAGGGTCATATGGCCTAATAACTGGGATTAGAATTCATATCTGCCTTTGTCTGAAGTCCTGGCTTTTTGAACTATTCCACTAGGAGGAGAAACAATGTTGCTTGAAGGAGCTAAAAATTCCAAAGAGAAAAATTGAAGGTGGTAGAACAATGTAAGACAAAAATAAGAACTGCTCATAGATAGAGAAACAAATATACAGATATACTTATGAACACATATGCACCAGGAAGACACGAAGTAATCAATTAATAGACTCCAACCAGATCTTATGCAACTGTTTCCTTAAAGAAGTCAGTGGCTGAAGGAGGTGTAGGAAGGAGATAATGGAAAGGAAGTAGGGATGTAATATTTTTAATATAAAGACCAGAAAACTTAGTGCTCTATGGAGTTGGAGAATTTTAGAGATCACGACAAGGTAAGACTTCAGATATTCTGCAAGGCTGATACACCCTGAGTTTGGTGAAATCAAACAGGTGAGCAATATCTCTCAGCTTCAGCCTTGTACCTTGGTGTCTCTCAATTTGTTTCTGGTATTTAGAACAAGATAAATAGTTTCCTAGAAGTACATCCATCACAATACACCTTATATTTATCTCTAGGTTTTACTCCTATCTTAAAAAAAAAGATGTTAATTAGCTTTTGTTCTAAAAATATGTATGTATATAATTAAAGATTAGTACAGGAGCAGGAAGGAGCTAACTGCTGCAAAGGGCATACAGAAGATGGTGTGAAGTAGTGAGTGGTAGGAAACACTGGCCTAACTGTATGGAGCAAAACAGCACAGGTTCATACGCTCAGTTCACTATAGAAGTTCCAGAAATTCAGGCAAGAGAGTGTAATTGGAAACATAGGTCAGAGAAGGCCACTTAATGACAGCAATGTACATGATGTCTTTTACTAGAATAAAGGTAAGGCAGGAACACCAGCTATGAGGTTACCAAAAGGTGGTGATAATTTTCATCATAAGAACTTGAGTTGACATAACTATTGTGAAAATGAAGAGAAAAATAATATCAAGTTCACAGCATAATCACAAAAACATCACCAATTAACTGTGAGGAAAAAAAAAACAGAGGGACAGGATGAATGATATAATTTACTTAATGTCTTTATTTTGTAAATGTTAAATGTATTTGTCTATCATATATTCTCATTTGTGTATTGAGTCATCATAATATATTTTTAAGACAGCCAAACATTTTTCTTCTCCTTCTCTTCCCTTCCCTTTCCTTCCTCTTCTTTCTTTTTTTTCTTTCTCTCTTTCTCTCCTTTCTTTCCCCCTCCCCTCCCCCGCCCCTTCTCTCTCTCTCTCTCTCTCTGTAGGTTGGTGATTAAACCCAGGGCCTTACCATATTGCCATACTAAGCAAGTGTTCTCTCACTGAGCTACATCCCCAGCTCAAATCTGTTTTTAAAGTATGGAGAACAAGATGACCTCTATATACAACAATATAAGTTTTAATTGTGTCTATTGTACTCAAGCGTAATGTGCATTTTTCTTATGATTTTTTTTTACCATGTGCCACAAAGCAGGATGAGACAGTGGCAGTGGACTGGCATTCTATCTGATGGGATATTGTGGTCCAGTTTTGGGAGAAAAAATCTGATGGTGGTGATAATGAACAGATATTTTATCCTGAACAAATTAACTGTTGCTCTTTGGGGAAAAATAGTACAATTGCATTTGGACAACATGGCCTTTTTAGTGAGACACAATCTTTTTACAAAGATAGTTACTTGGACATCAAAGACTTCTCAGGGTTGTGAGTGGAGAAACTCTACAAAGAATATTGAAATTCTAAACTGAATCACTGCATTAATCCTTGAGACAGTAAATTCCTGCCACTTCTCCCTAATAGCATATTTTCTCCAAATTGCTAAAAACACAGCTTCTCCACTGGCTACTAGCCTAGTGTCTCATTGCCATCTGGAGTGTTTGGATTCAAAACATTAGGCACTGACAAAAATATCTATCACGATTTGTTGCCCCAAGCTATTCACTGACTAGTAAACTCCTTGAAGGCAGGGATTCTGTCTCTAACTTCAATATTTTACTAGAAAATACTAAATGTAAGGAAAAGTAGAATTGAACAAAGGTGAAATGGATCATGTAAAATGATATCATTCGTTATTAACAAATGTGGATCTCTAGTGCATATTTAATACACACAGGGTAATCGTAGTGACTATGAAACACACACACGTGTACAACTGGTAATGAGCTCAGGTTGATTCCATACATTGGCGATTGGTGAGAAGTACTGCAATGACCTTGGAAGTGCAGGCATATTTTTGGTGTACTGCTTTCATTTCCTTTGGATATGTTCTTAGCAGTGGGACGACTGTATCTTTAATTTCCTCTAGGATCTACTAATAGGTCCCCCTTTCATGCACCCAAGCAATCTAGATAAAGTCAAAGGAATGAGAAAAAATCCTATAGACAGTCTTTTACCCTGGAACCAGCAGCATATGATCATGTATGGGGTTTAGTCTGACTGTCTACCTCTGGTTCAGGTGTGGCTTAGGAGAAGAAAACAGGCCAACCTTACTATGGAGGCATGTCAGCCATCCTCTTTCTACCTTCACCCTTCTTTTTCCTTCTTCCTCACATCTCTCTTCAACTTCATCATCACACACATCCCCTGTGCCCAGGGGACCTAGGCACAAAACACATTTGAAGAGGAAAAATTGTTCAGAGTATGACTGAAAAATATGTCTTCCTTAAATTCTAGATGATAAAACATCTAAGGATGATGTGTGAACTCATATACTGTCATTATCTGAATAGTGTGGATGCTACCAAAAAGACAAAAAAAGCAAACTTGTTCGTTATTCCCCCAAATATTAAGTTAAACACAAAACATAAAATTTTAGTTTATAGATACAGTACGTCAATGTTGGATTAGCATGATATTGGCTTTGTGGTTTCATTTCATTTTCATTGAAAATAAAGAATGCTTCTAGTCAGGGTGAATAATATCCTGTGTTTTGTGGTCAAATTTATTGACATTCACATTAACTGATTAGCTCCTGCCAAGTTATTCTACATTCAATAATTATGTTTTAAAAAAAACTCTCATATTTGTCATGTAGTTATCACCTGTAATGACAAGCATATTCCAACTATTTTTGTTATAGTTAAAATTAATAAGAAACTGCTAAGTTTTGTAAGGCTATGAAGAGAAGTATCCTTAAGTCCTGTTGAGCAGAACTTACTTAAACAGTGGCTTTCCAAAGTAAAAATTTGACTTTGTTTCTAACCTGATGATCTAAATTCAGTCTTATAATTAATTCTTACTGAATAATGAAAAAAGAGAATGTGGGCACTGCTAAGCCGCTTAATATTAGTTGTGACAAATGGATGTTTATAAGCATTTTGTAAGCATAATTCTGTTCTCCAAATGAAATCTCCTACCAAGTCCCAACATATAAGAAAGTACATTATAACTGAGTACAAATGTATTTTATATATTTTAGTATTTATGCAAATGAGAGTAGTAATGTTGTTTTAGTCCTCTTCAGGAGTTTAAGTAGGCACAGGATAAAGGTATAGACCTTTACGGTCCTTGGCAATCAAGATAGTCCTCATCCCAAAATAAGTAGTAATCACTTCTAAAATTTCACATGGCAAATAAATTTTCAAAAGGAACATTATAGAGCTAAATATTCCTGTTTAAGTACCTTCTAGGTCAAGGACACATATAGAAATGGGAGGACAGGACAAATAGAAATGAAGGGTTGTGAGTATACATACACAAATATATATATACACATATACACAGAGAATACGTATGTCTACACATAATATTTTAAATATTTGGAATACAGATTAAAAATGAGGGTGTTTTATCATTACTTTTTAACATAGTTGAATATATACTTTTGAAGACTGCATAAAAGCTGAAGAGATATATGGAAATGTGATATGTAGGGAAAATGTCTATTTTTATTTCTTTGCCTTTCTTTAAGGGAAGGGAAAGGGAATAGCGTTTGTGAGGGAAAAATGCAGAAAGCAATTTCAAGGCTCTGTAAGTGTTATCTTTATAGCTTAATTTCAGCTTCTTAATGTAACTTAAATGTGGAGTTTAAAGAGAAACTAATGTACTGGAGAAAATCTTTCAAAAACACATCAGCATGTTTCAATGTGAATAAATTTGCTTTGCACATTATTTTTCCTAATCTTTCTTCCCAGAAAATTATCGCAGCAACTTTAGACATGGACTTTTCCTTAACATTGTCAGCATTTCTTTTTTGTGTTCCTCAAGTGGATTGCATATAAGAAAAAGGATAGGCCTTAAATATGCTGAATATCAGGGCAAAAGTGGAAAAAGAAAATCACATGCTCAATGTATGAGAATTTACAATTTATATATGAAGCTAATGAACTGGCTAATAAAATATGTTCCATTCACCCATCTTGACAAAGCTACCATCAGCATGAACTGAATGCATGGCAAAGGCACATGAGCTATCAGTTCACAGCCATTAGGATGGCTGCTATTGAAAACCCGAAAACAGCAAATGTCGGCAAGGATGTGAGGAAATCAGAACCCCATGCATTGCTGGTAGGAATATAAAAGGCCGCTTCCATTGTGGAAAACAGCATGATAGGTCCTTCAGAAGTTAAACACAGAACGCATAGACAGCCCAGCAATTCACTTCCTGAAAGCAGGACTGTGAAATATTTGTACACCCATGTGCGTAGCAGCAAAGGCACAAACACTATAGGGTTCCAATTTGCATACAGTACTTAGAGTATTCAAATTCACTGAGGCAGGAAAGTAGAATGGTAGTTCTAGGGGTAGAAGAAAGGGAAGAATGGGAAGCTATTGCTATTGTTTAATGGGAAGATGAAAAGCTCTGGAGATGGGTAGTGGTGATGGTTATACAAGGTGACAATACCTAGTGCCACTGAATCATACACTTAAGGATGAAAATGGCAAATTGCACAATGCACATATTTTACCACATGAATGCACAACAATGTGTAGGACAGGTTTGAATTTATAGTCTTGGTCTTCTTCCAGTTCCATGTCACAGTATGGTGTTTAAGAAGAGCAGGTTTGCGGCTGTCTGTGCCCTTCTCTTCCTACTCCCAATCCACTCAGGAGCAGATGGGTGGCTTCAGCCCAGAAAGGGTGCTCTTCCTTGACTGTGACTGAATTGCAAAGAGATTCTGAGGTGAAGCCAGGATCTGACAAGTTTATAGCCCTCCTACCTCCCACCAAGGGCAGGATGAAATCAGAACAGAAGGATATTCTGGGCAGAATGAACATAGAATTACCCTTCCTAGCAAGCAATACGCCCATAAGCATTTAACATTCTTCTCTACGTAACAGAAGAAACTTTTTTACAAAAATGAGATTATTATTACTTTCAGTAAGAGAACACATCCTACTAAGGCATTATTGGGACAAAGCTTGAAGACACTATTGACGGAGATCTGGCTTCTTTCACTTAGCTCAGTGTTTCTGAGGTCTCTTCATGTAGTAGCAAGCATCAGTCATCCATTCTATCTATAGCTGAGTCATGTATCCCTCCCCATGGAGGTACCACATTTGTTTATCCATCTATCCAGTTGATGGACTCTTGGATCATTTCCTATTTTAGGCTATTACAAATAATCCTGCAATGAACATTCCAGTACAAGCCTTTGTGTGTTTGCATTTCTTTTGGCTATCCAACTCCTAATATTGGATTTGCTTAGTCACACATACATGAGTCATACTTACAAGTAAGTTCATGTTTACTTTTTAAACAAATTGCCAGATTTTTACATTCCCATTGCAGTGCACCAGGGTTTGTGTTACTCTGCCTTCTCATCAATACTCGGTATCATCTGTGTTTTTAATTATAACTGCTCCAGTAGGTGTGAAATGGAATTTAATTGTAGTTTTAAATTGTATCTCTGTAATGAAATTGACCATCTTTTCATGTGTTTAGTAGCCATTGTTATGTCTTCCTCAGTAAAATATGTATTTAGATCTTTTGGTTTTTTTTTTTTTTTTTTACAGAATCAGGTTGACTTATTATTGAGTTATGAGTGTCCTTTACACATTTGAACTTGATTTTAATGAGTAAAACCTATCAGAGAGATGATGGAAGGGTCCAATTAACTAGCAGGGTAGAGTTGTTACCAAAAGGTTTGTGGTAAGAAATAATTAATGACAAAAGATTTCCTCTCAAATCAATTTTATACACTTATATAATAAGTAATTTTTTTGTTATTTAATTTCCAAGAGCCCTTGGAAAAAAGCCCAGTTAGGGACGTCAAGGGTAATGTGCTCCTTGTGCCTATCAAGAGGTATTGGTCCACCAAGACAGGTCTCTGAAAGTTGATGACTATCATAACCACTAGGATGACCCCAGGAAAACATGCAGGCGAGGTGGTTAGGGCTGGCAACTGACTGAGCCCCTCAGTCGAGCTTGTGAGGGAAGAAAGGGACGGGATGGGAGGAGATGGGAATGCTCCCTCCCATCTTCTTCAGGTTAAGCCAGGGAGTGCTGGGGTCTAGGAAGGGTGAATCACAGCTGTTGCTTCACCAGCTGTGCCCCACACACCAGGGGAAAGTGGTGCAGGAAGGTAAATAGGGGAAGGGGTGAATTCATCCTGGAGGGAGGGATATGTGGGGTCTACTGGGGACAGGAATCACTGGGAGAAACAACTTTGAATATACACATGGGAGCTCCAGAATCTTTTGTATTGGGGTATAATTCCTAAAGAAGTTGAGGACAAGAAATGTATTGATCTGAAATAGCAAATAAATTTAACCTACTGAAGACTTAATGATATGAAGGTGACCTTTGTACCAGTAGAGCATAATGTAAAATATAGTAAGTTGAAGCTGTTGGAGTACAGTCATGCACAAAGTTACCCATAGCCCTGGCAGGTAGTGGTGTCACCAGAATTGAATCTAGGGTTGGGGGAGGACAAGCCATGAGGGAGAAGAAATGTTATCAAGTAAAGGAAAGAAATGTCCCTCCTTCAGAAAAAACAGTTGAGCCAAGGGAGGAGCATGCCGGAGGAGGTAACAGGCTTGCTGGGAGAGGGTCCCAGGCAGAAAATCCTATTATTAATGACATACATGTTCTTAAAAAATATCACTCTTGGCTGATATGTCTTGGAAAGGTTGGGATTCAAAAGTAAGTTATTACTTAACTGGCTATGGTGTAGCTTTACTATTAAAGAGCTTTTGTGAAGCCAGGAGTGGTGACGTATACCTGATTGCTGGTGCTGTATACCAGCAAGCAGGAGGCTGAGGCAGGAGGATCATGAGTTCAAGGACAGCCTGTCTACATAGCAAAGCCTGTCTCAAAAAAAAGGCTATTGTGAATACCTGTATGAAGCTCTGATGTTATTTATCTAAAGGTGCTATTCCTAAATATTAATAACACACAAGTCATCTTTATTATTTACTCCATGCTCACTTTCACTAGAGGTGATACTTGGGTAGAATACAGAGATAGCAATGAGCGGTGGACTGTGCGAGGTTGTGAAGGTGACATCGTGGTGAAAAATCAGAGATGCATTTGGTCTTACTTTAATCCTAAGACCTTTATCACAGGTAAATGCTCTCATGTTGTTTTTGTCCAACTGCAGAAACTGAAGCACATAAATAAGAAGCAAGTCAAGTGTTCTGGCTTTTTAAAGGCATTCTTCATTTTATTATCCTCTAATAAATCCTGAACAGCTAGAAAAAAAAAATTGACTTTTATAATTGAAGCAGTTCCTTACAGAACCAGATATATTTTGCAAGAGTCACGCAAGAAAACATCAACTGATAGTTTCTCTTTCTCCCTCCTTCCCTCCCTCCCCATTTTCCTACTCCACAAGCCATCTTCCTGTACTGCACAGTAATCCATTACAATATGTTCCAACATCTGCCTCCCCATATGATGTATGACCTATTCAATTGACCCTTTTTATGCCGCTCCAGACTTGCTGTTCATTACTGAGGGAGGACGAGCAGTGTGCATCTATTCCTGAGGTCGCCAACCAGTAAATACATCTCCATTTGGCAAGGTAAGGGGACACTGGCTGCAAGGCTCTTTGAATCGCCTTTTATACCAGGGACTGTACTTATACCTTTAATTAATTTAATTTAGGGGGAAAATAGCACTGAAATTCCTTTCAAAGCAACAATAAAAGAAGGAATACTTGTTCACTAGAAGAAAAAATCTGTTGTTATCAAATATTCATTATTGAATATAGGAAAGCTGGGTATTATCAAAAGATTTTTTATTTATTTATTTTTTTTCTTTTCTTTTTTTTAAATTTTTTTTCTTTTATTACTCATATGTGCATACAAGGCTTGGTTCTCTTTGACTAAGTCATGATTATGAAATAATTTTTCATTTATCCCAAAAGACTGTGTGTGGGGGAGTGGGAGGTGATAGCAATCAAATCATTAAAAGTATTACTTTAACTCAACATGAAGGTAACTTGAGTGTTACCAGTCAGGCTGTGTATTGTTTTGTACATTGTAAAAGCACACTAAACTTTCAGAATGCACACTCGCTGGATACATGGAAATCCTTGGCACAGACAGGGAGAGGATTTCAAGATCCATGGCTGATGCTACTAAGATGTGCTACCTTGGGATTCACCATAGCAATTCTGTCTGCTCAACGGTGGAGGCAGTGGTGGGGTGAAGGCTCACAGTGGTTTGATAACTTGTCAAACATTAAACCATTTGTAGTAGCAGGAGTCAGAGTAACCCTACAGTTTTGGTTTTTACCACGGGCCATATTAACTTGTTACATGGGTAACAATGTCCTTTTGGGAAAACACTTTCCAACCTTCAACTCCATGTGGTGAATTCATCTCCTGTGGCAGAGGGATGGAGGTGGAATTCCCTTACTTGCAGGCCAGAGGAAAGTGGGATTTCCCATAAATTTTGAGTGAATAATGATGGTTTCAAGACAAGGAGTAGAGAACTTCAAGAGCAGAAGAATTCTTGAACCACTTCTATTTTCCTTAAGATGCACATATACACCTAGGAGGTCTTTTTAGTTGTTTGGTTTCTATGCTCACACAATAGACATCATGCATGAGAGGTTAAAAGAAAAAATTATTTCTCCTGTGATTGTCTTTCACTTTTTCCATCCTCTTTCCCTCTGTAAACCTTTAAGATAAAGTATTGAGTATTTCTATTAGTGTTGGTTCGTGAAGTATACAATTTAAGTAAATGAATACAAATTTCAGATGAAATATGGACATAAATGATGATGACTTGAATGATGAACAGCATGGATAATAACAGAAATAGCTTCAGTTTATAGATCATGGACTATGTGCCACACCCATGCACTATCCCTCTCAACTCTGCAAATAGGGATCATTCTTACTGCATGGAGAACACTGAGGCCCAAAGAAAGGAAGGTCAGTTGTCCAAAGTCCCATAGGTAAGAGACATAGCTGAGGTTGGAATCTAAGAGGTTTTGAGTTTTTACAGAGCTCATGGATCCTACCACTTTGCTTCAGGTCCCCTTCCCTGGTAACTTTAACACAGTAGCAGTCTGTGTCATCTCAGATAGTGTTAGGCATTCTTGGGAAGGTAGTCCAACAGGACTTCTGAACGATGCTGGGCACTTCTGAGATGAACTGTAGGACTAGGGTTGCAGGGCAAGGAAGCAGTAAGATGTGTCCAAGAGGAAACATCTCTTAGAATATTTCATCTGTCTTTTTCCTCTGGCCACTGCCAGTATAAGTGTTTTAGTTTGATTTTCTTCTCAATTTGTTAATTTTTAAAAATAATTCAATAATCACTAGGTGATTGCCTAGTGAGCTATAGAGAATGCTACTACATGTATTACTGCCTTCTTTCATTCATGCTTTTATTCATTCAAATGATTTATAAAGCACCACTTTTATTCTAGGTCTTGACTCCATAGATGTTACATAGAACAATAAAGTCCTTAGTGAAAAAGCCACAAAAATGAAGTGATAAATTGCAAATATGATAAATACCACACAATAAAAATATATGGCGCTATGAGAGCATGGGAAAGAGAACGATGCTGTGTGGGCAGATGGGGAAAGACCTCCCCGGAGTGATGGATACTTGCAGGTCAGCTCCCCGAGCTGATGACACTGCATTTGTGAAGTAGGGGAAAGTCCTACAGGACCAGCGAAGGCGGGGAGAGCACATGAAGCCAGTGAGGCTCCAAGGGAGGGAGGGCTGTCTGCACAGGTGGACATGGAGCTCTAGCAGCTTAACAGAACAAATAACACAAATAGATTTATAGTTCTACAAATTACATGAACTCTAAGCTATAGTCTGGAAGCTCTAAGATTAGTCTAGATGTAACAGGGAGAATGGATGGCAAGGGTTTGGTTCACCTCCAGCCTACTTTTAACAAGAATAACCTTTTCTTATCACTCTTTACATGATTTAAAATTGATTTAAAATCAATTATAAAATAAATCTGGATACGAAAGCAGTGGTGTTCACAACTAATTTTCAACATTCTGAGTCTTGTCCTTATTTAAATATTTGCTCCCTTATATATAATTTAGACTAAAAATTTAATCATTTAAAACTCTATTTCTTGCTTTAATTCATGGTCACCAACCTTTGGACCCCTCTAGAACATTTGCAAGAGTAAGTGTAGCAAAAACAATTCATTTTACTAACCAAGACTCCTAATAATTAACACAACAGAACCATATACCAACAGAACCTTGCATTTACAAGTATTTTATATTTTCATTAACTTCTTTAATCACAACAGACTTCCCTCATCTGTGTATGTTTCATGTATCACAGAAACAGTATGGAGAAGTAAGCAACTTTACTTCTGCCCTCCTACTTTCATTCGTTCGTTCATTCATTCATGCATTTATTTAAAAAGCACTTACTGAATGCCCACCTTATGCTAGGAACTGTTTAAAATGCTTAGAACCTAACTGTGAGCAACACTCTCTACTTTAATAAAGACATTTGACATTTTCTTCTCCAGGAAGATTTGTAAGAGTTTAATCTTTCATTATTGTTCAATATTATCTGATAGTTCCCTATTTAATAATATATTACTTATGATTATTATAATTGGGAATTTATATACCTGTGTCTCTTAACATTTATAAAAGAACGTTGTTTTAAAAGAACTGAAGTCACTGTTCAGTGTGCATATTGAGGCCAGGCATAGTGACTCACTTCTGTAATCCTGGCTCCTCAGGAGGCACAGAAAGGAGGACTGTGGTCTGAGGCTGGCCTGGGCAAAAAAAATGCAATACTCTATCTGAAAAAGAAAATAACTAAGTAAGAAAAAATAGCTAAAAGCAAAATGAGCTGGAGGCATGGCTCAAGTAGTACAGTGCTGGCTTAGCAAACACAAGGCCCTGAGTTCAAAACCCAAGTACTGTCAAAAAAATAAAAAATAAGAAAAGACTGTATGGTTGAGAGATACATTTCGGAACATGGAAGAAACAACTTGAAAACGTTGTGCTGGACAACATAAGCCAGGGACAAAAGGACAAATGTCATGTGATTTCACTTACAGTATGAGGAACTTAAAATTGGCAAATTGTCAGAAACAGAAAGCAGAGCAGAAATGACAGCAGGGCTGGGGCAAAGAGAGAATTGGGAGTGAAAAGGATGTTTGAAGCTGGAGAGTTTTTGTTTGGATGATGAAAATGTTCTGGAAAGAGACAGCATTAATGGATACACAACACTGTGTGTGTACTTAATGCTACTAAATTGCACACTTAAAAGTCATTAAAATGGTAGATTTTATGTTTTACATATTTACCACAATAAAAACAAACTTGATTAAGAGGACATTAGAAAAAAAAAATCCTGTCCCCCAGGGCCACATTAAGCTTTATTTTTAAAACCACGATTTCCCTCCAATTCTGCTCCCATGTGTTAAGAGAAGAAGAGACAGAGAGAGGAGGAGTATTATTATCCTAAAGTAAATGGTGTTTGGGATTATTAGATAATTTTACAAATACTTACTAAATGTTACCTCAAGCTTTGGAAAGAAATAAAAATAAGTGCAAAAGAAAAGAGTACCTGATTCTAAATCAAGCAAACCTAGTAATATCTCTCTCAAGTTAATGGCATCTCTAAAACACAAGTGACAAGATCATGTCATCGACCCTTCATTGACTTTGCAAAAGGCACAGCATTTGCCCATCCCAAGGCAAAGGGGAACTCTGTCTTCACTTTGCCCTCCTCCTCCAAAGTCAGCTTCTTGTTCGTATTCAGATGACTGTTTATGAGCTCAATCCTGTTTCAACTGTCACGCTTTACATTAAGGAAAGATAGATGGGACACACCAACTCCAACCTAAGTGACCTTTGGATGTGACAAGAGTTTTAGGTCAGCCTTGCTAAATGGAGGCCTTGGTGTATGGAGACATGCCTTGGGGTAAAATTTACAGGGAATTTATTATCTCCCAATGCCCTTTGGACTGCTTCCCACCATCAAACACCATGGCAGCACTTGGAACAGGAAGAAATACATTAACTGGAATCTGATCGTTTTAAAAGGTTACAGCTGCCCAAATATAATTTAATTTCATACTTGCCCTTTGAGGGTTTGGTGTATATTTTCATTTTATGACTGCAAATGATAAAGCTCTTAAGATTCCAGGCAATAAAAAGAGGGGAAAAAAGTATTTTAAGGGTTAGAAGTCTATTCAGTTCATATTCGATGAGTGAAGTGACAAATTAGCTTTTTTTTAGAAAAATCTAACATTTCTCTTTTTTATTTGTATCATCTCTTCTTCCTCTTCTGGTCCTGGGCTTGAACATTCCGTTAAATCAGTAGGTGCACACCAACCTCAGATCTCAGCCAGTTTGAAAATAAAAAGAATGATTAAAAGAAGATGAAGAGGTCAATCTGATTCAAAGTGAAAGTGTATTGGTACAGGGAACACCTATTTATCCAGTAGCGTTTCTTCTCGTGTAACTGGGGAAATTCACCCATTAAAGTGTCAACAGAGGATCAGCTCACCTTGGTTCCCCGCTTCCCCTGTGTATCACACTGCTACAAACCTGTCACAAAATCCCCTATAAATTCCATGCTACCCTCATCAATTTAACCGGTTAATATTACTGCTGTTATTTTAATGACATATGATATAGTTAATGCTATAGAATAAATCAGAAAAAATAAGAAAAAAATTCCTATAAAATCACCCATCCCGGCCCAAAAAAGAAGGAAACAAACAAACAAACAAACAAACAAAAAACCCAACTTTTGCTCTTTTCCTTAAACTTAATACTTTGCCAGAGACTTCATCCAATAGTAGTAATGAGAAAAGCTACATAGTGAAACTTTTAGCCCACAGAGGTCAAGGCAAGCAGGCACACGGGCACAGGTTTTCATTCATTCTTTCTTTTAGTCAACAACAAATGTTTCTTTAAAGCCACAAGGCTAGTTCCTAGTTCCTGTGAAATTTGTCTTTACAAAAGTATTTCTGACTATTATTAAAGAATCCTCCTAACATAAGAACAAAAACAGTTTTTTGTGTATTTTCTAAGTTCCATAATAATTCTATCAGACCTGTAATCTCACTGTTCCCATTTGTATGTTGTGAAACGTACATAAATGAGCAAGGTTACAAAAATAGCCGCAAGGGGCAAATGTACTGGTTACTAAAACTCAAATTCTCTGGATGATAATTTGAGACAGAACCTATTCATGTATGTATTCATTTATGAGGAATACTAAAAGTGTGCCTACCATGGGAAGAATCTGAAAGTAACATTACTCAAGAATTTCCAAGCATTGTATTAAAAAGAATCTTCAAATTTCTCAAAGAACTTACATAAATAGCAAATAAGCACATGGAAAGACAGATGCTCAACATCACAAATAGGGAAATGTGAACCAAAACCACAGCGAGGAGCTCTCTCACACCAATGAGGATAAAAGTGATCAAAAACAAAACAAAAATGAAAATAAATCTACCCCTCCAAAAGAAGCACTCCCTACAGAAGTGTAATAAAATTTAGAGAATTGTAATAAAATCCAGTAATTCTACTTGTGGGTAAATACCAAAAAGAATTGAAAATAAGGTTACAAAGGGATACCTGAACACTCACAAACACTGAAGAATTAGTCACAATAGGGAAAAGGTATAAATAACCCAAACATCCATTGGTGGATGAATGGATTGACAAACTGCAGTGCACACACATAATGGAATACTGTACCATGTGACTTCATATATATGAAGCATCTAGAACGGTTAAATTCATAATGACAGAAAGTAGAATAGTGACTACAAAGAAGTGGTGGGAAGAGAGAGTGAGAAGTTAGTCTTCAGCGGCTATGCAGTTTCACTTTGAGAGGAAAATTTCTGGAGGTGGGTCTTGGTGAAGATTGCATAGCAATGTCATAGAACTGTATATTTCAAAATGATTAAGATGGCAAATTTTATGGCATATATACATATTAATAGATAAAACCTATGAAAGATTGATGAAGGTCAGTAAATTAGTCACAACCAAATTTTGAAAAATAAAATTTATCAGAAATTAAAAGCTTTGGCCTTTATTCTGACAGAGTAAGGTGAGAAATTAATATAAAAAGAAAATCAAATATTTACTCTCTGGGCTATGAGCAAAGAAATGCAGGATTTAAAGACATTAGACAGAACCGAGAGTCACATTGAAATGGAAAGTCTTAAAGAATACCTGTGGAAATATAAAATTTCTCCTTCTTCTCCCATCTCAAGTTCAACAGGTCTAGACTTCCTAGGCAGGTGATGGGAGAATTCATTTCCCAGATGGCCAGAGAGACTAAGAGCATTTGAGGGGGGCTACTGGTCCCTTACTAGATCAGGGCTCTGGAAGTGTTAAAATGTGTAGAATTGTGCCTTCAAAACATTTGTCGATCTTAATGCACACAAACTTCAGAACTTAAAAAAAAAAAAAAGGACACAAATGCAAAAGAAAGCTTAACAACTTTGACTTTCAATTGTTAAATATTTTAACTTTTCTTACCAAGAATAAATTAGGAAAAAAAGGGGAGTGGATTTGCTAATATTGAATATAATGAAGATTTTTTAAATCACTACACAACCAAATTTCCAACACAACCATATGGGTTACAAAATGAGTAACAAATGTTTTGAGAGTGTAGGAAAGTAGCTGGCCAGGGTCTCCACCACCAACTTGAGATAGATAATAAGGGGATGAAGACAAAAGAAGCAGAAAGTTCTGATAGCATAGGTGAAAAGACATCCTTTGCAGGTGCTTTCTTAGGAGGCCTACACTTGTAATCCCAGCTACTCAGGAGATGGGGATCAGGAGGATCATGGTGTGAGGCCAGCCTGGGCCAAAAACTTAGTGAGATGCCATCTTAATCAGTAAGTTGGATGTGGTGACTCCAGCCTGTCATCAAAGCTATGTAGGAGACCTAAATAGGAGGATTGTGTTCTAAGACTGGGTCCAGGCAAGTGCAAGATCATACATGAAAAATACCTAAAAAAACAACTGAAAAAAAGGGCTGGGGTGTGGCTCAAGTGGTAGGAGTGCTTGGCTACTGGAGGCAGGGCCCTGAATTCAAACCCCAGCTTTGCGATAACAGCAGTACTGACAATCTCGTCCCCCATGATGACGTTCTCTCTGCAAAGAGAACTCAAACATCCCAATCTCTGAAGAACGGTGTGAAAACATTCAATGCTGGTGAGAGTAGGGTTTTAGACAAAATGGAAGGCTCCTTCTTGATGTCTACAGGTATTTGGTTTTATTTATAGAGGGAATTAAATTTGGATGAAAAAAATCTTCAGGCTAGCTAGCATCTTCTAAGATCTAGAATGTCATGGACTCGCCTGAGACCACACCACAAACCAGCCCTCCCTAGACAGTTGTTCCTTACACATCCTTCATCTTCTGAGGCACCAGTTCCCACCTGGAACTCATGTGCTCACATCTGGATTAAAGAAGACAGTACTGTTTTCACCACTGTGGGAGAATAAAAATTAGCTCTTAAGCCAGAACTGGATGAACAAGAGAGAAGAGGGAAGACCTGAAGAACAGAGCTGAGGAAGACAGAGGTGAAGAGGGATGGAGAAAAAACTACTGAAACACAGAAGAAAAGTTAAAGAGGAAAAAGGACGGCATGAGTAAGAGAAAGGCAGATAGAGAGGTATTTGAGAAATAGGACCACACACATAGATGTTTGGAAGCAAGTTCCTGTTTTAAAATGTTTTGGAGCCCCAAGGATCAAAATTTTTATAGTGCCCTTCATGTGGCTGTGACATTTAGAAGAAAACAGCACTCTCATTGCTCCTATGAAGTCATTCCTGTCAACTGCCTCTTCTCTATTTCTGAATGGACTTCTTAGGCACAGCTCTCAATCTTCTCAGCTTGTCCCCTGTGTCAGTTAGCCCTGCTCTGACTTGCTCATCTTTCCCCTCACTTCGTGGACATGGAAACTTTTCTGCTTAATTGGATCTTCACAGCTAGTTTGATGATTTTCAATATTACAAAGCATTTTTTTGGTATGGGGGTTTGAACTTGGGCCCTCTTGTTAAGCAGGTGCGCTATCTTTTGAGTCACATCACCAGCCATTTTAACTTCAGTTTACTTTTCAGATAGAGTCTTGTGTTTTTTCCCTTGGTTGGCTTCAGACAGTGATCTTCCTACCCACAGCCTCCCACATAGCTGGGCTTACAGCTGTGTACCACCATGCCTACTTTATTTGTTGAGATGGTGTTTCACAAAGTTCTTTCCCGATCTCTGCCTCCCGAATAAGGGAGATTACAGACATGTGTCCCTGTGCCTGGCATTTCTTTCAATGCCTTATATCAATAATTGCCTCATTGCCTTGTCCCATTTTTTCCTTGACAGCCCACGAATAATCATATCCATGAATCTGGGAAATCCACCTGCAAAGGGCAAAGGCTACTCTTGAGCCTTCCTGTGCTCCTGGCTTCTCTCATTAATGCTT
Source organism: Castor canadensis (assembly GCF_047511655.1). Lineage (NCBI taxonomy): Eukaryota > Metazoa > Chordata > Mammalia > Rodentia > Castoridae > Castor > Castor canadensis. The sequence continues at coordinate 20,648,991 of NC_133391.1, read as the reverse complement.
CTTTTATCACTGTACTGTTTCTCCAGGATAAACAGGTAGGGCAGGGCTCATATGTGCATTTTACGAATGAGAAACTTGCAAACTGGGCAGGTTACAGGCCTCAAGACCAAGTTCACAGGTCGCTCTAGAGACAGATGGGGACTAGAACACAACTCATTGCTGTACTTTTTTTGTGCAGTACAGTGATTAGAAGGATGAGCACAGTAGGTAACGACTTTGGCTGCCTTTATAATTTCCTAACTATCTGTTCTCGCTGTAAATCTGTCTTCATTATAACAAAACTCTATGGCTTTACAATAATACAATGCTTCCCTTCAAAGGGAAAAGTTTGTTTGTTCCTTACACAAATAACTGTCAATACCATAAAAGCAAAGCTCTAGTAACTTTTGTGGAAGGAAAGAAATACAGAAATAGATTATTTTTAGTAAGAATTGAAACTTAGGTTTTTGTCATCTGACATCTAGGAGAAAAAGTTTTTCTATTGACAAGATATTTTTTCTCAAAAAGACTTTCTGCTTGGATTAAATATGAGGGCTTTTGGCTCCCAAAGAAGGTGTCCAACAAAAACTTGGACTGCAGTGGATTTCTCTATTTGTTATCCACCTTTGTACTACAGAACAGAACTTCAGCAATCCAAGAAAATTACTTGCTAACTTGCAAGAGTTTGTGAGAGTCGTTTCTGAGAGTTTCCGAGTTTTAAATCCAGGAGATGATAGTGAGAATCACAGCGGCTCACGGGAGAAGAAACTGAGACTAGGTGTTGAACATCTTAACAGATCTTAACAGAAGACACACACACACACACACACACACGGCCTGTCTCACTTAAGGGCTCAAGCACAGATCCCATTACACTGCACGTCCTTTTGCAATATTACTACTTCTAAGCTTTATTTATTTTAGCACTTGTGAATGTTTAAATGCAATTTGGGGGGAAAGGGGCAACATTGCTTTGTATTTTTATTTATTTATATATTTATTTATTTTTAGATTTTTGACAAAAGGTTTCACTGTGTGGCCTAGGTTGACCTCAAATTTGTGATCCTCCTGTCTCAGCCTCCAGGGTGCTGGAATTACAGGCATACACTACTATACCTACACCATACCTAGTTGGGGAAACATGTTTTAAAATAAAAAAATATACAAAAAGCTTCAGTCCTGTAAGATACCCAACCGCTTACTCTCCCAATTATCAGTGCCACACTTACAAAGCACAGTGCAAATACTGTGTACCTGTGCAAACTAGGTACACAGTTTCATAGCCTATCTAAGGCTCGCTTGTGCATAGGGATCACTATAATGCCACACTTAAAGTTGCTCTGGAAGAAAAGCAAAAGTGGGTGGAACTCTACCTGTGGAATAAAAATGACTATGTCAGGGTCTTTGCTTTAATTGTCTGGTTAGATGTCTGTTTATCTTCTGCATATTAGCCAAATGTCTTACTTATACTGCTTCTAATAATTGAAAATTCCTTTACAGCCAAAGAACGAAAATCAGGAAAAAACGAGTCACGTGAAAAACAGAGCCTGTGTTTAAAATAGTGGAAGTTACATAGCAGACAGCAGGCCGAGTACTCCTGACTGAAAACCTGAAATATTAAGAGCTCTGAAAGCCAGAGCTCTTTGAGCATGGACAGAACACCAGGAGCAGAAAATTCCATATGTGAAACTTTGTTTCGTGCAGAAAAAAAATTAAAATAGCGCCTAACATTATCTTCTGGCTGTGCGTATAAGATGAACATGAAACACAAATGATTTCATCTTTAGTGTGGAGTCCTAACCCCTGAACATCTCATTATGCATGCTCAAAATTCAAAAAAGTTTGAATCTTCTGGTCTCAGGCATTTCAGAGAAGGGGCACTCAATCTATGTGGTCAAATTCAGATGGAAACTTCTCTTAAGTGCAGATTGGGGGTGCAATACTTTCTATAGTTCTGCCTCACTTAAAAGAGAAGCGTATTTATTACTTTTTAAGAAATGTATGTTGAGTGACTTCTGATGATGAGGCATTGACTGTGTTGCTCAATGCTTAGACCATTTGTGTCTGTTCCTCCAGTTCTTCCTGTCTACGTCCTTCATCTGAGGAGCAGCTGGATAAGGAAAAGGAGTGTGGCACTATGGAAAAGGTCAAGGTTAAGGGAGATGGAGTAACTAGAATCCATTGCACACCCTCCTTCTTTCCATGCCCTTGGTGTAGCAGGACCATGCCAAGAAATTTCTACAGGAAACAGCAAATGTGAAATGTGCTGGGCTTGACCTTTTTTTCTTGAAGAATCGATTGGGCTCTATTTTTCAAGTCTTGAGAAGACAGTTGCCAACCAAAGACAGCTCAAAACTGTAAAGTGTTTTTGGTCCTTCTGTTAGAACAGTTAGTTCACGATTGCAAAGTTGTATTTGCATGGTTATGTGATCATCCGTGAATACTATCTTTCTTCTGAGAATCGAATAAAATATTAACAACACTTGTGATGTAAACGGCCGCACTTTGAACCTTCAGTGTCCAAATAGTTGGAAACAGCACGCTCCTCTGTTGTTTTATTTTCTAAATTCCTGATCTTTCCACAGATTCCCACAAAAGAATTAATTCCCAGAGTAAATCACTGAACACAGTGAAATGAAAGCAATTCAGAAGGTTGGTATTGTTACCAAAATGCAAATCCTAACCACTGTATTGTTCAACCTTCCCTAATTTAACTGTCTAAGTTCAAACTTGGCAGTCTCTCTCTCCCTCCTTTACCCCAAACAACTTTAATGCTACACATATGAATATATGCATTAATTTTTAAGGACAGCATGGAAAACTGGGGCAAAGACAGACAACTTTCAGTTGCTAGGATTGATTTCAGGCACAGGTGTGTTAGTATCGGTGTTAGCCAGGTCACTGCTTAAGAGCCTTAATTGCCTCATCTGTAAAATCAAGGAGTTGGAACAGAAGAATAGTTTGTTAAACATCAGAATACTTAATTCAAGATTAAAGATATAATATGTCTGTTTTATATATAAAGCTTAAAGACCTTGGCAAAAAACAGTAGATGTTACTGTCTGTCTGTGTGTGTGTATGTGTGTGTGTGCAAGAGGATGCAAGACTCCAGGGAATAGACTGAAACAACTGTTTGCAGATGTCACTGAGAGCTTTTGAATCTCAAATGCATGTTAGGATGACAGGCTGTCACGTCTTCCCCAAACTCTATTTTGCCTTTGCTTTTCTCACCACGCTTAGTCTTAGTGGCTCACGCTGAATACTGTGCAGAACAACATCTCCAGGACACTCTGGCTCCATAAGTGTAATTCACTTTCACATTAAAGGCAGAAATAAAACTGTTTCCTTAAAGAAAATAATGAGAAGTGAAACATAAATTTTCACAGTCTGAGAAGTAATTTTGTTGTAAATATTACAGGAGCAAGAACAGTGGTGGGTGTCAGGGCACATTTCTACTAATGCATCTGGAAAACAAGTAAGTTTAGAATTGTAATTCCAGAAAACATGTCTATGTTATTTTTTCAAAAAGCTCATATTACATTAAAAGTACCTACGTGAAAATTTTATTTGAGATTTTCTGAGATATTTATTTAGAATGGCAATGCATCTTCTTTATGTCCATGGAGACAGAGTCCATGACAGGAAGCATTACTATCATTTCATAGAGATGAACATTAAATCAAAGCATGAGCAGCAAAGTACAGCAAACTGCAGCCCAGGTAATGACCCGGATTGGTTTTTGGGTAAGTAAGCTTTGACCTCTGTGGAGTCTTATGATGGGACTTTATAGTATACCACACAAGGGAATAAAATTATTTCCTCCTAAGTAAGGCATTTTGCCTCAGTTTTATTAACTTAAATGCTGCCCTGCAAAGTAGCCCACATTAGAAAAATATGCCCTGCCCTAATTTTCAAGGCTGCTTTTCAAGAATAAAAAATACTTTTGATACCAGCTAATTTAATACCAAGCATTGACTCTTGCCCAGAGCTAGTATTCATCAATAATTAATAGTTTTATGGCTCGGAACACTTTACGAGTACTGTCTTACTTAATTATCACAAAAAATAGCATTTATTTCCACATTTTACAGACAAGACAACTGAGGCCTAGAGAGGTTAAGGTAGACTGTGCAAATTCACAGGAGTGACTTAGGCGCAGATGGTTGCAGTTGCCACATCGAGAAGTACTGTGCCAACATGCCGCTCACTAAGCAATCGTGCCTCTTGCAATATTAATCTAAAGACAACTCCTTAATATGACAAAATGGTTTTGCTCTAGTCTTTAAGTACTGTTCCGCCTGCCTTCTAAGAGACTAAAGTTTCTGTCATAATTAAGAAGGTTTCCATCCTATGCTTACCAGTCATATAATGCAGTTTACTTGTCCCCATTGTGCTCTTTAACCTAACCATGAAAATAATGATAGTCACTAGTTTTGTTCTAATAACAACAACAAAGCTTGTTCCCCTTAAGGAACATCTGTCTTCATTTGGGTACTGATTCTATAAAGGTGATAATTTTTACTATTGTAAAATTTTACTCTCAAGGTCAACTCTGTCTTCCTAAAACACTCCTTGGCTAACCTCAAGAATACTAGTAACATAAACTAAACCAATTAGGCTGAAGAACAAATTTCTAAGATAAATGTAAGTTGTGAATGTAAAAAAATATTTGTTCCTCTCTCTTCTTATATAGAGTCAAGAGTAGAAAATTGAAGAGCTCTGGGTTTTTTGATGAAAAACTATATACTTTTAGAATCATAATAAATTGGTGTTGTTCCTACAATCACATTCACTGTTGGCCTTGAGCCTAGGGATTCTTTCAAGCACATTAATTAGCCTAGAGACATTTTAGAGTTACCTGGGCATGGTTTGATTAGGAGAATAGAGGATGCCACCAAGAAGCACACTCAGAGCCATGACCAGAAAACCTGACACCGATTAATTGTCATTTCGTTTCCATGTAGGCAATGATAGAACTTCAAATATAATTGTGAAGTTCACCGTGTGCTTGATTGGTCACTGCAATGAAATGAGCACTGGAAAGCACTTGTCCTGGTGTTTTGTTAGCATGTAACGAGACGCCATGAAGCTGCTGAAAGCAAGAAAATAACAGCAATAGCATGAAAAGACACTGCTTGTACTGTCTCCATTGTCCTAATGTCAACCATCCCCTGGGCCCCCTAGAAGTGGTAATAAGTAAGGAAGCAGCTCCTAACAGGTTCTTCCTCAAAGGGGATTTTGAAAACTGCTGGGCTCTTACTCTAGCCCATATGGGCTTGCAAAAGTCAGAGAGAATGTTGGCTGCACTTTTTCAGACCAATTTGCATATGTTCTTTAGTATGCAGAGTGTCTCTGTATATAATTTAATTGTTGTTGGGGTTTTAGCCTCTATTAATACATATGCAAATGGCTCACTCTTGCAGCTGTGTTGTATTAATCATATGTGTGCTTCTGTCTGTCTGCCCTACAGGCTTAGGGTGGAAGGGAGAGGAAAAAAGGGAGTTCAGTCTTTTAACCTGCAAGAAAATTCACTCATGCAGACAGAAGTCCAACAGCAAACAGTCCACCAGGGTTGCAACAGAAATGAGCAGTTGATCACTTTTCAGCCTGTATGGCAGTAACTGGGATCTAAAAGTTAAACTAAGTAGGAGGGGGTTTGCGTAAATATTTAAAGGCACTCATTCTTATAAGTAATTCCTCAATAAGAAGGTCTAACAAGATGGTATCTAGATCTTTCTGTATGATTATTTTTCTTATTGGTTTTTCTGGGTCTTTCTGTTGGCCAGACACATAAAGTCATGCTTGCTCACTCAGAGTGCTGGGATATATGAAGCATTTATCTGTGTACTGTCATAATTATTGACCTTCTTCAGAGACTGGCAGGGGTTTGATAAAAAGATGAACTTCTGTTTCTTTATCCATGTCTACCTTGATGTTGCTCTGTCAGCAGCTTCAGCCATTTCCCCATGACTTCTACACACCTTTGATAACTACAAAAAAGATCAATTTCAGTGGATATCATGATGATTCATTTTCTTATGTGATCACCTGCCAGCTATCATCTTCTCTACCACAGAGAAGGCAGGGTTCTCATGTTCCTGGAGCACGTATTTCACTTACAACAAATTGGGATTTTTGAGCCTTTATTCCAAAAATATTCTTACAATTTTTTAATAGTCCTTCTAAAATTTTTAAAGTTTAATTAATTCAATAAAAATTCCTGATTGAATACTATTTGCTTATTGTGGGTAAAATACGACTGTCCAAGAAAAATTTCAATCTTTTTTTCCTTCTGCTTATCACTATTAATCATTGGTTGGTGTCAACATTTTTGGCTTCCTATAGGTAGAACAGGTGCAGCCATCTTTTGGCCAAGACAAAAACAGTATTTATAAAGTGAGAAATAAGTGGGTAAATATTTCCTTCTAATTTCAAATCTTAGAAGCCTAGCTTAAAAAAAATAGAAATAAGATACTACCGTATAAAGATTACTATTAAAAGATTCATGATGTTCATTAAGTAAAATGCAAATTAGCCAAAATGACTATGAGAAATAAATGTTAGATGGAAAACTGTTGCCATCAACTGATTTATTAATAGGAAGCAGACTGATTTCATCTAGTCACAAATGTCCAAAAATCCAACGTGTAACTTTATTTTGTGTAAATTGTTGTACACACTTTTTAATATGGAAATGAAGCTACATTAGTTTTGTATAAAAATGAACCTCCATTCTTTAAACAGAAGCAACATGGGTGAGCAAGTATCAAAATCCTCATTTGTTCTTGGAAGAAGAAAATACTAGAAGAAGAGGAATTAAACAAAGGAAAGGAAAGAAAGAGACTGAAGTAGGTAAGCTCAGTATATGAGAATGTAAATTGGCTAGTTGCCACGTTGATGAATACATCTTCTCTTATTTAGAAACAATTTACTTCAGCATTGCATGGATAAGACGAGTCATGCTGAGTCAAAGGAAAGTACTTCTAGTAGTGCATATTCTTATATATGTCTGCACAAACAGCAAAATACAAGAATAATTGGCTATTGTAATGTTCGGTCTTTTATTCAAAAACTATAATGACTTCAAAAGAAGTTATAAGTGCTGTCACACATTCTTTATGCAGCATCTCATGGTTATAAAACAAGGGAAGGAAAGAGAAGGAGAGGAAGAACTAGGTATCATTTCTCAAATACTAAGATCTTCCAATAGAGGCTGAAACCAAAGTTCCTGGCTATTAAATTAACATAATTTGCTCCAGAAACAAATTGTATACTACCTTATTTTAAAAAAATATTATGACCATTAGCTTCTGACAGTTTCATTCATTTTATAAATATGTACTGAGTTCCTGCTACTTGCTAGGCACTCTTCTGTGTACCTGAGATCCATTACTGAGCAACACCATTAAAACTCATAATCCCTGTTCTGGTGGGGCAGTGTCCATGGATCCTCAGGAGCACAGTAAAGACATATATAGCATGTTTGAAGATGGCTGTGCTATAGCAGAAGAACAGAATAGGGAGCTAGGAAGTGTGGTACCTCTGAGAGAGATAGTTGATGGTTTAAGTAGGTTGGCTAGGGAGACCAAATACTGAAAGGAAGCAAATACTTGAGAGAAAAGTCTTCCAGACAGAGGGAGAAGCTATTCTAGCAGAAGGAAGAGTTGGTCTAAAATGCTAAGGCAAGAGTTATCTTGGAATTTCAAGGGGCAGAAAGGAGCCAGTGTAGTTGGAACAGAATAAGGAGTATGAAACAAAAGATTACAAAATAGTTTTCCTAAACACTCCAGTGCAAAAAACAAAACAAAACAAAAATGGTGGTAAACCCATAGATTGTTCTCTGGAGGGTTATTAAATAAGAACAGTTTGTTATAAAATTTTAACATTAATCAATGAATTGAATTCAGATTACTATTTTTTTTTTGCTTGTTTTTCTTCTTCCATGAAACAATGAGGCCTTTGGTTTTTGAATTTCTGCTGTGGCCTCTTTTAAAAAGACAGAGATTAATTTATATAGAAAACTAGTCATTTATATCAAGCATAATTCCATCAGTGTGGAGCAGGGTGGCTATTTGAGAAAAATAGACACATAATTCATTAAAAGTGTGATGCTCTAATTCATTCTTCATCCTTTCATTTAACACATATTTATGGAGTCCACACAATATTGCCAGCACTTGGTTAAGAGCAAAGAATGGTGAGCCACTGACTTCATGGATTTTGCTACCAAGTAGAAGCCAGAAAGTAGGATTTAAAACATACTCTACAAGCACTGTGAGCAGGGAGATGCAGTGTGCTTTTGGACACATAGGGTCTACATTAATGCAGATCTGGGATCATGGGAAGTCTTCCAGGAAAAGAGGGACACCGTTAGATGAAGCCTTAGGTGTAAGTAGAAGTTGGCTTGGTAAAGTTGGTGAGTAATGGTGTTCAGGAAGAAGAAACACTACTGGCAAAGATCCAAGAGTGGGGAAAGAATCTGAAAAACACCAGAAAGTCATTTCAGATCTGTAAGCAAGAAGAAGACCTGGCCAGATTTTTTAAAAATCAGGAAGATTATTTTGACTTTCAGGATTGCTGAAAGGGCAAGATCAAGAGAGAAAGGCCCATCTGGGCTGCTGTTGTAAATATGGAAATTAATGAATATCAAGAACAGCTGTAGGGCGGGACTGCCAGAGTGGCTCAAGTGGTAAAGCGCCTGCCTAGCAAGCACAAGACCCTGAGTTCAAACCCCAGAACCACCAAAAAAAAAAACAGCTGTAGGGCAAAAGGGAGGCAGAGTAACTTAGGAAAGTGCTCCTGTCTCTGAGCTGAGAAATAGATAGAATGCAGCCACTCACCAAGACCAGCAAATGAGCATTGCTGGGGCAGGGAAGTGAAAAACTGGTGAGCTCCAGTTGGACAGAATTTATAGTCTCTGTGAACATCTATATATTTCCTCTCAAGAGCCAACAAGCAGTTGGCCATGTGGATCAGAAGCTCAGAAAAGACTTAAAAGTTACAAGAGACCAAGTCATTTGTTCTAAAGGAAGTAAATAAAATAGAGCTTGGATCATCATAATATATATTATTTCTGTACATAATCTAGATTAAGTCTTTTCTCTAAAACCAAAAAAAAAAGATAATGTTTAAAATATTTTAACTGCTCCTAAAAGTATACATAATAAAGTGAATTTTTATATGAAGCTTTTTTTATTACATGAAAAGAATCTCCAGAGACATTAGTTATTTAAAGCATGTCACTTTGCTTGTCTTTTAAAATAATTAATATAGTTATACTTATCTCTATTGTTTCTTAAATAATGGTTGTGATTTTACTTATCATAATACTCTCCAAGTATGAAGAATCATCAGCAAAAGTTTATTTCAAAAGAAAGCACGAATGTTAAGTAAATAAATCAACCATGAGTAGAAATACATTTCTGTTTTTTATGAGATCTAGGTGTTCATAAAGAATTTACACATGTATCTGTGTAAAGATGCATAAAATGAGAAATTCTGTGTCTACAGTCATTCTAATTCCTGCTGGTCCTTTCAGTACTGCAAAGCACAAGAGAGTATTTGTATCAGTGCCAATTAATAAACATTATTGTTATAATTTGATTAGCAAATGTCCTAAGAGGGGCCAGGTCTCCAAAATTTAAAATAAAATCTGCACTTGAAGAAGCAAATTTCGTCAAAACTGTGAAGTTTGTTTGGACTCTGGGCTCTGGCTTCCGCTTTTGTCAAAGGGAGATATTGATGCACAACACAAAGTGCTGGAACAAGAATTACGTGGCAAGGTTTTAGAATTTGCATGTAAATACCAGTTTTTTTCTTACTGCAAAAAAAAGTATGTGTATATTTATGTGAATATGTTTTAATAGCAGTTGATGGCTTTCTATAAAAAGTTTTGATTATAAACTTTCTTATTATACCGCAGTGTTGATTATTTGAGACCCTAACTAAAAATCATGAATTTTAATGGGTATAGAACCACTTACATAAAATAGTAAAAGCCAGGGTATGTTAGTGCATTCCTGTAATTGCAGCTCCTTGGGAGGCTGAGGTGGGAAGATTGCAAATTCAAGACCTGCTTGGGCAACTTAGTAAGATTCTGTTCTCAAGAAAAAAGAAAAGAACTTTATTCTACTTATGGATCAAACTATATTAAGAGCAAGAGAAATATGTTTGGTGTCTAAGATTTTTCTTGTTTTCTGATAAATCTTTAAAAATTTTTTTTGAGTCTTAAGGGAATCTGGTAACATAAGAATGGAAATAAGAGTCAATTTGTGTCAAACCCTTTCTCTCCAGGAAAAGAAGTCTGCATTGCTGGTCAACAAAGCCTCTCTCCACTGGAGTCCTGCCATGAAACATGGGGGTGCTTCCAGCTTGCCCTCGAGTCCTGTCACCACTAATCTCAGGGCAAAAGGAAATGAGAATGTCCAACTTGCTTTGGAAACTGACATCTTAAATCTCTCAAACTCCTCATCCCACGTTGAAATCCGACCTTGGATACTTTTCCTTCTTCCTTTAATCCCATTCCTCTTCCCAGTCTTACTTCTTAAAACCACTTTTCTCCACTGTTCCTGTTCCCCAGATGCTATTTCAAAGGATAACAAATGCTTTTTTGTTAAAAAAAATGACTTTTACTGTTCCCAGGGCTCCAACACTTCCCAAGGTATTCACAGCTCAAAGAAGCAGACACTCACAGGGTAGTTTTTCATAGACGAGGTAGGATAGAAATGAATGTTATTAACCTCTGTAGAACACAGTGTGTCTCAGCTTTCACACAGGTACTTCCTCCTGTGAAACTCAGCTGGTCTCTCAGAAGCCCACCAGGCCCTCTGCAAATCCATGGGCAGACCAGATGTATCTGTCCCTTGATGCGACAATAGAAAACTCTATTTTCTTCAAAGCCTAAGATCATCCATCACAACAATGCACTTTCATGAATACAATTTAGTTTTACTAAGTACAACTGCTATATTGGCTTCACAGGCATACCATGTCTTTCAGACTAAGGAATATATAACACTTTTTACAAGGGGAGATTAATCCTAGTGTCAGATTGGCTTCTAGTTCCATTAATTGCGTAATGAAAAGGTCCATATGGAAACTCTAGAATATTTTTTGGTGCACTGATTCAAAGATTTAGGTAATGAAAGCCACCTTCACCATAATTTTATTGTTTGTCTTTTTGACCTTTGAGACATAATTTCTAAAAATCACTTGGACATCTGGCGCAGTCATCATTGACATTCCTAGATGGGCTCCATGTCTAAAATGATCTGTTTGTTTTTGTTTTTTCTAGTGTCACTGGGGTTTGAATTCAGGACTTAACACTTGCTAGCCAGATGCTCTACCACTAAAACTATGCCCTGAGACATTTTCACTTTAGTGATTTTTAAAACATGGTCTTATGCTATTCCTTGGGCCAGCCTGGGACAGCAATCCTCCTATCTCTGCTTCTGAATAGTTGGGTTTACAGGCACGATCCACCATGCCCAGCTTGTGTGTTAAGAAGGAGTCCTGCTAATTTTTTGCCCTAAGCTGACCTTGAACTGTGATCCTCCCACCTCTGCCTCCAAGTAGCTGGGCTACACAAGCATAAGCCACCATCCCTGCCTATAAAGGTCTATTATTGGGATATCTAGGATAAAGTGGTACTTATTTACTTACTATCCCTTGTTTGCCCAGCTGAGCTGGCCTTAGAGAAGAACAAAGGGACCCACAGGGGAAGCCAATGACACTGGGCATATTGAAAAAGTTTAAATAAAATTTTTGTAAAGTTGCTTTGGTCCACATGTGTGTTTCAATATCTTTTTTGTTCTTTTTCTCTTGATAGTGATCATTCTGTGATGAAATCATGGCATATAATAAAGCAAAATTATAGCTCACTTTCTTAAATGAGACCGGGCAATAAAAAAAATCATAATAGCTATCTTTAGCAGAACGTAGAACTAAAATTGAAAAGAATCACCATCTCAACTTTGGGGTGGGGTTCAGTACAAATAAATTTAAAAGCAAAAAAAAGTGTGACCCAAATATCCCTAGTCAGTTTTATTTTGCCTTGCCAAGATAATGGCGTGTTCCATATTTACTTAACCTCTGTCCCCTCTGCCCTGTTCGTTTCTGACTTACCTGCAGTTGGAGTGGGCCTAGGCCTGGTGTGGCTGCAGCAGCAGCTGCCATGGTCGTGGGGATCAGCTGAACAGGGTAAGGGTCACCTAAGTGAGAGAATAGCAGAGCCGTCAGCACCTTTTATCTACTCTCCACCTGCAAATTAAACTCCTGCATTCACTCTTTCCAGAAGCCTTCTTTGTGTGCCTTGCTAGGCCTAATGAAAAGCTCTATTGTGTAGCCTTTTACCAACACTCTTCACAATTCTGGCTGAGAGAGGAATGTGAATAAAAGGCGCAAGCAATTAAGGCAAAAACCTCATCCTTTTCTCTTGATGTATTTAGGAAAATGGGAGGGGGTTGCACATTGGACAGAGGGCTGTGCTTTGTAACACACACACACACACACACACACACACACACACACACACACACACACACACACTCCTGACAATCTTGATACAGCACTTCAGCCAATCCTTGGCCAATTTACAGTGTTATTAGAAAAGGAACTTACCAAAACTTACTTTTATTTCAACAAAGTAAACATCACCGATTTAAGCCAAGTAGCTTATCTTTCAAATTGATGCTATTATTCAAATAAACTCTATCATATCTTGTGGACAGATTCATAGTAAAGAAAACATTGTATGTGTTTTTAGGTTATCTAAAATATTGGCATTTTTTATTCTGGACATACATGTTTATGAAAGACAACAAAAATAGATGGCTTCCTCCCAAAAGATTTTAGCTTTTAAGAAATCATAGTAATTTGAAATTAATCTTGAAGTTTTAGTATTTTTATGATCAATAAAAATACAGACAGAGAGACAAACACAGAGAAGATTATTCTGCAATTTGTTTTGCAAATCAAGAGTTTTTTTTTTTTTTACTTAGCAAAGGGGTACAATAGACACTTTGCATAGAGCCCAATGACAGGCTAATAATAAACTAATGTAAATTATTAGCCATTTGAGATATAACCATAACAAATAACTGAAAGCATAGCTAGAAGAACACTTTGGTTACAATAAACTTTTTAGAAATTTATTTTATGACAAAGATTTGCTGAATGTTGCATGCATAAAAAAATAATGTAAGATAACTGACTTAATGTAGCTATTAAAAAACACTTACTGAGTACCTGCTCCATGTTGAGCACTGCTCGTGGCACTGGAATAAGTTCCAAGAAGCCAAACGTGCATATGTGGACTTAGCGGAAATGTAATGAAGAAGGCTTCCTAAGAAGTGTGTTCACGGGGTTGTGTGTTTTTATATTTTTCAGTTTCCTCACTTTTATACTTTGTCATAATTTCTTGTTATAAGTATTTATTTTTATGTGTGTGTGTAAGTTTTGTATTTTTATTCTGAAGAGTGTCTCCCAAGTTATATGTTTCGGGTTTCAAAATACCTAGATTTATCTCTGCTGGTAACTTAAAAGGATAACTAAAGGATTAATATAAACTATCATGGCCTTTAGCCAAGGAAGTAGTGTGAAAACCATTATGAGTGTCCCAAACCTGGTCTAAGACAAATACATCTCAGGATGTAGTCATGTTTAAGTCAACCCTCAATTAAGGAAAAACTAGTCAAAGAAGGACAAAAGAGAGTTTTGGGCAGAAAAAAACATGTCATGAAGTTTTCAGAGTCATATGGAAGGTTTATATCATGATTCAGTCCCCATATTGCAGAAATATAGGGAGCAGGGATGAAGTGGAGGTGGGTGGGACTGAGGAGCTAAGTACTGTACTCCTGACTGCTGACTGACTACGTATGGTCCTGAAAGCAATATTAAAGAGACTAAACTTCATCCTACTGGATAAAAGTGACCTCAAATGTGGAAAACAGACCAGGTGAATAAGACCACATAGGCTTGGGGTTGGAAACTATTATCAGCTAGTAAACAAGGGCAGAAATCTGTATAATGGGTAATAATGGGCTGGAGTGGAGTGGTGACACTGGGATGGAGAGTCATGGGGAGACTCAAGTGATATTTGAGGGTAAAATTGACAAAACTTGGTGGTTGTTTCTAAGGAGGATAAGAGAGAAATCCAGGTGGACTTCTAGGTTTTTCACTTGAACACTGATTGGAATGAGGTGCTGTCTGTTGGGTTTGTAAACATGAAAGAGAAGCAAGATTTTCAAGTTGGGCTTGAGGGAAGGGGGACATCTGGAGGAAGGAACAAAGTAATGTGTTTGGAGCATTTTAAGTGTAAAATTATTTTCTCTGTGTGGTACTGGGGCTTGAACTCAGGGCCTACATCTTGAGCCACTCCATCAGCCCTTTTTTGTGAACAATTTTTTCAAGGTAGATTCTTTCAAACTATTTTCCTGGGCTGGCTTCGAACTGAGATCCTCCTGATTTCTGCCTCCTGAGTAGCTAGGATTATAGGCACCCAGAATGAAATTACTTTAGATATCCAAATTCAGGTGTTCATCAAACACTTGATGTACATGTTAGGATTTTACTGAAGGTCCACATAGGAGACATAAATTTGAGAGTGGTCAGCATACTTCTGAAAATTTGAATTTATAAACTTTGTTGATGATATTTAGGAGTTAATTGTAGCTTAAAAAAGAGGTTGTAGGGTTGGATTGTGAACTAACATTTACATCTCAGAGAGATGGGAGGAAGTATAAATTTGCTATTCCAGAAGCTAAGTAAAGAAAGAATTTTAAACAGTGATCCATTTTTCCAGATGCTAGGCTTAGCAATGTGGATGTCACTGGTAAATTCAACAAGGTTCAGTGGAGGGGAGGGTGAAAACGCTAACTTGGACTGAGTATGGTCATGGAGGAGGACAGAAAAGAAGGAACTGGAGGCAGATGTGGAGACCCTGACTTTTCCAAGTGAGATTCTTGGTGAGCAGCACTGGCATCACCTAGGACTATCTCAGGAATGTAGAATTTCAGAGTCCCTTCTAAATCAACTGCAGCAGGACAAAATCCTAGACAAAAATCCATGGTTTTCATTTCCCAGTGCTTCTGTCCCATTTCCCCCCCTACACACACACCCCCACCCAACCCCACTGGGCGAGGGCCATTTCTAATAATTGCCTTCAAATGTACAGAATATGGCAAATTCAATGAGATTTTAACTTTTGAGATTTGGTTACAATAGATTCTGTCTTTCCTTTCCCTCCCTTCATCACTGGAACAAGTAGCTGGGTATGAGCTGTCCTCTGGAGAGGCCCACAGAGCAAAAGGCAGATGTTTTTGACCAATCCCAAGCAAAGACATCAAGCCTGCCAACAGCCAAGGGAGTGAGTCTGGAAGTGCATCCTTCCCAAGACAAGCCAGGAGATGACTCCAGTCAGGCCAGCACCTTCATTACAGTTATGTGAAAGACCTCAGCCAGAGGCACCCAGCATGGCAATGTCCCAATGAATGTTATGTCCCTAAGCTTTGGGATCATTTGTTAAATCAGGGAGCAAATAACTTCTCAATCAGAATTTCAACTTGAGGATTCCTAGATGACTTGCATGCTTGTTAGCACTTGAGAATTGTCAGCACAGACAGCTCCAAAGTGGTAGCTAGTGGAAGAGGAGGGATCAGGAATACTTCATTAAAAAGGCAAACATGTGGAATAATTACAGCATGCTTGATACTGAGAAATATCCTGTAAATAGGAGAAAAAAACTTACAATAGAGGGGAGAGAGAGAGAGAGAGAGAGAGAGAGAGAGAGAGAGAGAGAGAGAGAGAGGGGGGCAACTAACCATACTTGACAGGGATTTGCTTACCATTTGGTATTTTAAGTTATTTAATCTAAAAAAAACTGTCTACTTGTACAAAGGGAAGTTTAAATGTTTAAAAGCTGAGCTCTTATTTACAGAAACAAGCTGAAATAGCAAATATTATTACAGCACAATGATTAGAGTAGATAATTTAGATGCTTAAAATGGTGTAATTCATTTGTATTCTTCATTTAATGATCATAATCTCAAAATTAACTCAAGCACAGTGTAGAGGCTGTGATGCTCTGCATAGTGATAATTCATGTTATATGATTTGTTTTTCTTGTTGTAAATTAATCAATTAATAAGCCCTATAACATCTACCATGTGACTAGAACTCTGCTAGATGCTGTGGCAAACAAAAACAATAAAATGAAGCAAATCTTGGTCTTTATTTACTGTACATCTAACTTTTCCCAGTAAGTGTTTACTTCAATCACAGTGACCACCAGTGAGTGCTAGAGGACCTAAAGGAGAACCATTTGCCAACTCTGGTCTTTAGGGAATGGTTAAGGTGAAAGTCAAATGAGCATGGCCTTGCAGATTTGCAGGTGGATGGGAGGAGGTTAGTTTCAGGTGGTGTGAAATGCGTCAAGTTGAGAGAATCCAGCTTCATTGAATGTAGTGGGATAAGGCAGAGGGAAGAGATGGAAAGCAAACAGTTGAGAAACCATATAGTCCAGTCTCAAGGAGATCTGTGTACAAAGAGGCAGCAGATTCAAAAGAAAGTTTTAACAAGCATCACTACAGAGGCCAAGGAATAGGCATCTTAGAGATGGCTATTAGGAT
Source organism: Castor canadensis (assembly GCF_047511655.1). Lineage (NCBI taxonomy): Eukaryota > Metazoa > Chordata > Mammalia > Rodentia > Castoridae > Castor > Castor canadensis. The sequence goes on along the minus strand of NC_133391.1, from coordinate 20,632,387 downwards.
GTGACCCTGGGTATCTATCCCAGGGACACAGGCTTTCTCCTAAATTTGGGTTAATGGTAAAATTTCATAAAGGTGTTTTCTGCATTACCAGCATCTAATTATTAATAAATTATATGCACATTTAAACTCATCAGTTGAAATCTAGACATTTCTTATAATGCTATATTAGAATCTTATGTTTTCTCATTTCCTAAATTCATGAAGTTATGCTAGTGGAATTAACATAGTTATCTTTTTTGGATATGCATATATATGTAAATAACTATTATTTTATACTCATGCCATATTACACATGTCTGTATGAATATATATATATATATATATATAATCATGTACATGAAAGTACATGTGAAACATTTATAAAAAGTAAATAATTTTACATGTGTTGTGGTTGAACTGTGCCCCCTGCATTGATATGTTGAAGGTCTAACATGCAGTAACTCAGATTGTGACAATATTTGGAGACAGGCATGTAAAGAGCCAAATAAGATAAAATGATATCATATGGGCCTTAACCAAATGTGACTGGTTTCTCTTATAAGAAAAAAATCAAGACATAAACTCACAACCAGGGAAGACTAGGGAAGGATAGGGAGAGAAAGTAGCCATCTACAGGCCAAGGACAGAGGCCCCAAAGAAACTTCTTGATTTCATACTTGTTGCTGCTAGAACTGCAAGAGAAAATTTCTGTTTTTGAAGCCAACCATTCTGAGATGTTTTGTTATGGAATGCTTAACTAACTTATGAAGTAGGTTTGTCATGTACAGTTACTTATCGATGTCTTTGGTATGTAAGTGAGTTGAGAAAACCAAGGTCTGGAAGCACAAACTAGAAAGACTATGATACCTCCTGCATATCATTAATCACATACAGTTCCCAATATTAGTATGCAATCATACTAATTGCATATATGAGGAGAGACTACTACACCTCCTATTATCACCAATCACATACACTTAACAAAATCTTAACATGTAGTCATAGAAAGGATGTCAACACATTCCACAAGGAACCAAATACATTATTGCAATAATCTCCATCCAAAGCACAAGAACATATAACTTCAAGCATGCCTACCTCATATTATCTTTTTCAGGCCCAGAATATTTATAACTAGTATGGTTGAAATCTGCTCCAAGTTCTACAGTAAATGTAGATAAAATAATTAAAAATTTCTGATATAGGAATTTAATTCTTAATTAAGGAAATTCAAAAATATATTCTAAGACAATGTTGTCCTTCTACAGTAGATAGAATCCACAAGACCTCATAAAGAAGGTCATGGGGAGTTCTCAAAGGAAAAGTAGAAACTCATAAGCTGCTAAAAAAAATTCTTTTCTTGAAAGAAACACTGTCACTTATTTGGGCCCTCCCTCAATTAACTGTTTTGAGAAAATATTACAACAGGTTTATTTTGTAAATAATTCATGAGGTACTTAGAAAACTCAGATAATGGAAAATTCTGACTTGCAAAGTTTAATCATATGTAAGTTATTCAAGTTGACTTTCAACTAGTTAAACATCATTTCTTTTACTCTTTCCTAGGTTTTAACCATTTGAACAGTTTTTCCCTAAGTCTTTCCAAAATTAATTTGCTTCTTATTTCAAGGCCAAGCATGGAAATTTCTACTTCAAAGCTAAAATTTTTCACAAAGTTAAAAAATATACCAAGGTTTGTGTGCCAATTTTTTCCAGAATACAACTGAGCTTTTAGTATATCTGTGGATATAAATGATAAGAGTTGACATTAACCCCTTGAAAAGCCTTTTAATTGCATTAATATCATGACAGTGAATATCTAACTATCAATCATCTTTAGTTGTGTTATGAAGGATTCATTTCTATGTCATATAAAGCAAGCAAGAAAAACAAATTTTCCAACAGGGCTATTTAGGCTGAGAAGACTGAAAAACAGGTACGGTCTTACTCATCATCCAGGACACACACCCTGGCATCCACTGAACTACTACAAAGCTCTAAAAGTTTTATAATGTTCTCTTCTATGAAATTCATACCCTCATTCCTTTATTGGCCTCCCATGTTTTGTTTTTGTTTTGCTTCCTTGACAAACACCAGATTAATTTTTCTAGGTGCTGGGAAATATGAAAATTAAAAGTTGCTTCACACTCACACATAGTGCTCTAGTGGAGTTCCTAAAGAAATGAGGAAAATATCATTCAATGATATTATGACCAAAGAAGCAGAGGGTATCCTAGAAACCTAAAGAAAAGAACTCAACCTGGAAACAGAGTAGATCATCACGGAAGATTACTGACTAAAAGGTCTCTAAAAGATGGCCATTCTCACTACCAAATTACATTTTGGGAACATTGCTTCCCATGTCTTCTGCTTGTTAGTTCCATGGTAAGTTTTCAATACTTACTGGAAGATCAGATGGGTTCTTAAAGCACCCTGCTCTTACCACTCTAATTTCCTGGAGTCCAAGACAAAATGAAGTTAAGAAGGACACTGGGGATGGAAGTCTTTTGAGGGAAACTGTTGCTTTATTTCACCTCATGGACTAAAAGAGGAATTGGTGTGTGTCTTGTGCTTGGGACCAGCCCCCTGCCATTCCTAGGGCAGTACTAACAATAACCAGCATTCTACCCTACATCCAGTAGCACTTGTATCACTCCCAGTGTATCTGGAAATAGTGAGCTATGTAGCTAAAGAGAAGGCAGAACTCAAATCTCAGAGTCTGGTATTCTACTTTAAAGGCTATGTTAAGTCACTGGAAGACATTAAGCAGGGAAGTGACACGGCCTGATTTGTGTTTCAGATAGATCAATTTTGTGGCAAGAGATAGATTGATTGGGAGAGGGAAAGACTGGAGACAAAGAAACATGTTAAAACTATTGCAGTAAATCAAGTAGGAAATGATAATGGCCTGAACTAATCAGGATGGAACAGGAGAGGCAGGAACAGCTTTGGAGACAGCTTGGTTACCAATTACACGGGAAGAAGGGACACAGAAAATGAGCAGAAAAAAAATCATAGTTTGGCCTTCTAGTTTCTTTTGGTATGTGGCTTAGGAATAAATATCATTTTTTCTCCAAATACTTATTTAATTGTTCCAACATCATTTTTTAATAAATCATTATTCTCCCACTGATTTGAAATATGGGCAACTAATATTTGCTGACATTAAAACTCTGTTAAAATGTTTCACACACATATATAGCCATATATACATCTATATATATGAATATATGTAAGTGTATGTACAAAATCTTACTTGATCCTCACAAGGACTCAATAGGATAGATATAATCCCCTTCTATAACATTTAAATAAAAAGGTTTAGGAAGATCCTACAGTTTGTAGGTATTATAGTTTTTGATTTTTTAGTAAGGAAAGAATTAAGTTTCAGAAAACATCATATGCTTTTTTGTGTTTTTGGTGGCACTGGGGTTTGAATTCAGAATCTCATGCTTGCTAGGCAGGTACTCTTACCTCTTGAGCCACTCTGACAGCCCCTAAAGAGACTGTGTATTTAAATATTCATAACTGATACATTCACATAATTGTCATTGAAGTAACAAGTATTAACCGTCTGGTATGTGGAGGCATAAACCTTGCTTTTATGGTGCTTTCAGTTATGAAAGTAAGACATATAAATATAAAAGTAAAATGAATCTAAACTATATGACTAGCTGAGCATGGCAGTGCACACTTGCTATCCCAGCACTTGGGAAACCAAGGCAGGAGGATCAGGAGTTCAAGACCAGCCTTAACTAAATAGTGAGACTCTTTCTTAAGACAAAACAAAACAAACAAAACAACAACAATGACAAAAAAACTGTGTGAGTACAGTCAAATAATAATAAAAGTAAGTGTTATGGTCCAGATATGACTTAAGTCTCTCCAAAGGTTCACATGTTGGATTTAATTCCCACTGTAAGGTATTAAGAGGATGGAAATTTAATCCAGCTATAGTATTTACAGGTGGGACCTCTAAGACATGATTAGGATTGGATCAAAGTCATTATGGTGGAGTCCTTCTGATTGAATACTGGTGAACTTATAAGAAGAGGGAAAGAAATCATATGCATACTAGCACCCCTGCCCTCTTTTGCTGTGATGCCTTATGCCTTGGATCTCTGCAAGCAAGAAAGACATCATGCTGGGCTCCTGTGACTCACACCTGCAATCCTAGCCACTCAGGAGGCAGAGACCAGGAGAATCACAGCTGTCTGCAGCTCCAGGCAAGTAGCTTGCAAGACCTTATCTTGAAAAAAAACAAACACAAAACAGGGCTGGCGGAGTGGCTCAAGAGGTAGGGTGCCTGCCTAGCAAACATGGGGCCCTGAATCCAAAACCCAGTACTGCAAAAAAAAAAAAAAAAAAAAAAAAGGAGAGAAAAGGACATCATGAGATGTGGCCCCTTGACCTTGGACCTCCAGAATTGGGTCAAGTCTTTTTTCTTTGTAACTTATCTACTCTGTGATTTCGCGTGCCTAGCAGCAGAAAAGAGAATAGTGCAGATAGCAATCACTAGAGAAAGAAGGATTTTGTACAAGTTGGGATCACTGGGAAAAGGATCCAAGGAATGGCTTGGCTTGAGTTAGGCCATGAATAAAAATAACAAGGAACAGAGAAGGCTGAGAGCTGTGTATTAGTTACATTTCTCATCGCTATGTCAAAATATCGCAGAGGACTCTAAGGGAGGAAGGATTCACTTTAGCTCACAGTTTGAGAGGTGCCAATCCATCATGGCATGGAGGGAGTGGCAGGGGAGAGCAACTCTCATAATGGCAGCCAAGAAGCAGAGAAAAGGAGAAATCCGGAAAGTCCCAGGGCAAGACCTAGTACTCAAGGTTATGCCCTCATGATACATCCCATTTCCCTACATTTCACCACCTCCCAATAACACTATCATGTTATCAAGAGACTGGCCATTCATTAACTCAGAGACCAAATGATCTAATCATCATCTCTGAAAACACCATCACAGACACTCCCAGAGGTTTCCTTTACTAATCTCCTAGGCATTTCACAATCCATTTAAGCTACAGCTAAGGCTGACTGTCACACAGTAGACGCTCAGCAAGATTTGTTGAATGAATTAATGAATGAACTTAAAAGTCAGAAGCGCTCCAGGGCCAGAGAAGTGAGTGAGCAAGACATCTTTTTTGACTACCCTGCAATTGAACCCATTCAGAGAGTAGCAAGAAATATGCTGAAGGCTAATTAAAGTTGATTGAGGACTCCTCAAATATGCCAAGCAGAGAAATTTGCACATAATCATATCCTACCATATGTACACAATTATTTCTTATCCTAAAAATTAAACATTGAGACTATAAAAGCCCCTCTAAGACCACCATTTTCTCTTTCTTCATCTAAATTGTTAAAAACTAATCTATAATTATCTCGGTTCCTTTTCATATGCTTTAGCAATCACTGCATATAATTTTTAGAAGTACTTTATAAATTTATGAATGACCTCTGAATTGCCAAATTTTGATGGGTATCTTTCTGCACTAGTTGACTATTTAATGGTCCCCTCCTTTAACTATGTCTATATTCTCTTTTTTCCTTTTCTCCTTTTATTTTATTGTTTTTATATTTATTTACATTGTGTATACATTGTTCTTGACTCTTCTGAAAACATGCTGTCCTGGTTCTACTCATTCCTTGTCTCCATGACTATTGATTTTTGCAGTGGAGGGGGGCGTCTAACTTTCTTTATGCCTCCCTTAAATACTCATATTCTTTGGTATCTAATCCCTGTCATTTGACTTTTCTCATTTTATTCACTTTATTTGAATGAGTTCATCCAATCTTGTGAATCAACAAAAATTTACAAACTATTAGATTCCAAATCAATGATTATCCTACACCTTTTCCATGGTTTTCTAAACAATTCTCCCTAGTGGTCCCATAAGAAGCTTGCATTTCACAAGTGCAAAATTTATTTGACCATCTTATTTTTCCAAAACAACTTCTAACTTATGGTATTTCTATCTCAGTTGCTGATGCCCAGTCCATCACCCAAGCTATAAATATGAATGTACCCTTGATTTCTCCCTCTTTCACCTTTCATAAACAACCATTCACTAAGATCTGCTCCTTTTTACTTTCAGGCCTTCCAATCTGCCTCCCAGGCTCCAGTCCTCTATTAAAGAAAGTAATTCTCTATTGAGTTTCCAGGGGCACTTATTACAGGCACTCAATAAATACTCATTTGAGGTATTTAAAGTGTGATAAAAATTCATTGATTATAGAGTATGTGTTAAGAACTGAAAAATATGAGTGAAAAAGAAAAGCATGCCATGATAATTGAGATGGATGGATGGATGGATGGATAGGTGATTGGATGAACAGATAGATGAATGGAGGGATGGATGGCTAGATGAGCAGATAAATGGATGAGTGGATGAATGGATGAATGGATGGAAAGATGGATGGATAGGTGGTAGATGGGTAGATGAATGGATAGATAGATGGATGGTACATGGCTGGCTGGATGTCTCCATAATCTCAAACCTAGCTCTTAAGTGGGTTTCTTTTATTCCTGTAGCATATAATGTCTATAAAATATTTCCTTGAATTAATATAATGTCCTTAGGTCATTCATCATTCATCTTCTTATAATTTACTCTTAACACCAAACAGTTTATGGGCTCATGTATACTCTATTCTATCTCTTACTTTTTGTTCTTTATAGAGGCTGTACTTGGTTTGATTTTGTTTCTTCTTGGAATGCTGTCTTCACCCTAACCACTTCTTCATTTGCTTAGTTGCCTTCTCCCACTAGGATTTGACTCTGGGGTCCTCACACTAAGCATCCTCCCTGACACTTCTAGTGCCTTTGCCTTTAAATGAATTCCTTCCTTTCCAAGGACTTCTTTTTAAATTCTATGCATAGTTCTGTCATATTACAATTGATTATATGCTTTAAGTAACCCATTTGGGCTGCTAAAACAAAATACCATGAACTGTGTACCTTATAGACAACAAACATTTGTTTCTCAGTTTTGGAGGCTGGGAACACTAAAATTGAGGCACTGACAGATTCAGTGTCTGGTGAAAACCTGTTTCTTGACTCATATGCTGACTTCCTGCTGCATGTTCACAAAGTGGAAAGGCCAAGGAAGCTCTCCTGGGCCTGTTTTATAAAGGTAATACCCTCACAGCCTAATGGCCCTCCCAAAGTCTCCAATCCCAACAGTATCACCTTCAGGGTCAGGATTTCAATATATGAGTTTGGGGGAGGGAGGACACAGAGATTCAGACCATTCTTCCCAGCTAGAGAATGAGCACCCTAAAGGCAGAGATTATGCTTCCTTCATCTTGGAACCCATAGTTCCTAGAATAATGCCTGCCATATTTAAGGCTGTAAAGATGTTCATTGATTGTATAAATAAAAAAGTATTTCATTTAATTAAGGCATTAACAAATATCTAACACTGGAGACAGCTCTTGGAATATCAGAAGTCTAAGATTCAGTAAAAGAAATGATTATAAGTAAATCACTCTAGAAATACTAACAAATTAGTTCTCTGTGTAGAGTTTAATTCAAACAGACAGAATGTTTGGCTACAGATCATTAAAGAAAAACCAAACACTGAGGGAGACAAAGAGGCCTAAAAATTGAGGTATGAGGAAATGAGGACCCAGAGAAGGTAGTTGACATATAAATGAATCTCCTCTGTTGTTTGCATACAACAACTATCTTTTCTATTCTATAAATTATCTCTTTTGAAACTTTTGATTTTAAAACCAATTCATACATCATTGGATTTTAAAATTAAATGACATACATTTCCAAAGACTTGATTTTATTTCTATTCGCTACCAAGACTCTGCTATTATGAACTCATTACAGCACCTAAGCATAGCCAAGACACCTACTAGAAAAAATGGTTCACATGAAGCAATAATAAAACACCCCACTGTTTAGAGTCAGTGTAGACTCTCTGAAATCAATGTGAGCTCAATTTTTTTTCCTTATGGCAGGAAGCACAGCTGTATTTTCTCCTTCATTGTAAGCAGTTAGATTTATAACAATTCTTCTAAAGTATTCTGTAGAACCCAGACTAATGGACATGGTATATATAAGTAAAGAGGGTTTTCTAAATGCAGAAAATCTGTAAGAACTTTATATTTGTTAGAAAGAGCATAATGTGGCATTAAAATTTGGAACTTTTTATGAGAAATGCTTATATTTTGTATTAACTTGCATGAAATGATAAGTGATGAATATAAATATTTCAAATAAATTTTATTTGAGAAGATAAAATTAATGAAGTAGCTCTTGTTTGACTATACAGCTGTTTGAGAAAAAGATATTCAGAGGTAACTGTTAGTAAGAGATTTTTAAATAAAATATATTTTTATGACTTTTTAATGTAGCATAGCAAATGAAAACTTTATCCTATTTAATTTAATAGTTACCTAGATGGCTAGTTTAGAAAGAGATTAATTTATGAACTCTTTAAGAAACATCACTCAGAACAGGAAGACACTTATGCATATAAAAATTGGGAGCATTTTTCCTTCATGTCTTTGGCTATAAATTGCAGAATTTTAGTACCAGTGGGAATTCCTGGATTAATTGTCTAAGAAATCTGAGGATTCCTGAAGGAGTGACAATGAATCAAACAGTGTCCTTTTCCTTCAGTGCTCTAGTGTTACGACTGAGAATTACTTAAACTATTTCACAATGACTTGTTTTAAGCTGCTCAAAGAGAATCATTAATTAAAAAACTGCTTTTCCATCCAGATCTGTATTAGAACAGTATATCTAAATTTTGCCTCTGTGTCTTGTGAGGAACTGAATGGTCTAGAGAAAATGTACCCCAAATGATTAAAGTATTAAAAAGTATGAATTTGGAAGAGGGGCCACTCATGACCAAACTAAGTGCCTTTTCTCTTTTATTTCTGACTTTTAACATTAAGATTTAAATGCATTTAATGTTGCCTGTCTGGACAGTCATCCAGGACAGACATCCTACTCCTGGAAGGCCCCCGGAGTCTGTGGTGTGCAAGTGACAACAGGAAGCTTCCTAAATTGGTGTGGCAGAGCCTGTGGGACACAGATTTGGGATGAGTCCTGACCTAGAAGCTTCTACTGGGATGATAAACTTTAGACCTCTGGAAATTAAGAAATGTTACGGAATCCTTCACTTCCAAATGAAAAGAATAACACAAATATCTAGAATGGTTAGAAGTATAATGGTCTGGTATCAACTCCTAAAATCCTTTTCAATGTGATATAGTCTACATTCTCAAAATGGGATTATGCACTTAATAAACAATAATAATGTTACAGTTACGTAATAATTTACTTCTTTAGAAATGCCTGTCTCCTAATGAACTAGGTAGGACAGACATTACTATGGCTGCCTTGAAGGTGAAAAAACTAAGGCACACAAAGAGAAATCTCTTAACCAAGGACAAAAATAGCATGAAATGGGACCATGATTCCATGGCCTTCTAACCCCATGTTTAATTTTTACTTTGTCCTGTGAAATTTGTCAAAGTCAGACAATTAATAGTTTCCCATTATAAGTCGGCATGACAATCATTCACAGCAAAACTGGGACCAGTCAATTTTGAAAGTTTCCAACCTTCCATTAACCAGCACAGAACACATCAGAAATTAAGATGCAGTCTTTCAGATGCAAAGTGCTCAAAAATGAACAAATAAACTAAAGTGTAATGTTATATATGGAATTAAAATGGTCACATGGTAATTGATTTGGGGCAAATACAGGTACTGCTCCATGGTTTGAAACTGTAAATGTGGTAGGTAAGTTTAAATGCCTGGCAGAGACACAAACAAAGTCCATTGCATCCAAGTTAAGGAAATAATAATGAAAATTTAGGCATGAAGTGCAGAGGAAGAAGCCATGATACATGTTTTAAATTTGTAAGTAGGCTATAATCTATGACTCTATGAAGTAATAGGTATTTGTTCTTGTATTTATGTACATGTACATATTACATACTTATATCAAGATATACAATAGGTGTATATAACCCATATATAATTACGTTTATATCTGTCTCTAGAAATACGCGTACCAAATAGTTAACAGTTACCTCTGGAAAGTGGGATCATAGGAATGTATAGGTGTAAGTACACATAACTTCTGGTTTTTTTCTACACTTCTGTATCATTTGAGGCTGTGCAATCAGCAATTGCTCCCTTTCGTATATTAGAAACAATGTGAAGAGTTTTATGTTCTGACTATAGCAACAGGTTTAATAAAAGTTTAAGTGCTTCATTTGAAGATATAGCCACAGTGAATTATTAGGGAACCAATACTGTTTAAAGATTGCTATATTCTCTCTTGCCTTTTCCCTGCACAATGGCTGCAATGAAGATACCGTACCTAGAAAAGCTATCATAGTTCATGCAATGCCAGCCAGTTTCTGGAAAGCAGTGTGACAAATAAGAGAACAAGCCGGTACCTGGTATATCATGAAAATAACACCTGAGCAATGCTTGGATTATTATGTGAGTGAAAAGTACTCCTTTATTGCATGTAAGCTCGTATTATTTTGACATTTTCCAGCAGCTAACCCTGTATCCAAATTAACGTGGCAACCCATTCCACGTGATATTCCAGGAGCATGACTTTTCCAGTCCTCATGGAAAATAGGTAGTTACTGAAGAGTCTGAAGCAAAATCCTATCTCAGGCTGTGCCACTAAATATTCTGCTTCTATAGTGTCCAGTGGACTTCTGACAAAAGTTTGCTGTCCAGTGGAGCTCCCTGGAGTGGTAGCATGTGCTTACTGGAGCTTTCACTGTCCAGTGTCATTAATAGTCATGAGTAAAATGATATGCTCCTCTTCTGGACTTGCTCGTGTGAGTCACTACTGAGATGAAATTCCATTTTTCTGTGGCAAGAAAAACAGGAACCTAGAACTCTCGTGGTAAGGCTTGCCTGGTCAGCTTCTATGGTAATACCACATTTTAAGGCCTCTTGGCTGAAAGCACTGAGTGCTAGTAGCCACTCTTTCCATGTGACCCATCTACACTGGCAAGGAGAAAGGAAACATGGAGGTGAATGCCCTCATGTCTGAGATGAATGACATTCTTACATTCTAAGTTGCTAAAAACAAATAGATGAGGTAAACTATTCCATATAGCTACATCTAGTAAAATCTGTGGAATGGATCTGGAAAGGGTTTTTGTTATTTTTGCTTGTGTGAGTGTGTGTGTGTGTGTGTGTGTGTGTGTGCATGTGTGTAGAAGGCACTGGATTAAACAATGGTTCCTAATACAGATCAGTTACAACCTCACACAGTTATGGATTTAAAAGCGATTGTGTGACTATGTTTCTTAAACACTAAAGCAGTGTAATCTATTATTTTATAGCAAGTTATAGTACTGTGACTATGTACCTCTGTGGTGAATCTTGTGAAAATAGTATCAACTCCATTTTTATAAAAAAATGTACTTTACTAACATAGAAAAATTTCTACCATGAGAACTGGATGGTGCTTGCCACCATATCCAGTTCTCTTTACTTTTCAATCACTTCTTTTAAGCCACTAGTCTTAACATCCTTCAAAGAGAATTTTAAATGATTTTCTGTTCAGGAACCAAAGCTATTCTTCACAAGAATAAACATCTGCAAAGCTCTACAACTAAGTGAGATTTTCCTAAAGTCCTTGGTTTGTAAACTTTGGGGAAGAGAAAGAAATGGGATGTGTATTTTTTGGGGGGAGCAGGAATTGGTCACAGTCATTCTAACACACAGCACAGAGGCCTGCGGATGTGACTGGATCCTCTTCCCTCTTTTACAAAAAACCTACAGTGTGTGATCTTGACAACACATGTTTCCTATTTTGTCAGTTTGGTAAAAGTGTACTGTGTCAACAGCTTTAACCTGTGATCTAGTGACTGAGCACTGATTGTCAATGACCTGTATGTGAGCTAACACAGTGAAATCAGAAATTAGCATGTAGTCTCTGCAAATGCCAGCCGCATGGGTCCTTTGCAGCAAGATATATAATGGAACCCACATGATACCCCCATTAAACAATGAAACATGTGACATTAACTAAAAACAGGAACACATCAGCAAATACGCCTGGGGAAGTTTATGGTATTTAACTTCTAAACATTAATTTTATTGTGGTGTATGAGGAACTAATTAACTGAGAGTTTCCTTTTTTTTATTGGAAGCGGAAATACTGTTCAGAAAACTGATGAAGAGCGAATACAGCATATTTTAAGTTTATTAAGCTTGGCTCATCAACTTCTATTTATTTAAGCTAATCTCATAAGGCAATTAAATATTTCAATCAGTAACTTTATATGGCTATTTTATTTAGCACATTTTTGAAAAATTAATCAATGTGTTAAAATGCAGAACGAGTATGTGAATGTATTTCTAGTTTCACAGAGCCAAAGAGTGACTAATACATTTTCTAAAACTCATGTGATCAACATGAGCTCTGATAAATAGACAAATGGACATACACAGACAACAGAAAAAGGTTCCAAACATGGTGATTGTAATGAGAACAGCTAAGGTTAAGGGTAGATCAAATCAAACAGATGTTCCCATCGGCACTGTACTACTTTTTCTGCAAAGGCTTTTACTTTTCTGAGTCAAAGGCAGACTCATGTAGGTGTGGCAGAGTGAGTCTGATCCTAGATAATGGCTGGGTGTGGTTTTATGATCCAGTTATTTCCCTGGGGAGGGGGCCCAGGGTCTATGTCTTTTCTGACATTATCTCATCCAAGTACTTTTCACTTATAACCTAAAGAGACAGACACAGTGCTAGGCAGCGTTTCACACACAATCTCATTTACTCTGCCACAGTTCAGTAAAATGCATCTCACTTCACTTTGTAGATGAGGAAACTGAAGTGCCATTACTTGCCTAAAGACAAAGGAGCAGAATGAGGCAAAACCTGTTTCCAAGTCCAGACTCCCTCCATGGAAGTACCTCTTAGAGTGGAGTTGCCTATTTGAGATTGGGCTAACGACATCAACAAACACACAAAATTGAGTGCTTGAAATTATATAGACAGAGGAATCAACTGGTGTACACAAATGAGTCAATTACTTTCATAATATTTCATATAGTTCTACAAGTGCAAAGTAAATTCGTTCTGTTCTCTTCTGTGGTTCCCAATGTGATTGGTTAGTAACAATAACTTCTCTGTTAAGAAAAAGATCCTAATGATTTTTAAAATAATGTCACTAAAAGTTCCCAAATTTTCATGGGTTAAGGCACCATCAGGGGCTGAAAATATTTTTTATGACCCACTTAGGACAAAAGAAAAAGCCAACCACTCAATTTTATTAAGTAGGAAAGTCCAAACAACATAAGCATGGTACTTTACACAGTGTCCAATAGGTTCCTTTGTATTTCTTTAAAAATTTAAAATATCATTACTAATAGTGGAAATACTCCATGGAACTTGGAGAAAGAGGGAGAGGAAAAGAGAATGACAGAGCATCAGTAATACTGTAAAACACAACATCTGTGGAGGTAGAGGATCTAAGGATATGTATTGAAAGCTGTTGAGAAAGGTGGGGTAGGTGGGTGGGAGGTAAAATGGTAAGAGAGAGTAAAGGAAGGGGTTGAACAGACCAAAATAAAGTACACCCACGGTGGGGATACATTGAGAAACCCCTTTGAACATCAACTTAACTATTAATAATGAAAGACAGCACTGTAACATAAGTACAGTGTGTCGGGGGGAGGATATTAGTGGGAGAGGAAGGGTGAATGAAGGAGATTAAGGTTGAGGGTATATGGTTGGTGGACTTCATATACATACAAGAAATAGAACAAAGAAATCTCTTGCAATTGCTTTAATTGGGGAAGGGAAGGGATTGAGGGGGAGAAAGGATGGGGTGATCTAACCAGTGTACAATATAAGTCTAATTAGAATTTTCACTATGACTGTCCCCCTGTATAATGACTATATCCTAATAAAAATTTTTTAATAAAAAGAAAGTATCTCATGAGCCCTAATGAATTTGCCACAGCATCTTGGTAACCATGTCACACAGTTTGGTACCCATGGCATTAGACAGGTGCCTATCTATTGAGGAGACTCTGTATCAATAGCTATTTAACACACTGGGCTTGATAATTTGCCCTAAACTATCAAGCCAGCTCCTTCACAACTTTATTTTATACTATATTTAGAAAACAGGCTATTTGGTTGGATTTTCACTTTCCTGAAGATTTTTTATTTCCATATAAAATGTCTCCCAGTCAAAATTTCTAAAGCATTTAACTATCACACTTATGTGACAGAAAATTTTCTACCCCAAGAGAAAGGAGAGGCACAGAGGGACACAGTCACCAATCCTAAAATAAGCACCTACCCCTCTCATTTCCACTCTAATGTGTGCCCAGGGGAGCAGAGCTGACCTGAGCTTGGGCTGCCAGCAAGCTGTGTGTGGAGGTGAGAGGACCAGAGTGAGGGTGAGAGAAGGGTGCACTGATCAAACAATCCTTCAACCAGCTTATCTCAAAAGCTCTTTTAGGTCTTGGGCATATGCCCATGAGCACATTCAATATACTACTTTAAAGTAGAATTTTTTCCTAAGATGGCAAGTACAAAAGTGGTATCTTCCTTACAACATAAAAGTATTCTGCAATTGAATTTATTAAAAAAGAAAAACATGCCTCACACAAGCCTCACAGCTCACAAGTTGAAGTCTTGGTTAACCAACAAGGATTGTACTCAGACTTTCCAGCAGAGGCAAACGGACTGTGTCCTTGCACTCTTCAACCATCCCAATGTACAACGCATTCGTGTGTACACCCAATTATTTTACAATTCACAATGGAAGCCTTGCTTACTGTGTTTTTCAAATTTATTTAAAGGGCTGTCATTGTTTTCTGATTCAAATGAGCTATTACCCAGAAATATAAATTAGAATTGGAATTTTTGATTATGTGTCATGAAAATATGTGTGTTTCCACATAGAAACTTAGTTAACAGTTTTAATATAACTGACAAGTTAAAAAGAAAGACTATTTGACCAATTTTTTCCCTTGAATGTGATGTTGACTGATTAAGCTAGTGTTTTCACATAACTTTTTCAAGTTCTCTCTCTCTCTGCCTCTGTCTCTGTCTATATATGTACATATATAAACACACATATACAAATAGATATATACACATATAGATATAGATGGAATGTCCTCTTTATGTAGATAGATAGAATGCTCTCTCTACACACACACACACACACACACACACACACACACATAGAGATTCATTAATATCCCATCATTTTCACGTCCTCAGAAGTCTGCAGTATTTTTAGATTTAATAAATTAGTAGGAACAGCAATAACCAGACACACACCCATGAAGATGTGAGATTTTGTGCTTGATTTCATTAATAATGAATGCCCAAACAGAGTGTGAGATTCTGGCATTGCTATCTCAGTATTTATAAACTGATGAACACACTTCCTAGGTGAAGCATGGACCATAACATTTCTTAAAGCTTCTCTTGGATGTACCGAGTTGGTTTTCTCTAAAGTCCCTGGCTTTGTGGCTATTCAACTATTCTAGTATTATTCAGTGCTGTGCATCTAGCAGTTCAGGAAGGCAAATATTTTGCATTTTGTGCACCTCCATTACATGACATATTTTCTGCCAAGGTACTTCGTAAAGGAGAAATATCCATGTCTGAGCAGAAACTTTTTTTCTGACAATAAGATATGTTAATGCAGTCTACAATGGTTAAGTTCTTCAACCTATGTTTGTAGTTTATGTTTTTCATTGCTGAGAACATTTAATCTTTCATGTTTGGTCCTAAGGATTTTATTTAATGTATTCTATCAAGACACACAGTCTAAACAGCAAAGTTTTCAATCAATGTACTTTATGAATGGACTGCTGAAAAGCCTCTAGGTTTTTGATACTAACAGTGTATTTTTAATTTTCACTTGAAACTAGAATAAAGATTGGTTGATCAGTCTTTTTCGTTGAGAACTGAAACCAACTGACATAAGATAAATCAAGTAGACACTTATGGGGGGGGAGCAACAGGAAGTTGACGGCTGGGTTTCTTTCCCTATTTCTCCTCCTTTCCTGCTGTGTGTTGAGTGGGAAATAGCCCAGCAAGTTTATCACATCTGCCCAGCTCCCCACTGAAACTGACTCAAGTGCCAGAGTGTCAGCAAGGTGGCACTTGCTTTGGCTCCTGGCTTCTGCTTAGTTCTAGAGTCTGGCAAGATGCCAGATTCAAGCTGGTCAGCAACAGTAAAAGCTTTGTTCTATTTCCAAGATCAAGAAAGAAGTGTTATCACTTGTAGCATTAAGCACTGAAGGTATGCCTATCTACTGGTTAATGTACTAAAAGTTTTAGAGAGGGGAGTTTCTCCGTGCCATCTCACATCAGCGCTGGGCAGATTTAGCATGCCAACTCTGCTGCATGGGGGCAAGGAAGCAGTGCTCTTGACCTTTTCCAGGCCTACAGTTGTGCCATTGTTCAGACTCAGTGTGGTTTTCTCTTCAGCACAGGATTTGCTAATGGGACTTATTTCTGTAGTTTCTTGGAAAAACAAAACAAAGCTTAAAAAAAAGCAAAGAGAACTAAGCTATATGTTTATATTATAGATGAAATTAAAGGCAACTAATGATATTTTAAATGGCTTTGTCTTTTTCATTTTAGTAACCTAGGTTACCAAAAACACATCAGCTATATGTGTTTAATGTTAGAAGTAAGCCTTAGGAAAATGGAAACAAAATACAAAAAAACAAAAAAAAAACTTTTATGATTAAAAACATAGAATTTAGTGTAGTGACAGAATTTAAAATTCCATTCTTAGAGTTTAAATTAGACTTAGAATTTAAAATACTTAGAATCAATACAGTTGTGTATTATTTTAAAAAGTTGGCATGTCTGGATGAACTGGTGTGCTATAAAATTAGAGTGATGTGGCCAAGAATATTAAATGAACAAATTAAGGCTTCAGAGTAAGAATATTATTTCTGAAACATAAGAAACCAAAGTCAAGAGAGAGGTGTGCAAAATCAGTATGAAAACTGTAAAGGATAAATAACTTGAAAAGTACAGATTTTTATACTAGTGAACCACCATCACTTGTACTTGAACTCCAGAATCGTAATCTACTCATCTCAAATGACTTTGATTATTTTAAAAATCATATCCTATTTCCTCAGGATGATGTAGAGAAAAGCTTAAAGACTAGGAATAAGTATGAAAATCCTACAGGTGAAAATCCAAAACATCACCTAGGAGGCGCCAGACCAGACTAGAGTCATAGTTTCTCACTTGCAGTTGCTTAGCATGATACTAAGGGGACAATTTTTGTCATACACAAGAGCTGGAATTCAATAGAATTTCAAAGTAATAGGCTACATAAATATCCCAAATGACCATAGCTTGCTAACTTTTTTCAGTAGTGCTCTACTTTTATCAATGAAAATACTTCAGTAAACTTGCTTTATCTACATTCCTTCTGGCCATAGTAATGATACTCCAAAAGACATTTAGCTTAGAAGTCTGGTCTGTCTTTGGAATATTTTTATCTAATAGAATACAGATGGCATTCTGGCTACTTCAATTTTTAAAGTTTGTTTCCAAAACTGACAATGCACACTTTAGATTTGGGTAAAGGAGGAAAAGGCATAAAAGTCACAGACATGGAAAGACAGTAAGCCACACAGTTATCTTAGTGTAACTTATTAGCGAAACATGTCCTTTATATTGTTTATAGTGAACATTCATTCAAAATCGGTTGAAAGTTGCACTACAAGTTGAAATATAGAAGTGAATAAGACAGAATCAGCCACTATATTTACAAAGATTACAATTAAAATCAGAGAGACGTCACACAGGATCCCAAGCAACCAAGGGAAAGGGACCTAAACTAGGTAGGGCATTCCCCATCTTGAGTTGGAAGAGGCTTAGGACACCACGGGCAGGGAACACTGTTGATAAAAGTCCAAAGTCCAGAGCTGAGTTTGGTGTAAGAAGTAAAGTAAGACCAGTGAGAAATTATGCAGAGGCAACAAACAATGGAGAGGGCCAACTAATTCATATTACACAACTGAACTTATCTCATTTGGTAATGGAAAACTGTGAAAAGCGTATATCATCCTATCTCTGTAAAAGTAAAAAGAACCCTAAATTCTTTTTAAGAATTTTAAGAAGACACTGGAAACAGAAGATATGAAACTGAATTATAAAGTGCAAATATTGGCTTCAGAAGCACAGAAATATAATCCAGGCTGTTACTGTTATAAATATCAACACAAGTCCTTTTCCACACCGTCTTTGTGTTTCCTCTTTAAAACAAAAATGCTATATGGTTGCTCTCATATCTTGGAGTGGCAGTAATATTAAATGGACCACCTTAAAGCCATGCCCTCCACCCACTCCCAAATTAAAAATCAGTGATACTTACTACATCCAGCCTTGTAGCTGAACCCTGGAGGAAGGAGGAATCCTTGCTGGGCAGCTGCAGCCAGTGTCCGTTGATCAGGAGGGAATACAGGGATCATTAATGGCGGCAGCTGACCTTGAACCTGCTGAACGTGATAGAGCGAATCAAAGAGAAGTAGTTTTGGTGCCCCATGCTTCCCACCCTCCTTATTTCATGATATTAAAAAATCATTTATTCAACTCAAAATATTGGCATATGAGCTTGCCAGAACACTGGGTTCGGGGCTGCACCTTGGGTCTATGTTATACAGGAGATGCAGAAGACCCTATACCTGAAAGGTGTTAGCAAGTTCACCCTCCAACCTATGAGCTTTCCCTGTGTGATATCCTACCCAATGATGAAAATGCCACTACTGTGCAAAGACCTTCATTCCTATTTCACTAATGTAATAGCTAAAAAACGATTACCTTTACACTGTATTAACCTTCGGTAAATAACACCTGATAGGATGAATTCTACCTTATAAAAGTAAACTGTATCATTTTATCTATGAATAACTCTTCATTACTTGAGGATAAATTGTCATGTTCACACATAATAGTGAAGTTGTAAAATTCTAGAATAGCAGGCCTGGAAGAAAACTTCGAAAACAACGAAACCTTTTCCCTTAGTTTATAGATGGACCAACCTGGGGCAAAAATAAACTGGCTTTCCCATAGCCACCGAATTTGTCAGCACCGGTTCTGGAATTCCGTCCCTCTCCACCGTGCTTTGCTTTTTTTTCAGGCATTTGAACCACTCCTCAAATTTCATGACCTCTACTTTGGTTGTCATTTTTGGAATATGTTCTAATTTGCTGGTGCTACTCTCAGAGTATGGGGTTCTCATCAGTTAATATATAAACTATTACAACGGAATAACTGTGTTTTTTCACCACTGTAAGATTTTGTATAAATATAACCTAATGGTGTCATTTCTGCAGTCATGTCACGTCATTGGCTAATGGAAAAGTGATCACTAACTAAAATATTTAAGATTATCCGTTTCAAGTAAATATTTGAACAAGGTCTGCGTTACAAACTTGATTACTGTTAGTGTCTGTCATTGGGTGTGTGGATGAGAATCAGGAATGGATTGAAAATCACATATGTGACTTTATTATCTTCACTAATCCTTCCACACATTAACTCAGTTCATTTATAAAATATTTAATAAAATATCCACTGTCTGAGCAGGAGAACCCCAATCTCAAGTTCACACAGCTTTGATTATAGCAGGGATGTTGGTTTTTAAAAAGTAAACTATATCAACATACAAAAACAATTACAAATCAATTCAGACACCAATCCTAACACTTCTGCAATGTCTGTCAGGCCTGTTTCCCCACTGGCATTACTCACTCCTAGGGCTCTTAAGATTCTCATAGTTCTCATTTCTCACTTGAAAAGTTTACCTTCCATTTCTCCTTCCTTTCATCTTTCACAGTAAACCTCGAGTTTTTCCAAGATTTTGGTTGGTGCTTGTAATAGCTAGGGGCAAACAGGCTGAGGACTGAGAGAGGAAAAGGGAGAAAGGAAGGGAGGAAGGCAGGGAGAAAGAGAGACAGACTGAGACTACAAAAGAACAGCCATGACTCCAAATTGGGAAGGGTTGTAAACCCCTTCCCTCTCCTACAGAAGTAAAGCTACCAAGGAAATGAGAACAACCAGAGAGATAAAAAGACAGTGTCTTAAGATTTGGGCTGAAGGTATCTACCACTACAGACAATTTATGGAACATAGTCAGAAAAAAACCTTATGGAGAAACCAGTTGACTAAAGACTCCAAGACTGGAGAATGCATGTTGAACAAACACATAAGACTTAGTGATCTAAAACAAGAGGCAGATATTATGGGGCAAAACAGCATGAAGCTAGTTCAGTGTGAGAAGAGGGAGCGAACCACAGCAAAGGACGAAGAAACCAACCACAAACCAGCCATGCTGGGTAAGGTTACTGTCAACTACATGTTCCTCATTTTCACATAACTCAGAAGTTACCATGTTTTACACAGCTCATTTCCTCCTTTCTGAGATACTGCTGGTTAGAAGATGTACCATAAATTTAATAAGAACATTGTGGAGTGAGGAATTAAACAATCCCCAAATTAAACATGTGCAAGGGTTATAAACGGCCACCATATTTCAGGCACGTTCACATTTAAGGAAAATGATGTCCTGGATGGCAGGACACCAAAGTTCACGCTTTAGTGCAATACATTAGACTCACATGGCAAGTTATGAAAGACCCCAGTGCTCAGGCTCCTTCATCAGCCCAATTTAATCTAAGTCTCCAGGGCTGAGCGCCAAGCATCAGCCTCCTCTATGACTCTAGTGTGCACTCAGGCATCCTGACTCAGGAAGAACTGCTTCGAGGAATGCTTTCTATCACTGTCAATGACGTGTTTTGTCCTTTACAAAGCACCTCTACGTACATACATAGTAGGAAGGGAAACTACCTATCATGGCTCAGGTATCCACAGGGTAATGACATACTCTGTTCCTCATGAAATTCTTTCCACATGAGGCTGGTGTCTATATCTTACCTGCCTCTCCTGTTTAACAACTCAAGAAGATTGGCTTTCCTCTAGAGAAAAATGACCAAATCCTTTAGCCTGGTGTATGGGATCCTTCCCAATTTCTCCCCAGGCCACCTTTCCACAAATGACTGCTGTCTCCTTCATGTATCTCACACTCTTGCCTCAGTGGATCAGGAAGAGCTCCTCACATTCTCTGCATTCTTCCATGCCCAAATGCATGCAATTATATTTTCTCCTGCGTCAAGTGATTTTTCCTTTTCTTCCTGGAAAATTATATTCATTCAATGACTTATTTTTTTTGGTGGTACTTGGGTTTGAACTCAGAGTTTCATTCTCATGAAGCTGGTGCTCCACCTCTTGAGTCAAGCCTCTGGTCCTTCATACTCTGGTTATTTCAAGCTGGCCTTGAACTGCAATCCTCCTGATGTCAGCCTGCCAAGTAGTTACTATTACAAGCATGCGCTTCTTTCTTTAAAGACTTTTGATACCCATTTTCCTATGAAGAACTTATGTTTCCAACTGTCAGGCAGAAAACTATTATTTCTTTGCATTTAAAAAAGCTAATAGACTTACTGTATTGAATAATATCAGTTGCCACTGGGTCTATTCTATGACCTATGGGGATTATTTAGGGAAATGGCTATAACTGATTTCTCACTATATTTTTAGAACTCAGAAGCTAAGGTTATTGTATGTAGAAATAAATCATAAATTAAGGATTTTACAGTTGAATGTATTACACAGCTTACCATCTTAATGACATCTTTATGTGTTAGCTCCAAGTCCACAAAAGGTCTGTGGACAGCTAAGTTATCTAATGACCAAAAAGGAATCTACTGTCATCAGATAAAGTAACAGTTGCTTTGTGTTCTGACTCTTAAATCTTTGCTAAATGGTCTCACATAGTGCATGTATAAAGAGACAGAAAAGTAATCCAAAAATATGAGAAATTTATTACATACTTCTGTAATGGACAGAAAATGATGTTTTAATTAGTACATCTTTGTGCTATGTTTCAATAATGTCACTTGCAATTTTCTTTTTAAAATATTGACTGGGATTTTTTCCACATCAATTTTAGAATAAAGAATGAATATTTGAATTATTAACATGATATTTTGATGGGCAGTCAGGTTATATTTTTTTAATTTATTCTAGTCTTTCTTTGTTTCATATTAACTTGAATTTTTTTGGGTAATTTTATTTCTAAGGGTTTCTTTTTCTCCTCACACAAAACACTTGCTGCCATTGTTATAGGAACTTTTTTCTTGATTATATTGTTTAACTTGCTGTTTGTACATAGCATACTTGTGAATGGAAGATTTGTCTAATAGCTTACCAAATTTCATCTGATTAAAATGTCTAATAGTATAAGGAATAAAATCCAATTTCTTCTTTGTCTTTTGATTACAGATGCATAGTCTAAACTTACTATGGCTTAAACTACTGAATGAGTTTTGCATTAGTAGTATAAATTGTGGCAGTGCCTACAGTTTTCAAGAAGGATGCATGAACAGAAGCGTAGTTTAAAGCAGAGAACGGCCCTAGAGATCATGTGGACAACACAGTCGTTGTGCAGATAAGGAACAGACCTATACTGGCCAAACCAGCTGTTCTCCATCCCAGATTGAGGTAAAGGCAGAGTGAACATTTTTACTACATCTCCTGATCTGCAGTCTAGCACTCTCCCCTACTCAGCTGGAAATTTGGAGAGAAAGGAGGAGTAGAAAGGAACTAAAAGAACTACAAGAGGAAAAAGAGGAACAGCATGGAAATTAAACTGAAGTTCAAAGTTCCAAAGATGAGTCTTCTTTAGGCTATCACAGGACAGACTGTAGAATGCTGTACAATAAAGTAAGTAGTGAAATAAATACAATCCAAAATGAGTGCTGATCCATGTCAGAGTTCAGTATATCCTTCTTATTTGGGGATTCTGCACTTGCACATTTGCTCAATTAACAAAATTTTGTAATACCCTAAATCAATACTAGTGGTGCTTTCATGGCCTGCACAGGGCAGTGAAAATTGTTTTGTTTGAAATGCTTCTAACTCTGGTGCTAAATTGCTGTGTAGGGTTCCTAAGTGTGAGAAGCCTGTGATGTGCAAAAACAGATGTGTTAGGTAAGCTACCTCCAGACAGTGTTGCTGGATGTGAGTTCAATATTAATAAATTGGTAAGAAATATTAAACGAGGTGATTTAAACAGAAACACACATAAAACAAGATTATGTATTGATGGGCTGGAGATGTTATGACCAGAGGCTCATAGGAACCTACCTGTATTTTCTAAGACCCTCTGTTAAGTGTTCACTAATTCAGTGTTCATGGCAACTTTATGAATGTAACTAGTGTGAATAATGAGGAACAACTATCATTTATTGCTGTATCTTAGCTAATATTCAGCTCACTCCTACTAGAATTTAGCCACCATTTGGGAGAAAAGGACACATTAGATCAAAATAATATAATGTTTTCTGGACAAATTCTAAAACGAATGAGCTATAAGGTAATTCATTCCATATATTTGCTACTTTTGAATGTTTTTTAAACATAATCACTACTAAATTCATTTATGTTCATTCACTTAATGCATGAAATTTCTTTTAAACTCCTAATTAAGTTTTAAAATGTGTGACATTTTTAATTAAGTTTCAATAAATTACTTTTGTCACAAAATTTCAGTTTTTTTATTGGGGGCATGGTATTCAATAAATTGTAACTAATTTACAAGGCTACTTCTTACATTTTTAAACTTTAAAATGAAATAGGTCTTAACACTTTTTATACATCTACCACATGGTACTGCATATAGTCTTGCCCTCTAAAAAATTGTGACCCACAAATTGACCACACCATCACACTTACAAAGTAAGAGTAAATACCTATCAATTATTCCAGTTAAATATCTCAGATTCAATAGGAATTCTCTATTATGAAACTGTTGTATTGACTCTTAAAATTAGTGCATCAAGTGGATGCTTAAAATGGTTAACCTGGCTGCCAGTCACATGGGTCTGTTTATCTGGTTATTCATTCAGTCAACATTCACTAGGCAGTATGTGCACAAAGGATTAAAAGATGTATTTATAGTCAAGCCTACAGCCTGGTAGGGCAAATGGTTAGTTATGATCACTGCCATTAACTCAACAATAGAGACCTGCATGGGATAGTATAAAAGTGTAGGAAAGAAAGTTCTAACATAGCCAGGGTCTCATGGAGGTAGATACAGCAGATAAAGGAACTGAATGGATCAATTCAGAGCAGAGTGAGCCAGGGAGAGGAATGGGGGTGCTTGAAAACAATTCTAAGTAGAGGTAGAGACATAAGCAAAGAAACAGGGACAGGAAAAACATCATGGAATGGGGGACGCTCCTTATAGGGTGGAAGCAGTAGAGAACTCTGCCTGAATCAGTCACTGTATAGTGAATAAACTTGAAGCTTCCCCTGTACACTCCTGGGAATCCTGGGGGCTTAGGGTATTCACAGTACATAGGAAAGAGATCTGAGAGGCCCAGCTATGTAGCAGGCTCATTCAGTGGACCCAAGTAATAGACAAACTTCTTTGTCTATTACTTCCTCCATGATGGTAAGGAACAAAGGACAAGAAATATTTAGGAAAAAAAATTTATCAAGGCTCACAGGTACAGAAAATGACAGAAGCAGACAATGTCTAGTTTATGTTGCTCTATCTACAGTAGCATCAAACAACTAAAAATTGTAGAAGGGTAGAGACAGTTCTCATGGAAAGGACAGATGTGGTCTTGGAGTGATGAGTTTGAGTACCTAGATGATATTCCATCGAGGTCCCTTTGTCAATGTACTCTGTGGTCTGAAGGTGATGGGGAAGTATCTCCACTGGGTCTGATCTTGGATGTAATTTGCTGATGAGAATGAGCTAGGTCATCTCAAGAGGGTCTGATAATTAACAGAAGAGCTGAACATGATCTGAGTTGAACTCCATACAACAAAGTGTGGAAGAAGAGAAGCCTGTATAAACACAGAGGTCAGAACAGAATCAGAACAAAGAAAATCATTACAGTGGCACAAAAGCTAGGAGAAGATGGAGGGAGCGAGCAAATAGTGAAAGAAAGAGTATTTTTAGAGTTCAAAGATAATGTCTTTTGGTATTGTCAATCAAAAGTTGAATTAACAACATCAGTTCTATCAGCATAGAGGGTAGAAACCATACTGCAAAAGGGTGAGGACTGAATGACAGGCAAGGAAAAGAAGATGATAGAAGAGAGTATTGTGCACCAGGAGTAGATTACTCCTAGGAACAAGTGAGTGGAGACCTGACAGAAGCTGCCCAAAGAGGTGAGAAAGAAAAGTGTTCATTGGACAGCAAAGTTTGAGCACATTCCTTGTTTTCAAACAGAAATTGAGAGTTTAAATATAGGAAAAAGAGAAGTTAATTGGTGGACCAAAATTCCATAGAAGGCCAGAAGGTGAAGGAGAGGGAGAGGGCGTAAATTCTGAATGAGAGCCATATGACTTTCAGGTCACAAAGCAACAAGGATAGAAGCAGACATGTTTTATAGGTAAGACAAATGGGAAGGTTAGGGAAACCAGGCCTTACAGAAGAAATTTCCTCAATGATGAAAGTCAGAGCATATTCTGAAAAGGAGAGACATTGGGATTGAGGCAGGCAGTGGGGGAAAGTTAAGGAAGTATTGGACGGCCATTGTGAGAAATGAAAATGAAAGAGCAAGAAATCACAGACAACTGAAAAAGAGTGATAGAAAATGCTAAGGCCTTAGGTGAGACCCCATAAACTGTGATGCTGTCAGACTTCCTGTTTCTATGAGTTTCTTCTTTTTTTTTTTTTTTTGGTGGGACTGGGGGTTTGAACTCAGGGCTTCCTGCTTGCAAAGCACGTGTTCCATTGCTTGAGCCACATCTCCAGTTCTCTATGAGTTTTCTCAAAAAGTGCCTAGCGAGTGGGCCTAAGGGTCTGAAAAGGTGAATTCCAGCATTCTAGTCAGAGAAGAGGTGGGTGTACTGGAAGACTTCACTAACAATGGGTTGTGATGAAATCTGGTCACCAACGCGCTTCGGGTTAAAGACAAAAAATCGTATGTTCTCCCTCATATGTGGACATTAGATCAAGGGCAAACACAACAAGGGGATTGGACTATGAGCACATGATAAAAGTGAGAGCACACAAGGGAGGGGTGAGGATAGGTAAGACACCTAAAAAACTAGCTAGTATTTGTTGCCCTTAATGCAGAGAAACTAAAGCAGATACCTTAAAGCAACTGAGGCCAATAGGAAAAGGAGACCAGGAACTAGAGAAAAGGTTAGATTAAAAAGAATTAACCTAGAAGGTAACACCCACGCACAGGAAATCAATGTGAGTCAATGCCCTGTATAGCTATCCTTATCTCAACCAGCAAAACCCCTTGTTCCTTCCTATTATTGCTTATACTCTCTCCTCAACAAAATTAGAGATAAGGGCAAAATAGTTTCTGCTGGGTATTGAGGGGGGGAGCGGGAGGGGGTGGAGTGGGTGGTAAGGGAGGGGGTGGGGACAGGGGGGAGAAATAAACCAAGCCTTGTATGCACATATGAATAATAAAAGAAAAATGAAAAAATAAATAAATAAATAAATAAATAAATAAATAAATAAAAAAAAAAAAAAAAAAAAGAACAGGAAGAGAGTCAGGAAGGCACTGGCCGAATGGAGAAACTACTGGACTTAAAGAGCTGGAGAGGCTGGTGATCTCAAGGAGTAGGTCTTATGAGGGTGGACTGGTGTGAGAGCTCAAATGGCGCAGTTATGACAAGACATCTGTTTAGAGCGCATACACAGACATTAAAACGAGAGGCGGTGTGATGGTTTAAGTCAGTGCAATTACAAATAGACTAGAAGATCTGAAACTTTTAAAAACATTCCTCCAGAGTCGAGTCCTGTGAGTGCCATAGCATAGGAGCACAAGTCATCCTTGGGGATCAGTTCACCTACTGCAGAAATTCAGTCACCTTCAGTGGGAGCACAGCAGCTGTTTAGAAGCACACAGCAATACCGCGCAGCAGTTTCTGAGCAAATGAGGAATATAATATCCAAACAAGATTACAAGAGGGGTTTAGGTAGGCAGGATATAATTACCCAAACTGGAGTCACCGGGAAGAACAAAGCTGATTTTCTACCCTTAGCAAAACAAACACGGGAGCCTCAACAGCTACTAATAGTTTGTGATTTTTCATTTTGTGTAAAATAAAGTTGATTTGTCACTTTATCTTACTCAGTGCAATGGTATTCAGAAAAAGAATTGAAAAATAAAGCAGTGAATTTATCTTCCAATTAATCTACTAGGAAGATTAAAGAAAAGTCTCGTTGAGGGATACCGGGGCATAAAAACACTGCTAAAATTGCAATCCCCGCCTCTCACTCCTAACAGTCATACTGCAGCTGGATCACCTCTAATTTCATTTGATTGAAGACAAAGACAAAGTAGCCATATTCTTTCAGAACAAAAATGAACAGCCATGTGGGTTTTTTACATAGTACTCTGCTTCGGCAAAAAGCCACAGAACTTTTTTTAAAAAATTGCTTCCAAGGATGAAAGTGACTTTGCCAAGCAAAGTGGCTTCAAAACAGGCCTCAAAAATACTAATAGAAAGACAGATGGTTCTACTAAGAGCTTGGCTGCCAAAATGAAAAAAAAGAGTTAAAAAAAAAAGAGAGAGAGAGAGAAATGCTATTGAAGCTGACTGCAAAGTTATCTGATGACTACAAATACTTTTGTCCCATAGCAAGTGCTAACTCTGCCTCCAGGCTGAAGCAGTCACAGTAGTAACTTCCCCACAGCAGTGTACCCTGTGTTCCCACCCTCCGAAGTAAAACCTGTGAGTGCAAAGCCCTGAGAATCAGCACAACGAGCCCTTGCTCTGCAGAAGCAAAATATTGCATCGCAGAACTCCTGTTTAGAAACAGACCCACAAGGAAAATTGCTTTTCTTTTCAAAACTGCCTGTCACGTTTTCTTTTTCTAATTCCCCTTTCTCTCCTCCTCCCTGTCACCAAAGGGCCCACGGGCCCTATGAGTTTAGATGATACAAACTCAATTTGTATAAAAAAGGCAGGAAGCAACACCACAGAGAGGTGAAGATAGTCTGTAAGGATGGAGAAATAATCCAGCAAAGACACAGTGCAATTTTCTTCTCAAGCTACTACTGTAATATTACCTCTACTTTATTTCCTTCAGGGCAACTGCCATTCCTCTTTAACCAGATTGCTACTAGATATAATAGAAACGGAAATATTATATGGTCACTGACCTCCCTTTCAATGCCTCATTTCACTACTGCATTTTTACTTTTGCATGATGTGTTTATTGTTACCGTTGTTACTAGGATACAACCATTTTCAACACAGAATTGAGGCCTCCATCTCTCTAAGGCCCTGAGATTTCATTCTTAATGCTATGCAGTTTGGCCTAAATATTCTTCTTATCTTATACTAGACTTCATTTTCAAAACTCAAGTATTACATCCTTATAAAGCAACATCGTAATATATGTCAAATTTCAACCAAAATGATTATACTTCTCACACATGTAATACAACAAGGAATATCTGTTGACTTTAGCAAAAATCTCTGCATTAAAATATGATAATCATAGAAACTTAAGGGTGGCCAAAAAAGCAAACAAACAAAACAGCTATGTTTGGAAATCAGAAAGCAACTATGAATGAGTATAGGAGAAACACAGCCATTTTATTTGTCCCAGGGAATTCAAGCTGATTAAAAGATTTCAAAAAGGTAATGACGAAAAGTATCTCAAACAACGCTGTATTTAAGAGTTCAGTTATCATCCTAACATTGCTGTTTCATGAAGCAGTATCTTACACAGCTGTTGCTAGATAGAACCTAAATCTTTTTTGCAATACAACTCTGTTTCCTTAAATGTGTGTGATATTTGTGTTTGTTGTCAAGGTTCCTGACAGAACAACAGCATGGTTTACAGGTGTATGCAGAGCTGTCTGTTCACGTGAACAGAATCTGGCTTTGAGAATACTAGCAAGATCTTATAGCCTGCATTCCTATGTCAATTTTCAAGAAAATAAAAGAAAACATAAAATTTTATGGTCAACATGAGATACAATATAGTTTTCAATTATATTTCTCAAGAGTTCATTATCAGGAAATTTAATGAAATTCACTAATATTGACTATTGATTTAAAATATTTTGTACAATGGCTTAAAGTAGAAATTATCAGTGATTTTGCATGGTAAAAAACTCAGTTAAACCTAAGTTCTTTTGAAAAATTATACCTAGAAATTATCAATTGAGGGGATGGTGAGCCATGGTGATGGCTAATGAGGATGGGACTTTCTTTGGCTGTGATGAGGATACTCTGAGGCTGGACTGTAGCTCAGTAGTGCAGCACTCACCTGGCATGTGCAAGGTCCTGGGTTTGATTATAAGCACCACAAAATAAAATAATAAAATAAATAAATAAAAACGCAAAGGGAAAATATTCTGAATTTCTGTGGTGATGGCTACAAAACATTGAGAATAGAAAAAAATATTGAATTGTATAAGTTAAAAGGGTGAGTTTTTGTATGTGAGTTCAATCTTAATTAAAAAATAAGCAAACCAACAAAAGTCACAAAAATACATGCCTAGTGCAAGACTGAGTATGCTTTGAAATGGTCATGTCCCGTGTCAGAATGCAGTACTGTTTTGTATTGTGGTAAAGCACTTGTACATAGATTAGTTCATTTGTACTTCTTCCAGCCTCTTGGAGACTAGAGGTAGGTTAGGGGTTCCTACTGCCAATTTTATTAATAAGGAAAATAAACAGTTTTTAGAATCTATACATGATCATGGAGCTATTAATTTCTTGATTGTTCCTAAGAACTTATAAAACAAATACAAGAATTGTCTAAAATAGAAATTTACATAAAGAGTACAAAACACTGGAACAAAACTAATTCCCACATGTTTTCTCAGTGTGAAAAAAGGACCACATTTAAACAATCTTTGAAAGATACAATTCTATGTTTTAAGAGGCTTTTGTACTAAGTGTGGCATTTGGATTGGTTTTAACTTTCATCTTTATATATTATTTTGCTTTATGCTCATTACACCAAATATTTTTATTTTTCTACATGCATACATACATCTTACTTTAAGGGTCTGAAAACTTATCAGGAAAACAGATGCAACAGCAACAGAACATGCAATAGAAGGATATTTGATACAGGATTTATCATAGACCGTATCGTAAAGATCTTGGATTGTTAGTAGTTGTTGTCTACTTTGCTCAAAAGTAGGAAAAAATTCTTTGAAACATAGCTAAAAAAAGATCAAAAATGTACATTTTTTTACTCCCATAGCCGTAATTTTCATAAAAAGTATATATTATTAGCATTTACTTCAAAATTTCCTGAAATCACTCCCAAATTTGACATTTTTAGATTGCTTTTAAAGATTTTCCTATGCCTCTACTATTTATCTTAATAATAGCACTGGATTATAAAAACCTTTTAACATTGTGTTTTTCTTGCCTATGTTGGTTCCAAGAGACCTTTTGTTCTTCAACCTGTAGTCAAATTTGATTCTACATGGTGTAGCTGAAAACTTCACCTGACTGATCCCAGAAATAAAACCAAGCATATATGGTCAAATAATTTTTGATAAGAGCACCAAGAACACAAAATGAGGAAAAGGCAGACATTTCAATAAATGTGCTGGGAAAACTGGACAGAGACATGCAAAAATTGAAACTGGACTTTTATCTGACAATATACACAAAAATCAACTCAAAATGGGTTAAACACCTATATGTAAGAAAATCCAAGAAGAAAACAGCAAAAATATCTCTTTGACTTTAGTGTTGGCAATGATTTAATGTCACACTAAAACTCAGACAAAAGTAAAAGTAGCAAGTAATACCATATCAAATTAAGAAGATTCTGCATAGCAACAGATACAAGCAACAAAATGAAAAGACAGTCTGTAAACATGAGAATATCCCATATGTGTAAGGAATTCACATAATTCAACAGCAAAACCAAAACAAAGTAACAAAAAATAGGAAAAATGGACATAAAACTGGAATATTCTTCTGAAGTAGACATGAAAATGGCCAACAGGTATATGAAGAAATGCTTAGCATCACTAATCACCTGTGGCAAGTCAAAACCACCATGAGATATCGGTTCACACCTGCTAGCATGGGTGTTATCAAAAAAGATAAGAGATAACAGATGTTAGCAAGGTATGGAGAAAAGAAAACCCTTGTATGTTGCTGAGGTGAATGTAAATTAGTACAACCATTCGAGAAAATAGTATGGAGGACATTCCTAAGAAATTAAAAACATAACTATTACATCCCTGACAACCTCTCTTCTAGGCATGCCCAAAGCAAATGAAATCAGTTCTGGGTAGAGATATCTGCACTCCCATGTATTACAACATGATTCCATCATGTATTACAACATGATTCACAATAGCCAAGATATGGAAACAATCTAGTTGTCTGTTGATGAATAAATGCATAAAGAAATTGTGCAGTACATACATACAATAGAATATTATTCAGTCTTAATGAAAAAAGATGACAGCTTATTCTTCCAGTTTCATTAAGAGAAACAAATCAGATGTAGAAAGAAAAATACTGCATGATCTCACAGTAGATGTTCCAACAAAAGTAGCATATGTAGAAGCAGAATGTGGAACCGTGGTGACTATGGATAGAGGTCAAAGAATATGAAGTTACAGTACTGTAGAATGACTACTTCTAGGGATCTACCGTACATCATGAAAACTATAGTTAATAATATTTAATGTATGCTAATGTTTGTTAAGATAGTAGTTTTCCATGTTCTTATCACACACACATATACACACACACATACAAGAAGGTGCATTGATGGATATGTTCATTTCCTTGACTGCATATACACATAAATAGTGAAATGTATATGCATACATCTAAATATATACATAGTGAAATGTGTATCACAACATCATTTTGTATGCTTTCACCATAATAAAATATGAATGAATAAATAGACTTTTACCCATACTCCCCCCCCCAAAAATCTTCACCTGTTTTAGGACCAAGAACAAGTTTTTCCTCCAAACCCAGTTTAAGAATCACTGTCGTTAAAAAGACAGTTTACACTCTACAAGCAAAACATATGTTCACTAATTCATTGAGTTCCCACTTTATGCCAGGCATTGTTACAGTTTCTAGGGATATTGCTCTAGAAAGGCAGAAATTGCTCTAGAAAAATCAAAAGGGAGCAGAGGAAAAGGATAGCTGGAATGGAAGTTGCAATCGGTGAATTGATGTCAAGTGTGACATGTGAAGACCTCGAGCAACCGACAGCCAACCTCTCAGGCTTCTAGGGAAGAGCACTCCACACAAATGAAGAGGAGATGCTAAAAGCCTAAGGTAAGAAAATAATTAGTGTTTACGAAACAATGTTGTCTCCTCTTGTAGGTGTGCCATATAACTGTCTCATTTGGTTGAGATTATTTGTGTCTATCTCCATGGCTCAGCTGTCCTCAGAGCCAGGGCATGCCTAGCTCACATGTACCACGGTGTCATGCATAATGACTCCTACACAGCAGATTCTTACTATTTGTCAATGAACCTGCATATGTATTCACTCTTAAAAAAGTCTATCTTCATTTCCTCTTTCAATAGTGAGAATCTTATCAAAGCATTAGTTTCTATACAAATGGATCTTACACTTAATTTCCTCTTCAGGTTTCATGATTTTTCTTCAATTACGGCAATTAACTGAAACCATCCATACTGCCCCCACTCTGTTTTACTATCCTCAGATCCTACTTTTAGTGTGAATAATGCTAACAGATTTTGTGCATTTCATTAGGTAGGGAAATAAGAACTCTGAGGTGTCCTTAATGAAAGAACCCAACACCTGCTATTACATGTTACTTATGAAAAAAAGGACAATGTTGCTTACTTGTTTGGAATGAATGTAAATGTAACAATAATTAGGAAATAAGTTCAAACGTGAAACACTGTGAGCCATTAAATGTATTTAAAGTTTGGAATGTCTCCACTACCAGCAAGATACAAAGCAACTTGTCCTAAAGGTACAGAAATAGAGGAAATACAGAGCTTTCTTTGCAGACATGATCTTGTATGAGTTCAGACCCCTCAAAAAACTCACAGAAACTAAGCCTGAAACAAAATCTTTTCATTCAAAATAATCAAATGAATCGCTTCTTCCTTAAACTATACATCATTTCAATGCAGAAAATAAACGTGATTATATGCTCATATTTCGCCTATTCAATTCTTCTCAGTGTTATTCCAACTTCTTAGTTAGAAGGTGAGAGACTGGTGTGAGTGGCTTGTGTTTAGGAATTTCTTTGTTGGTCTATAGCATTAAAAGAATGCACAGGGTCAATAATGAAAAATGCCACATGAGTGGTAAGACGACCTTTAGGCAGCATTCATGCAAACAAAAGCAAAAGCGACATCTCAGCAACTCCCCAAATGCAACCAGAGGCAGGTGAGCATCTAGCTCTATCCTTAGGATGAGAAAAATCATCTCTGAGTGACAAGGCATGCTGCCTCACAGTCTCAGATGGAACGCAGCTCTACAAGAACTGAGGATGCTGCAGCAGTAGGCCGTTCACTACAACATTTGCTGCTGAAAATAAAACATGTGACATTACCAGAAAGGCCATGGTAGACATTTCTTCAGCTGAAAATGTGAAATATTTTTGTAACTGGACAACCCAGTGAATACGATGTCATTTATGTAATCAAAATTTTTGAGACTTGTAGTCACGAGGAAATACGATTCAATCGCCATCACAAATGCATTCAATAACAAGAAGTTTTATACATTACTTGCCATGATCTAAGCAAGGGGTAGCTAATTTCTCTGCTTTGTTAACTGACTTCAAAAACAAAGCACCATAATTTCACACAATGATGATATTCAAATAAAGATGGATTATGTGATACCACGGGTGCGTTACTAAATCTATAGACTGCTTTCTTGATTAGAAATAATTTCACTTTAAGTCCATGCAATTGTGACAATTGTAATTTCATATATAAGTTTTGCTGTAAGAAAAGAAAACAGAGACTGACTGTGAATTTTTTCCATTCATCTGCCCTATATCAAAGATATTTTCATAGCTGTTACTGTTAAGAGCTTTCTTACTTCCCTCAGTTTATTGCATGATGCTTTATTTAATGTTAACATTTTCAGTTTTATTCTTACTAAATCGCTAAATCCTATGAGGGACTGAGGGTGTGATTCAGTGACAGAGCACTTGCTACATATGCAAGGCCCTGGGTTTGACCCCAGGATTTCTAAACAAAAAAACAAAGAACTCCAATCATCTGAATTAGATACTCTGTTACCCTAGTTTATAGGTAATGAAACCATGGCATGCTTTCATTTGAACAGAGAGCAAGTGAAAGGTCTGGAGTTCAGACCCAAGCAGTCCGCCTACAAACAAGGCTTCAACCATGATGCTTTCTGTCACTCCAGCAAAGGATGTGACATGGGTAAACAATTTTGCATATTCAAGTGAATTGTAACAGCAATTAAAACAAACTAGAAATCACACATAAAAACTTAAAAGGAAAAAGATACATATAGAATATGGTACAAATAAAAAGCCTGAATAAAGCTATAAAGTTTAATTGCAGTAAGTATAAGTGGACTAAGATCATAAATTTGAAAGACTGAGATCAATAGATTGGATACTTAAAGTCCAGCTATGTTTTGTTTATAAAAGATAAAATTAATTCATTATTATAAAAAAACTGAAAACTTGAAAATGGTAAGCAAAAAGATCCAAAAGTGTCTGTACTGGTACCACAAAAACAGACTTGAAACATACAATGCAATTATGGTTAGTGAGTTTTTAGAAAGAATACTAAAAGTTTCAATTCAACAGGAAGATATAATAATTCTTAAGCTATATGCATCAATAAAATAGCCTCACAATTTAGGAAGCAAAAATTGAGGGAATTACAAGGAGACAGTAGCAAGACTCCAGCATTGCTGGACAGTTTAACACAACTTTCTTAATTGTCAATAGTTCAAGTATACAAAAATATTTGAAAATCTGGATAAAATTATTAGCAAGCTTAATCTAATAATATACATAGAATTCTGTATCTGATAATTACAAAATAAAAGCACATTTCAAGACACATCAAACATTTATAAAAATTATCTACACACTAAGCCACACATGAGTAAATTCACAGTCTGAGACCATGCAAAAGTATCTCATAAAAATTTGGTTTTTAGATGGAGAGGGAAAAGTTCATTTTTAAAAATGGACTCCAAGAACATCAATTTCACTTTTTGAATGAGTGGTTTTGGCTTTAACCTCAGGTCTATGAAGTACATTTTAGAAGAAGATAAAACATTTACCAAGGAGGGATTGAGTCTGTATTTCCATTAAAATACAATTTGATTACTGAAATATGATCCTTATTTTTTCAATGTGCTTTGCTATTGACAAGTGGGATCATTAAAATCTCTGTGTTTGTTCTAATTAATGTGTGGGTGGTTGGCAGGAATTAGAGGTTATTTAATATTATGTAGTGGTTAGCAATTCAAAACCTGTATAGTTTGAAGATTGCACTGTTGGGGAAAGTAAGCAAGAAGAATAAATTTAAAGCCACTATGTTCTTTAAAAATCAGCATCACAAACAAAGCATAAACACTCTGAACACATATTTTAAACTCCTGGTACAAAATCTTCCACCCTGAAACAAGAAAGACTATAAATGACTGCAGAAATTTGAAATACATATATGTATGCATGAAAATGTTTTGCAGAAATTCAAAGAAAACCTGACAGATGAACATGAGAATATGTTGATAGTAAATAAAGTAAAACTTGATCTAGTCTTATAAAATAAAGATCATTTCACTAATTCTATACAGATTGTGATAAAATTGAAATCTTTAAAATTTACACTAAATCTTATTTGGTATCTGAATGCTTGTACTCCAGACACTTTAAATGACCCTAAGTATAAATATACTCAATATTTTGATATGTATTTGAATATACATCAATATTTTGATATGTATTAAAACCATATTTTTATTTATACTCAATAATCAATAATGAATAATTATAAATAATTATTGTTGCAGCCTTTACATAAATCTATTAAGGAAGTAAATTCTCCAATGTGATACGCAAGTAATTAAGAAAACTAAGCCTGAATATTGGTATAAATTTCTTGTTGAGCACATTTCTAGTTGTAGCAGAGGGACAGGCAGGCTTAAGATTTTTCAGTCTCTTGGTTAATCTGCCTGGTGTATGACTGCCTGTACTGCCAGTGACATTATTCTTCTATATGTTTCACTGAATAATTTAAAAGTGAAATGAGATGCACAGAATCACCCAAAAGAAAACTTTTGTAAAAACTTTCATTCAAATCTTTGAATTATGGGTGTTACCATGGTTCAAACTTGATCTGTAAAAATGTCACTGTATCACTCATTCTTATGGGATCATTCATCTTTCAAAACCACTGTTTTTCATTTATTATACTAACACATAATGATTACTGTTTACATAGATACTATTAAAGGTCACATGTGGTTCTCAATACCATGGGTGTGCTTAGCAAAATCTGATCCTCACCATAGTTTTAAACTTCAGTCTATAAATGACTCACCTCCACAAAGGCTCTAACAAGAGAAAAAACTCAATATTTCAGCATGTGCATTTATCAGGAATGGAAAGCACAGCATTTCAAAATCCAAGAAAAATGGTATTTCAATTTTATTAGCAACTGGTTTTTACTTGACGTTTTCGATGTATTTGCTGACAGTTTTCTTATTAAATCTTTCCCTGCACTGGTCCAAACACTTCATTGGTTGCTCAGTTCTTTTCACCACTAATTTTGAGTAGGGGGAAAAAAGAACTTTTCAGCCAGCATATAGAGTCAAAAATATTGAGGTTAACAAAAGAGGTTAAGAAAGATGGGACTGGAAGGGTGAGAAAGAGGCAAAGGGAGACTTGAGAGAGGTAAGCACATGGTGGCTGAGATGTAAGTACTGTAGAGAGGAAAAAAAATAAAGAATATGTATTTCAGCACCCTCCTAATTCCAGGATTGTACCAGAAGTATAATGGAAATTTCCAGGTTCATCTCTTTTAACTAGAAATGTGCTCTACTCTTAGTTCTATTTCTAAGCAACTATAGGTATTAAACAGCAATTTACATGTGATTTGCATGTTTTTTTGTACTTGTGGTTTTGGTAAGTCTTCCAAACCTAATGACTGTTCCTTTGGCCAGCAGCATAAATGCTATAATCACACAATTATTGCACTGGGAACAGTTTAATTCAGCATTTTGTTCTCAACCACAGAACAATTACTCAACAATTTCGGTTAACCAGACTAGCTAGCTGCCTGGAGAGAAAGAGGAATATCCACAAGAGCTATTGTCTTCCATAAAGGCACCCACCAGATGAGCTGGAACTCCTGGTGTTGCTCGGTTCCCCTCATCTCTTCAGGGTCTTTCCCATATCTGTCCCAATGAAAAATGACAAACTGCAGGTCTTCCTTTAAGGACTAGTTATTTGTTCAGTTCTTTTAATTATACATTTGCATATTTTTAAAAGAACATAAGATTTTGATGTGCCTGGAAAAGTAGGCCTATACAGAAACATACTTTAAAAACATTTAATATAATGATAGCTGATACAAAGAGCTGCGAATTCAAAAGAATGAGTTTAAAACTCTCCCTTCCAGGCGCCCTATGGAGCTGAAAGTGATGGAGAAAGCTTCAGAACTGTGGGGATCTCATCCATCACTTAAATTACATGACTTCCTGACAGCACCACTGGCTGAATGTCAACCTGCATTCTCCATTCTTAATTTTAAAATAGAAGTGGAGGTGATGAACACAATCAAGGCTGTGAAAGTTCTTTTTATATTGTTATTTGTTTAATATTAATTTTAACTTATCAGAACAGAACAGCATACAACTAAGCATATTACAATAAAGCATTTGTTTTAATGCTTTCTGAATTTTCCTGTGTGAAAATAAATGTACACTGAAACCTTCATCATCATCCCTGACTTTCTCATCAGCATAATGTTTAGGTCAGCATTGCATCCTATTCATAAGTCTTGAAAGTATTGAACAAGAAAGTACCAAGTGACAACCTGAGCCCAGCAGTATTCAAGGGTAGTACTAGATTGAAACAGGAGGCCCTCCAAGATAGAGGCATCACCTATGCTCTCCAACTGTTCTGACCCTAGTCTCTTTTGTTGGTTCCTTCCTCTTTCTACTCTCTTACTTTTACTCTAAAGAGTAGACAGGGCGAGCAGTAAAACTATAATTTCACATTAGAGAAATCCTAACTCGTTGTAAACAGCAAAACGATGGTTTTACCATGTAAAGCTCCCTTAAAACCAGAAAACAGCCTAAACATAGAGGCAATCCCCTGATCAAGAAGCAAGAACAGATGATCTGAGAATTCTGGAAACTTAAAATTCTAATTGTGTTGGTCTCTGTATTTAAGTAAACCAATGAGTAGTGTGTGGTGAGATACATTAAGAAGAGCTGTGTTAGGCTGAAGTCACTTACTGCCTGAAGTACACTAGTCTACAAGGGAAACTTAACTTCATTCGTTTATAATATATATTTTTAAAAGCCCCAAAAGCCTAATTTTCCAAACAAAAATCTAATGTGGAGTAACACTAATTGTATAAGCTGGGCAGGGAGGCTCAAGTACACTCACCGTGATTGGGCCTTCTCTCATTAGCATGATCTCACCCCATAGGAGACTCTTGGAAAACTGTGGACCCTGTGAAAGCTTTTCAATACAACTTGAAGCTATTGACTTACCATTTGATTCCATTACTATTATTCAATACCAAAACTTGGTGATTCAGTTAACGCAATGGAATATGCTATGTCTAGTTAACAGAATCCTGTGCGCAGTTAGTATATACACTACAAATTCCTACTCCAAGTTAGAGTATTTTTATCTTTTAAATAAAAATAAAGGGCAACAATCTTCCACACAGTAGTCACAGAATTACTTTCCCCTTAAGCATGAAATTCATTTCCCATATATTGTACAAGTCCCTGATATAATTCTTAATTCTTTAACCCAGGTATTTAAGTCAGCTATAATTAGAGAGTGAACATTTGTAGAACAGAGTAAAATCTATAAAAAGAGAATGCCAAAATAGTATCAAGACTTTTTTGAATGAAAATAACTCAACTTAGTGCAAAATATATGCTAACAAATGAGCCAGATATTAAATTCAGAAAGAGAAAAAAAATTGGCTATATCCTTGTCACTTCCTGGTTAATTTGGCTGAGAGCCAATTTTCCGATATTATGACCATCCTGTAGCCCCAGTACGTGTTTTATTTATTTATTTTTGTATTGCATAAAAATATGAGCTTAACAAGGGAAAATGTGAAATGGATGACATATTTTAGAACAGCTTCTCCCGGAATACAAAAATATTCCCCAACTCAAACTGAAACAAGTAGGGGAAGTACCAAGCAATGCCAATTGGCGACTCTGTAATGCCATTCAAACTTCACAAATACTGGGCTCCCAAATGGATTTTAATTATTCAAAAGAAAACTAGGAAATGGTTCAAATATCAATTGCTTTCACATAAAGACAAATTCTCTTTTAAGAGAAACATATGACATATCTTTTCACTATCCTATAACATGGCAGTGATTACCTGTTTGGTTGTTTCTTTTAGTGGGGCAGTAGTAGGAAGGGGAATTCTTTGCTCTGGTCAACAAGATTACATTATGTCTCTCAAAAATTATGTTTTATATAGAATAGAAAATGCAAGAAAGTGGATGTATTTACTATTGAAAGCATAGAGTAAAGCTTAATTCACAATGTCCAGGTACTACTCCATTAGAACAAATTCCAGGGACAAGTAATAAGCAGTTGCTGTGGACAGGCAGTCTTTGTAGAGAAGGGGGCCTCTGATATGATGTTAGTGTCAAATCACACACGGGCCACTGTCAACTCAGTTTGCTACTGAAGACTTGCTTTGCTGTTTGTCATTGGTTCTGTACAACGTGATTCTGTATCTCTTGCACTGAGACTCAGTGGGACAGCCTTAAGGCATCTAAATATTTTCATTTATAGTGTAAATACCCACTAGTTACAATAATATTACTTAACCTTGAAAAATGTCTGGAATGTATGGAATTAGGGAATAAAACTAGTACTTTCAAGGCAGAATTTTGAGAACATGAGGCAAAATAACTTCAGATCAAAATTATTAGAGCTCCTGATCTGCATACTGGTTATCTAATGATGCTTGCAAGTGTGTGTGTGTGTGTGTGTGTGTGTGCATGTGTGTACATATATATATGCATACATATATATGTACATGTATATACATGGCATGAAGTTTCTATCTACAGTATTACATATGACATGGAGAAGAAATGATAGAATCACTTTTTGAAAGAAAAAAATCACTTTTTAAGACAGTTTCTAAAGGTAAACAACATTTTTAATGACTTAAGAATCACAACTACACTTTCAATATGCAAGGAATTCATAAAATTTTAAATCACAAATCAGGGCCTGCATATTCTGAGGCTGTGTTTTGACAGAGTCCTTCCTCACATGCAGAAGCTCTGAGTCCCGTGCTGGCTCACAGTAACACTGAATTAGCAGGCACAAAACAGAGCTTTATATGATTGCAATAGCCCATATCCAGTAACACTGCCTGAGCACACAGAATAATGGGCCACTTACAGCTGCACACCACATACAGCCATCTCGACAATGGCAAAAATGAAGCACTGGGGACCATTTCCTCTGAATCAGGGTTATTGGGCATTGCCAGTCCCACTTTTTATTCCCCCATTTTAACAAAAAAGTTTTGTTTTGTGCTTCAGTCAGCCTGCCTTGATCGGCATTCACATATTAGCCTCTGCCCTAGAATAGTCTCGACAATAGTATTGGTTACATTTGTGTTTTCTATTAAAGCCTGATAATCCTTTAAGAACAGTTGAACCTTCAGGTCCCACACACAAACTCTTTCGGTAGACCTGTTGGGCAACAGTCATGCAGATGCTATACTTACGTCTTGTTTGCAAATGGCTTTTACGTGGTCCTTTGGGGCTGTCAAGTGGTGTGGCCTGACATCCCCAATTCAGCACGACAATGATAGAGTTCTCATCTCACTTATAATGTGATGCTTAGTCACCTCTAATACTGAGCTGCACTTAGAAAATTATTTTTAGACATATGACAACATTAATGACAAGTTTCCAGCCACACTGTGTCATTAAATAATCAGGAAGTAACATCTCCAGTTAATCAAATGGTTTTGATACTTTCTAAATGGAAACACTGCAAATCTTGCATTTTGCTTAAAGCAATTTCAGTGGGGAACACAGTAACTTCTCCAGAGCAAAAAATTTCATGAGATTCATTTGACTTTGCACTAACCATAAAAACATTTAAATTGCAAAATGGGAGTGGCTATAAAGTTACCTGAGTGGTCTAGCCAGTATATGTAACTGTCATTTCTCAAGCCTTACTTACATTCTATCACTCTCTACTTCTTGTTTTCCAGTAGTTTAGGAAGTTGTCAGAGAGAGACCTTCTGTTAAATACTGTACAAGTGACTGCCATCATGAGTCTGTTGGTATTTTTTATGACATGAGTCTATCATTAACTACAAAAACCCACCTCAATATACCCACAATGTAAATACACGTTTGAGTTTCTTATCTGAATTGCTTGGGACCAGGGTGTTTTAGATTCAGATTTTTTTTTTTTTGGTGTATTGACATACACTCAAGATATGTTGGGATGGTACCCAAGTCTAAACACAATTTTCATTTTGTCTCATATATACCATGTCGAGCTACCCTGAAGGCAATTTTATAGAATATTTTAAATAATTGTATGCATGAAAACACAGTGTGATAGTTTCTGTCTGTAGCTTCATATCCATGATTGAAATGCTTTGTATTCTGGAGCATTTCTGATTTCGAATTTTCACATTTGGGACAATCAACCTGTATCCTGCGTATGCCTTTAATTATGACCTCTGAGGACAGGGATTGTGTCCGTTCCATCTCAAGGAGTAGGTGTTCAATAAACACTTGTTGAATTAATGGTTAGGTAGATGAGAGTATATCCTTTTAGACAAAAGATCAAGAAATTTTATGTAATGTTTCCCACTTATTCCAGTATTTCATAAGCATCTCTTTCAGAAAATTTCCTGACAGAAACCTCTAAGCTACTATAAACTCATTTTCTTTTGTCTTCCCTTCCTAGAATGGTCCTTTCGTATATCTGATGGCTGCTGCTAAGTGAGTATCACTCAAGGCTCCTTCTGAAGTTCAGAGCATATATTCCAACACTGCTTGCTCAATTTTCCCCCTATACGTGCAATGTCTCATTGCTTTCAATTTTATTGATTGTACTCTTTAGTTTGCCTAAATTATTTTAAATTCTGATTCAATGACTGGACCCCTGTCCATTTATTATTATCTCTTTCTATGCTTTCAGTGTCAGAAAAAATGAGTACATTCTCCATCAGAAGATATACTAAGGGCACAACTTTGGCACTGAAATTACTTGAAGGAGACACCTTTGAGATTCATGCATGTACATCCAATTTCTTGTTGACATTGTTAATTTCATGAGGTCCTCAAACTCAAAAAGGAAAACCTGAACTATTCTCCATAAGGAATCTGCTTCTAAATCATGTCATTATATCTCAGGAAGGGTCACTGCATCAACCAAGGTCTTGTGCCGATTCCCATTCATCATTTAACACTCAGCTCAGGCTCACTTCCTCCAGGAAGACATGCCTGGCCTCTAGGTCCTTATTCATGCCCTTGTCTCTTCCTAGTTTGGGGGAGGAAACATATACATTCTTTCATTCACCACATTGAATTGCAATTACAAGATCTGGTTAAAAGTCAGGTCATAATTCAGGATAGGAAACCTTCCACCAGCCAATGTCAGAGTTGGAGTTAAATGACAGTCAAAGCCTACTCTTTGAACTATCCAAGCAACATAAATGAAAACACACTTGTTCATTCACTCAATTGTCCATTTCCGGGCTTATTTTGTCTCTTACGCCAAGCACTGTTAACCACTGACAATACAAAGGCATGAACTAATTAATTACCAAACTGATAAATAATGAATAAGTCTCCTACTGATCATTCCTACTTATTTCCTGTAGAAACTCCTTATTTCTTCTTCCCACTATTCATAGATTGACAACTGTTTTTTCCTCTGCCATCAGGTGTACCTAAAGTTTTGGTTTGGGTCAGAATTGGAAAGACAGACCCAAAAGTCTTCATTTGGAATGCTGAAATCCTTGAACATCAAAATCCCTAAAATCTCAAATTCTGAAATATCAGTATCCTGAAAATATAATTCTGGAAAGGTAATTTTAAAGATTCTATAGAAGACATTTACTTACATTTTAAATGGGGATTTATTTCAGAAATATATGAAAACATGACAAAGTACTTCATTAGCCATTTTTTCCCAATAAAAGAGGAAATAAAAATATATATACATATATTTGTAAGAATAAGCACTTTGGTATACTAACAAGAGTCCCATGGAAGTACAGTTATTAGCATATGGAACAGACTCACAAAGAAATGGGGTCAAAAAGTAAAAATGTACAATGTGTATCATGATGGCAAGCAATGGTGTATACCCAGCTTTGTGAACCCAGCTTTGTAACTGTGGTCTGAAATACTGTGATGAACAATCTCAGTCTTTTGATGAAATGGATCAAAATTGGCAATGGGTCATGAACACATTTGCAGTCCTTTAAACAGCCAAGATCATGAGACGTTTTACCTTTCACAAATGCAGGAAGTTTCCACATTTTTATGTTCATACTCAATGCCACACATAGAGTCAATAATGCACTTTTGCAGAGTCAAATTTGCAAAAGATGCACAAAATGAATTATAACTCCTTTAAAGTATTTACACAACTTGAACCTCAAGTATTAGACATGATGGTTTTTATTCATAGTTGAACTGTTTCTATAAATTCTACTTTTTTGAGGAATTTATTCCTTTTGTTTTCAAAAAATTATTAGTGAATGGTATTTTTTTTTAAACAGGGTCTCCCTATATATAGCCAATGCTGGCCCCACTATTCAGTCCAGTTTGGTCTTGAACTTGTGATCCTCCTACCTCAGCCTCCTGGAATTACATATGTGTGCTACCATGCCCAGCACAAAAGACTTTCTTAAAGTTATGTCATTATCTTTTCTACC
This sequence comes from Castor canadensis, assembly GCF_047511655.1. Classification (NCBI taxonomy): domain Eukaryota; kingdom Metazoa; phylum Chordata; class Mammalia; order Rodentia; family Castoridae; genus Castor; species Castor canadensis. Next base: position 20,588,187 of record NC_133391.1, on the reverse strand, counting down.
TTTGCTGTATTTATGATTTACTTATCCATAGCTTCCTTTTCTATTAATCTTGGGTCTCACCAAAGATTTGTCTATTTCAAAACTCTATTCAAATGATTAAAAAAACCATTTGGCTCTAATAAGCTTCTGTATTATATATTTGTTTCTTAGTCATTAATTTTTCTAGTGTTTAACATACTTCCCTTCCAGTGTTTTACTTTGTTGATTATTATTTCTCTACATTCTTGGGTAGACAGTAACTGATTTTCTGTATTGATGTAAGAACTTGGTACTACTTCAGCTGTGTACCAAATATTAGACATCAAAGTTATTAGTAATAAGTTCTAACTTCACTCTTGATTTCCTTTCACAAAATCCCTGATCCTTAAAATTCTTTTTGTGGCTGATTATTTATATGATTATTATACTTTTCAAATATTTGGGGGTTTATTTATATGTTTGTTGGTTTCTAAATCACATCATTATCAGTAAATACTATATGACATCCTTTATAGTAGTTGATAATGAGACTTATGACTAGTCTACAACCAGTCTTTTAGAAAGTGTATTGTATATACGTGCTTTGTAGTTGTTCTTACTGCTGTTTGTTTGTTTTGTGGTAATGGGGATTGACTTCAGGACCTCATGCAAACTAGGTAAGTGCTCCACCACTGGAGCTACACCCTGTTTTTGTATTTGTTTTAGAGATGAAGTTTCTGTAAATTTGCCTGGGCTGCCTCAATCTTGTGATCCTCTTGCTTCTGCCTCTTGAGTGTCTAGGACTTACAGGTGTATCACCACATCCAGCTTCTATATGTGTTTTTCAGAAGAATATTTCCCCTTAGATATTGGATATTGGGTTTTAAAAATTCCAATTAGATCAAATTTTTCACTAGGTTTTTCAAGTATTTTGTATCTTTAAAAATATCATATCTAATTACCTTTTGACTGTTGAGAGGGGCTTGGTAAAGCCATCCCATCCACAATGATGGTTTGTTTCTCTTTCCCTCCTGGGGTTCCACCAGCTTTGCATCATAAAATGGGGTGTATCATATAATAGATGCATTGACATTTAGGGTGACAAAACCTTCCCAGTAAATTAAACATGTCGTTATCATGCAGTACCCCTCTTTATCGCTAGTTGTGCTTTTTGGATTAAAGTTTAGCTTAGGTTTTTTTTTTTTAATTGATACAATTCTTCTGCTTTCTTTATATATTGGTGCTTGTCTAGTAAGATTTTTTAAAATCATTCTTTGACTTTCATGTTTTAATCCCCCATGCATCCTTATATGTGTTTCTCTTAATAATACCATAGAAGTAATTTTAGTTATACACAATTTAGTAAACGGTTGCAAGCTACAAATATCTACTTCAACTTCATCCATATTTTGAACTTGCTTCTACCTACTTTGTGTTTTCTACTCCACCAACTTTTAAAGATGTTTTTCCCCATTTTTTCTTGCTGTTTAATATTATTATTATGAGTTTTGGTCTTTGTTCTCTTCTGTTATGTATTTTCTTTTCTTTTTTTTTTCTTTGTAGTTGCCTTTGAAAATTTGCCATAAACTTGGCTTAAAAATCTAAAGCTAAAAATATTTTATATTTCCCCTCAAATAAGAGAATATAAGGATATTTTAGTTCTGACCATTGCCTTCTGATTTAATGTTTTATTATTTTCCAATGTACCAACTTGCCTTTTTCAATTAAATAAATATAAATAATGATCATTATAGAGACTAAGATTTATTAATGTTTTTAATTTCTTTGCTTTTCATCATTGCATCTGTACATTTATTCACCTTCTCTTCCAAAGTGCATCTTTTAGATCATTTAAGATGGCGGCACATTTATTATTTTGGCAGTGAATTCACTTCAGTGTTTACAAAAATGTATTGACTTTGTTCTTATTCTTGAAAGATAAATTGACTGCAGAACTGAATTTCAGGCTAACGTTAGCTTTTCTTACCATGTCCTGTGGGAGACTTCTGGCTTCCATGGTGATGTTTGAGATGTCTACTCAAGTCAAATAGTTAGATTTTTATAAATGATACCTTTTCCCTGACAGCTTTTAAAATCTTTTTCTTTGATATTCTACATCTCTGAACAAAATGTCTGAGTGATTTTTTAAATTTATACTGCTTGAACATATTATACTTTGTGTATGTAGACCTTATGTCTTTTATCCATTCTAAAACATGTTCAGCTGTTACCTCCTTTAAATTAACTCACCTCCATTGTCTCCTCTAGCATTTTGGGGATCTAGTTAGATGTATGTTAAAACTTCTGTTTTCCATCTTCTTTATCCTGTTGTATGTTGCTATTTTGTTCCTTTTTAATGCCAACTGGTTTTTGGTTGGTGTTACTGTTGTTTCATGGATGTATACTATAATTTACTTGTCCATTCACCCACTTGATGAAATTTGGGTTGTTTCAAGTTTCAGAGTATCATGGCTAAACTGTTATGAATGCTCATGTACACGTTTCCTTCAGAACATCAACTTGCATTTTTCTTGGGAAAACAACTAGAAGAAGTGGGATTGTTGGTTTCATATGGTATATGAAACATTAAAAAAAACTTGCAAAGCTCGACATGGTAGTACACATCTGTAATCTAAGCCATTAGGGAGTCTGGAACCTGGTTTTAATTTATGTCTTTAATTATTAAAGATGAGCATATTTTTCATACATGTTAAGATTTTGATTCAGATGATATTGAATTTACTGATATATTTGTGAAAAAGTAGCATTTTAAACTCCAAGTTTTCCAATTTATGAACGTGGCAATTATAGTTTAGACCTAAAATATCCCCTGAAGACATGCGCATTGAAGGCTTGGTTACCAGTTTGTAGTGCTATTGGGAGGTGGTGGTACTCTGGGGTCTGGTTGGAGGAAGTTAGGTCATTGTTGCCCTTGAAGCAGATACTGGCCCTTGGCACCTTCCCGTCTCTCTTTTCCTCCTGGCTGCCATGAGTGGGCAGCCTCTCCATGTGTCCCTGACACCATGGCCCAAAGTGAAGTGGCCAAGAGACAAAGCATTGAAACCTCTGAAACTGTGAGCCCAAACAAACTTTTCCCCTTTGTTTTCTTAGAGTATTTGTCACGGTGACAGACAGCTGTTTCAATAGTGGTACTCCCCATTTCTTCAGCTCTCCTTTCATTTCCTTAAGCAGGCACTTTCCAATTGAATCATAGGGGTCTAGCATATCTTTTGACAAGTTTTAAATGCATTTTGAACAACTTTGTTTTTGATTACTTCTAGCATAGAGAAATTTTTACTTTGTATTTTGGCCTTATATCCTGTGCCCCTGCTACACTTTCTAGTAGTTCTTTAATAGATTTCTTAAGATGCTCCACATAGATGGTATTATTTGTAAATAAATGTATTTTAATCTTTTTCTTTCCAATTTGAGTGCCTTTAGTTTTTATTGAATTATTGCACTGGAAGAAAGGCCCTCTTGTACAATGACTAATAGTTTGATGAGCTGGCAATTTTAGAGGAAAACAGCCAATACTCCAACATTAACTATGAAGGTAGTTAAGTTCTTTATAGAATTCCTTTATTGGATCGAGGAAAATCTCCTTCTGTTCCTAGTTTGCTCTCATGATTTTATCATGAGTAGGTGTTGAATTTTGTTAAGCCCTCTTTCTGCATTTATGAAGATAATTATTCTATTGAAATTCCTTTTGCAATAGATATTGTATTAATCTCATGAATCCCCCTTGATTTTCTCAATCATTTGTATTTTCATTTGCATTTACCTCAAACTACTCTAATTTTCTTGTGACTTTTTTGATTCCCAGTTTACTTAGAAGTCTTTCTTCAGTTTGCAAATAAATTGGGATTTTCCAGATTTTATTTGTTTAGTGATTTTAGATTAATTCCATTATAATCAGAAAATACACTAAGTTATTTTATACCTTAAATTTACAGAGACTATACTGGCCTTGAATATGATCTTCTGATAAATTTTCTATGTGTACATTAGAAGAATAATTACTCTACACCTTTGAGTATAGTACTCTGTAAAGGTCAATGAGGTTAGGATGGTTCACAGTGTTATTCTGTTATAACTAACTTTCCAACTTTGTGTTCAGTCAGTTATAGACAGAATTACTGACATATCCGTCTCTACTTGTAGATTTGTTTATAATCCTTTTAATTAATTTTTATTTCATCTTATTTACACTCAGTTACTAGGTACACAAATATTTAGGACGTCTATGTCTGTTTGATGATTTTAACCACATAATCATTGTAAAATATCTCTTGATATTTCTTACAGTATTCCTTGCTCTGAAATCTACTTTGATACAAGGAAAGCCTTCCATTTGCCTTTGGATTAGAACTAACTTAGTAGAACTTATCTTGATATTTTACTTTAGTGACCTGTGTGTATATATTAAATGGCTTTCTGTAGGCAATATATAGGTGTGAGGTAAGTCTTGCTTTTTTTTAATAACCTAATACAACAATTTCTGTGTCATTCTGATTCTTAATTTTGAATGTCTATTTCTTTATTCTTATTTTGTGGTTATCTTGGGAATTAAATTATTCATGTCTTCTTTTAGAGAAGTTTGGTTGACTCTACCAGGTTTTCAGAGGCACCTCTGAACTTCAACACCAATACTGTGGTTGAGTTTATTTTGAAAACAGTTGCCCTACTCTACAGGGTCTCTGGAGGCATATTTTTCTTCACATATCATTGAGGTCAGAGTTGCCCATGTGATTTGCTATGGCCTATAAAACATGAGAGGAATGGACGGGTGTAATTTCTGAAAAAATAGTTTAAGAGCCATGTGTATTTCTGCTCTAATCAATTTCCCTTCTGACATTAGACTGTCATGTCTCAGACCCTAGCAGCAATTTACGCCATGACCTTGGCTTATATGAATGTGGAGTCAAGCTGCTGCTTATAGACTTAACGTGAATGCAAACTGTACCTCTATGATTTGGCCTTGTGTTGATTCTGTTTCTGCAGCATAACTTAGGTTAAGCAGAGAGGACTCGGGGTCACCACTTAGAGGTGCCCCAAAACCTGCTCTCTATAATGCTGTTATTTGGCCACACAGTAAGCCCAGACTTCATGTTAGTTTATAGGGCCTTCTCTTTCTTATTTTTAATTCTTTAGATATTTTGTGCAATTCTTATAAGAGCAGGAATGCATTAAGAAGCATTTTTTTATCCAGAAACTAGTTATTTAACACATTGAAGAGACTTTGAGCATTTGTTTGTTCCTTGAAACTGCCACGGGTAAAAGTCCCACAATTTGGAGAGTGAGGTAGAGGGGAGCAAAAGGTGAACATAGGCTCCTGGTAAGAAAGGAGTTAAAACTCTCTGTTTCCCTTTGGGAGGGCCACTGCCATTGTTAAGTGTTACACATGGCAGAAAAACCAATCCTTTTCTTTTAGATAAGTAGAGACTGGGTTAATAGTTCCTATAAACATGTCAAATATTCAAGCTGAATAAAAAACTACGAAACTTGATTACCCACAAAATAGAGATCAGCCTAAATGAGTTCTTAGTCTATTGTGGCTGCTGATGAATCACTAGGTGTTCTTATTATGTTGATAGCTAATAAAAGTTTCAAAAGCTTCAAATGGAAACATATACACATATATCCAAGTCTTATAACCTTTTATGAAGAATTTAGAAGCTTAAAAATTACATGTCTATATGAAATTAGCATAATGAAACAGATCAAAATTGTACAAAAAAGGGGGGTAAGAAAGAGTAACAGTGAGGGTATAGATGGCAAAGTACATGATATGCACACATGGTAATACCGCAATGAAACCTCTTTCTACAAGTAACGTCCTCTAATAAAAAATTAAACTTATTCTTTTCCTTGAACTATTCTTACTTATTTTATCTGCGATTTCATGTAGATTTTGAAATTACATCAAGGAATTGGAGGCAGCCTATTTAGTCCTCAACCACTGCAATTCTGGTTCCATTTGCTTTTCTCTAACTGTCCAATCACTCTGAAGAGAGGTGGTGGTGATGTCCAGCATGTGTGTGCCAAGCCACGTGGCACAGCAGTCACCTTTTCTTATCTCTACCAGACCTAATATACCTGAAAGTCACACAAGAAATCCTTTATTAAATGAAGGTAGAAAAGTACAATTGGAAGTTTGGAGTCTCTTCAGAAAATTTTAAATGTAGAGCATATTTATTTAAGTTGCAGCTTAATTTTGTATTTTTAAAAATGAACATTGTTTCTTCTCTCTCCAAAGGCTTTTTCTGTTTTCATCACATACAAAGCAACAGATACATCAAATATTAAAGAATTAAATGAACACATGAATGGTTAATCTCTACAAAATGTTAAATTTCAATAGTCTTTATTTCCCAATTTGGGTCCATACTGACAACCAGAAATTCATTATTAATTCCCTCAACATTGACTGCCTTCTTTCAACTACATTTTTGTATAATCATTAAAAATGTAAAAAATGACCTTTAATAGAGATTATATTCCACTGAGAACATTTGAGGCCCTCTGGCAAGGGTGGGTTTGTGCTGATACGAAAAAGGAATGTGAATGTGAAACTCACATCTCAACGTCTTGACAACTTGTTCAACAATTACCAGTACTCATGGGGAGCTCCTGGTAGCAAAAAACAAAAACGACAAGATTTTACCATTCTCTTCCATTCCCTTCTAAGTTCATGCGTTGTCAAATATCCCATCTCCATCACAAAAGACACTAAATTATACCAGTTCTTAAAACCACTGGAAAACTTGCCACTTGGCATTCCATAGGCTAAAATAAACATTACCCATGACTATTCTAGTAGCAAGTTGCTGATTTCACAAAATATAGGTGATGGGGGAAAAAGTAAAGATTACCTCATAGAATATATGTTTAGCTTAGCATGTAACTCAAACATGTCACTTTTGCCCATGTTTGAAAGAAATCAGTGTCTTAATTTTCCCTTATGGGTACAATAATATACTTTTCTACTGGTTTTTACTAAATACCTATCCATGTGAGGATTCTTGTGTTTAGCACCTACATTGCAATACTAAATGATATAAGGATAATTGTATCAAGGTGAAGATCAGAAGGTTGAATCTTTGAAAAATTATCTTTTGAGATGAAAAATGATTGTAGACAGAGTTTATGCTTGAGTAGGAATTCATTTTGAGGTCCCCAAAAGATCCCCCCCCAAATTTTTACCACCTAAAAAGGTCAAATCCATTTTGAATCATCCTCATCAAAGTTGGGTATTTAGTTGAGTGGTAGTAGTTACTAATTATACTTGGACGTGAACCAAATGAAGCTATTTGTTCATTAAAACTAGAGAAACCATATTTTACTTTGACTGAAAACAGCACTTAAATATTAACTCCTGCGGATATCAATAGGAATCCTGAATAGAGTTCAAGCACAGCCTTTGGCCCTGGCATTCATCCTAAATCTCTTGAAATGAGAAATGGTAAGAGAAAAAATACTGAGGAAAGGATTTCAGAAAGGATGTCACATAAACAGTAACATATCAGATTCTGTATCATTTCAACATGCATAAATTAAATGCCACTAGCGAAGGTGACTTAGCTCTGAAGCAAAATGAATAGGAAAGAGAGTGTGTGTGCACATTTGTGTGCCTTTGGGTATGCAGCCACACATGTATGTTTTGCATACATCACAATGAAAGAGAAAAAATGACCAGATAGTTTAATGTAAAAGAATTCACTCATCTTTTCTAATCTAACAGGAAAAGGCCACAGTGAGTACAGGATTTCAGAAGTTCCCACAGAAACCAAAGACCTTCTTATTATAATTTGCAATTGTCCATGGGCAACTGCACATTCATTTGAATTCCTGAAAGACTGATCTTGTAAAGAGAACAAGATGGGCCCACATTAAAACTTTTAATGACTTTAGTAAAAAAAGGTGGAACTCTGCAGCCAGCTGGCTCCATACCGAAAGCCAGGCTGCACAGCTTGAACTTAAAGCTATCTTAACATAATGAATAAGTGCCAATAATTAGCATATGTAGTGTGAACAGGTTTGCTGGCACAAGCAAGTGAAAAACTCCAAGGTAAAGTTATTATTAGGGAGTAATTAGCTCTGTGAAGTAAATGAGTGAAACAATAGCTGCCAGCACTGACAATATGGCTAACATCTGACTATGTGGAAGATAACATTGTAAAGTATTGCTCCCTGAGCTAGAATCTGTTAATAACCATATGTTAGTGTAATTAATGCAGAGTCTTTCTGACCCGTTGTCACATAAGAACAATACTTTCTTGGAAACATTCAAACAGGCAGTCCCACACTCTGGGTAAGAAATAATTGTGAAAGTTGCTTACAAATAACTCTTACTTTTTTCTTTTTTTTGAGGAAAAAATGTCACTGAGTAGAAAGAGCTGAAGGACAGAGAAAAAGACATGGTAAAAGAATTTCCTGACTGATGTCCCAGATACTAAGAAGTCAATTGCAGTAGGGTAGATCTTCCAAGGTGACTGAAATTTAGGATCTATAAGGAAGACTGAATTAGGGACAGAATAATACTTAACAGGAAATTCTTGAGCTGCATACCAGAGGCTTCCCTTCACTTTGCATAGGACACACACACACACATACACACACTCATATATCATGATATAATTTGAAAAATACATCAGAACACTTAAGTTCCAATACCATTGAGCTCCTTGGCTCCACAATCTAAACTGCTCAGGAACATGGTTCTGAATTCTATTTATCTTTTATTATCTGTAATAGTTACAGTAGCTGGCACATACTGTTTTCAGTAAATATTGGTTTAATGTTTAAGGGTTGTCAGTAATTTTGGAAACACATAGGTGCATAGGGGAAGGAGACAGATAAAATGGGATTTCTAAAAGACATCTTAGATATTCTGTAATGGATCACAGTAGACAGAACTAAATTTTTTTGCATCACACGCTAAATTCTCATTTATCTTCCTTCCCTTTCCTTCCTACGTCTCTCTTTTACTTCTTCTAGCACCTCCTCCTCTTCTAATATTTTTGCGTGTAGGTATAGGCTCTATTATTTTAAAAGCGTATTCAGATACAGTATTTTGCAATATTTGTCTATGCATAGAAGTTCGTTAATGGTCATCTTACTATGGGTGGTGACCCAACTGACAGCCATGTTTTGGGTAACCTGACTTTAATATTGAAAGAGTTGAAATTATTATTGAAAAGTTAACAAAAATCAACTGGTCTCTCTTATTTTGTCAATTATGTGTAAATGTTTTCCTAAGAATTTATAAGAACATTTTCATAATCTTGGTTTAAGCCCTACTGAGTATTCCTTTCTACTAGTTTGTATGATTCTATAAATAAGAAGGTGAAGACATTTTATAACAACAACTAGTGAAGCAACTAGCAGCACTGAGACATATTAATCAAACTGAGAGGAGTCTCATGTCCACACTTCACCATGTTAGCAATGAAATAATAAAATAATTGATGACTATATTGATTTAGTTCTGGAGTATGTACATGTACATACACACAGATGTGAGCACAGGTAAATTTTATATATATATATATGTTATTATATATATATTTTACTTGTCCAATAAGGAAATCAAAGGCATCCATACCATTTGTTAGTTGTACACACTTGTCAAGAATTATTAGTGATACATAATTCACCATGGAAATTCCGATAAATATGTATGTTTGGTAGATTTTCATGACTCTGAGTTATTTCTTTCAATGTTATCCTGAGGTTATATATTTAGAAAATATAAATGACATGTTACTTGAATATTTCTGGGTTTTGGCTAAATTTAATTTTTCTTGAATATTCTGATTATGCCAACTGAATTTCTCATGAGTTAATCAGTGAGCATTTCCTACCCCGTAAGAATAAAGTGTGGCCACTGTCATCGATCCCTGTGGAAAGTTTGATAACTTTGAAATCTCAACTGTACTAAGTCTTGATAATAAAAGAAAGGCTGTGATTTAATGGAAGCTTGTTAGTAACTTTTCTGCCCTTTGTGGAGGAGTAGGCTTCTTTAGCAACGCTGAATACTTCACAGACTACAGTGGTCAAGTAAAAGCGCTACATGTTTGAGACCTCACATTCATCCTCTCGCTCAACATCTGTTTAAGGCCTGTGTGATCTACCTGTCAGCACCAGTGATCCGTAAAGTGTTTGAACCTCCTGTCACAAACCTCTGAGCTGGTTTGATCACAGGCTTTGTGCACACTAATCACACCCTTTATCTTTCTAATGTTGAGGGGGAAAACACACACATGTGCTGGTGCGCACACACATACACAGCGAGGCTGTCTTCTCAACCTGACTGTAATTAATCTTTCTGAGGGGGACCTGCCTGGTTGAAAGGAAGGCTCTGATGGGCTGCTGCTCTTTTTGTATAAAGGCCTTATTTTCCTACCAGGCATCTTTATACTTGGGTGGTACCCTTTACAAACCACCTTAACTGAGGCTCAATGGCAGTGAAACAACCTTCAAGATCACCTTATGAATGAACCTGTTGGTAACTTTACCTAAGAAAAGAAACCAATAAAAGGGAGTTCTACAGGAGCTCGTTTAAATGATTCTCTCTTTTTAACTGTGTGCTGGAAGAAAAGAGCCAGCAAGCAAAGCGGTCCCCTTTTCATGTTCCTTGTAAGCTTCCCTCTACCAATAACCCCACTGCTGCGTTCTCTTGCTCAGTTGCACACAAATGTTATCCAGAGCTGCAGGAGCTCCCGGAGAGGGAACATCTAACATCTTTCTTTTTTTTTTTTAACTGTTTAAAGTGATGCTTTATGCATCTTGCCTCTTACCACTATTTGCTTTTCATTGCTTTAAGTGAGATTAATGCCATGGTTGAAATAACTTGGAATGGCACTGATATTCAAAATGTAATGGACCATTCCCAAGGGACATAATCCCCTGTGTAACCGTTTAAAAACAATTTGGAATATAATAAACAAAAGGCAAAGAGGGAGAAAAATCTATATGATAAAAGAGTACAAATTATGGTTTTTCTGAAGATCTTCCCCAATTACAGGAAGTAATTGTAAGTACTACATTCAGTACTTATACATACTATTGAAACTAAAGACTAAGAGCTCTTAGAATACACATAAATCCCAAGATGTTTAGTCAACTGTAGATAAATTCTATTTAGTAATTCAGATAAATTCTTATACAAAGGGTATCATGAGTCAGTCTAAGTGAAAACGTGTTAAATGTATATAAAAGTCAAAAAAAATTTCTAGGAGTAATTAAAAGTCAAAATGTTTCTGACTACAGAAGTTCAAAATCTATTTCTCCCTAAGTGAAGAAAATGGAAATGTGGAAAGACAAATTCTTCTGAAGATTTTTAGTACTAAAGAAAAATATATTTATCACAATAGGGCAAAGTTTTAACTTAAACCACAAAGCCAAAAGTAACAGTTCAAATAAATAGCATCCTAAACTACTCTATTTGCTAAAAACTCTCTATTTTAAAACCTTAAACTATCAACAATTGAAAATTTTCCTAGTAAGTGAACTATTACATCAGTATTTTATGTTAATATCTATCACTTAACTTCTGTGGGTGCCCTATTTGAGTCCTCATCCAACATTTTATAAATGTGTTTGAAATTATTGCAGAGTTGGATAGAAGATACACCTATAACTATGGTATCCACAAATGATATGGTTACAGATCACACTTCAGACTGTATGTCCAGTCTTAAAACATACATATTTTAACACATTTTCATTTAGCTAATGACTAAAAAAATTCTCTAAGATGTCCAAATGGCGGGTAATATAAAGAAGATTTTGCATTTCTGTAGTTATGAAATAAAATATAAAACGACTATCTGCCACAGGGTTACAAAACCAATTTCAAGTGTTCTTCTGTTGCCAGTGTGGCCTTTGCCACTTGTTTGTGCTGTCTCCTCAGTCCAATGAAAAGCCTGTCATTGCACTGGCATCCATGTATTTTGCTTCTAGGTATGAGCTTCAAGTCATCCAAACTTTAACAGGTAGTAGACATCAAGAGAGGCCTAGCATAGGACTAGACTTGTAAGACTGATTCTACGTCAAAGTATGAGAATTCCTATCTGTTGAGCCCTGCAGTCCTGTTCGCAGACAGAGCTGGTCTGGGTCACAAGAGTGCAATTTAGGCTACACGTGCAGGGCCTTGGCTTGGCTTCAGAAAGGATGAGGCCAGTGAAACTGCCTTCTGACACAGGTGGGGCCTGCTGTAGTACAGCTTAGTATAGAATAAACCAAGAATTGATTGTGTGCTGAAAGATAACTATTTCTTAAAATCTCATGATTTGTAGGATTGTGTCATTTTTATAGCCTGGATTTTAGCATTGGACTTCTTTTTTAAAACTTAAAATTAAGAAAATAGAGTATTTATCCATTCATTTAAGATAGCTTCCTTTCAGGTATCCTTTTTTTTTTTCATTAGTTTTTCTTTTTTTTGCTTTGTTTTGTTTTGCATCATACTAGTGTTTCAAAATAGACACCTCTTTCAGAATTCTTAAGGAATTGTCTAAGAAATTAATTTGTAATTTAATGCATTTAAAAATTTTGATCGCTGTAAAGATTCCCAATTTGGTAAAAACATCACTTATTTCAAACAGCAGAGTCATGGTATCACTGTAGGGCCTTTTATCATGAAGAAGGTGAGGGCTTTTAGTTGCCTTCAACAGAGGTCTTCACAGAGAAACTAATAAGCTTTTCACAAGAGAATCAAGTGTACTCACTGTGATAGACTCAAGATAAACTCTAGCTAGAGTCTCTTTATAGTGAGAGGACATCAATGCTTAAGTAAGTATATCACAAGGTAGAACAGAGGAACACAACATAAGGAGTATAGAATGGTAAGTGCTACATGAAATCTGAAGAAATTTTTGATTCCCAGAAAATCTGAGAACTATGGGTAAAGAAACATGCCAATTTGGCTTTGGTGATTGAGACTATATGTGGTGTGCAGAGAAGTATAAGGGCATACTATTCCAGAAGGAATCTTCATGAAGAAAAACAGAAGCTAAGAAGAATAGAAAATATGGAGAACAGAAGAATGGTTAAGATTGGTGAATCATCAACTCATAAAAGCAAATACTAGAAAACAAAGCTAGAAAAGTAGTTAGCACCAAGTGGTAGAGTCTTCAATGACAGGGTAATACAAAGCATTTAATTTTGTCAGTAGAAGTTATTCATGTTTGAGAGATGAACAGTATCAGAATTTTTCATTAAAATTCTAATATACCTGGGCACAGTGGATCACACCTGTAATTTGAGCACACTGGAGGCAGAGGCAGAAGGATCATGAGTTCTAGGCCATCCTGGACTACAAAGTGAGGCTCACCTGACAGCAGTGCACTAAGCTGACTGGATAGAAAAGCTGGCAGGGTCAGACAGAAGAGCCAGGCAGCCATTGCAAAGAGAACCTGAATATGGGGTAAAAATGGGTATGACAAAAATAATACACACATACAATGTTGCAGAAAAAAGATATGAGGTGAAAGGCATTGAGAGAGAGGTGAGTACTACGTAGAAGTACTCACTTCTACGCTGCAGATTTTCAAGATAAGGACTCCTTCCTGGGACCCACAGTTGCTATTTCAGTGGCACAATGTTAATACATGGTATATCTAACCGGCTACACGTCACCCCCACTTAAGCATATACCATCTCCATGGAAATCGTTACGTAGCTGCAAGACTATTGTACTGACTGAAACTGAGAACCAGAGCAAGTTCCCAGAGCATAAGAATGGGACACTCAAGCCAGGTTTGGGTTCTCTTTTACAAGGCTTAATTATATAAATATCCTCCAGGGTACTCAGACCCTTGGAATTTTTCAAAAAAAAAAGAAAAATGAACAATGTACTCCCATGGTAGCATCCCCACTGTACATCCCTTAGTACTTCTGTACTTAGTACCCCCCCAAAAGCTCCATATTCCAATAGAGCTACTTTCTAGAATTACAGTCAGTGTAGGAATTAAAGAATGAGAGAATTAGTTCTTATGCCATCAATTCAAGCAGGATTCCCAGTGAAGTGGCATTTCTCCTGATGGGTTATAGGGACTGTCGTCAGCATGATATGTCTGTGGGTTCTGTGCATATTCGTGTGACCTTTATAAAGAAAACTGTTAAATCACAGTGGGAACTGTCACACCACACCAGTTATCAGTGGAGCTGTGCACTAATATTTTGATGAAATGCTAATAGGAAATTGGATGAATTTTGAAAATTTTATTCCAGCATAATACTAATTGTATTGTTTTTAGTACTAATGAATTTTAAGTGGAAACTTTGCTCATTGCACTATTTCAACAATTTGAAGCTGTGAGGGAACGTTTTAGCATATTCTTCTCATAATAAGAGGACTTTTTTTTTTCTGAAAAGCATTATTATTCTGGTAGCCTAATGGATAAAGTTACTTACTCAAAAAATCCTGGTTTTACTGCGGGGTAAATAGTTACACTCCCCCTTGCCACACACACTCATGAAGCAAGGAGAAATTCACTATTGGATTAAGCAGATTGCTTCTATAAGTGGCATGCAATTTTGTCTGGTATATTTTCAGTGTATTATATAAACCTAAAATACCACTTTTAATACAGAGCCAACAGTTCAAAACTAGAAATAAAGAAAATGTGTAGTTCTGCCCTCCTTTAATTACAAATGCACTCTCCTCTTAGTAAAGGCTAGTAGTTTATTTTCAAGAAGTCTGTTTCTATTTTGCTTTATTTTTTGCGTGTTTCTCTAACAATGGGAAATAGCACTAGGTTTCAGTTTACGAAAGATCTGCTCCCTGACAAAACCTCATCACTTCTCCAATAGAAATCAGGCCATGAAGAGAATCTACATCACCCAGGAGGGCTGAGTAATATGCAAATCTTATTTTTTTTAACTTAGCACCAGTATTTAATATTTATCAAACACACCCCATGCTTCATTTTGGGTCTGATTTTTATCAAAACTTTCAAAGACAGTCAAAGAGTAGTGTGACTTTATATGCAAAGAAAATTATTATGCACTCAAGTATATACAGAGAGAGATGCTGAAACAAGAATACTGCTACCAAACAACAATTGATCTTCAGGCAAAACATATTGCTTTATTAATAAATATTGAGACAAATAACACACTTCTGCATCTTCTCATGTATTATCAGAATGTATAGAGATGTTTGATGTATCTTATCAAAGGTATGCAGAGGAGCTGTATGTAACTTACATACGATGGAATACAATTGTTATATGTCAACAAAACTCAACAGAAAAGTGTCACAGACAGACCCTGCATTACTGAACTGGGAAAGCTCTGAAATATTCCACTGATGAAGTAACTATCCCGACCCAATATAATCAATCCTGGCCCAAACCTCAAGATGGAATAGAATGAATCATTTCATCGTAAATTCAATTTTTGAATTATTGCCACCACTGTACCTCCCCTGGCATTTTCTTTTTACCTATCATTTGTCAAGAACCTTCTGTTAGCTCAACACTGACTTGATGCTTTATGTCTAATGGTCACAAGAAACCTGAAACAATATGTATTATCTGTACTGATGAAATGAGGACAGAATACAGCTCATGTCACGATGCTGGTGACCAGCAGGGCAGCCACTTAGATTTCGTCCTACTGCCTGAATGTCTGCTATTTTGACCCCAACTCTCATGTGGCACAACCATGTTAGAACAATGCCAATACAACAACTGCCATATTAACTCAGTAAACACATAGTCAGTCGAGATTACTTGTTCAAAAATTTGACCGAATTCATCAAATATTTTGGCATCCTATTGGACACAAAAGTGATCCTAATTCTCTATCCAGATGGCCAGGGGTCTAGTGTATGTTGATAAGAATAATGGAAAATATGTAAAACTTGTATTACAAAATTTCTTAATGAGGAAGGCAATTTTTACAGCTTTCATCAGCTAAACTAATCTGGACTTGATAGAAATGTCCCTTAGGCTACACCCACATGCTCAGCAACAGAGCTGTAGGAAACTTCTACTGATCATAACTTCATCACAAACCAAGCAGCTGGGTCTACCTTGACAAAACATATGACTACAGGAATCACCACTATGAAATTTTCACATACCAGTGTCACTTCCAAGAATTTACCAGTGAAGATATGGGAACACAGATTAAACAACATCCTAAGTAGATGCAAGTACTAAGTGATGGGCTGAGATTTAAACAGCTAAGTTCAGAGTGCTATATAGACTATATCACTCAATAGTGATACTGTCTCCTTGCAAATCCCAGCTGCACTGACATACAGACCCTATGAAGTTGGATTAAAAGTTGAAATGGAAATGTAGCTGTAATGGTAAAAAGGTGTTCTCTTGACAAAGTTCCTGCGAGTCACTTTCTTCTCTCCACTCATTTTTTTAGTTGCAGTGCTTACTCAAAAAAGCAGATACCCAACAGTCAAAATAACCACAGTGCAATGAACAAGTAATTTTAGTAGCTCTGTAGGGTGAATTTGTCCCCCAAAATGATATGTACACCTTATAACCCTTGGTACCTGTAAATATGGCCATATTGGGTAACAGGGTCTTTTCAGATATAGGGAAGAATGAAATCATCCTGATTAGGTTAGGAGTTAAATCCCAAGACTGGTGTCCTTATAAGAGTACAGAGAAGGATATGTGAAACAAGGGATACAGAGAAGAAAACAACATGGAGACAGAAACAGAGGCCAGAGTGACCCATCTGCAAAGCAAGAGTTTTAAGGACTGGCAACAGCTACTAGAGGCTAGGAGAGAGGCCTGGTACAAAGGTTTGGTCGGAGCCCTGAGAAGGAACCCCCACCACCTACACCTGGATTCAGAACCATGAAGGATAAATGGCGATTGCTAGCAGTCGCTCAGTTTGTGGCCATGTGTTATGGCAGGCCTGTGGCACTAACACCACAGTGGTTCTAAGAGCAGTCAGTGAAAACTGTCTACCTTAATATACCGGACGAAGCATGGACATTTCAAAGACCTATGCCCTTAGTTTGGCTCTACAGGATTTTATGTTACTGGCTTGTCGGAGCTGCTTCAGCCAGAAGTGCTGACACATGATTCAGTTCTCCTTCACACTTCCTGTTCTGCTAATAATTCTTCAGACTGTGAGTGCACAACATGTGCATGTGTAAGTGGACATTTTGGAACGCTTTACCATTACAGATAAATAATGCTATGATTAGCAGCCTTCACTTTCACTTTATTATTTATATATAGTCGTTGGTCACATTTTATTTTTTGTTGGGCAGAACCAGGTCTTTTTTGTTTGTTTGTTTATTTATATGTGCATACAATGTTTGGGTCATTTCTCCTCTCTTCCCCTGTCCTCCTCCCTCTCTCCACACCCCATTGCTTCCAGGCAGAAATTGTTCTGCCCTCATCTCTAATTTTGTTGAAGAGAGAGTATAAACAATAACAAGAAGGACAAAGGGTTTTTGCTAGTTGAGATAAGGATAGATATACAGGGAGATTCCTAGCATTGCTTCCATGTACAAATGTGTTACATTCTAAGTTGATTCTTCTCGAGCTGACCTTTTCTCTAGTTCCTGGTCCCCTTCTCCTATTGGCCTCTGTCACTTTAAAGTTTCTGCAGTAGTTCCTTTGCATTGAAGACATCAAATACCATCATGTTTTTTGGGTTTCTTACCTATTCTCACACCTCCCTTGTGTGCTCTCACCTTATCATGTGCTCAAAGTCCAATCCCCTTGTTGTGTTTACCCTTGATCTAATATCTGCATATGAGGGAAAACATATGATTTTTGGTTCTCTGAGCCTGGCTAACCTCACTCAGGATGATGTTCTCCAATTCCATCCATTTACTTGTGAATGATAACATTTCATTCTTCTTCATGGCTGCATAAAATTCCATTGTGTATAAATACCACATTTTCTTAATCCATTTGTCAGTGGTGGGGCATCTTGGCTGTTTCCATAACTTGGCTATTGTGAATAGTGCCACAATAAACATGGGTGTGCAGGGGCCTCTGGAGAAACCTGAGTCACATTCCTTTGGGTATATCCCCAGGGTGGGATTGCCGGATCAAATGGCAGATCTATGTTTAGATTTTTCAGAAGTGTCCAAATTTTTTTCCAGGGTGGTTGCACTAGTTTGCATTCCCACCAGCAGTGGACTAGGAGAACTGGGTCTTCGGACTCAGGGCCTTTCACTTGCTAGGCAGATGCTTTATTACTTGAGCCACTCCCCCATTCCTTTTTGATTTTGTTATTGTTCAGATAGGGTCTCCTGTTGTTTGTACCAAGATGGACTAGGACTGAGATCCTACACCCATACCTCCTGTACAGGAGGTATGGGATTATAGGCTTACTGGTTGAAATTACTTTTTTTTATTTGTGGTACCAGGGTTTGAACTCAGGGTCTTGCATTTGCTAGGCCATGCCCCCAGCCCTTATGCTAACTGACTAAGATGGGGTCTTGCTAACCTTTTGCCTGGGCTAGCCTGCAACTGTGATTCTCCCACTCTCTGCCTCCTCAGCAGTTGGGATTACAGCAGTGTACTACCACACTCAGCCTCTTGGTTGTGTTTCTGTTGGCACATTTTCTTTGTCTGGTCATTTTTGGTACCTAACAATATCCCAAAGAATAAATGTACAACAGGGATCCACTAAATAGTTCTATAAAATTTATCTTGAAGTGCTTTATATGGTCAGTGGCAATAGGCTAATTTTTTATAATTGCAGTTAGAAATATTTAAAGTTATTTTTGACAGCACATCCATATTTGTATTCTATTTTCTACATCTGAACACCTTCCTTTGAATTAATCTAATGTGTATATAATTCAAAATAAAGAAAACCTTAGTGAGAAATTATCTGTATTTAAAAAAATTATTTTTCAAAAAACAAATGCAAGATTTTTTCTATGTGCCATTTAAATCTTAAATAGCATCATTGTTTATCCTGAGGTGCAGGATATGTTAGATAAGGGGTTCACCACTTGAGCTATACCCACAGCCCTTGTGTTTCTATTTAGATTTTTAGACAGGGTCTCCCTATCTTTGTCCAGGTTGAGCTTGAACTCATGATTGGTCCTTCTGTCTCATATCTTGAGTAGCTGGGGTTATGTGCATGAACCACCATGCCTGCCCTAATAGTGTCATTCTTAATAAAAATTATTTATAAAGTTTGATCATATATGTATATATTTAAAGATAAATATGTGGTAGAATTTCATGGAATTGTTTACAACTGATAATTGTCTCTGTCAAGCATACAATAATATCCTATCTTTTGAAAAATTAATTCCACAATGGCCTTGGTACATGTACTTTTCCTCTTAATTATAACTAAGGATGCATCTCTTCATTTGACACCAACTTGATTAGTGACACAGCATATAATAAACTGTAACACAACACACACACACACACAAAATGAGTGATTAAAATGAACTGAAATGGTTACAGGTTTCTCCTACATTGATTTTACATAATATTATGTTTCATTAACATGTAAAAGGTCAGGTAGAAATGATTCACTTCTACTAGGCAGGTGTGGCTCAAGCTGTACAGCACCTGTTTGCAAGCGTGAAGCCCTAGGTTCGAACCCCAGTCCCAGACACAAAAAATTTTTTTCTTTAAGCTTACTAAAATCTGAGTCAAAGTGAAAGAGTTACTTTAAGTTACAAAACATAAAATGTGTGATGAAAATAAAATAAAAATAATATAAAATTTTGGTAATCATGCAATGTAGTGTGTTTAAATACAACTTTATATAAAGACTTATACCAAAATTCAAGCTAATAAAAGTTAAAGTTAATTCAGTGATATAAATTTAAAAAACCCGAAAGATAGCATTCATCATTAAAAAGGAGAAGAGAGAAGATAGTTAATGGTTTTTCAGACAACACTTGTACATTACTTCGTAGGTATGATATGCCATATCAACTGTGAAGGGAATTCCGAATTCTTCAGTTGTCTTAGTGTAAAAACGAACACCAAGAAACAAATGAAAACATTTGTAGATGTAGATTAGCAGACTTCTAGTTCAAAGCAATGAGATGAAGAGATGAAGAGCAGAGGGAACACAGCTGATCTCCAGCAACCCGCTTGTCCCAGGGCTCTACAACTTACAACGTCCCCTCAACAGCACTGGATTCAATTTGTTATGCCAGTGACTGTGAAAGATGCTAAACCTGGCAGTCTACAGATGAAGAGGCTGAGAATCAAATTAAAAAGTAGCAGTATGTGTTAAACAGCCTCTTCAGGCACCTTAAAGACCAGGTTACTGTCCACACCCAGAGAGATGCCTTTACCTTCCGAGACTGAGTTCTTCCAAGCCGTATGGATTCTAACTTCCGTTTATTATGGCCCTTTATGATTTGAAATATCTACCATTGTTATCTCAGTTTACTCTTGTATTCAGTGAAACTCTACTACTGACTATTTTCCACAGGATTCTGACAATCAGTAATGGGTGAACATTGTTTCAAAGGTGAGAAAAGGTCTAGAATATTTGTTATCGAGTTTTTGCTGATTTCTTTGTTTTTTGATGCACTTGGATTTGAACTCAGGGTTTTGCACTTGAAATGCAGGTGCTCTACCACTTGAGCCACACCTCTAGTCCTATTTGGGTTATTTGATCTCTACTTGATTGGCAAAAAATTGGGGTCCTTTGTGCTTTGTAAAAAAATTACTGAACTTTAAAAGGCCAAAATTATTCCAGGTAATTATGTACATTGTAATGAATTATAACTTTATTCATTAAATAGCAAACACAGTTTGCATGCCATATTTTAGTCTGTCTTTAACCCTTATTATTAGTATTTTGCTTTTACCCACCAATGACACACATTTGTGTTCTTAATGACTGCTCTCTCACTTTCAGCAAGCAATTAAGCAGTGAACAGAAAAGAGGCCTGGAACATTCCTCACCATCGTATTCATTAAGACCAGCTCGGGATCACATAAGGGAAGATTTATATGTCCTAGGTAAGCAGGTGGGGATGGGAGATTGGAAAAGGAGAGCCTCTGTGAGCGAGTGCATGTGAGAGGGACAGCATGATAACCAATGATGGGTACAAACACCCCATGCATATTTAGTGCGGCCTCATGCAACCAGGAGGAAGGAAACTTAACAGCCAGCAAGATGGACAGAAGGGAGAAAACACGTTCTGATGGTGTTGTCTGCTTCTCCTTTAGGTTAAAGCTGCACTGCAAAAAGAAAATTTTCGTGACTCTGTCGCATTATCCAAATAGCCAGTGACTCTGGGGGAGATGTCTAGTCCTTCATGTGTTTAATAGGTAAATTACAACACCTGCCTCAGTGCCTGCATAGTTGTTGGTAAGGAAAAAAAGATTAAAATTTCTTAAACAGGTTATTAGCCTCCTAAACATTTAAATACCCTAAACTCCAAGTTTAAGATACAGGACAATTAAAAAAATCCTTCTGACAATGAATCCATTCAAAGAGAATCAAGTCACGAATGTCATACACACGGATGAGGAAGAGACTTCAAAAAGAAAATAGCTTCAAAGTTTGAGTCTACTACCACTTCTTAAGGCTTCAAAAAGACACTATTTTGAGGAAGTCAAAAACTGAACTGGTGTAGTTATTTTGGGAAATACACTGCTGAAACTTTCTAAAATATTCTCAGTGAAAATGAATTTTAAAATTCAGGAATTACTTCTTCACGATGGCATTTCGGGTTCTTTCTGAGAATATAAAACCCTTAGCAAGTAGGGCCAAATTTCCTCTCCTAACCTTTCCACGTCAAGAATGAGATTGGCCAAGCAGATTCAACCCACCAGGGCCATAACAGCAGGGACTCAGCAGAATTTGATCACAGCCGCTTAATCTAAATTGAACTAGGATGGCTGCAAAATACGTCTTCCTTCCTTGTGAAAACTGAGAGAATTCTCATTTCTCTATGTCCCCATCTCCATCTTGCAGATTTGATTGCACTATAACTGGCCTGTACAAAAACCTTGTAAAACATGAAAATGAGGATTATTGTGAAACGTTTAATTAGTTGGATTTTCATAGTTCTTTTCTACTTTCTCTGATCAAGTCTCAAAAAGAAGGCAATTGATCAAATTAAAGAAAGAGAGCGAGAAAGAAGCAAAAGGAAAACAAAGCCCAGAGAAATGGCTGCTGTTGAAGCTCCACAGAGGAGAGGAGCTCAAAAAAACATTCGTTCCATCTGGGTCTGAATGCAGCACTAAAACTCAACTGCGCCAAGAGGCACTTTCTCCAAAATGTTGATAAAGTATGGAATTCTAAGGATTTAATAAGACAAGGATTGATTGGGGATGATACAATATCTTAACATCAGAAGCCAGTAATAACCCCAACGCGGGCAATGTGATTACATACATTGTTTTAGGACTTCAAACCAGCTGTACAAGTGTTGTGATTTGATATTCTTTCATGTAAAAATGACCCCAGAAGGCCCATTGATTGGCTCTGGTATTGACAATACTTCCAACTATCGTTCCTTCTGTTGTTACTGCTGCGATTATGACTCCACTCAAAAAGAAAACCATCAGACACCGAATTGTGTCGTGACAGGCATGCGCATAGGTTTATCAGAAGACTTAGAACCTATTTCCTCATTATTCAAAGTGAGATTTGACTCCATGTATCATATCGTGGTCATGGAAGAGAAATATAAATAAAATATAGTAAGAACAGAATTGCGGGAACGGAGACGCACAGGGAGCTGAACTCTGCCCCAGTTATGAGCATATAAGCATTTTCATGACGCCAGGGTATTCGTCTTTTTTATGAAAGCAGCTATTTACAAAAACTAACATCTGATGGATGGTTATTTCTACATCGTGTCTGCCTCCCTAAGTTCTTACTGAGATGATGTGTTGTCCAGAAATGATTTTGTGTCACACACACAGGAATAACTGGGGAGGGAGGGACAGCCCAGAAGAGAGGTGGTAGAAGACAGGTAAAGAAGACAGGCTAAGATAGTCATGCATGCTGGGAGCACGTGTACATGTCCAGACTTCACCGGACATGCATTTAGCAGCAGTGTTCCTTTTAATCACAAGAGACTGCATCCACTGTCCCACAGCTAGAGATTCAGAGAGAGTCTTATTTTCCTATTCTCTTCTAGGAATGGGGCACCTGTTACAAAACAAAACAGAAAGGATGGCTCACAGCGATAGGAAACAGAAATAAAGCTTTCAAATAAATGACAGAATAGACGTGAATCAAATATCCCAAATAGGAAGGCTAGGAAACGGGTATCATTTTCCAGTAGGAGAAAAAGTACCATCGGTAGCCAAATGGGAAAATATGGTCCATAGCCAGAATGTTTGTTTTTAAATTTGGGTTTATAAAAGATGCCAGGAAATCAAAGAGGTCTTTTAAAATATTTGAGTTTTCCTTTGAAAGAGCCTCAACTACTCTTTATGAAAAGAACATTTTTCTTGGAGAAACAGTCAGACATTATTTTCATACTAGAGTACCATGTTTTCCTTTCTTTCTTTGGTTAGTTTACAGATTCCAATAATATGAAGTTAAACATTTTGATCCCAAAAGGGTCACATAGAGATATTAGCTCACTGTGAAAATAATCATTTCTAAAAGGAAAATAGGAACCGTAATGAATCGATAAAACGTATGCCGTTAAGAAAGTCTTAATACGTATTCTTCCAAAGTGAACTATTGATAATTATAATGATCAGAGATTAAGATGTCTGATTATTCTATAAATGATGTCACTTCCATCATTTGTCTAATTTTTAGGCAAACATTCAACTACTGTTCCAATTTAGCAGTAGATTTAACCTTTGCTTCAAATTCCAGAGAAAGTGAACTCAATTTAACAGGCTCTGCAGAATTGCTCTCTTTTGTGTTCATAAGTTCCTGTGCCCTGAGTTTATTTGATTTGATGATGGTGGGCCAAGGGGAGACCCAGAAGAACAGAGTCTACACCCTATTAGTTCTGGACCACATAGTCTTCATCTAGAAAAGAAGATAAAATTGGAGCAGATTATTTCTAAAATCTGTTTTTCTTTTTATTTAGTTTATTGACCCAAAAGATCTAATTTAGTACTTCTTATCGTGGTCTGTGATGGGGCCAGCTGTATATAATCAAATGTAAACCACCAAGCTTCTGCCTTCATTAAGAAAGTCTTGCAGTGAAAAGGAATGCCAGCTGTGTTAAAGATGAGTTTAGCAGGCTTCTTATCTCGCTGTGGACTGGGAGAAGTTCACGGCGGGTCTCAGCTGCTCACTGTTCTAACGTGGTCTTCTTCCTACTCACTCAAATGCTTATCTTTAAGGATATCACAAAGCTTTTTTTGTTAAAAAAATATAAATATTAGTAGTATTCCATCCTATGGCAATTGAGAAGAGTGAAATAATTTGCAGGTTCTAGAATTACAACGCTCAAGCACACAGGTAGGTATTCATTAAATAATTAAGAGATTAAATATTAATTTTTACCTACCCAGACACAGCTCAAGGCAAGAAAACCTGAAGAATTAACCATGGATATGTTTGTTGTGATGCACACGAACAAACCTGAAGTTGGTATACGTGGTCTGACAGATACAAGTGTACTTATGGGCCAATAAACCAAAATAAGTCATTTAAATGGACAGAAGGATGTTTACAAGTTGGTTAAAATAATTGAGTATATTGCATCTAACTTATTAAGAATCCTAAGAATATAAAGGAAGGATCATTTGTGTGCATACACAGATATTTGAAGTACGAATGTCTTAGGAAGTTTGTAGGGTGACATAACTGTACTGTATACATAAGTCTAGTCATTTAATACAAAAAAAATCTATCATTTTCAGGAATTTCCTATTTGTGGAACTTACAGCTCAGTAAATCTCCATATTTTCTCTTTAGAACAGTCTCAATATTACATTTAAAATTAAAGAATCCCCCTACCCTATTTTATTGTATAACCATGCTATTTCAGTTAGGTGTGGATGTACATTTTAAGTACACATTTTTAAATATTAAACATTTACTCCAGAAGGGAAGAAGAGGAACACGACTGGAGACTTTTTCTACTGTCTGCATAAGTGCCCGACACTTTTATTATTCAGGTGCTTCGAGGCATCCTTGTGGTCAAAGCTAACTGTGACATAAATAATGTTATAGATCTACAAAAATGCACTTTAAATCCGGGTATTTCAAACTAAGGGTAAATGTCATCAGAAATGTATGCAAATGATTTAACCATTGATTCATTTCTTAACAATAGTATGTGTCTTTCACCCCTTTGCAGTAATTCGCTCCTGGGATAATTTTTGCCTCTCTCCATATACACGCACACAAACACCGCATTTTTATATGCGTTACTTCATTGTAAAGTGTCTCTTAGTGCTTCTGAGCCTGACTGATGTAAGATGTTATTTTGAACATGCCAAAGCATCTAAACGGCTCCAGTCTTTTCAGCCCGCATTCCTTGATAAGTGGCAATGCTGCCCACTTATCAGTCACTCAAAGTGACTGTAGCTGTCAGTTGTGTACAAAGCGCAATCAGTGTGGAAGCGGGGACACCAGCATTTTTCTTCTCAGCTTGAAGCAAACACGTTTTGACTGCTAGTCATTCAATTTTAAAGCATCCTCAATTAGGGGCGGATGAAGATATAAAGAAAACACATCCTAAACACCTCCACCAGGCACCAGAAAAATTTTATTGTTATCTCTTGATTTACCTTACGGCAGCCCCATCCCTCCTCTTTTTCTGGCTGCATGACATGGGTGCTCATGACAGCACACCCTCTATGATGAAAAGAAAGCAATAATATATTGCACTAACACTCTGGGACACCTCTGTCAGAACCTGATTACCTCTCCCTCTCTCTCTCTCTCTTTCTCTCACATCACCCAATAGAAAATCAAATAATTTACATTTTAAAATTTAAGCAAAACTCAATCTTTAGACTCATTCTGTTATTGGTGATCAACTTTTCATTCCATGGAAACATATAATCCAATGGAATAACAAGAAGACAGAGGAGAAAACCTAGCCAAAGAAAGGAAGGAATGGAAGGAGAAAATTAAAAAGGAAAGGAAACGACCAGTGGCTACATCAGATGTCCAGCACCAGGCATGGAAAAGCGATTCCAAATTGAAAGGGAATATAAAGTGTATTCAGAACCAAATGGAAGTTATGGGAAAAGAAAAAATAATACAGTATGTGTTTTTGCAATAGAGAAGATAAAGAAAAAGTAACTGATCAAAAAAAGACATGGAAGCTGAGTGCTGGTGGGTCCTGCCTATAATCCTAGCTACTTGGGAGGCAGAGATCAGAAGGATCAAAGCCAGTCCTGGCAAATAGTTCAAGAGACCCTATTTCGAAAATACCTAACACCAAACAGGGCTGGCAGTGTGACTCAGGCTGTAAGAGTGCCTATCTAGCAAGTGTGAAGCCCTGAGTTCAAACCTCTGAGTTCAGCAAAAACAAAAAAAGAGAAATCTGAATATGTGAGGGCACAAAAAGCTCACACAGTGTCTACCCAACATAAATTTATATAAACCTATAATTCAATATATGTGTATAAAATTGAAAGTAGCTCATTAATTTCTTTTAATTGCACATATATGTATATTATATATATGTAAGAGTTTACTTCTTAAAACTTCCTGTTTAGGTGTAACTAGAGGATTGACAAAAAATAATTCTTTTAAAACAAGCAATATTCATCTTTTCTAAATAAGACATCATACTTTTTAGATTTATAAGTGAAGGTTTAGTTACATGTAATATTTACTTATGTAGGATGTATCTTTTCTCTCACTCATAAACATCTATTTTCTCCATTTATAAAAGAACAATCTTTCATCTCGTTTACTGCAGAAAGGAAAATTAAATTATTTTTTAAAAATTCTGTCACATTTGTCAATTTGATAGGCTTAACTCAGTTCCATAAGACTAATTAGTCAAATTTTCTAGAGATTTTTCTGAATGAATTTGCTTAATACTATATTTGTAAAGAGAGAGGAAGAAGGTACCTTTTCAGTTTCTAAAATACTCAATTGTCAAGGGTCTCAGAATCTCTCTCTCTCTCTCTCTCTCTCTCTCTCTCTCTCTCTCAGAGGTCCTGCCATTCCCTGCCTGAATTCTTGTAATGATTAAGTGAGATGACCTCTGAGAAGGGTCTCACAAGGCTCCTCCTCCTCAGCACTGTAATGCAGAGTAATCCAACTCAAGTTTTCAAAATCTATAATGCCGACTCAAAAAGTTATTGAAATAGAATAACAATTCAAACTGGTTATGAATTATATACTTAAATAGCTCATGGTCTGGAAATCTTGGCTAAGATTATTACTTTAAAAGTTTATAAAAACAGAATACAGAGAAAATGGCTACTAGAACTACTAATTAAGAGGAGAGGCTTGCGGACCTTCGACAGGTTGATGAAGTTATACATTGTGTATGGCAGTACAGAGTTGATTATCCATTTTTTATATCTATCAAACATCTACATTATTTCATTCTGCTGAGAAATTCAGAATTACTGTCCAGTTTATCATTGTATACTATAATGAGTAATGTGTCCTACTTCATTCTTTCATCAACTTAAAATACTTATAAGTATTTTTAAGTTCTTGGATGCCAAGACACTATTATGGGTTCTTACTTATAGCAGTGAGCAAGACACATAATCCTGTTGGCTCCACAGAAATTACTGCCAAGTGTGTGTTTTAGTGGTGATCAGAGTACAGCAAGACATCGAGTAAATGTGTTTATTTACTTAGTATGAAGTGCTAAGAAAAAACGGCAGGGTAAGCACATTAGGGATGACTCGGGGATGGGAAGACCATTTTGGATCAAGTTGTCAGTGGTGGCCTCACAGAAAGGATGGCATCTGAAGAGATCTGAGTAAAGAAGGGTCTGTGTTATATGGTTAATTGGAAACAACATTCCAGGCCATGAGAACGGCAATTGTAAATGTCCTGATGCTAGAACATTCTTGGATGCTCCTGGAAACCAAGAAAGACAGATTTCTGGGGACAGTTAGAGAGACTGGCAGTGACCAAATATACTAGAACTTCATAGTCTAGGTTAAGGAGCGTGAATTTATTTTAAATACAATGATTCTGAGCATGCTTATAGTGCATTCAGATTTAAAAGATCACTTTAGCAAGTGTGTAAAATATCTGCTTAGAGGGTCAAAGGAAGAGACAGGGTGACAAATGGCAAGGCGCCTACTGCAGTAAGTCTGAGTGAGAAATGGTAGTAACATAGACTAGACAGTGAATGGGAAAACTTGGTCCACTGACAGTGTTTGAAGATCAAACCTGCCTTAATGGGTTAGTTGTGAGATGTGAAAGAAGGAAAGGATTCCAGAACATTTCCTGGGTTTCTGGCCTCAACAAATGAGAAATAGTACCTTATTAAGCAATGAGCTAATCAAGACAGAATGAATTTCAGGAAGCCAGTTGACAAATATGTTTCAGAAATGTGAAGTTCCACCTGTGTACTAGAGAGCCAGTTAAATAGGACATTGCCTCTGAAGTTCAGGAGAGAAATCTATGCTAGGGAGACAAATTTTGGGGAATTAACTTCAGAATGGAATCTGAAGCCACTGGACTAAATGATCCTGTTTAGCAAGTAACCATAGCTGATGAAGTCAGAAGATGAGCACCATAACAACTCATCCCTTCATGGAGGGGAAGAGAACTCATAAAATGAGACTGAAAATGGGGAATAGAAAGAATTGGGTGCTGGTGGCTCATACCTACAATCCTAGCTACTCAGGAGGCAGAGATCAGGAGGATCGCAGTTCGAAGCCAGTCAGGGCAAATAGTTCATGAGACTCTCTCGAAAAACCCTTCACAAAAAAAAAAAAAAGGACTGGTGAAGTGGCTCAAGGTGAAGGCCCTGAGTTCAAGCCCTAGTACTGCAAAAAAAAGAAAAAAGAAAATCAAATTCTGGGGGAGGGCATTGTAGCCAGTTGAAGAGCATTACATGAACGTGGGAGTGGCCATCTTTCTTCAATGCTGCTGTACCTCAGGCATGAAGAACAAGGAGACATTACCATTTCTGCAAATAGTCACTGTGGAAGAAGTAAACTCAGACTTCACTTTGGATTCTCCTTCAAGGAAAAACTGTGGGCAATCGCGGTATCATGAGAGTATCCTTACTACCTTATTTATTTTTTCTTACCCATTTTATTCACTGTTTGCCTTTGTTTTCTGAAGAAAAAATAGAACCGAACACATAGACATACATGCGTGCACACACGCACGCACAGAGTAGAAGTCTAGTTACTTCCTCATTGTCCATAAGTTACATGAAAGTTTACTAGCAAAAGCTCAGAAAAGAAGCTTTCTAGGAAACTGGAACAAATTTTCTACATGCTTGGGATGCCTAAAATGTGTGTCTCCAATGATGGCGGAACTGGGCTCTTTAAAGACTCACTCACATTATGTTACCATCCTGTTAATTTGATTGGCTTTCATTTTCTCCCTATTTGCTAGCTCTTTCTAGAGAAAAGAAATAGCAATTCCTTATGACATTGGGAGCACTTTTAGCTGTAGCATTTATATTCCTACGCTAGCATGTACATGAAGGTGAAACAAACAGAGGTTCACTTTAGGCCAGCATTGACTTCTGGCCTAAATTCTCCAAACCGTTCCATTGTGGTGACTCGCTTTGTTTTGTTTTGTGTCCCTCTGTTTGGTAACTATGTTCCCAGGATCTTATCTATGCATGGATGGACCTTCCTTTGTTACTGATAGGATGTGGACTGCAGAGCCTCACTGAGAAACAGGGTGTTCAACTTTGTGCACAGGTAACGTTGTTTGGCAAATGGGTGGAAACTCATGGGAAAACTGCTGCTGGCCTGTTTCTGGACTAGTCTGGGTGATTCCAGAAGAGCCTTATTTGCAACTCATGAAAGAATAGCTGCTCCAGACGCAGATCAGATTTAGATAAAGAGTTCTCAGTGGTAAAGCCTACTAGGTCACTTGTAACTTAGTTCACAAGCAGACTTCTCTGTATTATATCCCAGCAACACTGACTAGACAATAATTAACCCAGTGTTCACTTCAGAAATCATCCTAGAAAGATTAAAAAAGCACAGAAACAGTATAGAAATGGGGTAACAGGAAAATAAATAAGAAAGTTTATTTAAGACTCTGTATTTTAAAAATGAAAGAAAAAGAATTTCCTTCCATGAAATACATCTTTCATGTTTTGAGGATGAATTTCAAAACTGTGATTACAAATTCCAAACACTCTTGTCAGCACCACGCAACCAATCAATACAGAACAATCAAACCAGGCTTTGGTTTTCAACTAGGGTCCCAACAATAACATTAATCTCAAGATCGTATAGTTAAAATTCTGACTAAATATTAAGTATTTTTGTTTTTGTAAGTTCATCAAAAAGAGGTTATAGGGCTAGGAATCAGGTGTGAAGGAAAGGGGGTTTCCAGAGACTTGATTTACTCTTAGGCGTTTGGAGAACTTTAGGGTGAAATTAAGGCCAGTAGTGGGGGTGGGAGAGATGAGAAAAATAAAGAAATGGGAATTAGAAACCCTAGGATATCACAAAGTGGTGTGGGAAGGGGATGTAGAATGTCCTATAGACTATCTAGAACAGCAACACAAACCATTTATATTTAAATGGAAACAACTGGTATTGATTTTCAACTTCAGGATTGACTACCAGGTAAAGATCACATCTTATATGTACTCACAAAAAAACATACAGATTGGCAATTCAGAGTGAGAGAAGAGAGATGCCACCCTCATCTGATAAAGCACATGTCAAGAGACACTTGTCTACATGATTGAAGGAGAAAAGCGTGTAAGTTAAGTAAAGTTAAAATGCACCAACTAGAAGAATTTCATCTACATATAATTGTTTTGTGAGGTAAGGGAAGGGAGCCAAAGAGGATGGCAGAGCCAAAGAGGATGGTGACCTAAAGAAATCTTCATGCTTCCAGGTTAATGATATTTAAAGGTGGTAAGTTAGAAAGTGTGCTATAATTATCCTTTTAGTATAGAAGTAAAAATAAGGAGGGCTTTTAAAAAATAGAAACTTAAGGATTTTAAAGTGGCTTTTTTCTGAGAAATAGGCGTAGATTTAGTGTAAAGGGTGGAGCTCTGGATGGCTGCTTTCCTTACTTTCTGGTACTCTTTTAGCCATATGCTCTACCAATAAAAATGAAAACTCAGAGGCATGTCAAGCTACCCACATCTCTGTCTATAGACATGGGTTTGCCTACACAAAGAAAGAATAGGAATGACTAGTATTCTATCACTGGTGAGTCATCAAGAGACCTATGAAAATAGAGGCCTTAAAGGAGGCATTCACAGTGTTCCTTCTGAGCAACAGAACAGAGTTACAATCATTTGGCTTTCTTCTCTGCTTCTTCAGGACAGCCACTTGTCTCCTCAAGTGGCATTTCTGCTTCCAGAAAGAAAAAGGAAGAGGTCAGTGTTGCTGAAAAATCACTTCTCGTCTCCAAGTTTCCTCTTCCAATGATCTATCCGAATTCAGGAAACTACATCCTTTCCAATTGTGTATCTTTATTTCCAACAGCACAGCATTACCTGGAGCTAAAAGAGTTAACACATTTTCTTCTGAGACTGAAATGCTACCTTAATTGCCTGGTGTTTATTCTTGGCATTTCCAGTCACCCAAAGAGACCAGGCTACCTTGTAAGCTCTTTGTGCTGGTGGTTTTGTGAAGGGTCTTGTTGAGGGGGGTAAAATGTTTCCAACTTACCACACTCAGAGAAAGAAATCATAAATCAGCAGGTTGGTCAGGTGCTATTATCTTACCTTTAACGTTATTATGCTTTCAATACAATATCTCAATAGATTTCTTTCTGCATAATAATTTATCAAGAATTACCAAATCTCTAATGAGCTCAGAGAATTTTGGCTCCAATAAAATGAAACCTTTATCACAAATTGGTTGAGTTCATGACTACAACTTAATCATTCAATTGTACGTAGGTCAAGTTGTATTTTTACTTTTTAACAATAGGTTCCCAGGGAAAGAAAACTCATTTTAAAACTTTAGGCCATGGAGCCTTCAATGGTAGAATATTGGTGAAATAAAAATGAACTGAGTCAGAAGTCAGGACACTTGGAATCCAGCCATGTCTCACAAGTCACAACTCATATGATGCGGAAAAAATCTAACCTAACTTGGTTCCAGTTTATAAATGTAAAAGTGAGAGATGGGTCTAAATGAAGACTTTCTAAAAACCCCTCGTAGTTCTGAAATGCTATGAATTTGGAATAATAAAATCACAGTTTTCAGTGACTAGTGCCATGTGTGTATGTGTGAACATGTGTGTGCACATACATGCCCCTAGAAATCCTGGGACACGTTTCCTGGCTGGAAACATTAATTAAATTACCCATTATTAGAAATACAGAAAGAACAAATTTTTTCTCTTTAATGACATAGGGAAAAATCTTTAGCGCTGTGTACTCTCTACATACCTGATATTCTTTACGTAGTCATTAAAGTAACTAGGCATGAATTAGAGATTATAATTCCTACTTGATGGATGAGAATAATAAAACTCAGAGGCAGTAAGCAATTTTCCCAAGATCATACAGTAGATAACATATGAAGATGTGAAGACTGGATTTAAGTATATCTAATTCCAGAACACTGCTCTTGATCTTTTCGTTTCATTAAAAAAATTATTTAATGTTATTGAAATCATATTTTATTAAATATAATACTATACCTCCTAAAGAATCAAGTTGTTTCCTAGAGTACATTATGGATTGCACACTGCCCAACTCAGAATACAGGAACAGAAATATTTCCTTCTCTTTACACACGGCTCCAGACAGGATCAATGGCCCAGAGCTACTATAAACCCCGCACATGCTTACCTTATCAATCAGAAACAATAACAAGGGGCGATTCAGTACCAATTATTTGCCCCCAGGAGAACACAATGAACAAGAGTTAGAAAAGGTGACAAGAGGGAGAAAGTGCAGTAAGATTTCAGAACTCTCTGAAAGAAGTTTCAAACATGAAATCTCCCAGTATGGGAATCATGATAAATAAGCAGTTGAAAAGGAGTACAAGTTGGCAACAAAACTTTAAGTTCTATTGAGTATGACTGAAAAAGGGGAAGAAACTTAGAACTAGGACATGGTTCTTGCATACATGCCCAAAGCTATAGAAACCCCTTCTCATCAGAAGCTTCAAGAATAAAAGGGACTTGTGTCCCCAAGAACACTCAACTTGTTGTCATAATGGAAGTTGAGAAGAGGTCACTTATTTGCTTGCCTTGAAAGGTTTTCCTAATAAAGAATCAGGTCAAGATGAACCACTAGTCTTAGTTCACTATTTGAAATAAACCATTTAACTATCAATGTGAGAAATAGGTTATTTAGTGTAAAGATGAAATTAGGAAGTAAAATTGTAGAATATGGGTATGTTGGAATAATGAATAGAGTAAGAGATTTAAAAATAAAAGTAGGGTTCCTTCCCAAAAGAAGAATTGATCTGGGAAGATAGCTTTTTCTGAAATATTTACAAATTTCATCTCGGATAGTAATGTGCATTAAAATTTAGCTCGATACAGCCAATGGAAATACAAAAATGTTCTGTCTTTTAAAGCTAATAAGCAAAAATATCAGAGAGAGATATTGCTGAATAGTGAAAAAGAAGACTGATAGTTCTTAATGTCCTAAAATAAAGTATCATAAAGAATTGGATGTGTTCTTGAGGTTTCTCAAATTATGACATGATTTTCTTTGTAGAGAGAACTAATTTATGATGTTACAAATAGTAACAGAAAACCCTAATTCTTTTTTTTAATACTAATGAGTTGCGTGAATAAGCCTGGCAGAAAATAATAACCCTATAAAGTCTTTAAATGGAAGAAATGTTGACTGAACTTTCAATCCAATTAGAAATATGCACTCTTAGAGCTAAGGTTGTTTTATAAAGAAATTAAAAAAATCTCACAAAGCACTGATCCTAAGCATTTTAATGAAACTAGTTCACATGCAAAAATCTTCTGGTATCTTCTCTTTAAGTAAATAACTCTGGAGAAAAACTGGTATCAGCTCCTTTCATCAAGGGTTGAAAAACAGAGTTAGCAGGTCAAGAGAAAATTTAAATAACCTGGCTAATAAAATATGTGGTAGTGAATGTGTATGCTTACAGACAAATGTGTAAACTTGCTTATACTTTCTAAATAAAGATATATTTCAAATGGAAATAAAGATGTCTAAATCAACCACTCCTTTAGAGAGATCTCACTAAATGAATGAGGGAAGAGTTGGGGACCATTACCCTTCCTGTTGTTTTAACATAAACCAAGTGTGAAATCTGCCCTGCTCTGAGTTAACAAACAAGCTAATCCACTGAGCATTTCTGTGTAAACCAAATCATATGCCTTTCCTAATGTGTACACCAGGGTAATGTAATTTGTATTTATAATTGAAACAAACATTTTGGGGACAGCCTAACTGTCGTGTATATAACACTACAGCTCTCTCCACGTTCTCCCCATGTAGAATTGGAATACATTGTTTGCTAAGGTCCAGAACAACAAGAGCAGTGGAAAGCACATGAAAAACTGTAACCAAGATGAATAACAAAAGTTGGTGTGTTCATTTCTGCAAGGTGTTAAGGCTGTGTATGTAAGAGACGTAAAGGAAAGAATAGATTAATGCACTCCAGATATCAAGGAAAATTTAATCTATGTGAAATTCTTATAGGAGCATTTGACTGATCCTGATTTTTCTTTAAAAATTGTGATACTTGTCGTAAATTTGACTTCTCAGAAATAGCAGTCTCTATTTTTACTCTTCTTCCTCCCTGTCCCAGGCTTCCAAGGAAAAGGAGGAAGTGAGGACAAGGTGAAAAGGTCAGAAAAAATAGTCTTAAAAAAAATACCATGAGGATTTAGGGGGAAAAGTGGATCTGTTCTACATTGGAAATTTTTTGTTTCTACATATGCTGGTATGTGTGCTTCACACAACGATAGCGACCTCTTAGTAAACTAAGTAATTCAAATATGCTGTGATTTTCATAACTACTGTTTTTAAGACTGCCCAGCATTAACAACTTGCAAAATATACTTTAGAACTATGTTTTTAAATTAATGAAGCTGTGAAAATTAATTCCTTTTAAATTAGCAGTCTTGCTCTGTGCTCATTATGTATTGCCTAAAACATTCCCTCCTACCTTGGACTTAAAAAAAAAAAAAGAAAAAGAAAAACTTGTTTGATGGCTTTTGACTGTCAGATTCACTAATCTGCACCATCCCAAGAAGAGGGCAAACGCACATACATGATCTCTACCCACACAAGAAATATTAAGGCATCATATGTGATACCTTAAATCTCAAAACTTTCAGTGTGATGTTATTTTCTTCAAGAATTCTTTTTTTCATTCTGTGAACTGGTGGTAGCCAGCTGTCTAACATTTTGATCAAACAGAACTTCTAAGCTTTTAAAATTCTCACACTCTGCAAAGTAGTATGTACAATTTATCATACTGACAAAAAAAAAGTTTATCATACAAAGTAAAAATAAATTAGAATGTGAGAAGAATTCCTCTTAATAGTCAGGAGACTTTGCTTCTGATCCTTGTCCTGCCAGTAATGAGTTGTGTGATGGTAGACAAGTCATTTAACTTGCTCAGTTTCTATAGTCATAGTATTTCCAGGATTGATCATTTTTCAAGTACTTTTCTATTCAAAATTGTTTTCACTTAAGAGTTATAATGCTCCATTTTCTGGAACAAGAAAACCATCCACTTCAACACTTTGTCATTATGAAAGGGCTTACGAGCCACACCGTGTATGTCGTGGTCACATAACTGTGGGATGGTCTCCAAAAGGCACTGAAAGTCCATGTTAATGTAATTGGTGGAACAAATTGTTTATTGAGCCCTAAACATACTTATAGCCTATGTTTAGATATATCTTTTAATTCTTTTTAACAAAGGACTTGTTAAAAAGTCCTCATGGAAACGATAAAAATTTTAAAGTCTTGGTACCCTCATCAAATGGTACTTAAACTAAATGATTTGCCGTATTTCTGATTATGGAAATGTATCTTATTCACAGTGAGAAATTGCTGTAACTTCAATACCTTACTATTTCAATTATTAACAAACATTTTAAGCAAATAACCTGTTCCCATGAGGTAGGACTATATTAAAGTCAGTGAGCTTTGATTAAACAACATAAAGTCCAACGATCAGTTTAAACCAGAGAACTGAGTAACTCTACCCCAGACATGAATAGATAACATCATATTTAAAATATGCTGTTCACAATAACAGTCAAGGAAGGTGAAAACCCCTGGCTAGATCTGTTCTACATTTGGAATATCTCACTGGCTGGAGTATCTCATTGTCTCACAGAAGCTCTCATCAGATCACTAAAAATCCCAGGTAGATGGAAAAAAAGAAAAAAAACACAAGTGGTCTATCTTATCCAGGGTAAAGAAATGAAGTGAACAGGCCCAATAAGATAAAATGGAAGCAACTTTGTAGACAAATAAGTGAAAACATGATTGGTGCATGAATGAGATAACTTCCAGAAGTTCACTTCTGCTTCATGATTTTTATATACACTTAAAAATGTTCTATTCTCAATGTGGAGCTCCAAGAGAATGTTAAGTTTCTATCTCAGTGGAAAACATTCAACTATGAATCCAAGAGTTGCTTCCAGATGGAGTCACAACTTCATGAGTTAGAAACCTGGACAGTGAGAACAAGAGCTTGCTGCGCCCTTGCTGTGTGCCTTGGCACAATGCTGGACTTCTTGTTTTTATCTGTAATGTCTTTAAATCCTCCTAAAATCTCTATGAAGTAAGTGCAGTGACAGAAGAGGAAATTTTCAGAAAGAGAAAGAATTTTGTCAAAGTTCATCTGGGTAACAAATGGTGGGAACAGGACATCCCTGGCAACCTGCTTTATCATTTTGTGACCCACATGGCTACTCCTTTACTTCTTTGTTGTTGCACTTCATCACTGTGAATTTTTTCCTAAGAAGAAAATTGAGTCTACAGAGCCTTCCACCTGTTGTCCCCACGCAGCACCCAGGGTGGAGGTCACCATGCGTACTGCGTCCTTACCTACCTTCCTTATGTTCCACTTTGGCCACCCTTGGCCATTGAACACACTAGAAAAGTTCTGATTCTCTGGTCTGCTGCCTTTTTCTTTGGATTGCCACACCTGTGCCCCATTAGGAACACTTATAGGCACATTTCAAACATTAAAGCCCAGTAGAAATGAAACATTTCTCAGGATGAGCTGACAATAACTGGCAGTTCGCTAGGACTGAAGCCTTAACACAGAAGGGCCAGTGACAGAGAGCCAGGGCAATACCCCATGAATGTGGCCAAAAGGAATTTTCAGTTTGAAGGTCATTTCAAATAGGTCACATAAGAATGAGAAACAAAGAGCATGTTTTGATTGGAAGCAGATTGAAAGTAGGATTTCTGACCTGGATCTGTTGCTGGAGCAAGTTGATTTTGTGTTGCTGCTGCAGAAGCTGTTGCTGTTGTCTTGCAATCTGTGGAGAAATTATACATAAAGTGGTTAAAAATGCACTGAGGTCCAGGGGTAGGAGGAAGATGGAGACACCTATGTTCTGTTTTTCAAAGGTTTGGTTTGACACTGACCAGTGTGATGAGAGCAGTTGTGCCCATTCCCTAAACGATCAACAAGTCATCCTTAAATAGACTGGGACAAGATATTTCATCTCCGGGACCAGCTATGCTTTCCTTGCCTAACATGAATGAAGCCTGAGATACCAAAAGACTCATCTATCTTAGCAGGAGAGCAAAGGGTTTCATATACTCCTCTTCCTGGTGATATATTAACTACCCACTCTTTAGACACCTCAGCCCTTCTCTACAAAAGTGTTTCATAAGGAGGAGATGGCCCAGGGGTTCAGAGTAACACAAAGTATTGAGCACACTGTATTCCTCAGTGAAGGTCTGGTACTTTTATTTTTAATACTGTTCTAATTTTGGCCTTCCACAAACCCTTAAATGCCAACTCTTCAATACCCTATATAGTGTCTGTACCCATTTTTCTACCAAGGTGATTCTTGAGAAGGTCACCAACCTCTTGCTTCTCAAAAATTCTGAGATGTGTTTTAGTCTTTAGTTTTTCACATCTCAGCAAAGTCCAAAATCAAATGCTTTTCGTTCATCCTGAACTTTCTCCCTTGGCTTCTGGTGTGTTCCTCCTGCTCTGTCTGTTTAATGCTGCAATTCTCAAAGGCGCAACTGTACGCCCATTCTTTTCCCTGTACACCAACCCCCACAGCTATGCCTGCTGCTTCTGAACTTGTTTCTCTGGCTCTTGACCCTGGTTTTAAGCTTCAGACTCATTATGTGCACAAAAGCACTTTCTCAAAATCAACAGGTCCCAAACTGCAGGGGAGACTGAGTTCCACGTGGTCACCTTAACTGCTTCCTTTCCCAGTCAGTAACACAATCCCCCCACCATTATCTACCCTCCCAGCACCTTCTCTACTTACCAACTACAACAGTCCATGTTATGACTTCATATTTTTGATTGATTTATTAAATATCTTTCTGTCTCCTAGTGAGAAGTTGATGAATTTTGTGACTATAAGGAGTGTGCACATTTTACTCGCATTTCACAGAGCCTGGTATGAAAAGGATACTGAATATTTGATAGAATGCAAGGATTAATAGATAAGGAGAAAAATTAAAATATTTTATTACAAGAATACTCCCATCTCAGCCATGTCTGACCCTGAATACTTGCTCTACCCTAAAGGCAGCCTCTTGCCCAAGTGGCTGCCATGGTCTCCCACCAGTTCTTCCCTTGCTGCCTACAGGGCATCAGAACCAGCACCCAGAGAGCTCTTGTTGAGATGTAGGCTGTGTCATACTTTTCATCTTCCCTAAACCCTCTATCTCCTCTAACAGCAGGCCAGTGATGCCTGGACTCCTATGTGCTTAGGCCTCCTGCTGCCTCTGGCTCCGTGTCTTCCCCTGCCCCCTTGTCTCTCCACTCTTGCCATCCTTCTCTCTTAACGTCCTCTTGAATACACCAAGGGTGCACCTGCCTCTCCAGGCACATCTGCCTATGGGTGTCGGCACTTGCCTTCCCTGGCATCTGGAACGCTCTGGCTAGATGGCCATGAGGCTTGCTTCCTCACCTTCTGCAAGACTTTGCCAAAAAACTCCTTGGTCATTAAGATCTTCCATGAGCATGTGTTCAAAGAGCACATCTCTCCAGTGACACCAGCAGCTCCAATTCCCTGCTTTAGATTTCACAGTAATGCTTATCAACATACACCACAGTTACTGCTTTACTTATAACCTAGCTCTCCCAACTAGAATCAAATATTAAAGGGATTTTCATTCCCTGATACAGCACCAACTAGAACACAACCTGCCACTGAATTGGTGATCAGTATATATTTGTTGACTATATACAAAGTCTGGAAGGAGCCCAGAACCTGGTAGAGCAAGGCACAGTGGCTCACACCTGTCACTGCAGCCACTTGGAGGCAAATATCAGGAGGATTGCAGTTTGAGGCCAGTGTGGGAAAAAAGTTAGTGAGACCCTATCTCAACAAACAAATTTTTAAGGAACATGAAGAGTATTTCACTAAATATAAAAATGTACCTGGCATGGTGACACATGCCTGTAATCCCAGCACTAAGGAGGCTGAGGCAGGAGGATCAGGAATTTGAGGTCAGCTAGGCTACACAATAAGACCCTTCCTCAAAAAAAAAATCATCTTTTAAAGCAGAGATGACCAAGTGTCAAATGATGAAACAGCCAGCTCTTCTAAAGAAGATACCTGAGCTTTCTTCACCTCTTCCAACCTCAGTTCTCATCCTTCTTACAGCCCAGGCTCAAGCCTTCTCATCTCCCTTCTGCCCACTCACTCTACTGACCACAACTCTCTGCCTGTTTGTCCCTTCCCTCCCTTGTCCATGGTCCTTTTGCTCCTGGTTCAGATTCTCACTTGCTTTTTATTTACATTATTGTGACAGCATCCTTAATGAACTTCCTGTCCTCAGTTGGAAATTTTCTCCTTTGTTGAATCCTTCCTCTTAAATGCAAATCTCAAACCTGTGTGATGACTTCTCTTCAAAGTGCTCCTGACAAAGTTCTCCATAGTTCTTTATGGGCACCACTGTCACCACCCATCACAATTAACCTAGATTAAATTAAGGGTTGAGTATCCTTTAACTGGAGTTCAGATCTTTTTGGATTCTGGGCATACATAATGAGATATTTTGGGGAAGGGACCCAGATCAAGCATGAAATGCACTTAGGTTTCTTATACATATTGTACACATAGCCTGAAGGTGACACCACACAATATTTTATGTGCCTTGTTTTGATTTTGGAAGCCATCACGAGGCAGGGGATGGAGCTACCACTTGTATCAGGTCAGCATTACAAAAGCTTTGGACTTTGGGGCATTTCACATTTCAGGTTTTTTGATTAGGGATGCTCAGCCTCTATGTGTGTTTCCACCAAGTAGTTAACAAGCTTAAGATCTGGTGTGTGTGCGTTTGTGTGTCGTGTTCTGCCTTCTTACTGACTTAATTGGGCTGGTGAGGAGGGACCCCTCCTCACCTGTGTGTGGGGAGCCATGATCTACATACAGCGGGCACAGCTGGCTGAGCGTTTGATGCACCTCTGGCTCTCACTCACCTGCTCCTGTTGCTGCTTGGCCAGCTCCATTTGCTGGCGCTGTTTCTCGATCTGAGATGCAGCCAGCTTCTTCTGCTCATCGTGGGCGGCCAGGAGCTGCTCCCGCAGGCTGGTCAGCTGGTTAATCATGCCCATGAGTTGCCGCTCCTTCTCAGCCAGGCTTTCTGGAGTCCCTGACATGGGAGAAACAAGAAGACAAGGCTGCTGTGATGACACTGGTTCTGGTGCACAGTTCAACCTTTACACACAAAAACACAGACCAGCCTCCCGGTAAATTTTCTCATGGCAGTGAAAAGGCTATTTGCCCATTAAGAAATGTCAGAATGAGCAAACATTTTAAATCATTTTTCATGACAAGAGATAATCTATATCTTTTCCCCTTTCACTTTACAAGTAAATAAAAAATTACTGGCTGAGCCTCTATTATTTTTAATGTTCTATGTTGGCTCCATATGAAATAAAAAAGGTGTGTAAAGCACAGTGTCTTTAGTTTTCCATTTAATTAAACAGTCAAGACAAAGACACAAAAAATTAATAGCCATAATTATTAAGAGATCAAGGCATTATCAGTGATAAGATTCTCCTTTCCTTAAAGAACAATCGAGAAGATTCAAAACTAAAACATCTTGTGTTAAGAAAGGTGAAAAATCCTGGGGCGTAGGGTGTAGCCTATTTGGAGAGCAAATGCTTGGCATCATGAGGCCTGGGTTCAGCTGCACCCCCCAACACACACCACCACACACAACCACATACAACCACAACCACCACACACCACACACACCACCACACACCACACACATCACCACACACCCACACTCCCACACCACCACACACACCACACACACACCACACACACATCACACACCACATACACCGCCACAAACACAACCACACACAACCACAACCACCACACACACCTACACACTACCACACACACACACCACACACACTACTGCACACCATCACACAACCACACACATACCACATACATCACCACCTACCACCACACACAATCACATCCACCACACACACCACACACACCACCACACACAACCACAACCACCACACAAACCCACACACCACCACATGCCATCACACACACCACTGTACACCATCATACAACCACACATACACCACATACAGCACCACCACACCACACAAACCACCACACACCCACACACCACACACACCACACACATAACCACACACACACTACACCACACACCACACATACCACCACACACACCCACACACACACTACACGACATACCACACCCTCTACCACACAGCACACACATACACACCATCACACACCACCACACAGACCACCACAGCCATACACACACA
Source organism: Castor canadensis (assembly GCF_047511655.1). Classification (NCBI taxonomy): domain Eukaryota; kingdom Metazoa; phylum Chordata; class Mammalia; order Rodentia; family Castoridae; genus Castor; species Castor canadensis. The sequence continues at coordinate 20,546,266 of NC_133391.1, read as the reverse complement.
CACCACACCACACACAACCACACACCACCACACACAGCCTCACACCATCACACACAGCTATATACCACAACACACAACCACAGCCGTACATACACACACCACCACACAAAGTGCAACCATATACACACATAACTGCAACCATACACACACACAACCACAATCATACCTTCACACACAACCACACATACATAACCACACACACAACCACAGATCAAACACACCCTCGTACAACCAAAACCCCACACACAAACTACCACACAGAACTAACTACACATACAAAACTGCAACCATACACTCACATATCACATACACACAATCATACACACTCAACACCATACACACACACACACACAACCACACAACCCAGGAGATCTATTTAGCTCATTAAGTTTTAAATCATTTTCCCGATCCCACCAAGTGCTATCTTCAGAAACAGGATAGAGTTAACCAAATAAATATTCAAGTTTGAGAGGACAAAAGGTTATTCTGAAATAGTAAAATGTCCTTGGAAAACTAACATCAGTTATGCTCACCTAAAATTGTACATAAATATAAGATTTGGAAAAGAAGAGACGGCAGTCACTTAAAAGAAACTGTACACTCAAGACAGTTAAAGCCTGCCAACTGAATCTTCTTAAATCGAGTTAAAATACTTATTTGATAGACCGGACATGAGTTCTTCTCACTGAAACAGAAGCAATACCACTTTTAATTGTTCTTTTAAAACTCACAAGATAGACAAGACCCCTACGGTACAGTGCCAGCAGCAGGAGAGAACACACACTTTAATTACAATTTTCACTTCAAACATAAGACACTCAGCACTATTTTAATAATGCATTTGCCACCTGTATACGTAATTAGAGAGAAAGATTTGTTATAACTCAGTCAACCTTCCCCAGTCCACTACACTTCTTCCTTCCAATTTGGGGTGAAAAACCATGTATTCTTTTAGGGAGCCATAGCTATAGTTAGGGGCTTATAATTTTCATGTGCCCATTTGGAATGGAAATAAGGTTTCTAAAACAAATTTTAATGTATTTCTAACGAACATAAATCCAGAGGGAAGTGCTGTGCGACATGAACGTAACTGTGTGGCACTAAGGTGCCATTATTTATACTATTTCTTATTATCAGTATGTAACCTTGTTTAGGGCAGGTGGTCATCCAGTTGTTGCTAATGACTTAAATAAACCTCAGATACTTGGATTCCATCAGAATAGAACATTTACTGAAAATAATCATCTATCCATCTATTGTGTCCTAATACTAAGTAATCTAAATACACCCTGGGCAGATTGTCTTAACAAAAATATCCAAATGATAACAAGATGAGTGTCCACATCCATTGCTGATAGAGAAGTAAACTGTTAACACATTTTAAAGAACACATGCTAGGAAGGGTAGCACACATCATCTCTTGGATTGCTCATAACCGTTAAGGGGCAATCCCACTTTTAGAAATCTAGCCCAAGAAAACTTGTGAATGTAAATTGATACTAGTAAGTGTTTTCAATGAAAGACTAAAAACAATCTACATGTCAAGTAGGGATAATCCAGTAATTATGGGACATCCATATAGTGGAGTATTTTATAAAAAAATTTATATTTTATAAAAAAAACTGAAAACAAATTTACGTACCTATTACTAGTAATTATTCCAAGGCAATGAGATAAGTCGTTTTCATTTTTCTACGTATTTTAGTAACTAGTCGCTTTTCTAGAATGAATATTATTGCCAGTATTAATTGCATATCGGAAAAATATACCTGAACTAAATATGTAGTAACACAATTTAGAAGCTTAAGGAACCATTACCATTTTAATGGTTAAGATAACACCAATGCGTAAAGAAATATATTATTTGGTGATGAGTATTAACCAACATCATTTTGACATTCAGTATATGAAAGATTAATTAACTTCTGTCTTCATTTTGACAAAGAGACGTAAGTAAGAATTATTTCAAATTTAAAACAAAATGTATGATTGTACAATCTGTATTTAATTCAAACATTTTGGATCTTTAGCTCATTTCAATGTACCATTTTTTGTGGTTTTGTTTTGCTTTTGTACTTCATGTTGGAGAATGAATCCAAGGTTTGTGTGTGCAGTGTACCATATGATTTTCTCTGGCTTTGAACTAACTAAAATGATTCAACTACTAAACTCTATATTTCAACAATTCTCAGGTGCACACTTTGTATGTTTTAACCTTTCTGATTCTTAAAATGTACACTGCCTCAGAGTCAATGAGATAATCAGGTATGTATCAACCTTAAGCTGGTCCTTCAGCCTGGTAACCTGTTTTCATTTACAGAATGGATGTCTCTGGAGTGTATAACACAGGTTTTGAATTCGACATGACTTAAATGGATCAATATTTCCCCTAAGGTTTTAAAACATTGTCATTCAGTCAACATCCTAAGCTAGGACTTTTAACATCATTCTCAATTCTCTTGTGAACTACCCCCCATATATATTATAGCAACAAATCATAACAATTTTCCTCAAAATAGCTTTGTTTTCCTTTATTAAATTAAAATTATTTTCAACATTATTATGCTCAGATGAGCATAAGTAATTATAAAGGCATACAGCATAAAATATCCTCCAAACACCACCCTTTCAAAGGCAACCACTATTATCATTTCCTTGTGTAATAGTTCTATAATAGCTTCCCAAGTCTACTGTAACAAAGTACTAAAGACCAGGCGGTTTAAACAACAGAAATTTATCGTCTCACAGTTCTGGAGGCTACAAAGTCCAAGATTAAGTTGTCAGCAGGGTTAATTCCTTTTGAGGATCCACAAGGGAGGGATGTGCTCTAGGCTTTTCTCTTTTGCTGGTAAGTCTTCACATCATCTCCATTCCAAGTTTCCTCCTCTTATAAAGATCCTAACCATATTGGATTCCAGCCACCACAGTGAACTCATTTTAATTTAATTATTGCTGTACAGACCCTATCTCCAAATCTGCTCACATTCTGGGGCTCTAGGTATTAATTAGCATTTCTACAATTCCACCCATAACATTTTCTCTCATGCAGATGGCAATGCAAATATTGCTCTGCAGCACCTGGGAAGAACTGCTGATGCAGGCTTCCTTCTCCATCTCTACCCATTTCTCATTGCCTTTTTCATGAAGTGATGTAGCAAATGCTTAATAAAACTTGCAGTCAGTGATTTCTTCCTCTGAAAGTCTCTCCTGACAACCACCCCCTAAATTATCTTCCCAGAAACAAATCTAGCTACGTCACTTTCCCTGTTTAAAGACCTCCAGTTGCCCCCAATGGTGTCAGAATAAGATGTAAACTTATTCTTAACAATAAATGAGGTCCTTTGAAATACCACCCAAACTTTCTACTTGCTTTGTACACCAAAACTCTTAAGCCACACTGAAATTCCAACATTCCTCCTCTATCATTGATATCCCCCTCATCCATATGACCCCTGTCCTGTGCCATGCCCAGCCCATTCTCCGTCTCTCCCCCGAATGTTAACTGTCCTGTTCCAGTTCATGCAGCTGGCTGTTTGTGGCTCTTTCTCTGATCCCACTGATAGCAGCCACCTCTTCTTTTGTAGTTCACACAGTTAATGTGTTTATTGCAGTATTTATTTTACTTATTACTTAATCAACAAATTGTATTAGTTTCACTTTTTTTTCCCTCCCAAAGTCAGGGAGAAGAGCAGAAATGATAAATTATCAACTTTTATATCATCATGACCTGCTCTATCTGTGTGGCATGTAACAAGTCAGCTAACTCTGCTTAGTGAATGTTCTGAAGAACACAGCACCTCCCCTTTCAACCACATTCATGTTAAGGCACAGGGTATAAGTGAAAAAGGACAGATTTTATCTTACATGAATTGCATAGGGACTCGAATTTTGGCTAAGAGAGTTGAACCAAGGGACTTAATCTTTTGCAAGAGAAATCTCTGTTTTTATGAAAGTACTAAAGGTGAAGCGATATGCCTGGTGGCTTCTTTTCTAAGTTATCATGCTCTTCATAATGATCTCAGTGGGGAGAGGATTCAATAAGTGATCTGTGAACAATGGAGACACTATGTAAGAAAGAGTCACAAAATACACTAGAATTTACAAAAAATAAAAGGAATATTAGCTAGATCCTGAGAAATCATCACAAGCCTCACATCACAAAGAGATGCTAATGTTTATTCACCTAAATTCAGAGTTTTTAGAGTCAAACACTATGGAGCCACAATTGTGTATGTGTGGATTAGTTCCATAGGATTCCAATAGCACTGGCTTGAGCTAACAACACTGCAGGGATGGATTAGTTTCTTCTTACTCAGATACCATCAGTATGATTTCATGGACAGTAATCTGTTTTCATGTTTCAGTAATTTGCACCCTTATTGTGTTTTAATCTGCGCTAGTACTATTTCAGTCCCTTAGAACGAATAATTACTGTTTCATTTCTTCCTCTTGCCTAAAAACTAAGGCACGGCAATCACTTATAGTTCCATAGGTTCCACAGAGGCAGAGCAGGCCCAAAAGCTCCTTAATGGAATAAGACAGAGATCACTGGGGAAGAGAATGAGGTCTACACCATGCTTGGCAGAGACAAGAAGCATTGGCTATGCATTGCTCAGCCCAAATCCAAGTGTTCCCCTTCATTCTTTTCTCTGCATTGTCTTCCACATAAGATTTACTGCGAACCCCATCAGCACAGGAACACCCATGTAGCTTCATTTCTGAGACTATCCATTAATCCAGGCCGCCTTCGTCTCTTGCCTTGACTACTGAAATCTTTTCTAGCTCTCTTCCTCATTTCCCGCACTTCACCTCCTGAGGCACTAAGCAGGGTGATCTGCTTAGAAACTGTGAACAAACATGCAACTTGCAAACATGCATGAAGTAGTCCTTTTTTGTTCAGGAAAAATTTAAAAGAATTTAATTTAAAAGAATATGAAGAATTTAGTTTCACATTCTTTACTGTAATATTGCTATCCATCAGAAGTTGGGATCAATTAAAATTGTATAAGAATTATTACATGCTAGAGCATATATGTAAATTGACATCCTCTTGTGCACTGCTAATGCTGTAAGCATCCTTACCTTTTTCTACATATTTATGATTTCACTATAGTGTTGTGGTCTTTGCTTCAGAATCTTAAATGGTGGATTTTGACTTGGATTTAAATATACATAGTAGAGAAAACTTTCAAATATAAGGGTGACTGCCGTTAGAGTGAAATGACACAGTTGACAAGAAGCTGTGTTCATTACCATTGTTGACTCATAGTATATGTTTTGTTTCTAGGATATTATGAAAGAGATATATGCATTATAATTTCAGGTTATTCTTGCTACTTTTTTTAAAAGGTATGGTTCCATAAAATATTTTACAGCATTACAAATGTTTACCTATTAATGAAAATTGCAATTTTAGAAACTTTTTCTCAGACTATTCCATCAACCTACTTGTTATAAAAATAATTTAAAAATATCACATGACATTTCCTGTATTTGGAGTACAGTCAATAATTGTCATCTCCAAATGTGGTGTTTTTCATTTGTCATTTATTTCTCAAGTACGTAGAGGTTCTAATCTTTGGGCTAATGGCACCTAGAAGACCTACAGAGGGAAAGCCAATCTGTAAACAGGCTAAGGATGTAAAATACAGTTTGTGCTAGGGACAGATCCAAGACTGTACTACCATGGCTATAAATTAGAGAGCTTTTCATACAGGTGTGGTATCTAGAAGTGTTTGCAAGATTTAAAGGATTTTGGAGAGCTCCTAGTCCAATTTTCTTAAAGACAGACTGACAGAACACAGGGTGTTTCTTTGCCACAACAAAAGTATGTATTGGGAGAAACTAATCTCTGAGTCTCAATTTTTTAATAAGTAAATTGGAATAAAATGAACTTGTCACAATAATTTTGAAAGATGTTTAAGACATGTCTGTAGGAAGGTGTCTGTAAAGTGATAAGCGATGTAGAGTAATCTGCAACTTTTCTTAAATAGGCAAATGAGAAAATAAATCAAAAGAAGTAACCTAACTCCCATGAGCACTTGGAAGAATTTGGATCACATGAAATAAGTTCTTTTGGCTACACTAAGCTTCCCTACTAAATGTTAGTATAAAACTGTTAAGACTTTAGGTTAATTGCATTATCCAGTGATCTGGATCATGTTTTAACAAGCTCTGGAGTCTCTATCTACAAGAAAATAAATAATATTTTTGCAATTATTTTAATTTTAAAATCTACACATTTCTCAAGCAAATGATTTTTTTAAAATTTTTAATGAGTGAATACACTTTTAAGCAAGAAAATTTTGAAGCAGCATTTTTTTCAAATATAAAACTCATAAAATATATGAGTTTAATATTTCACACCATGTTTGAAATAAGAATAATTAAGAACCTGCTAAGTACTTAGTACAAGATGCATAAAACATTCTAATTGCTGGACTAGACTCTCAATCTACAGCTCAATAGACTTTCAGTGGCCAATCCTCTTCCATCCCTAGCTCTGTTTCTGTGCTGATGTGAAGACACAAGAAAGAAAACGAAGTCACTCCTTGCTTTCACAGATAGTGCCAAACTTATTTTGTAAACTTATACTTTGTGCACCAGCAGTCTTTCTTTAGTTTTTACAAGTGAAAAGCAAAAACGTAACTCATGAGCAACTTGAGAGGTGCTACAAAACTAGTTCAGAAGATTAAAAACATAAACATTTACTTTAGAAATGCTACATGTGATGCACCTTCCTTTGGTTGACTCTTGTGTTGAAAAATATTCCAGCTCCCACAGAACTCTGAGAAAATCATCAACAGTTGCAACCCCTTTGTAGAAGTGTGCAGACAGACATGGTTTCGGTTGAAATGCAAAAGCAATGCCCATGGGTCACTATTGGCAATCCATGGCTAAAGTGATGCTTAAAGAATTGAAAGCGATGCTTAAAGAATTGGGTTAAACCAATGTCCAAAGTAATACAAATCTGTACATATCTAAGTGCTGAAATTCTAGTTTCTGTGTTTGAAATTTATAAAACTCTTAATGCGTTTCATAAACCCCCCTTCCCCAACTCAAGGTTGTTGTTGTATTTTTTTTCTTTTATACCTGGGACCTGGTTCCCATTCCAAATGCACTTACTTTCAAATCATCTCCTGTTACTTAAACAGAATCATCACCACGTTCAAGGCGCATCCTGAATCTACATCTCTCTTTAAGTTCCGCATGTCATCCGAAAGATTAAAGTGTTTTAACTCTCACATTGCGTCTACACTGCATATGTGATTCCTGAGCTCTGAGGGCTGTAGCATCACTGTATGGATCCTTTCCTTGAGTCCATTTTCAGCAGTTCTAGAGTTCCTTGGTGTTTGCCTTTGTGTCCTGTCATTTAGAAAGGGCTAAATTATGGCCTTCAAAAGAAGCCAGTTTTTATTCTGTCATCTGCAGCTGGCACTTCCCTCAACATTAGGTCCAACACTTTGGGAACCTCTGACTCTGGCCTGAGTCAGAGGGTCCACCATGGAAACTAAGGGGACACAAACCAGAACCTAAGAAAAAGTTCTTCAATTGATGTGATCTTTTTCTGAGTGACCTGCTACAATCTTACCAACACAGAAACAATAGGGAGAGGTCTGCATGCAGATATTTGTGTTAGAATTATACTAACAAGTCAGCCAAATACAAATGTTGCATCTGCTTGGGTTGAAAAACAAATGATCTGATTGTCAGAGCCTCTGTGCGCCTCCTGATACTGTCCTCAGGTGAAAGCCATTAGGTGGTCTTAGGTGTGAGGGAATCTCATGGGCGCTGAGGCACCTTGCCAAATACTGTGGCCACCTGGAGTGCAATCACTGCTTAGTCAGTAAGCAGACCACTGATAATCAAAGGGACTTCCTCACCTTTCATGCTGCCCTCACTCAGGAATTCTGCCGCAGATAAGGAGAAAGGACTCTGCAAACTGGCCAGTTACACAATATGACTGATTAGAAAAGAAGAAACAGTAATTCCTCCAGCAGCTAATCAGTTCACAGCATATACTGACTGCTTATTGGCAGAGTTTCGAGTCAAACTGTTTTGTTCTGCAAACCTGGATCTGGTGTCCTTTTTATGTGTGTGTTAGAGGATTTGTTTCTAATGTAGCTTTAAAACCTAATTACTTCACATTTCCAAAATGCTGGAGCACAAACTGGTATAAAATGATCTAACATGAAAGCCGATTTTATGCTCTTAGAAGTCAATGAATGACCTTTACAAACTTATGTTGTTTCTTACAAAATGACATTGACATTGAGTGGCTACGTAACTAGTTATTGATAGCTAAATTCTCTGAGCCAAGTACTACTTACTCCTTCTATTTTAAAATGTTTCTAATTTTTTCTTGTTTTAAATTTTTGTGGTACTGGGAATTGAACTCAGGACTTTGTGATTGCTAAGTAAATGCTCTGTATCTTGAACAATGCAACTTGTCCAAGATTTTTAAGTTTTTGAATATTAATAACTAAGGGAGACTTTTCTAAGCTATAATTCTAACATTCTTGCAAATGCCCTGAAAGTAATTCACTGACACGAACTTAAAACCAGTACTTAAGAATTGAGCTCACCTCTCATTTGGTTATGCTCTTAAATATTCAAGAAAGGGCTTTCTTCCTTCTCCCTTCTCTCCTCTCTTCTTTTTCTCCTCTTTCTCTCTCTCCTCTCTCTCTCTCTCCCCCACTCTCTTTCTTTCTCTTGCCTTCCCTCCCCTTTCTCCCCCTTTCCTTTCTCTCTGTCTCTTTCAGTCACTCATGCATTTTCTGAAACTCACTAAATTAAATGAAAACTGCCCTGTATAAATGGAGAAGTCTCAATCCACAAGAAGACTCAGTAAATACTGTGAAGGCTATAAACATCCCACCTTCTGCAAAGCTGCTGTTCACATACATTATTTTAGATCACCGTTGATAAAGTGTCCAGCAATCCAGTAAGTTCGTACTTTAAAAAGGCATCACACACTTATCCTTCCCTTCCCCCACCTTCAACAGCGTGTGGGTATGCAACACTTAACACCCTTCTGTGCCTCATAAAAACAGCTGCTAAACAACCAGGCCATTGTTCTCCTCTAACTTCTTCTGAGGTGGCAAGAAAACGACATTTCCTGGGCACGGCATAATCTGACCCCCCAAGAACCAGTAAGTCAAATTCATTTACCCCGAGAGGGCAACCAACCATTGTATCCTGTCCACTTTCCAGCCACCTATGAACAATGGATAGTAATTGCAAGTGTCACAGGCAGTCAACAGGAAAAGTAACTCAGGCTTTCATCCAGTTTACTGCCAAACCTGAGCAGAGCACCTCAGAACCAGGCCCCCAGCAGAAGAAAGACCTACAGTTGCTTTTAAAATGCTTCTGAAAACAGCTTTTTCAACAGAACCAGAGGACAATAACCAAACTTGTGCTCTGAAAGTGAAGCCTAAAAACCTCAAAATTAAAGACAGACACCTCTTTTGTGGTTGTACTGTAGCTTCCTGGACTCACCCCCAGCAAGCCTGAAAGGACAGCTGAGCCTCTTTCCTCTAGGCCTATCATCCTTGCTGTTGCTGCTTTTAAGTCTGACTTGTGAAGGAAAACGAGGGCGGGAGGGGAAAAAAATGTTTGTCCTGCAATAGAATGGAATGAGATTACAAGGCTGGAACAGGCTGTCCTTTCTGCTTCACTCCGGATTATTACCTAGGCTAGTGGAGAATAAAGACACAGAGAACACTTGCTATGGCTTGGATGCAAGTGGCTTAAAACCCATCCAAATAACGTGAAGGACCTGCAGCCTCCCAACACGAAAATTCTAAGTGCTCCTTAAACTTGTCTTCAAGCTCCTGAAGGCAGGTTAATTTTTCACTCATTTAAATTTTATTCCATGATAGACTTCAATTGGTGAATTTGTTGATTAGAACTCATTCATCCACAATCAATCATGGCCTGGCTGTATTGAATTCCAGGTGGTTTGGATGAACAAATGAAATGATCAGTCAAACCTTTTCTGGAACTTTCCAAATATCCAGATATGAAAGTTGTGAAGGCCAAACATTTGAGAAGACGAATGTTTTGCCATTCCCCAAGACACTCAGATGGGAAGGAGCCTTTAGGATGACAACTGCCTCCCTCACAAAAGCAAAAAAGTTCTTTCCACCCATATTTCTACAAGTGTACGAATATGACTCTGGTGCTGTTTTAAATAGATACTCAGCATCGACCAAAAATGCCTAACTAAATGTGTTAATGTTGATGACCAAGTACCCTGACCTTCTCAAAATTAATCCTCCTTTAGGGCTTAGAATTCCAAATAGAAAACTGTGGCCAGCTCATCAAACTCTGAGAAAACATACTTTTAAATTAACTGAAAGGATCACATCATTCTCACATAGATAAGGAAATCAGTAGAAGTTTATTAAGATGAGCTTTCAGTACCTCTTGTAGTCCGCATAGAATTTCTCTCAGCCTGTGTAACTGAAGACCAAAATAAAACCAATGCGAAAACTTACTGATAGACTACAACCTTGAATTTGCCCTCCTCATCTGTCATTTGTGGTTTCAACTACAAAATATGCACACGTACTTCTGATACAGAGAATGTGTAAAATAACTTTATAAGATGTGCGATTTTTAACCTTGCTGTAGGTATAGCCCTACTTTTGAAGTAAACAATTTAAATTAAAAATTGAGGAAAACCAAAGGATGTAAAAGAAATAATAGAGTTATTCTGTTAAAGAAAAGAAAGAAATAAACCCTGCTGTTTATCCTACAAGGTTTAAGCAAAGGTAAAATAAGAACAGTGATATATTTCATTTAAAGCTAGAAAGAGCTAACACAGAGAAGCATGAAATACAAAGAATGTAGACAGAACTTCGTTATCACCACTAATTCTCCTGATCATCAGCTTCATGTTATGCTCCGGATCACAATAATTACACACATATTACCTTTTATTTCTCCAAAGTTCCCTGATCCCATGGCAAGAAGCTTGTCTTTCCAGTCCTTTGAGAGTAGCTTTTCAATACTGGGGGTTTCTAAGTAAAGAAAGAAATAATGTAAGCAAATCAACATGACTATCTTTACAATGGGGCTCTTTAAAAGTCTATCTGCTAAAAACAAGGCCGCCCCTCTCCTGGCCCCAGTTCATAATGACTTCATCCACAAACTGATAACAGGGGAAGAAAAAAAGAATGTGTTTTGTCACCTGCTGTTTCAAAATCATTAGCTTTTTCCTCTTGCAGAACAAAGCCATACTAATTCTTTATGACAATGGGTGCATATAAACCTGCAGTTCATTGTTTTTCAATTTGGTGAACAAATTCTTGCTATAATGAATGCTTGTCAATTTCAGGGTGTTAGTCTGCAGTCAAAAAATAATTATGTTGATAAAATGCAGAGGAAAAAAAGGCAAAGAATTAGCTCTTAAATCTGCTCCGTGTAATTATATCCCTCTGTGTTTACAATTACGTCCACTTTATAATATGTGTTTAACATCGTGTGGTGGTAAGCACACTGTGGCAAGATTTGCCAGTACTGCAATTGTTAAAAAAAAAAAAAAGTTGATATATTGATATAAAAGAAGCTTTAAAAAGATTGCAAAATCTAGAGAAGTGAGCAATGCCTATAATGGAAATCTATTATTTGCTTACTTCAGATTTGTATCATATTCTTTTAAAATGCCTTGTATTGGGAAGGGACAACACACATTTTAGAGAGGAAGGTTATAGTGTTGTTTGGTATTTGTTTCTGTATATCACATGGTTTTCGACCTCTCCTTTGTGCTGAATTTTAGTATATAAGTAAATATAAATGCTAATAAAACTCCCAAGCATTAAACTTGGTTCCAAACAACGTAATTGTATATTCTTGTCAGCATTGAGAGGGTACACAATTACAATGGCTTTCAATCCCACGATTAGCACTGCATTCAGTCAGAAAATGGAGTGTACAAAAGATAAGTGTCCCTGTATGTGCCATCTAAATGACAATGCCCCCCTTATTATCTGTATCTTAGACTACACGCTATTCTCCACATTGGGTTTGTGTGTATGTGTGTGTGTTCATGCATTTGTTTACCCCTAGGAGGAGGCATAAAGGGACTGCATGTTAACTTATCAAAGAGACCGTCTGTCTTGGAGACCATCACACTATCAGAAACTGGTTAATTTTCCTCACAGTAAAATTCATCTTTGGGAGTCTTTACCACCATCTATCTTTTACCAACACCATATACTCTTCTAAGACCCCATCTTGCAGCCATCAACCCGCAGAGTAACAAAGCCTGTGTGGACTTTACAGCAGAGATGTGATATATGGAAGATTTTTTTTTCTCAGATGTTAAAAACTTGCAGAAATTAAAATGGCGAATGTCTCTGATTATTGCTTCACCCAGTGTATACATAGAGGTATATATATATATATACCCTAGGTACGGTAAGTGCAGCTATACCTAGGGAAAGTGTGAAAAGCATTTTCCTTTTGTAATAATATACATATCTGTAGTTTTCACATTTAAAGGGAAAAGCTAAACTAATGTGAACTAAACTACTTTTACATTTTGGGGGGAAAATACTAAAGAGTTTGCTTTCACATTTTCTTAAAATATCTTGTTTTTCTCCCATAGCTTCGAAACTTATCATTTCAATTCTGTGAGCAACAGAACAAACATCTTCCCACTGTAGCCAGTATGTCTGTTCACCGATGCTTTCAGAGTAAGTTTAAAATCCGACTGCAAGGATCTCCAACCTTTCTACATTCCCAGTAAGCACTGAGAGTAAAATCATTTCTTAAACCTTATCAGAGTAGGTCAAACAAACAGCACTGTTTCTTTTTCCAGCACTCTACAAAAATTCTTGCGTAGCATGTAAACAGGGCACAGCCAATATGGTATTTGCAATAGAGTCCTGTCAGTCATTAAAAGCTAACAAACCTTTGCAAAGCAGGAATGCAGCAAGAGAAAAGCATTGTGCACTCACAATGGGCCCCAAACCTCCCTGCACCCTAAGCAGACCATTTCACTTTTAAGGCTATTGTCTGCAAAGCCCAGGACAAAGCTTTTCCCCTGCCGCTAGACAAAATATCTACTGTAGTGTGCTCAGAAAGAAACATAAGTCTTCTGTCTAAGTTGCAGAGTTAAAGAAACAGCCGCTAGATTTCTGAAACCTGCAAAACATTCCTGGCCTCTTTATTAACTAGCATAAAGATATAAGGCTCCTGTACAGAGCCATGTGACTACAGAAGAACGAGAAAGTTCTTTAAGACCAAGGTATTTATAAAATGTAAAATCAGGCACACATCTGACACAGGGTTGCTGTGTTTATGGATGAATAAAGACACTAACACAATCTGGATGAGGTATGTATGTTCAAGTGCATTCAAATACATTTATTGAGCAACTGCTGTGCCAGGAACTATGCTGCATTTTCTTAGGAAATCACAGCAACCAGCTGAAGACAGTGAAAGAAAAGACACAGAAGATAAAAAATGGACTGGCCTGAAGACTCTGAGCTGAGTACTTTTCCCCACATATTCCTACCTCTCTTATCCACAATGACATGGTGATGAAAGCTATCATTTGAAGGCTGAGTGCTCAGGAGTCTAGCAGGCCCTTCACACGTAGTGTCTCATATTTCTGCCGATAATCTTCTGAAGTAAGCATTGATTACATCTGTTTCACCATTTCAGATAGCAAAGTTATGGTGACATCACAATTTACCTGAGATGGAGCTAAATTCAGCTTTCTGGATCTCAAAGCCTTTGCTACTTCCAGCACACACATACAACACAGACATGTACACACATGCACACATACTCAGTAATTCCACCAGATGAAGTGAAACTTGAAGGGATAAATTGAGTTTTCCAGGGTGACATGTATGTATGAGCAGCAACTATGGAAACACAAGGCAAGATTTCTTTTAGTTCTCATTACCCTCAGAAAGTAGTCCAACTATATGACTACCCTTTAGAGTAGTCTGGACAATTTAATGAAAACCTACCACCATGCAGCAGAGATATACAATGAAATAGCTCATTTTACTTATACAGTTGTTGGACTTGTTGGCTGCAAGTCCAACAACTTGCCTTCTCACCAATCCTGTGACACTAGCTAGCTGGGGAAATGGGGGAAGGGTTTGAAGGTTATTTGCCCATGACGTCACACAACCCTCTATTCAAATTTCTGTCAAATAAAAGTTTCCACAAATCCACACCCAGTGTTCTTTGACCAACTGCTATAGTTTCAATGGGTAGTTCCTAAAGAAATGTTAAGAAATAATCTCCCCATAAAGAACACAACAGACAGACATGTAGCATTTATTGGACTTCTCTGAGAACAGTAAAGATCTCATAGAACATCTGTGACTAGAAATGTAAAAGACTAAATGGCAAGAGCCCAATATTTACCAGGCACCTGTTCACTAACGTGTGAACCAAGTAGAGTGAAGTTTGTCACAATCATGTAGTGCTGCTTTTCCATTCACGGACTAGAAGATAAGGGTAGTCTCCTGGATATTGCATTTTCTAAAATGAGACTTTAGAAACACGCAGAATTGTGTTATAGCCTACGAAGAAGGTACTACGTTGCTTGGATCATCACTTACAAGTGTTCAAGTTCTAGATCTTTTATTTCATGTTAAGCTGTGCTGTGTGTTTAGTTTAAACATTTAATGACTCTCCTGAGATGATGCCTTTCTCTTGAGATTTCATCCTCCCAAGGATTGGGTTATCATTATTACCTTCAGCGTAAATAAAATAACTGTTTTTCTCGCAGCATTTCAGTTTACCCAATGCTGCCAGGCGCAACAATTTTCTTAGTAATATATACAGTTATTAAACCCACTTTGCAGGTGAGGAAATCAAAGGCTTAGAAACATATTTTGCCCAATGTCATCTAGTTCGAAAGTACAACAGATAAAACACAAACCAGTTCCTCTTAATTTAAACATCTATCACTTCAGCGAAAAGTTAAAATGTATATATTTAAAAGAGAAAATAAAATAAATGTTAAGAAATAAGCTAAGATAAATTAGATAAGTGAAAGGTACCCTTCATCTGTCAACACATTAACATTAAGACGAATCCAGTTAGCTTACTTATGTCTTCCCCCCACCAGGACCCTTTTGAAACATTTGCCTGCTTCTCCCCTCATACCCTTGCTTCCTTTGCTCACATTTGCCTCTTCCCATCCCTGCCTATGGCAACCCCCACAAGTGAATGGCCTCCCCGGCTGTGCCAGCCATTGTTACAGCAGCACCCTGCCTCTTTAGGGCCTGTTCATTCCCTATAACTCTCACTCCGCTTTCCCTTTAGTGCCAAACGCTCTTAAGATTGACTCCCTCATCTGGAACAATGAAACCTGGAGACTCATGCCAACATATTGTAATTCTCCAACATGCTGCCGGTGCCAAAAACTAAACCACAGATGCTCTAGTGCAGTAGCTTTACACACAAGCTCAGGTTTTTTGCTTTGTGCTTATGTACTTTTTTTTTTTTTTCTTAATCTCCCTTGAGCCGCTGTGGCAGAGCTTATTGAAAAACTGAACAAGCAAAAACCACGTATGGATAATATTTGACTTTTTAAACAAAGTGCCAGGAGTGAGGTCATACCAAACCTACTACTGTTTATGTTTTGATTCTGTAGCTTCAGCTGACCCGTGTTGTTCTAGACATGTGATAGTGTACATCGAGGAAGGAGAGTTGTCTTTTGGGAGGAACAATAAGATAGATAAATTTGAAAATATGTCAATGACTTTCTTGGATGTGAAGAAGTAAAAGGATGTGTAGATTATTCATGTTGTATAGTCAGGATTTTAGTGCTGGAAAGATCCTTCAATATCATCTTATAAAGGTAATTTACTAAAACATTTACCAGACATATACGGAACATAAATGGGTTGGCTGCTTAAAACTAAAACAAAATAAGCAATCCATTGTCATGTAAATCTAACTTACACTAAACAAATCTGAATACCGTTCCAACAAAAATTACATTTTTTTAAGGTGCTAACAGACTGCCAGTCTTCAAGTGAGTTATGGATTATGCAGTATTTAAATATTTTGCAAGGAAATTAGCATTGTAAGATGACCGTTTTGCTCAATTTGAGTTAAAAGCTGGTCTAGACCAAACTCTTTGTTTTATAGTCTGGAAAGATGAGTTAGAAAGTTTAAATAATTACCCAAAATTAAAAATCTAATTAAAGATCAAGGCAAGACTTGAAGCTGAGTTCCCCAGTTCAGTATTCACTTCAATGCATCAGCCTACAACTTCCCCCTTTGGAGCTAGAAATTGAATCCAGGGCCTTGCTCATTTTCAGCACTTGGTCCGCCCGTGGCCTAAACCCACAGCCACCACAAATTACTTCAATAAGGGGCCAAACTTTTGAAAAAAATGAAATTTTACCCTCACTTTATTTACCTCAGCTGGTGTTAATTGATAGTTATAATGAGGTACTAATAAGTAAACGACCTGTTAGAATTCAGCACTGTTAATTCAGTATTCTACTTGTGAAAGTCTTCATCTGATAGCCCTATGAAACTTCAGAACAAATGCAAGTTAGTGCATTTGGCCAAATTTAGTTTCCTTCAAAATATAGTTTTCCTCCAAAAGCTAATTACAATTCAATATTGTTGCTATTTAGTTATTCAATCAGGAACAAAAGGATTATTTTTGAGGGAAAGATTGGGCTAAATCTGTGAATTGCATTGAGTAAGAGTTGAATTCAGGAGGGTAAGAGCTACATGTCTAGGTAACATTTGTTGATGAGTATTAAGCAATACATGTGAGTTACAGAAATTTTTACATATCTGTCAGATTATCTTTACCTGAGAAGACCCTTACAGTCTCCAGGCACTGCAGCTAATCTGTCACTGGCAATGTCAAGTTCCTCTGGGAAGTGCTAAAAAAGAACACATACCAAACCACACAAGAGAAACAACTGAAATTGCAAAGCATTAGGATTTCAGTAAGCATTTATATTTCAGCTCTGGAAACACTGCTAGTGTTAGGACTGCCAAAATACTTGTTTGAGTCCACTTGGAAGTTAAGAAGAGTTTGCTAGCAACGACAATGAAAATGTCTTTTGAGTTAGGTTCTGAAAGTTTTAATGTGCCATCATTTTGCTCTAAGTCATTGGTAACAAACTTAAACTTTCTTGTTGCACCAGCTGACACAATTAACACAGCCCTGCTGTTCAGTTACACCCAAGGTTGTATCATACTACACAACAGTCTTTTTCATCACATGGTTAAATGTGCCTTCATCAATATGGTACCTGTCTATATGTCAGTAACCTTGGGTTTCTCCTTACAAGACGGCTCTATGTTTTCTACACAAAAAAAATATCTAAAAGATAGATGTAATTTGTGAGTGACAGAATAAACGATCATTTCACTCACTCCACCATGTAGGAAGTAACTATTTTCTTATATCAATTACAAATCTTTGTTTTTGTTTAAATATTATTTCCCCACAAAAATGCTGTAAGTTATTAAGTTATTTTTATCAACAACTGAAAATACTTACTCCTCATGTACTACTTCCACTTTATGTCTTACTGCTAAATATAATAAGTACTAATTTGATTTCACAAAATCTGACACCATCACTGACTGATCTTCAGCACACGATTTAACCTCTGTGTGCTTCACTCACTGGAAAGAGGAGAATGGCTGCACTTATTTCGTGTTTGGTGTGAGAACTAACTTATGCAAAGCACTTAAAATTGGCTGGGCACATAGTAACACCTAAAGCTGTTAACTAACATTACAACTATGCTTCAGTATATAACAAACCAAGGGAACCACTTCAGAAGTCCAATGTACATACATGTGTGCGTGTGTGTGTGTGTACACATACACACCTATCTCATCTGTTATTAAAGCTACCAGAGATCAAGTTTGAGCAAAGGTAAATGGCTCCACCTGTATCTGTTTTCATGACAATGACCTGTGTCTCAGTTGGTCATCTCTGATTAGGGGGTGCAGAAGTATGAGGGACAGGGAAGTTCTTCTTTCCAGTACATTAATGTAGGGGATGTCCCAAAGAGCACACACACATACAGATAAATGCAAATAATCTTTGCCTGCTTTTTTTATCCTTTTTGTACAGTTGTCTCTAACTTTCCAAAGATTCTATTAGGTCTTCGATGTCATCTAAAGCTTTTAAACATCCAGGCTGCTGACAAGTGAAGGGGAACAGCAAACAGCTTTGTAGTGCTCTTCTCCCAGGGTACTCAGCAACTGTAATAGTTATTATTTTTATTTATTAGCACTGTGGCCCTGTCCTCCATCATGGCTGATGCCCCAACCCCCATGACAGCTGCAGCATTTTAACTTTTAATAAACATGGGAGAATGCAGCACTCTTGTGGAAGTCTCTTTCAGTAAAGTGCCCAGCTAATGAATATTGTCCATTTGGATCCGAATAATTTATGATGTCAGCAAACAGTGGATGTAGAGACATGATTCAAGTTCCAGCCATTACTTACAATGAGAAGATGAGGTGGGCAGGAGGAGGAAGGAAAAGGGTTACTAAAGAAAGAGGATGAATAGAAAGCAAAAGCAACTTGATAGGAAGAGAATCAGGAGGAAAGATATTTATGATACAACACACTGTAGTCAATTTTTCTTACAAAAGATTTTCATGGCTATTTCTCTTGTCCCCTTCAGATAATCAACTTTCTTAGAAACCAATGATAAAAAATAATTACTTTTTCTATAATTATTCGATACAGTATTTTCTCCATTATGTATACTTAGGATAGAACCATAAAGAAAAATAGAAACGATACCATAAGAACTAAATTATAGCCTAAGTTATATGAGCATAAGGCATATTTAAAAGGAAGTTTTAATTTCACAAGACAAATTCATAAAGAAAATGACAAGAAGCTTAAGATAACTTAAACTTATCACAATTGCGTAAAGATAAGAATGCAGAGTGGTAAGCAGTTTATATGTACCTACTGACATATTTAAGAAAAGGATTACCTCTGCAGGTATTTGAATTACAATACTACTATAAAGAGTGTATTCACATAAACATCCATTTTATTGGATATCTAGAACATGCAGAAATTGAAAGTTAATGACACTGGTGTAAGATTTTACTGTTGCTCAAAGTTGTAATGGTAGTTGGTAGAGAAGAGAAAGCAGATACAAAAGCATAGAAATAGAAAGCCACTTAACATATACATTAGAATAAGAAGTCCAACACTTTAAAAATATGACAGAATGTTTTAGGACTGGAAGCAAGAATTAAAGTGTATACAGCCTGATACTAAAACACTAAACATCCTGAATCTTCTCTATCACCACACATGTGAACACAAGTCGGGTTCTCAGCCTGCCAGGTGCTTGAAAACAGAAACAATAACAAGTGACATGATTCAGGGGATAAGTCAGAGAATGTGATGCACAGGTAGCTGAACAGTTGAGCTGAAAAGCTACTTGTAATTCAATTATGACTTTTCTGTTCTGATACATAGAATCAGATTTAAGAATCAAGACAAATATTCTCTGATTTGCTTAAAATCATATATCAAAATTTGTACATAGGCTTCTTAACCAATGTAGTCCATCTGCCTTAACAACTTGCTGTATTTGGTCTGTTACAACCTTTTTTACGAATTTTGGTTGGTTTCATTTTTAAGCTAATCTTAGATGAGAAAATACAATAGCTTTATTTCTAAGATGGCATTTAACGTTCACAAGCTCAGACACAATCTCACCAACAATGAAGCTTGCAGTCATATGTTAACTATGATATGCTGTGACTCTCAAGAGTTCAGAACAGGAAAAACAAAAAGCTGTAAATCTTTTCTGTAAGGAGTATTTTCAGCTAAGAGGAAACAAGATAAACAATATAGAAAAGAAATTTTAAAAATTTAGAAGAGAAAACATGGATAAATAGAAAAAAAGCAAAAGAAGGTGTGGTGTTGTTTTACCTGTATCAGCAGAGCCTGCTCTTAGTGATAAAGGCAGTGGGTCTAAAATTATACATGTACAGTTAAGGATTCTGGGGTTTTGAACTCACAGCCTTGCACTTGCTAGGCAGGTGCTCTACCACTCGCGCCACATCTCTAGCCCTTTCTACTTTTATTTATTTTTCAAATAGTGTTGGTCTCACGATTTTTGCCAGGGCTGGTCTCAGATGGCAATCCTCCTACCCGTGCTTCTCCCATAACTGAGATAACAGATATGATCACTATGTCTACCTGTCAGGTGAGATATGGTCTTGGTAATTTATTTTGCCCAAGCTGGCCTCATGTGGCAACCCTCCTATCTCTGCCTCCCAAGTAGCTGAGATTACAGGCATGAGCCAGCACACCTGGCCACCATAAGGTTTTTATTTTTTTCAGTCCTGAGGATTTAATTCAGGGCTTTGTGCTTTCTATTGCAAGTGCTCTACCACTTGTCCTACACCATCCACCACCTCGAGAGCAATTATTTTACAATCATTTCATTTATTTTGCACAATTCACTCATGTAAAGTCCAGAGGCATCATACTCTATCCATTCATTCACATATTTATGTAACAATCACTGTGGCACTGTGTTAGGCACTAAAACCTGGCCTCTGTACCTCAAGAAACTCACAGTCTCACGGGGGACGATGTATAAAATTATAGCCAGACTCTCAAACCTGCTACTCCATTGGCCACAGTATCATAGAGCCCCTCTCCTAGTGTCTCATTCATTGCATCAAAATTAGAGATCACAGCTTCCTTGAATTAATGTAATGGATAGTAAGTAAATCTACGGATAGATTTTTTTTCTAAATGCTACTTTGGTAGTACTGCCATAAAGAAAGACTTCTATAGTAACCTGTTTATCAATTGAAGTCACTATGAAAACTTCTACTAGGTAATTATTTCCAAAAATGGGGCCAATCTCTCATCTTGTCATAATTAGGGTAATAACTGAATCACACTAGCAATATAAAGTTACATTAAAATAAGCATAGAATGTAAGCTAGTATAGCCACTATAGAAAACAGGAGGCTCCTTAAAAAACTAAAAGTAGATCTGCCATATGACTCAGCAGTTCCACTCCTAGGGATATATCCAAAGAAATGTGAGTGAGCTTACAACAAAGACACCTGAACATCCATGTTTATTGTAGCCCTGTTCACGATAGCTAAGCTAAGGAAACAGCCAAGATGCCCCACTACTAACAAATGGATTAAGAAAATGTGGTATTTATATACAATGGAATTTTATTCGGACACAAGGAAGAATGAAATTTTCTCCTTTGCAGGTAAGTGGATGGGACTGGAGAACATCATCTTAAGTGAAATTAGACAGACTCAGAAGGCCAAAAGAAGCATTTTCTCTCTCATATGTGGAATACAGACCAAATACAAATTCAGTAATATTATGAAACACTGGTCACACTAAGAGGAGGTCGTGCATGGAAGGGGTAGGGTAAAAGAAGGAAACTAAAAATTTGAATATGGTTGATATACTCTCTATACAAGAATGAATATAGAAATCTTAAACAGGCTGAAACCACTATAAGAAAGGGACTAAAGTAAGATGTAGATAAGTAGAGGAGATGAATCAATTGGGAGTAGAACACATATATACATGGAAATATCATAAGGAAACTCCCTGTGTAGCTAGCTATCTTTATCTCAAATTAGCAAAAATGTCATGTTTATCTTCTTATTTTTTCTCTTTTGCAAAATCAGAGAACAGGAGGGCAGAACAAGTTCTGCACAGAAGTTCTGCACAAGTTGGCACCAGTGGGAGGGGGGAGGTGGCAGGGAAAGGAGGTAGGAGAGTGAGTATGGTACAAAACATGTGTACACATGCATATAAATGCAAAATGATACCTGTTGGAACTGTTCCATGAACTGAGGGGGGTGGGTGGATAAAGGGAAGTGGTGGAAAGGGTGAGTTCAAGAATAATATAATAAGAACCTTTGTATATGCCACAGCACAACAATAAAGGGAAAAAAAATAAGCACAGTGAATTAACTCAACAAAAAGTGTGTACTGAATGTTTTTCTAGGCATGGAGATTATCACCAAAAGCATGGTAAGAGTGGACCCTATCCATGAAGACTTCATAAGCTCGGGGCAGTTTCCTTAAAATGCGAACTCCCAAGGCCACCAGAGAGCTCTGTTCATGTGTCTTGTTTGAGTCACAGGAATCTAAACATTTCATCATTCACTTTGATAAACAGTGACTTGGAGAATAAGAACAAGGGTAAAGGCATCCTAGTCAATTACTGCAAACTTGAGAAAGTTTACTAACGAAAAAGACTTGAAAGAAGAGAATGTATTGAATTCTTCCTAGGAAAATAAAAAAAATTAACACCACACTGTCATTGAGCAATAATTAATCATTACTAATTTAAATAATCCAAATACCTTCTACTATTTTCCTATTTTACAACTTCATGAAATACAGTGTTTCAAATGCAAGAAAAAAAAGTCAGAGCAAAATGCACTAAAGAGCTACCCAGGCGCCAATATATACTATAACTATTTAGTAAGATGAAAAGGAAGACAATGGTTTACTGGTATATCCTGATCAAAACTCACATTAAAAAATTTAAATATGTGATCATAAATCATGTGATCACACAATAGACACATACATACTTTTTACTACTTTTTACAGTGGTGCTGGAGAACATACATGCTTTTCAACACATGGCACCTCACACTTAAGATATATATGTAGTTATGTAAATGGAAAAGAGAAAAAAAGAAATTCCTAAGAAGAACAGTAGAATGTTACACATAATTTGGTAAATCTATGAAAATGAAGATGAAGACCTCTTCATTCAGAAAAATCTCCAGGTAGAGTCTTTAATGGAATGGCAGCACCACAAATTATTAACCCTGGAAATTGTGTTATGGCACAAAGTAAGTTACTCAGTCCATATTATCTTTAATATAATTAAGATAGACTTCTATAGGTCAACAGCATTTTGACTGGATATCCTTCATACCCTCCTTTAGTAGGTGACATTCACAGAATCGTGTCTCAGATCTAATAACCAAGAGGAAAATGAGAATAATTAAATACTGGGAAAGAAGATGCAGGAAAGAGAAAGGGTACTGCTGAATATTCCTCTTTCTCCTGTGCTTAGATTACCAACAGTAACCTCCACCAACTTGACTTTCACATATGTCATAAGTGATGAAGATATTATCTATCAGTCTCCTAAATATCTTTTATGTACACATGTATTTAGTGTAATTAGCATCTAGCATCTACATATAATTTGAACTCAACTCCTCTAAATAAGAGTATCCAACGAAAAATAATAGATGGTGTGGGGAGGGCTCGAAGGATGTTATCACTCTGTGATATGCATTCCTTGCTTGTTTAAAAGAACGGAATTTTTAAAAGGCAGAAAAACAAGCACATTTAAACATATGTGGATTTTGGTGAAGTGCAGTGATGTATCAGCAGTGAAAAATTAAGATACAGATCAGTATTTCATTTCAAAAGGATGGGCAAATCCTGTAAAATGAGAGACCACCCAATTTTCTGACCTTGGGGTCAGAGGGCAAGCTTTTACAAACTTGGGAAAGGTGTAGTTTAAAGGCACGAAAGCCTGCGTTCCACATGTTAGAAACTCAAAGGTGTCTACACCTCTGGGAATCCTCCCTGAGGGGTATGAAAACCCCAAGAAACCTACTATCTAAGTTCTCAGAGAGAGATACAGAGAGCTTTAGCCCTATGGCTTCTCTGCTGCTGGACATTAGTTCTCCCACCCACCAGGAACACTTCAATGAATGAGAATGTTTCAAAAGACTTGACCGCCCTCAGCTAATTAGAAAAATTCTTGTAATTCTTCAAGGAAGATGATTCAGATAAAACATTGCTAATAATGAGAATAAAACAGAAAAATACATTGAGAACATTCTTACGAAATGTTCCAATAATAGGGCTTTAGATCACCAGTTAATAAGTAGCCCAAATAAATAATTCCAAGTGTGCTAGCTGCTCATAATCTAAATTGCACTAGAAAATATTTTAAGGTAAGAAATTTGGTAAATTAAAACATTGCAAATCATTGCACTAAATTCATAATCATTGAAACAGATCTTTATTACTTGACGGGGAATATGAATATATATATGTATGAAATTAAAAATAAAAGATAGTGTCCTATTTCTACTGAGATAAAATATCATTATTCCATGGCAGCTACCAAAGAACACAAGAGAAATTATTTTGTATAATAAGATTAAATTTTTTACAAGAATATTGATAAAATGTGTAAACAAGTACATGCATAATCTAACAGGTCTTCCTATTGTACAGTACATGTCAGTTTAGCATTTTAGTCCATAATTCTAGATGAAAAACTTGAATTATTCATTTCTCTCTTTTTTCTCAGCAAATTGTTCAGCTTATAGCACAGCATCCACAGAAATTATAAACCAGCAAGGCCAAATCCCCAAAATGTGAAGAGTTTGGTGCCAAACAAAGCTGTGCAAAAACGAAAACCAGCATCGTTAGAAAAACTGATGTGAGTTTAACTGAAACTCTTGTGTTTATACATATTTCCACCTTTCTGTTGTTGTTGTCACATAAAATGCCCACAAAACAATGGTCATTGAGACTTCACAGCATGGAAGGAAAAAATACGAGGGAAAAAACAGTTTATTCCACCCTATTTGAATTACAAGGCGGTAGTTCTCTATGGGGCGATGGCCAAATCCTTTAAGCCCACCAGCCTCTTACCTGCCTTAAGTTAATGAGGCAGCTCGAGCATTCATCCTTTACCCCAGCACTGGGCTCTCCAGTCGGACTCCTACAATTTACTAAATTACAAACAGTGACCTGGGGGAGACATCTGTTTGTTACAGACAATACCATATTAGAAAATATACTTGGAAAGTCGTTGAGAGATTAAGACGATAAGCTATACATTGAATTGTATTTTCTGGGGTTAATAGGGGCCAGTGCCCGACTCTGTGATCAGCTCTTCCTCACACAAATTCCTATTTTCCCACCAGGAAGGAGAGGCCTCTGAAGATCAACATTATGAAAGAAAACACTTAGGAACGGGCCGTTGCTAAGAGGTCTCTCGTATGCCATGATCCTCGCTACCTCCGTACAACCGTACAATATGTTTATTAAGCCTAAATACATTAAGCTTGATTATAATCAATTTCTTATAATACCACCTTTTCACTAACACTCATAACCCTTGGCTCCTAGGGATGCACTTATAATGAGATGACCGGGGATTTCCCATTAAAGGCCTCTGTTGGAGTTGTTGTCGTACTTTTCCTCATGTATTTCAAGCTCAATGCTCCCTCTGCTTTTATGTTGGCCTCACAATACTTAGTCCTTTTTCAGTGATTAATTTTCTGTTTGAAAATGATCTATTTTTCTTTTGTCATCCTTGGCTTCAGAACCATCTCTTTCCTTTTCCCTTGTCCACTGTAGAAAATCATCTCCTCTCTCCCATAGACCACCACCTTCCATTCCCCAAATTGTGTTTACTGACATATAGTCAAAAATATTTAGGAGCCCCCCCTTGACTCCCAGCAGGAGACGACTCAATTAACAAAAACAAAACCCTGAATTATCGGGGCTATAACTGAGCCAAAAAGTACTGTAACCATTTATATTATATGACCTCAGCAGTCTCTGATTGAATTGCAACCCAGCATTAAATCAAGCACTATGTGTTGTGTGTGTGACTTTATAAATGCGGGGTGTGTATGATTCAGTCAGAAAGAGGCTAGGGGTGGCAAAGAGATTATACAAAGCTCTAAAAAACTATTCTTGTGTTACAATGTATTTTATTTTTCTTCTTGAACATGCTCTTTGCTTTGTTTTGGAACTTAGACCTTCTGTGAAATTCTCTGAGCTGGTAGTCCTAGGCATGTTTAAACAACAGAAATACTGGGAGTGTAATTGACTGCAGCTGGGAACTGTCAGCCTATCAGTGAGCAGCACCTACCTGGCAACTACTACAGGGCTGTTAAAGATTCCTCTATGCTCTAGGCACTGGAAGAGGCCTGGGCATTGCATTCTTTAACCCACAAATTCAAATCAAAATCTTCATTGATTTATTTCTCAAATTTTACTAGATGAGAAACAGTACGTGGTTAGTCTGTTGGCCTCTGTCCAGTGTGCTTGGGCAGAGAAGGTGGGGTGTCCTTTCATAAAGTTAAATACATAGCAGGTTTATAAACACGCTATAGCTTTCAGTCATAATGGAGATATTCAGAAAAAGTCTTCTCAGTACATGAATTTTCATAGGAGAAAGGAAAAAAAGTGAAAGTACCTTACTCAGAAATCCATTTTTTGTGAATCAAATTACTATAAATTTTTCCATATATTTCACATGCTCATCAGAGACTGCCAAGGTTCAATTCTTATCTAGAAGCAGTCTTTATATCATTCTTTAAGTTTACTTAACTCAGACTTCCCCCCCAAAAAAAGGAGAGCAAGGGAGAGAAAAGAAACTAATAAGTGCACATTAACTTACTAAGAGAAGAGCTACAGTAAGTCCCTTTTCCTATTTTCTTATATTTGTGTAGCTGTTAGACATTTTGCAAAGGAGGGGAGCACCAGCCAGCCTTTCACAACAAAAGATCCACTGTCACAGAGCCAGTCCCAGACATGGTGGAAGGCAGCCCACAGGAAGAGGCCTGGCTCCAGTGTTAGGCCCCGGCCGAGTACAGTCACTATATTCACTCAAATTGGCAACAGGTCTCAGTGTTCCTGGCTTTGAGCTGTGAACAAGGGTCGGGATTGAATAACCAATTATACAACCGCTGACTGAGTTTATCCAAGGTTTGCAAACTGCTATAATAGCCCAGTATTCAACCAACTGTTTTATCCTTCTCCAGATAGAGCGTCATATCTCCCCCTGTGCTCCATTTACATGTCACCTTATTACACACGTCCACTAAAAAGGTGAACACAGTGTCACATTCAGTGCCTAAATGCTGCCTTGCACGAGTTCCACTTTTCTTTGGGGCATTTCATATGGACACCTTTCTCTGCCTTTCACTCTCTTTCAATAAATTAAACCAAGTTTCTGTCAAAACTACAAAATAGAACATGAAAGAACAGTAGCCAAATGTCAACAGTTTTCAAAATACCCCTTTATACTAATAGGCTCTTTTAACCCACTGTGGTATATAAAAAATAGTGAAAATTCTGAAGTTTGGCAGGTCACAGTAGCACCAAAGGTTGAGGAGCTCATATACATTCATTCAAATGTGTGCCTTTCTCTTTTTCCAACATGGATCTCTCTGTCAAAGTTCAAGAAAACCTAAACATTTCCCCAGGATTTTTTGCATGCCTATCTTTCTACAAAGTAGCTGAAATAGAAATGAAACACAGAAATGGAATTTCAAGTTCTTTCCCTAAATATTTACAAGCCAAAAGTTCCTGCACAAGCACCTTTCAACTTAATAAGCAGAATGCAAGAAATGGCAGAAATATCAATACCTCTGAAGGAGCTGGCACGTATCAATGCCTCAATCCCAGCCCTTTGTTTTTATTCATGCTTGGTGTGAGCATGTGTTTTACACATACTCTTATCTTCTCTGCTGAGGTCATATTTCTTAAAAATCAACAATACAGATTCCTGGCCTGTACACTGAAAACTATAAAACATCAATGAAAGAAAATCAGGAGGACACACATGAATGTCCTCCTGACATTCATGTCCTCACATTCAGTATGCTCCATGCTCATGAGTGGGAAGAATAAATACTGTGAAAGTGTCCATATTATTGTAATCCATACATTCATATACATTGTAATCCTTGTCAATATAACTACTTGTCGTTCTTCATAGAGATACAAAAACAATCCTAAAATTCCAGTGGAGCCACACAAAAGCCCTCAACTAGCCAAAATAATCCTGAGAAAAAATTAAAGTTAAAAGCTTAAAAACTATTAAAAATGAAATTATGCAGCTATGACAAAACAGTACATGAAATGAATAAATAGAGGGACAAAATATAAAACCCCAATGTAAATTCAAATATATATGGTGGCCAACTGCTAAATATTTCACAAACAAAACAACACAATGGGGAAAGAACAGCCTCTTCAATAAATGGAGCTGGGAAAATGAGATTTCTACATGAAAAAGAAATGCTATTTTTATATTACGCCAAACACCAAAATCAACTCAAAATGGACAAATGACCTAAACGCAAGTCCTAAAACCACAAAACTGCTTGAAAAAAACATAGGGAAAAAGTTCTTTGACATTGGCTTTGGAAATGATCTCTTGGATATCACACCAAAAGCTCAGGCTACAAAAACAAAAATAAATAAATGGAATTACATAAAACTAAGAAGCTTTTTCATAGCAAAAGAAGAAATCAACAAAATGAATGGGCACCCTACAGAACGGGAGACATATTTGTGAACTATATGTCAGATAAGGGATTAATGTCCAAGACATATAAAGAACTCACACAACTAAACAGGAAAAAAAAATCTACCAAAAAAAGAAAAAAAAAACAGATTAAGAAATGAGCAAGCTGGGCACTAGTCACTCATGCCTGCAATTCTAGCTACTTGGGAGGCTAAGATCAGGAGGTTCAAGCTTTGAGGCCAGCCCATGCAAAAAGTTTGCAAGATCCCATCTCTACCAATAGCTGGGTGCAATGGCACATGCCTTTCATCCCAACTACTTAGAAGGCTGAGATAGGGAAGACTGTGGCTCCAGGCCAGCTGGGTCAAAAACGTTTTCAAGACTCCATCTCAATGGGAAAAAAAGCTGGGCATGGTGGCATATGCCCGTCCGTCCTAGTTGCTGTGAGAAATGCAAAATAGGAGGATCTTGATCCAGGCTGGGCTAGGCGAAAAACTAGACCCAATTGCCAAAATAACCAGAGCAAAAAGGACTGGAAGCACAGCTGAAGCAGTACAGCACTTGCCTAGCAAGTGTGAAGTTCTGAGTTCAAAACCCAGGAAATGGGCAAATGACTTGCACAGATATTTCTGCAAAATGAAATAGCAATGAACAATTAGTACAAGAAAGGGTACTCAACATAACTTATCATCAGGGATACACAAATCAAGATCACTGTGTGATTCCACCTTATCCCTATTCAAATGCCATTATCAAAAAGACAGGAGGAAGGGGTATTAGGTGGTAGAAAGGGTATGGATAAGACAGCCCTGTACATTGTTGATGGGAATAGAGATTGGTCCAGCCATTATAGAAAACAATATGGAGATTCTTCTAGAAATTAAAAATAGAACTACCAGATGACCCAGAAATTCTTTTTCTAGGGTAATACTCAAGGAAAGTAAAATCATGACCATTAAAAACACTTGCACTCCTATGTTCTTTGCAGCACTACTCACAATAGCCAAGACATGGAAGCAACCTAGTTTTGCATCAATGAATGTATGGTTAAAGAAATGGTGGTGTGTCTGTGTGTCTCTTTGTGTAATACAACATAATGTTGGACCTTAAGAAAGGGGATTGCCATTTGCCACAACATGAATGGATCTGGAGGGTATTATATTAAGTGAAATAAGCCTGACCCAGAAAGACAAGTACTTCATGCTTTCTTTCACATGTGGAAGTTGAAAGAAAGTTAACTCAGAAGTAGAACAGTGCCTACTAGAGTTGGAATGGAGTTAGTGGCGGTGAAAAAAAAATGTTGGGTTTGATCAGTGCATGCTATATGCATGCAAGGAAAGGTCCCATTAAACCACATTAATATGTGCAATCAATACATATTATTAAAAATAAGTAAGTGAATCACCTCATACCCAAATCTCAAGCAGCTCAGTGGTAGAGCTCATTAAAAACCTTTTGCTTTTTCAGTGAAATCAGTATTTGCAAAACTTTTATACCTGTGTGGCCTTACTGACAGTAACATTACTCCTCATTTGTTGAGCAGCAGTTATGCTTAGCTATTTGCAGTGCCATGAGGCAGAAACACTATTTTAGTACTGAAATCTAGCACTATCTCTGCAACTCAAAGTTTGGTACAAGAACTTCAGATTCTGAATTCTACCACGGCTTCCTTTACCCCAATTTTAATTCTAGCTAAAAGTAAGCATGGCTATTTTTCCATTATTTTATACCTAAAAAAATCAATACTTCTAATTTCTTGGCCCTCAACTGTATCTAGGAATAATTTGTTCACCAAACCCAATGGTGATATGAACAGAAACCCATTCTGAATGATAGAAGAGTGGGCAGCCAAAACAAAGACCCTGTGCAGCCAGTTACCAGAACATTACCAGGTTAGTACTTGCTCTTGGTCCCTTAAAAAGGAGAAAATATAAGTTAAGGGTTTTTTTAAATAACTCTAAGGGTTTTAGAGATACGTAGATATGAGTCATAAAAGCCAATAGGAAACGCTGTAAGGCATCAAAAGGTAATGAGAGGGGGGGAGGGAGGGAGGGAGAAAACAGAGAGAGAGAGAAGAGTAAAATGGCACCTGGCACACAGTAAATTGCCAGCACCATCTTTGTCACTGTATCAACAACCTCAAGTTACTTTTCATGGCCATCAAGAATATGACTGAGAGCAGAGCAATTTTCCTGGTAAGCAGTGTTCTAGAACTAGTGACTCAAATAGCTACTTGTGGGTTTAAAACGAAATGCAAATCTCTTGCCAAGGCCTAGAGTGTTCTTTAAGACTTGGCCCCACTTACTGCCCCAGGCTCATCTGTTACTAGTCTTCCCATGATGCAGTAGCCACTCCAGCCATCTTTATACACCACAGATTGCTCAGTCTGTTGCTTCTGTGTGTTTCCTTTTTCTGTTTATGATTGGGGCACTCTGGTATATAAATGTCATGACTGGCACTTCCAGTTAGTTACATCTTAGCTTACATTTCACTTTTTCAGAGATTCCTTCTTTGACACATTATCGAAAGCAATGCACCCCTCTTTTGATGTCACTCAATCTCTACCCAATTTCCTTCCTTCCTTTTTCATGTTATTACTTATCATTTTAGCACTGATCATGAAAGAAAATTACCTTCTGTATTAATTAGCTTATTTCCTTTTCCCCTCTACTAAAATATGAGGTCCATGAGAACTGGCAACAACTCATCTATCTTGTTTTCTCTGTGTTTCTGTTTCCTAAAGCTAACTAACCCTGGCATGTATCAAACACATAACAAATATTTGCTGACTGAATGAGCATATTAATCTGTTAAACTCTTCGAGATGCTCTTTGCTCTAAGGGAACTCAAGGCTATATATGATTTGAAGGTCATTTTTGATGGCTGGAAAGAACATTCTTTGAATTATCCATAATTAGAGTATAAAATGATAAATATGCTTGTTCAAGTTCCTTAATTATATCCCATGGAAGCTATACATCAAAGGAGTTAGGCTGAGAATATAGGCAGAACTATTCTTGTTATATCTAATTAAATTTATTAGAAGAGAAAGCAATCAGAATATCACAAGTCACAAGGAAGCAACAAGTACATAATTTCTCCAACTTCTTAAACAATTTTGGGCTCACATTTTTCTATGAATGAATCCAGGTTCTTTCTGGGACATCAATCATGTCAGATTAACATAATCAAAGACCATATATCTGTGTCTGTCCTAAAATTTCTGTTTATTTATGTACACACACACACACACATGATCTTATAACATATGCATTAAACTTATATTTACTTGTGCATATTTTTGGAAGCATATAGAAAACTGTGAAAATTATTTGGGTAAGTTAAGCAAAAGATCCTTTTCATTCTTTACTGTGGAGTCACATAATGTAAACATTTAATTCATCTAAATTCAACTATGCTCACTTGAAGAAGAAATGAAAAGCCAAAAACTAGCAATTTAAGCAGGGCCAATAGTACTATTTGACCTTGCCCTCAGTCAGCTTGTAACAATGGACAAGTTGACACATGGCACAAGAGATGTGACT
The DNA here is from genome assembly GCF_047511655.1 of Castor canadensis. Taxonomy (NCBI): domain Eukaryota; kingdom Metazoa; phylum Chordata; class Mammalia; order Rodentia; family Castoridae; genus Castor; species Castor canadensis. Next base: position 20,514,408 of record NC_133391.1, on the reverse strand, counting down.
ACAATTCCTTCAGCTGGTTCCAGTTCCTATAAGCCTCACTGAGCCTCACTGGGCCAAGAAATGGGTTTCATGTTTAAAGATAGATGTTTTCCACACAATACAAAACACAAATCGTCCACTTCAGTTAAAGTTCAACCAAAGAAAGAGCAACATGCAGCAATGCTCTGTGGACTGACCAAATGACAATGACTTGTTGGTCATTTTGTGTCAAGTTTCTGAGATATTACCCAGTGTAATTATCTCCTTTCCCACTGACTACAATCAAAACCCAGTTTATATATGATCCCATTTTATTACAAATAAAAACTGATTAAATATTGAATCTCTTAATATGCACACATTAAACTATATCAACATGCATATCTAGAGAAGAATGAATTATTTTCTTGCAGTAGCTTTCATTTTATAAGAAATTTGGACATAAAAGAAGGACATTATTAATACAGGAGGGTCAGGAGAAGAAAGCTAAGTTAAATGAACCAAAGGTTAAATGCTAAGAGGAGTATCCATGTGAATGAAAAAGACATTATCATTCTAAGCAGGGGATGATATGGGAAATAAGGAAATAGCAAGTTAAAAAAACTAAAACTGTTTCATGTGTGTCAGGCATAAAGCAGACAGCAGAAGTGCAGGGAGCTAAAACAAGAGTGTAGTGAAGCCATAGCTTGACGGGCCTTGACTACCAAGGAGGAAAAATGGTGGGCTTTCAACCAGTGTGAGCAAGGATGGGGCTAATCAGATGCACAAATTCCACTCTGTTAGCATCAACAACACCCCAAAATGAGGGACCTTGGAAGCAGGCAACTAAGAAGCAAATTTTTCTCTCCCCTTCTCTTACCTTCCTGTCTCTCACTTCTCTTCACCCCTAGACAAACTATCAAAACTACAATTCCTCTTTCCCAAGGCAAGTCACAGATACAAGAAAACCTAAAACTGTTGCTTTAACTTTCCCACACCTTTCTCTGTAAGTGTAAAAATAGATATTTTACCCTAAGACTTTGGGTCTTGAGTCTCATGGCTACTGTGTGACATAATATTGTGATTAAATAAATTCATTATACTTTTCTCTTGTTAACCTGTCTTATGTTGGCCATGATCCTTCATAGTGGACAAAAAACAAATTAACTCTCTTCCCCCTACTGCAGGAGGGGTGGGAGAGCTTGAGTTGGGAACAGCTAAAGAGGGACAGCAAGGAGAAAAGTTTATCCTCTCCATAAGAGAGGCAAGGCTCAAGATCAAATCAAGTGTGTCTAGACGGTGTACACAGACAAGAAGGGCTTGACACAGGTGTCTGGAGCTGGGGAATTTATTGAAGGTAGAGATTGAAAACATAGAAAAATGTCAACAAGGAACCTCAAATCAAAACAGTCAAATGAGACTACCATCTCGGCAAATTCAAGCAACATAAGATTGGGTTATGTAACAGAGAAATCACTCTGGGCTTGTGGTCAATGTGTATGGCTTTACTCTTCCTAGCATAAGATGCTTTCAAAATAGAAAAGTTACTTTTTATTTCTAATATTGATACTGTCATGTTTGATTATCTATGAAATTTGAATGCTGCATATTTTATGCCTTAAATAGAGATAAAATACCTAATAAATCACAATTTTTAACCAAATGCTAGTTAACCCATGACTGTCAGTAGAAATAGCAGTCATGGTTTCTTAATTCTGATTGTTTAGTACTAAACGACTATAGATTACATAACATTAAAGAGAAAATACAACCATAAAACAAAAAACCTTGTGAATGGTCAATACACTGTTAGGCATTTAGTAGGCTTTTTAAAGAGTGGATCCTGCTCTCGAGTGTCTTAGAATGCAGCACTCACACACACATGTGTATACATACCCACATATAATATGCATATATATGTCTATACTTACGTGTGTATATACACACACATATCTATTCATAGAAATACATGCATAAAAATATATATACACATACACACATATATATTTAAAAATGATATGCCTGAAGCAAAAGGAATTGCTAACCATGTGTTACTGATTTTGAGTATGATAAAAATATAGAGAAGTAATGTATTAAGACTAAACCTAGTCCAAACCTCTCCAACAAGACAGACTTTGAGCCAGCAGAAGAGATGAGACAGGGCTATAATGAACAGACACATAAAACAGTAGAAAGCAGTGCTGGCAGATGTTTGATACACACTGAGCACTTAATATGACCCTCAGATTCTGGGGGACTTGGGAGGTGAAGGATATGCATTTGGTGAAATGGACAATATAGAGGCATAGAAATAGCTCCATCAGGACTGTAAGGCAATAAGAGTAATGTTTTAAAACCTGTGCCCAGCATCATAAGAAAGGGTGTTGGTGGGAAGTAGCCACAGCAACAGCCAGCAGGTGAGAGGCTCTGTTCTAGACCTAAGATGAGCCCACAGACCTTCTCCTGTATGTGCACAAACTGAGGGAAATTTCCCGTTTCTTCTTCTTACAAAGGAGAGCAGCACTCCTTCCTATTCCATGAGTTTGGAGCTCCCTTTGAAGATTGATCCCCACTTTTATTAAGCTTACTGATTCTGGCAGTCATGTTGACCCCCAATTCCCTTGCCGTACCCTAGGGTGCATGGTATTCTGTAAGGGCTGAGACAACAGCCCCTATTTTGGAAAGAGGATCAGGTAACAAAGGACAGATTTCTTACTTAAGGAAGAGTAAGCCATTCAACTTTCCTGTACTTCCTTTCATTCCTGATTATAATGGAAGCCATGGAAGGTTTTTATTTAATCTCATATTCCTGCTGTGGCCGACTAACCACCAGGCTAATATCTGCCTCCATTCTAATCTACGTGTTACACCATCACAACAGTTGACTGTTACTAATAGATGACTGCAAAAAACACTGAAATAAAAACCATGCATTTGCACAAGGTATGATTATTAAAAATAGTGATGACTCCCTCTTTCTAAAATAAACAAAACAAGCCATACTTTAATTTTACCACACCTTTTCCTCCTATAATTAAAATTTACCTCAAAATGATGAAAGAGAAGAAGGAACATGGTTTCAAGTAGGAAGTCTATCTTAGTCAAAGAAAAGTTAAAACTTAAAATACATTTGAATATGTTGAACTCTCTCTCTTTCCCTCTCTATATCTTTCTCTCTCTTTTTCTCCATTTCCTTCTTGCTCTCACTCTCACTCTCTCCTCTTTCTTCTCTCCACCCTTCCTATCTCCCTCCCTCTCTTTATTTTTTCCTTGTTTATTCATTAGAACACAATCAGTCTTTCTTCAGAGAGAAAGCATTTTCTTTATTCCCACATCAACACAGGATCAAGTAGAATTTGGAAAATCAAAGCAAAATTAAAGGCTGAATCCAGAAACTACTTGTATTTAGGCAAAGCTGAACTGAAACAATGAGTCATAGTCATTGTTAAACTAACAGAACATTGTAACTTTTTAAGGTTAAAGAAACTAATGGAAAATCAAGTTATAAACACAGGGATATGTGACTTTTTATGCACTAGAAAGTTCCATTCCATGTAGCATTTTTGAGGCATGCAAGACGTGTGAAATGTCAACTCCATTCTAATTTCTGTTAGCATATGATGAGGCAGCTTGGTATAACTTCAGTTTCAAACCCTACAGAAAAGGCCAGGATGGGCAATTAAAGTATAGAGCTAAAGGCAGAAACAATGGCTTAGCCAAAATGACCAGGAGACTGGCCACAACAGTGAAACACACAATTTATATTGCTCTAGATGCATTAACTTGAAAATACAAATTTCTACACTTCCTTGTTCAGCACAAACCTACAGGATGAGAAAATAATGGTCTTGCCATAAGGACTTTCAGTGTGATGAACTTCGTAATGATTCTTCTTCATCTTAAAACTGTACTTTTGCATCTGAGTCACATAGCTTAGCATCCTAAACAGATGAAGTAAATGTACCACAGTTAGATGGATTTCCCATTCCTGTGTTTGTAAACTCAAGATTTACAAGGTTATATGCTTGCTAATCACCAAGTTGATAAGACCTCTCCTGTAGAGCGTTTTGGGAATGTTTCTTCTGAAGCAGACACATTGCCATCTTTGTGCATTTTCAGCTCAAATGCAACTTCCTAGGGCAGACTTTTTCTGACCATTATATCTACACTAGACTGCCACAGAAACTATGCAACACTACACTGACTTAAATACTTTATAGTACATACTGTCTGAAATCATTTACCTGGTTCATTTACTTATCTGTCTCTATCCACTAGAAGGTAAGTTCTACTAGAGTAGGGATTCATCTACCTTCCTCATCAATATATCTACAATGCCCAGAACAAGGTGTGGATCACAGGAAACAACTTACAGATGTAGTTTAACATCAGATAAATTAAGATAGAGAGAGTATGTGAACTTATACATTGGAGGTGTAATAACTAGCAACATGATAAGAAAAACACGGCTTTAATTATTGTGTGATCTTGGAAGATGTATCAATATAGGAGGAAGAGCAGATCATCAACTGATTATTTTATTTGGCCAGAGAGAACTTGGAAAAAATAAATAGTAGCTTTACTTGATCACAATTTAGTAATATAGCAAATTTGACCAAATGCTGAGTGACAGTTAAAACAGCTGTTCACCTTATCTACCCAAACAGAAATTCAATCTGAAAACTACCCTTCTGTCTAGAAAACTATGCTTGTTCTTGTTCCATCAAACAGAAAATAATAATAATAATGAATAATGATGATGATGCTACAAATAAAGAGGCACAAAGGGAGGTGTCAATCCATATGAAGACCATTTAGTACAAGCTCTACTTAAGAATCTTCATTTTATTTTTTGTCTTAACCTCAAAGTAAATGTACCCAAATTTTATGAAAGACAGATGAGTTATTTTGATAATGTTCACTTGTCATGGGACTAATAGGTAAGCTCCAAATAGGTCAACTTCATTCCTTCATTATTCAACAAAAACTTACAGAGAATCTACTGTGTACCAGAAATGGATTCAGTGATGAAGAAGTTGGGCATCCCTGCCTACTTTCTTGAAGTTTACTGCTTAGAGGAATATTATAAGGAAAAAAAATCCTTAAAACTAAGTATCTATGTTTCAGTTACTGCACTCTTCTTAACAATACTCAATCAGAATTTAGGCACTGAAAAATTAGTATCTAAAATTTCCAAACAGTTTAAAATAAGAAGGTAAATATATTTGATAAAACATGATGGTATCAAGAGGGGAAAAAAGCAACAGCAAAAACTCAGGTCTGAGTGCAGGAGGACCTGTTCCATGACCTTTCTCTTCAATCAATAATTCAGCAACTAGGCTTGGAACAAATCATGACATCTCATAGTGCTCTTCCTATGATAAGGGACTAACTGACAAAACCTTTAAAATTACATCTATACCTAAGGATGGCCTATGACTTATTTGGTTAACATATTACATTGATGTATAAAAAGAAAAAAATGTGACACAGAACAAAAAATGGTACAGTGTGAGGACTCGGAATTTGTTAAAGCTCTACTGATGATTCAGTTCTGGAAAAGTTATCAAAATGCTATTTTCACAGCATTAAAATAATGTCATCTATTTGATCTGTACTTTATGCTGCTTCTTTGGAAAAGATTACTAGTGCCAAGTGTTTTTCATATGTATTCATCATTAATAACAGGCAACATAAAGAAAATTTTATGAGATGATTGTCTCTCATTTCGAAAGCTGCGATTGAGAATTTAGACATTGGACAGGCATACAATTCATGCTTTAGTGTTTAAAATTGGTCTTTAGAAGTTGTAAATCAAAATCTACCACCTTAATACCTAATTTTTCCATTTCCATCAGTTAAATTTCCATTTCCATCAGTTTGTTGTTGTAGGATTAGTGTAAATGCTGAATTGGTGTCATTTGTGTTTAAACCAAACATTGATTTATTTTGGAAAAAATAACAAGTGGTTGGATGTTAGAAAATTAAAAACATTTTAATGAAAAGACTAAATCATTACAAATATTTAGTAAATTTTGATGTTTATTCCAAAAGGTTACTTTTTATCTAATAAATTGACTTCCTAAGAAAAAATTACATGAACAAAATAGAGAGAGCCATTTTTCATGTTTTTTTGGTCAACTACAAATTCACTCATTAGGACTTCATGAACAAATCATTTATATGGATAGTCATGTTAAAGATCACAATAATTTTTTTTAAATGTTCAAAAACCTTGAAGTGATGAATACTTGGCTTACATATATTCAGAGACAGTGAGAATGCTTTTAAGAATAAAGCAAACATAGGACTCCTCAACTTTACTAAGTCTGTCCCAATCTACTCAGTTCCAAATTAGTCAAGAATAGAAGAATTATAATTTTTTCAAGATGTTGTTAAATGAAAATTTTCCAATTTCTGTTGGTACTTTCTTTCTTTTTGGGGGGAGGGGAGAATTACAAATTGGAAAGCAGAATGGTAAAGAACTTTTAACTAGTGGGAAAAGCAAGTTATCTAAGTTTCTTTGAATTTAAAAATAAGAACATTTTTTCTACTTATCAATTGAGTGCTTTCTATTTTAAAATGAACCACTAAACCATTCTTTCTCCATTGACTCTTCAATTCTTCTCCCAAGGTCAATGACATCTCAGTATAATAAGATACAGATATAAAGAAATCATTGTTTAACCTACAGCAATTGGTATAAGATAGACAACATTCTACTGTGAAATACCAAAAAATAGATTCTACAACCTTGGTAACAGATTTTAGAAAGAAGTTCAAACTATTGTATGAAGCACTTTAAATTATTAAAGGGCCATGTTTAAACACACGTTTCCTTTTCAGAATGATAATTACTAATTAAATACTGATTGGCAACCAAGGAATTTTAAAAAAGTTCTAGGGAAATAATTCCATAATTGGAACAAGATCTGTTTGGACAAAGACTAGTTTAATTTATTTAGTTCAATAAATATTTAATGAACACCTGCTTTTCAGGTGGCAGAAATATAGAAACCATAGTGCTCTTGTGAGATCACCAACAGTATATACGAAATCTGTAAATAACGTGCATTTTAAGCTAAGTAAAACATACTGTCTGACTTTTTGTTATTATTTATCTGTACCATTCTTCATTTGACTTGCCATTAGATAAGAATGATTAGAGCCAAGGACTTATATACGAGGAAAATATGAAAGAAAAACTTAAAATTGTGCAAATCATTTGCATTAATGTTTTTACCTTTCTTTTCTAGCTTGCTCTTTGATATCAGTGGTGAAATGAAGGATTCACTGGGAGAGCAGTTTGAGAATGACTGATATTAGCCACATACCTGTTACTATAAGGCAGGACAGGAAAAGGTCACAGAAGACTATTTTCTCCCATGATTACTTTACCATAGTTGTGTATATTTAGGCAAACCATAGAACTGCTTTTGGTGTTGGGTACTATGGTGGGAGGCCTAGAGGGTATACTGGAGCCACATAATTTCTAGACACTTTCAAATTGTAATTTTAAAAACCTAAATATTCATTAAAATTAGCTATAGGTTTATCTCAGTAGAAGGAATTGATATAAAAAAGTTTTAAAAAATAAATGGCACACTGGTAATCAAGAACAGATCTGAAATTCTGCAGTACCAAATTCATCTTCAGTATGAAAAAGTTGTTTCAAGAAATATCAAAGACATTTTAACTCACTTTTTCCATTACCAATTCTTTTGTGACTGTTTAAAAATAAAACAAAACATTTCAAACTTACTAATTACAAAATGAACCCAAAATTTCCAATTATGTTAAATATCAAACAACATCAAAATAAAGGGATGAAAGTGTTCCTTTCATTCTAGCTCACATAAAAAAGTTTTTTGTTTCTTTTTGTAAGAACTGAAGGTGTTCCTTGATAGATTCAGTGCACCAAGAATTACTTGCATGTTGATTCAAGGCTTGTTTGCGCAAAGACTGATGATGCCCTAATTATGGGGTCACCATGAAGAGTCATTCTTTTTGTTTTCCTCTCCTTTATGCTCATGCATTTTTTAGGAACCAGCCTTCTCTAGAAAGCTGCCGAGGTCCCAGTTTGATTTGAATATCCCGTATCTATCTCAACCTAGATGTGTACACCCTGAGATGATGTTCATAACAGAGCACATTGAGCAATGTGCTGTAAACCCAATAACTACAGCATGGCTGTGGGAAATCTGCATTGTGCCAGATGTCAGATTCTGGGATCTTGGAGAGGCCAAAGTGGTTCTGGGAGAGAACTGAAACACTCAAGAGCTGGGTATACAGGCTAACCACTAAAATTGAAGAGCATTTTAAATGGTACTAACATGTACCAACCTTGCCATACCAAAGCATTTGTCAAAGTGGCCTATAACTTGTAGGCTTTATTTCTGTCTTATAATTTATCAGAAGTGACTTTATCTTTTCTTATTTTCTTTATATTCCTAAGAGCTAGAGCAACGGGTGACCAAATGAGGCACTCGGGAAGTACTCATTTAGTACATGAAAGTTCACATGTCAATTTAGAGGTTGAACTACAATGGCTTTGACTGTTTTTGATCATATAATTCTAATTTACAGTACATTTAGCCTCTTAAAAATACCAATGGTGCAAAGGAACAGCCAAGTAATTTTCTCAGGTATTGGGGTTAAAATGCTTTTGAGTCCTTAAGAAAGTAAAGCATCTTATCATCAATAAGGCTTGAATACAGAGCAATGAGACTGCAAAGTCTTATTCATCCTAAAAATGTCATCATAAAATATCGTTCATAATCATTTTAAAATGATACAAACAGTAAATAGAAATTGCAAAATTATATGGCATTGAGATTTTATGTTAAGTCAGCTGCATGTGTATTAGAACCTATGTCTCTTAAATGCCAGCCCCAATACTTCTGTACTACTCTACTGCAGAGCAGTTAGAATTGTTTTTTGCCCCATCAATGGTTAAGAGAATTATGCAGTTGCCTTGATCCAAATTTTGCACATAGATGAACACAGTCATCTTAAATATATCTGTGGCAACTTAATTATAATCACAATCATACTCCTTACAAGGAACATCCATTGCTAACATGGGAATTTAAAGCCATCATTAAGAGAACATAGTATTGTGTAATACGTCTCTCTGAGAAATGAGCCACAGTGCCTGCTGTTTTCTAATCAATCAATGATATGTCAACTTAGAGCTAATGTATTACAAAATTTGGAGACATTATTGATGTTACTTGTAAAGGGAAATAAGAGTTTTGCACTCATGACACTGTAGTTAAAGGCCCATGATCATGACATTACAGATCAGCAGTAGCTTAGCAGAGGGAATATTATCCTATTTGGACCTACGAAACAGCAGAAGTAATGGAATTGTGACCACAGTGAGGATATCCACTTGTCTGTCTATTCAATGTTGGAATTCCTATAGTAAGTATATGAGACATGGCAAAAACAGTGAGATCAATTGATAGCTAAAATAGGTAGGCAGGTAAGTGTTTTGAAAAAGCCTCTCTTATATTTTGAAAATTAAAAGGAAATAAAAGGAAATGGAGTTACAGAATGACATTGAATGCAACAATAAAAATCAAATGCAGAAAAAAGACAGACAATAAAATAAAATAAATTGAGGGATCCAGGTCATAGAGCAGCCATGTCAACTTAAAGTCTGCCACATGGCTGGAACACCAGAACCACAAGAAATTCAGCAACTGCCAGCAGGACCATGTCTATCAGATAAAAACAAATCAGTGCCTAGGTATAAAAAGCTTTTGTGATGCACAAACCTGTGAAAATTTTCCCACAGGCTCTCATTAATGGAACACTGGATGTTTTTATGGATATTTCTTTTTAAATTCTTCAATACAGACTAATGATATAATGAGAAAGCATTGTTTAATAAAAGCAATTGTGTAACGGCCTAAGAATGGAGCATGATGAAGTTCTGCTTCATCCAAGGACAAAATTTAGAAACCGTTAGGTACACTTGGAGGAAAGAGATATGAATTTCTATTGTTCAATTGAACTTTTGATAGGAATAGAATGGCAGAGCATTCAGATTTTATACAATTTCATAAACACACGGAAAGAAGAGATTAAATATTGCTGACAAATTAGTGAAAATTTCATATTGTTAATCAATAATTCAATAAATATTAATTGAGCACATGCTGTACCAGGTACCTATCACTGGAAATGAAGAATAATACTGGGCTTAATGAAAACACAGATCAAACATCAACAAATTATACTGTTTCTGTAGTTATTACAGATAACAAAACCCCATACAAGTTAAAATAAATAAATTAAGGGTCATAAAAATGTTTGAAGCCTCTCCGTGAAGTCTGTTAATAGGTCTGTTCTTTAGATGGTACGCTTGCTACATTGAAGTAAAAATGTTTCCAAAACCTTAAAAGGAAATCGTAATTCTTCATGAGCGATATAAGAAATTGTCCAAGAAATCTACTTTGGAGATACAGCATTGAGTACACGGAAAAGGGAGAAAAAGAAAAAAAAGAAAGAAATACTAATGCAATCAGAGATTATTACCCATTCTCCCTCTTTAACTCTGATCCTTTCTTTGAAACCAAAAACTTACATTATGTTAACATTTTCAAAAGCTGTCTTGCTGTGTGCTTCACATATATTTTAATTCCAGTGGTAATAATACTTATTTCCAATAATATTCAAGGAACATGTGTTTTTATTCCATTCTTGCTAGCATTAACCTTTTAAGTGATAGAATGGAAGGCATTCTTTCTGCACATGTGATGCAAGGGAGAAGGTGAACTATTACTTGTTTTTATTCTGTCTGCCTTCAGCCTATTTGTAAAGAATGCAGTATTTCTGCAATTAAAGCCCCATGAGCGTAGGATGGGGCAAAGAATCTTGGGCTAAATGCTGATGTGAAATGGAGAGATTCAGACTATACGGTAGCAACAGGCTATTGATTTCAAGGAGCCCAGAATATGTGACTGAATCATTGGAACTACATCTCTACTATGGGAGAGCTTTCAAAGCAAGCACACAAGCAGTGTTCTAGCTCTCCTATCGCTTACCTACAAGGGGGTGAGGGACTGTCTGTCAATTCAAACAACCTTCTTAAGTGTGAACTTCAAAAATAGATGTTGTTATCTGTTTCATAATTAGAACTACTGCAGGCACATTTCATACTTTTGGGACATATAGTAATCACCCCTTATTCACAGTTGTACTTGGCATAGTTTCAGCTACCTGCAGTCTACTGTAGTCCAAAAATACTAATATTTGTCTTGACTCTTTCAAGAGAAGAGAGAGATTACATTCTCTTGACATTCATTATAGGATACTGCTTAGAGCTATTATATTTTATTAGTAGTAGTTGCTGTCAATCTCTTAATATGCCTAAACTTTATCATAATGAATTCAACTTTATTTATGTAGGAATAGAAAAACACATAGTGGATACAGGGCTGGCTACTATCTGTGATTTCTGGCATCCACTAGGAACCTTATAACATAGATAAGGGGGACTGATGTAGTTTAGTTCCTAACTTACCTGTTTCAAGAACTAAGTTATGCACTAAGAGAGTCTCAATTGTTAAATTATCCTATTAGAATCAGTTACATTTACATAGTACATAGAAAAATATTAAATCATTAAAGATTAACTTCATATTATGTTAATAAAGTCAGCTTTATCATTAAATTTTCAGGATAATTTATCTGTCAAGTAAAGAAACTTTCAAAAGATCTGGGAAAGAAAAGCACATTTACAGATATGCCAACTTCAATTTCAAGGTCTACAGGGAGATCACAGAAAAAGGTAATAGAAGAGAAAATTACTATCACTGGTGTTTGAATGCAACCACAGAAACAAATCTTGAACTGGATGCTACTGGATATGGAAGTGGAGCAAAACAAGAAAAATAAACAGATACATAGAAATACTGAGACATTCCACACTTCTGAAAGAGAACAAATCTATGCCTCAGTAAAATATAACACTTCAGTTTGATCAAACCCACTGTGTGGTACCTATCACAGCATGTTTCCTGAAAGAATTTTTATGAGAACTAACTGTAAAGAAAACCAATAGCATCTCTTAATCTGTACCTAAAGAGCACCAAGACAGAAGATATGTTCATATAGAATGCACCTTGCAATCTGGACTCAATGTGATAATCACTAGGATGATAATTATAAAACTGAAAAGCAAATATATGAAACAGAACAACATTTGTTTAATTTTCTCAGTTTGTGTGTTCTATGTAATTACAGAGGATATTATTTCTCTTCATTTCAATAATTTTCTCTGTTTATGTGAATTTCATTATTTCATAATCACATCTTAAGTGTTATAATTTTGCAAAATATACATTAGCATGTATTAAATATGAGGAGATTTAAGAAAGGCCCTCTTTTAGAAATAGGAAATTTCTATCAAGAGCTGAGTATCATAACTTGGTAAGTCAATAGTAATCTCATTATCTTACACTTTTAGTTCTCATATTTCTCACAATAACTGTAGAGTTCGCCCTGGCATCCCTACTAAATCCTCCCCACACACACATACGCATATACACACACAAATACATATATGAACACAAAAGACATACATACACAACTGTGAACAACTCTCCTCTTCACAATTCACATGTTTGAGATGGCTGACCTCAACTATTCTATCACTTCCATGTAAATTAATCCTGAATTTTTCTACTCATGACAACCAGACATGTTCCCTACTGTTTCCTAAATAAATATCTCTGACTGTGTTTCAGTTATAAACCAACAGATCCAAACTTATATTTCTCAACCCATCCACAAGTAATACAGATGTGCTAATTTCGGCTCTTCTTAAGAGGAAATGGCAAATACCAAGGATGTAGAAGGCTGGAAGATTCAGCTACACAATCAAAGCACTTTCCAGGCCCAACTTATGAATGTGGATTAATAAATCTTCACGTGTCCCAGCTGTGTGCTCTAATATATGGTTGGCCTAATCTATGCAAGTGTGCTTGGATCTCCAGTTGGTTTTATTGGAGACAGAGATGGCACTCCATACCATTTCTACAGTGTTTGATGAGCAGGACACTGACAGCTATTTTGAACACTTTGTGATCACTACACACTATGGAAGCATCACTGAAAGCTCCTTATCACTACCTGGTTCTTGTAAATGTGTATCAATGACTAAAAAGTGGAGTAATTAGATTACAAATTCAGCCCACAGGAATCTCCAAGTAGACCACATCTTATGAATTTTGACCACCACTTAGAGTGGTTTCTTTCTTTGAGTAACTGAGACTCAGGAACTAATTCCTAAATGGTGTTCATCTGGCTCTTTGCACATAGCATATATAATACCAAAGCTCCTAAAATTTGACAAATAGAAAACTACAAAGGTTTCATGCACCTAAAATATGTCCCTTTTGCTAAGGAGGGATTTTAGCAAAACTTAGTTGAGGATATAGAGCAAGTTATCTTTCTCTTGAGTTTGCCACCTGCTCAGATAAGATTTTACAATATTGTTTATGGATTTCAAGGTATAAAAATTTTAATACAAAATTATTTGCTTTAGGAAAAGGTATAACCACATAGAAAAAGTTCAAGGTAAAAAGGTGAAGAAAGATAAGCAGGAGAGTTTAAAAATGTTAACTACATGGAAGAGATTAAGATGGTGCCCAGAGAAAAGTACTCTGAAGTCCTGAAGATGAGGCCACAGAAAAGACAGAAGGATGGATAGGGAAGCTCACAGTCAACTAGGGAAACTTGGAACAACTCTTAGTACCTTTATGCGCTGAGCTACACCTAAATGAAGAGGTAAAAATCTTGGGGGAGCTGCTGAGCCATGTGGAATTCCTCCAGGGACTCCTGGTCACAGCTGAAGCTGCCCTGAATTGGGGTCCAGGCTGTTCAGACTCTCCTGCAGAGAGCTCTGTTTCAAACTGACTAATCCTGCTCTCTGTTTCTGAGTTTCAAAATGTTTTACTGTTCGAGATAGGCAGATGGAACTCAGTAGCCAACTGGAGACAAGTCATCTATTCTGTTCTCTCTCAGTCTGTGGTCTGAAGATAAAAACTGGTAGTTGCAAATAAAACCACAGAGACCTTACTTAAAGTTTTTGTATGTGTAAATCTGATAATAAAGAGAAAAAAAAATCAGAGACAAAACTTCGTCAATAAAGTGGAAATACCTGAAATTTCTCTCATGTAAGTCTTTCACCTAGGGATTTTAGAACTTCTGCTGAAATTACAGTAATCTGCAGCTGTAAATTCCCTCATGTGAAAATAAGTAGATATCAATTTGTATACTTTTCTCATAGCTGCATGAATTTTTGATAAAATATATGTGACTCATGAGTGACTCCAAGTATCAGAGTAAAAATTGGTAGTTATGGTGTGGGCATTTATTAAGTGACTACTCTGTGCCATGTACTCTGCCAGGCCCCTGGAGCCAGGGGCAGATTTGAAAATCAGCACATTAGCTAAAAGCAGTTTATAAAAGAGTAAGAGTTCTTACTCTTGAAAAATCTCTTCATTTATCCAGAAGGGAGTCTGTGGTACCCAATCTTAAAAAGTAACTTTTAAGCATGTGCATGTTTAATTAGCACTAAAGGGGAAAGTACACAAAATTCCTATGTAAACATTAAAACCCTTCTCCATTTAGAAAGGCCACTAAAATCTGTAATCTAAGAAACGGGTGAGTGGGAACATTTAACAAGTTCCCAGCTTTCTACAGAATTCATTCAGTTGTTTGATGCATGCTATGTAAGGATTAAGCAAACTAATAATGAAACTGTAGTAAGTTTCTGACCTTTGTGTATGTGTTAAAACATAAGACCCTGTCTGTCTTCATAACTATATGTGACAGAGGTGAAGCCAGAGAGGCACTTAAGGGACAACATTTAAGGTGGCACACACTCTTGGGGCTGCACACTTGCCAACCTTGTGCATGCAAGACATGAAGAGTGAGCTCCTCATTAAATTTTGTGTACCAGCACTGCATAGAACTTTCCCAAGAAATAGACCTCTGCCTTTGACCAGAAATAGTGACAAAAATGTAGCTGTTCTGTTAAAGGTAAATCCACAGGACATGTACTCTTCATAATAATTCGTTGAAATACTGAATGCAATGTTAGTTAACAAGCATTTCTTTGAAAACATAGGGGAGGGATCTTTGAAAATTTTTACTTCAAAAGAAATAACCCTCTATTTAATATACTACTCCTTTGATACAAGTAAGGCTTTACTGGTATTTTCTGTTTCATTGGTATGCTGTTATTACAGGTTTATTTTAGTAAATATTTATAAACATATCTACTTAATATTATTTACCTAAGCATGTATTCATATTGGTATATTTATACATCTAATTATCCATATGGTCTTCAGTTTTTTTGAGAAAATTCTCCTAATATGGGTTTTAAAGAATTTAATCATAGATTGGACATGGTGGCTCAGGCCTGTGATCCTAGCTACTCAGGAGGAGGAGATCGAGAGGATCACAGTTCACCAATATATGGGGGTGGGTAAACATGCCTGCCATCCCACTATATGGAAGTCTAAGTAGAAGGGTCATAGTCGAAGTTGCCTCAGCAAAAAGTGAGGCCCTGTCCCAAAGACAACTAAAAGAAAAAGGGCTAGAGATCTGGTTCAAGTGGTAGAGCACCTGCCTAGCAAGTTTAAGGCCCTGAGTTCAAACTCCAGTACTGTCAAAAAAAGAAAAAAAAAGGGTATAATCATATAGTTCATGACAAAATACTTTTCAAACCCTGCTGTTTAGCAGTTGCAGATATGGGTATTACTGTGTTCCAGTTGATTGTTAACTATTGGGTTAAATGAAATCCCATAAGAACACTGCCATAATATACTTGTCCCATTCTTCACTGCTTTCCTGGGAGGCTCACAGGTTGAGTCTTACTAATTTAATTTTAGGATGTCTTTTACATAGTAGTCATTCAGTAAATGTCAGAGAACAGCAACAATTCTTACTTAATACAGTTTTTGTTCCTTATGATAACATTTAAAATCATTTCCGTGAAACTACAAAAATAATTGTTTATTCAGCCTTTGTAATAAAAATATTGCTGTGAGATATATGTGTTTTTATTTCTAGTTGATAATAAAACTGATAACCTAAGGACTAATTTGTTTAGATCTAAAAAAGAATAATTTATTTTTTTCTGGGGCAGTTGGTGATTATTGGTTGAGACAGGGTCTTATTATGTAGCCCAGGCTGGCCACAATCTTAATAACCTCTTGCCTCAGCCTCCCAAGTGCTGGGATGACCGGCATGTGCCACCATGCTAGGTAGAAAAGCTCATGTTTTATAGAACAGATGTTCTTCAACTTTTGATGGTGTCAAATCATGACAACCCCATCATAAACTGAAAATAGCTTAAGTTGAAAACATTTAGTACACCTAGCTTAGTGAACATCATAGCTTAGCAACACAATCCACTATGGAGTTCTGGTGGTTTACCCTCTCAATGATGTAACTAACTGGGATCTTTGGGCTGCCTGCCACTGCACAACATCTCCAGAGTATATCAACAGGCCAGAAAAAGATGAAAATTCAAATCTGAAGTACAGTTTCTCCTGAATATATATCACTTTCACACCATCATAAAGTGGAAAAGTCATAAAATGAACCATTGTATGCTGTCTGCATTGGCATTTAAAATAGTGTCTTCTTATTCAAGTTATTTGCATGTAGAACCTCCTATAAGTGCCCCTCATCTCTTCACAAGCATAATAAAAATAAAACACTGGGTCGGAAGTATATGATTTAACCTAGATTAGAAAGGCTGTTTCCAACGATCCAGCTGACATATTTAAAAATTAAGTAACAATTCTAGCAAATATGCAATAAGAAGATCTCAGCGCTGACTTATACCATCAGATGGCAAGGGCTGCAGTCCTGACCCTGTGGCTCTTAGCTCTGAAGTGCTATGGCAAATTTAGCCATGAGTGCTCAGAATGCAGTGCTCTCAAGTGATGTTAGAGACACCTAAACATCTACATTTGGCCCCTTTTCAAAACAGGGTAGAACTTCGAATTTTCTGGAAAATAAGAGAAATCAGTCCACCTGAAACAAAAAAATATATAATAAAAAAACAGATTCAAGAAGGTCTCCTTTTTTAGTGGGCTGACTTATAGAAGATTTTTTTAAAGAACAGGGGCTTCATGAAAATTTTGACAAGAGATGCTCTAGAGACTTACTCTGTTTAGCAAAGTTATATTATGACTTCAAGTACAATTTCCCCCTTTACCTCAACTATGTTCCTCAAATTTTACCTGTTTGTGCTTCCTTGGATCCCTTTTTAATAGAGTTGACACAAGTCTTGCCTTGTGGCTAAATTCAGAAGCAGGCGGAGCCAAGTGGGAGGGTGGTTTTTGTGATGTGGGTTCAGCACGTATGTGAGTGCATGCTTATGTGTATGTGCCTATTAACTGTTCAAATAATCCAGGAACACAGAAAAAAAATGCTCAATGGGAGTTTTGTGGGTAGGACTAGCTGGCAACAGAGCCTTTGCTGTGCATTGGTGAGTGGATTTCCAAAGCTTGCTGGTATACAATGAAGCTACAGTTTATAGAAGGCCACCCTCAGAAAAATGTATTTGCATGCATACGCATGTGTGTGTATGTGAAAGAGAAAATTATTTGTAGCATCTGTATTGAATACCATTTTCCTTTCTTGGAAAAAAAGTCTTAAAATAATGGAATTTTCTAGTATGTAAATAACTAATAAACTAAAAAATACTCTGGATGACAAGGTCAAGAAAGAAGGTGTAATTTAAAAGTCTGAACCCGCCTGATGCACAACTTTCATTTGGCCACATAAAGGGCACCTGGAAACCCCTAACTGTTAACTATCGATACCCAATCATCTCACAAATCCTTGTAACTACAGTTTAGTTATGATGAATACACTTAAACTACGATGAACCCATGGTGTTTACACCTCAAATTATACACTACCATTTCACTCAAAGTTATTTTGACTAAAGTCATGCCTGACAACTGAATTCTTTCCTTCTTAGTGGTATAAGTTGCAATGCGACATTGAACAAAACCCTACAGGATCCCATAAGATGACCATGGTCAATGGAGAAACGACAGCAAAGTAAGAGTATCATTATCCTAAAGACTTCTAAGTATCCTTGGAGGATGCATTTCAAGAATAGGGTAAAAGAAAAGTACATTTGAACGAGTAGTCTGAATTTCATAAGTTACTAGCAGTTAAAGGTCATCTATTCACAGCAATGTTGCATAGCTAACAGTTAAAAAAATCATATCAAGGAGTCTAATGGCAGTGAAAGTTGTAGATCTGGCAGGCAAAAAAAAGAAAACAACATGAGTAGCACCAGTCGTGGAATTTTCATATTCCAGTGGGTCTTTCTAGGAACTAAATCAGAGAGATTAAGTCTGGATTAAACTCTCAAACTGTGTTTTAACTCCTAAACTGTGTCTCCTAAATGAAGACCAATTGTTCCTAATTGCAAAATTAGGGGTTTTGCAGTTCTAACACCTGAAAGAACCAGCTGAAAACCACCTAAAGACATCATCAATATGGCAATTTCTACTCCAATGTAGTGTACTTAGTCATACTTGCATAGTATTTTGTGTCTATGTGGTGTGTATTTAAACATTTCCATACTGCAAACCTGTCAGATAAATAAGCTTATAAATATGTGAAAAGGCAGGCCATGCTTTGATGTTTTGACCCATACTATTCCACACTTAGCCACTTAAGAGAAAAATCAGTAACTGTATTTTATATATGTTAAAAATCAAGACAAGAGCTTAACTGAATGTGAAATCTGAAAAATAATCCAGCTTCAATAAAGTCATAATTAATACCAGATGCTTAATGAGTTCAAATTGTATTGGCTAGAATGGGTTCCTCACACCTCCTGTTCTTTTCCTACTTATTTTCAGCTCCATATTGGCACACTCAGATTAAAAGTAATATTTACATCTATAAGGTTTATGTTTTGTATCTTTTGGGCAGTGGTTCTGGAATCTGCCCTAAAGTGTTGATATAGACAGGTGTGTCTTTAGCACAGAGCATGGTCTTATTGAATATCAGACTGTGTAAGCCCATCAGCACAGTTCAAAATTATGAAGCAGTGATGAGACCACTGAGTGACCCTCCACTTGAGTTTTGGGCTGAAAGTATTCTTAAAAAAGAGCTCATGAAGTAAGAGAGGTTCCATGTACCTATATGACTTTGCATTAGAACTTCTGGGATAACACCTGCATCCTCTAAAACTTTGGAACTGTTCCATAGAAATCTCAAACTATAAGAAACATTTGATGCTGGGTGTTAAAAGCATTTCATGGCACTGCTTTGTGTGAAACTTTCCAATAGCTTTCATTGCTTTCAGTAAGAGGCAGGGTCCTGCACTGACCTTCAACACTCTACAATCCAGTCCTTTGTAACCTCTGAGCTCACCCCTCCTGATTTCCCCTTAGCTGATTTCTTTCCAGTCACACTGGCCTCCTGGAAATCAAATTTGTCAGGTCTTTGCACTCTTCATTCTCTACCTGGAGTGATCTTTCATCAGATATCCACAACAATCACTTCCTCAGTTCCTTCTTGTCTTTGCTCAAATATTTTCTTAGGGGGCTTTACACATTTATCCATCCCTATCACTTCTAATCTCCATTCGGTTTCATTATTTCCCAGATCACTTCTCATATGGCAAGTGTGTAAACTTACTTATTATATTTTTTAATCTAACTGTCAATAAATTCAGGGATATCTACGTAGTCCTCTGCTATATCTCTTGTACCCCAAACACTGACTTGGGTACTATAACCTTTGGACATATATTTGAGGAACTGAAATATATTTAGGGATCTAGTGATTTGTCCTGCTTGCAAAACATATGGAATCCATACTTTTTAATAGTTGTAGAGGCATAAACTTACATGGAAGCCTGAGGTTGGGGTATCATTAATGATATGGTTTACTGAAATCACAGAGTGCATATAAATTTTGAACATGCATGTTTTGGCACACATATGTACTCACACAGACAATGGACCTTCATTTTATACACATGTATCTTCAGCAACATTTCATTTTTCATTGCTAAATTGTCAAAAGAGAAGAACCAAGAATGAAAAAGAATAGACTCTTTAAAAAAAACACACTGAAGTTTTAAGTGAAAGCTCTGACCAGTTGTTCTTGGTTCTCTATGGAAATAACTGTTTCTACCCTAGAGATACATCCCTACATATGATGGGATGTATAAATTGGGGGGCGGGTACTAAAGCAATATGAAACCTTTGTAACAAACAAGTGAACAATTAGGGTCCTTTTAGTAGGAATATACTAAAATTATTTGTACAAACAATTTGGTCTATGAAAAGCAAGTGAATAGGAGTGGCCCCAGGTTCAACCCCCTAGTACCACAAAATAAATAAATAAATAAATAAAAGCAAATGCAGCTGTGAAACTTCTTAACAAATCCGTTGTGGAAGTAAGATGAGGTACCAGGACTGCTCAGTCAAAATAGAAACTTCAATATTGCTGGGTCACCCCAGTTGGACTGATTTGACTTTTATTTTTTGGAGGGATTAAATCAAAAATGTCTCATGTGGTAAGAAAGTGTTTTACCGGCCAGCCACACTAAAAGTCTCACCACAGGTAGACTGACTAACATCAAAAAGACAAAAATAACAAATTATGGCAAGGTTGTGGAGTGTATTCTCATACACCAAGTGAGAATGTAAATTAGCACAGCCACTATGGAAAATAGTATGGAAGTTATATAAAGCTAGAAACAGAATGATGACCCAAAAATCCCACTTCTGGTATATCTGAGTAATGCTGTATGTCACAGACATCTGGGCTAGCATTTTTATTGCGGCACTACTCACAATACTGAAAATATGGAACCAACCAAGGCATCATCCATCAACAGTCAATGAATGGATGTGTGGTGTGTACGCACAGTAGAATATTATTCAGCCATTAAAAGTAAAACTGTGTCACTTGCAGCAATATAGATATCAATCGGGGACATTATGTTAAGGGAAGTAAGCCAGACACAGTAAAACAAATACCTCATGCTCTCACTTCTGTGCAGGAGTGAAAACGCTGATATCAAAGAAGTAGAGAGTCAATAATGATTGTCAGAGCTTGGGAAAGGGGAGGGGGAGGGAGAGATGGACAGAGGATGTGCAAGGATGCGTTTGGAGGGCAGCAATACCACATAATGTTCCACAGCACAGTAGGATAACTATGGCTGATATCAATTAATATTTCAAAGTAGCGTGTAGACAGAATTTTGTACATTCTAATGTCAAAAAATGATGACTATCTGAGGTAATAAATATGCAATTGCCCTGCCCTGATCATTTCATGTTGGGCATTTGTACTGAAATATCACATTGTACCCCATAAATATGTACGATTTTACTGGGCCAATTAAACTGAAACTGTTTTTTAAATGTCCTGAAGACAAACAACAAAGCAAAACCAAAACTATTTTATGAAAACAGTCACTCTCCTAACTTCAGAAGACATCTTTTCTGCTCCTCAGCCTCCACCCAACCCACAACAGAAAGGAACCATCTCAAAAGTTTCACTGCCCCTCTACAGGCAGTCAGGGTGTGCTTTGTAAATATTACCCATTCCACATTATTGTCTGCCAGGAGCTAAGGATCAAGGATAAGAAAAGGTAAGCATGCTAACTTATTCTTGTTTATCAGTTTCGAAGTATCAATGTTAGATGGCGCTGTAATAACAACAGTGTAATAACAGAATCTGTTGATCTTTGGAGTCAGAACAACTCCATTAGAGTTGTCCAGGAATGGACATTACCTCTAATGCCCATTAATTAATAACAATAAGAAACAAAAGTCCACAAATGATACTGAACTTATAGAATAAACACTACATTCTTTCTTTTCAAAAATGTAGTTTACTCCTGCTAAGAATCTTGGTATATTTCAGAACAAAGACATTGTGGGCAATTCTATCAGTAGTGGCTAAGAGTGAATAAGTGGGTTGGGAAGGTATAGGGGAAGATAAAGCAACCAAGAGAATGACATGGGGTAGGGTCTTTTACATAGGAAATATTTTTGCAAGGGCTCTCTACTAGAATATCCACAAGTGGACATTGAATAGCTATTAAATTACTTATTCCACAAGGTAAGTTCAATTTTCAACTAATACTTTTTAAACTTTATAACAATAAAGAAAAGCATTTCAGTATTATTACTCTGAAAAAAATTTATCCAATAGAAAATTACAGTGTTCTTTGAGATAAGTTTAAAAAGACCATACATCAGAACTAAACTAGCTTCTGTATGAAATTATATAAATAGAAAGTTTAAAAGTTGTTTACCTAGGGAAACAAAGTTGGCCATAGTACACGCACAATAAATAATAACCTACATAAATTTTTGGTTATATGATTTAAATTCCAAAGGTATTGAATTTATATGTAAATTTTGAAGTACGATCAGCCATGCACTCAAGTCACAGTACATTTGAAAGACAGCTGAAATATTCGTAGAGTCACATCTAAAGCAGGGTAATGGGGGGACACTGGGAGACTTTCTTACTTCTGCTATCAAATACTGACCAGGTGTCCATGAAACTGAAAACTCATGCCCATATACCCTAAAAATTTTAGAATATTTGCTAAAGTCTGAATGAACACTGTCAGGCAGATGAGCCAGAGGAATGGACACAGTGAGGATGTGCACCATGAAAACATACATACTGAGGACAAGTAAGAGAGGGAAATACCTCAAAACTGGGACATAAGTGAATCAAAGACTAGCCTTCACTATTCTCTATAAAACAAGACAAAACTTCAGTCTACAAACATGCAAGGGGTTAAGTAGCTACACTATTAACCAACTAATACTGTTGAAGAGCAGAAAATTTTATTCTTCTGTTTCCTTTTACACCTGTCATAGTAAATATTCCTCCAAAGTCCGCATTTGGAGAAGAGAGCCTGCAGCTGCTCACAGGGAAAGCCACAGTTGCAACACTAGGAGGCCTGAGATAGGAAGGTGTGTCATAAAATAAGCAAACATTCTCACTAGAAATTACTTCAGCTTTTATGACTGTTTACTTATCTGCAAAACTCAGATAACCCTACCTCATGGGATAGTAAAACAAAATTAGATAATAGTGTAAAGCATTTAGTCACCTGGATAACTTGTTTAAATTCAGACCTGAAAACACTTCTTGTTGCTATAGTCATAGGCCACACTTTGCAAGGCACACCTCTAGGAAATCATTACAGACGCGACACACTCGTCTTTGCACATGTTTCCCAAGCCTCCCATGAACTGGAAGCCTTTGCCCCTTGACCCCAGGGACAGCTTTACAGAACCCAAGCCTCAGTGACAGAACATCAACAAAACCTAGTGGATACAACTTGCCAGCCATAACAGACCCAAGACCTGCTGTAATAATGAAACAATGGTTTGCAAGAAAAATGAGGGACCAAATAGGGGAAAAAAAGAAAAGGAGGAGAAAGAGAAGAGAACACAGATAAGGTGAACGAGGAACAAGAAGGTAATGTGGCAATTATAACACCTCCCTTCTGTCTTCCCAATGATTTAATCTGCAGATTTTTAGATGGTGGGAATTCAACCACAATAAATCCCTGGATTACCTAGTGGTCCACCTACCCTGCTAGAAACCTCGACAGCAATACCACACTTCTACCTGAGTGATTCATTTGAAAACCACACCTGTTGTGGGTGAAATTTTAAAAAGTAACTTGAAGAGTGAAATATTAGGCCGTATGCCTTCTCACATTTTATATAAAAATTCTACTTTTTAGCAAAATAGGAAGTTTGTATCTAGGATTTTCTCCATACTTTCTGGCACTTTTTAATTGTACCAAAATTCATCACATATAATTGTTCAGTTAATCCATATTAAACAAATTCAATTAAAATGTACTTGGATATGAAAATGAACTCTTATGGCTTATTTCATATGTAAACATTGTGATTTCTGTTGCTCCTGCACTGATACATTTTATAGTTAAAGGAAATCAACCAAGTATTTCAGTTCATTTCACTATCTTTGCTATTACCATGTCCTAACAACCCTGGGTTAAACAGACAACACCTCCAGAACTTACGTATTAACTATCAAAAAAAGAAAGGTCCTCTTCTAGAAAATGCATGCCACAGCAATAGAGCAATATTCAAAATGGTAGTCACAGAACACATTTCAGACCAATTTGATTCTCTTCATAGTCTTCTAAACACATGAAACTCAACTTTAGATTTTATAATGGAGCAAGTGTATGGAGATACCCTATGTGACTTAGATGACAAATACCAGCCATCTGACTCCTCATTATTCACCAACTTTTGAGTCTCATATCCCAAAAGACAACACATTGAGGAAACATGACTTGCTCCTGGAAATCAGTATGATTTGTCTATGTGGTTATCTTTAATTCTGAATTCTAAACCCCTCCCCTCAAATCTATCTTAAACTTTATGGTCTCTCAGACATACAGGAAGGAAAATATCAATTGCAATTATTTTTAGAATATCTGTTTCCATGGTGTACTTCAGCGCACTCCACGTAAATGTCTCCCATGGGTTTATCTTCCATGTTCATTGGGAGAGGAACTGCTTCATAAACAGACTCCTAACTGTCACATAACCTAGAACCTACTGCTCCCCTTTCCTGGCCTTTTAATATGGCTTCTCACCAGGGAAGCCCTACCTACTCCTAAACTCCAAACTACACTTGAGAAGATTACCCTACTTGCTGTTTTCCAATATTCTTAAAACTACATTCAATCTTTTTTTTCCCTCTATGTCAGCATTTCATTTCTTTACTATTGTGCTGGGTGGGGGAACACTGTGGCATTTACAAGGAGTTCTTACAATGTATCAAATACATCACACTCATCTTGGCTGAAATTGTTCTTTCCTTCTTTTCCTCTCTCACAATTTGTTCTTTGGTCACCCTTCCTCAG
Source organism: Castor canadensis (assembly GCF_047511655.1). Taxonomy (NCBI): domain Eukaryota; kingdom Metazoa; phylum Chordata; class Mammalia; order Rodentia; family Castoridae; genus Castor; species Castor canadensis. The sequence continues at coordinate 20,489,489 of NC_133391.1, read as the reverse complement.
AATGTACTATAGTACACTGTCCCACAAGATTCTGTCATCCCCTTCTTGTCTCTTTAACCTCTTTATCACAATCCCTCCCACTCATGCACTTTACCTACCATTACTACGAGAGTGCTTTGCAAATTCCCATGGCCTTTCCTGACCTCCTTAAAGTTCTAATTTCTTATTAAACATCTAAGTTCAGCTCCATGGTACCTCAAAATTACCATGTCACAGAGAGGACTCATAGTCTGTCACAGAGAGGACTCATAGTCTGTCACAGAGAGGACTCATAGTCTGTCCCAAAGAAATTGGTTCCTACTCTTTGACTTTCCACATCATTTAATAGCTTTCATATTTGCAAGTCACTTTGCCTCTTTAACTTCTCTCTTTTGTTAACTTCACACGCCATCTGTCACCAGGTCCCACTAAATTTTACTTTCTATATGTGTGTGAAATTCTTACTCTTTTCTCTATTTATAAAGCCAAAAGCCTTGTCTAGATCTTGACTCCCTTTGTAACACAACACTGGTAGCCTACTAAGAAACCTCTCTACCTTCAATTTATAAGTCCTCCATAAAATATATAATATGAATCTGCTATTGACCTAATATTGTGTTTACTTAGAAACACAAAAGTGAAATGACAAAGTCCCTGCCCTCAAAGAATGTGTAATCTAATAGAAGATATTGTGAAATAGAGTAATTACTGCTAGTAATTTTTTTCAAGCATGAAGAGTCAGTAACAGGTAGCATTTCTAACCAGACCAACATAAGTAAGAAAATCCTCCTGAGAAGTTGTGCTGAGCTGGTGTGAAAGGTCATATGAATATCATCCCTGATGGTGAGAGGTCAAGAGAGTTCATAAAGATGGCATGGTATGAATAGTATTTTACCAGTGTGACCAACTGTGATGTGTCCACAAAACTCACACTTAGATGTCTGTTCCAGTACAGGAAGCCAAAGAGTTATATAGCATTTTGTTTACTGAAATTTTATCCATTTAGCAAATAATTATTTAGTAACTTAAGCATCCAACATATCCTCATGAATCAATTATAGTTAGACAACTTTCACATTTTGAGATCATTCTATTTTGTAAATAAACAAGTTTCCCCATTTTAATACACTGGTAGAGGTAATCTTCACAAAGATTATAGAAAAATACAAGTTCCATGAGGAAGTGACTTAAAATGCAGCAAACAAATCACACCAACCACAGACTCTCCCACCTGAAAGCCATTTGCATGGAAAAATCTACAGATGCATGTGTATATCTTCATATCCATGGCACCACCCTTTGTTTGGTTATCACTGTTGGTTGCCAAAAGATGTTTAAGTAGGAATGTACGAAGGAGGTAGAAACAATGATGAAAACAATTTCTGAAAGTAGAACTCTGATCAGACTACTCCCCTGCTGGAAAGTCATCAATAATTTTTCAGTTGTAACCCCAAAGTTTCTCCTCCTTACCTTGGCATTTAGGGCTTTCACACCTGACCTTCCTATATTTGTTTTCCTCTTTTTAATGTATTTGCCCTATATTCCCAGAAAATGAAATTATGTATTATCCCTGATAATACTTAATGCATTTTCACCTCTATGCTCTTAAATCATTCATCCCAACTCAATCCCACAGCCAGCATCCTCTCCTCATCTCTACCTGTTGAATGTCATTTCCTTCTTAAACTTTTCCCTCATTAATCCAACTTGAAATTATCCATTCTGTTTTCCCCCAAAGAATCTATCCTTTTCTCATGGAAATTATCATGTACCAATACCTGACTTTTTCTCTATCTACTTATCATTGCATATGGCTGTTGATAGACTTGAAAAAAAAGGTTCATCATAAGGTGTAACCTTCTGTGTGACAAGGTTAGCCTCTGACTTGTTTTGCTGTCTGGGAGGATACTTTGCAAGCCTCAGCATTTTTGTTTTTTGTTTTTTTTAAATCTGTGGGATAAATGAGAGAATGATTTACATTACCTGTTATTTTACAAATTCACCCCTATTAATTATGCTCATGCATTATTTGCAGCTGGAGAAATGATAAAGAGTAATGATTAAACAGTTTTGCACTCACTATCTCTAAGATCAAATTTTGTCTTTACTATCTTTTTGAACAAGATGCTGGTTTTGGTTCTCAGTGTGCAGACATGCACACACACAAAAGATTAAAAGAAAACATATAGAGCATGATTCCTAACCAAAAACCTTATAACTATATGCTCAATAAATCTTATCAAAAAGTATCAGGTAGCAGCATAATGGTTAACTACAGACTTTCAAACTACTCCAAATTAGTTTGTTATGATGCTTCAATCTTATTCCCTACTAAGGAGACAATTGCTCATGCATTTTGTACCACCAGACACAACATGTCAGAAGTGTGACAGGCACAAATCAGATCGGTCTGCATAAATGTGACACATCCCAGCATCAGAACTCAGAACAAAGTCGAGGTTATCACCTAAGTGAAAGTTCTAGCAGTCTCTAACTCTTCTAGACACTGTTACTATTTCCTTCCATTTTATATCTTTTAAATACAATATTTGGCTGAATACTTTGTGGTGTATGCAGTTAAATTTTGGAACTCACCTGGTAGAAAGAGCATGCCGTATAAAGCATTTGCTCATAAGTTTCCAGGGGTCCTGCAAGTACAGACAGAATGCACACATATGTCATGTCATTGTGACATATTCATTGAATTTATGTAATTGGGAATGTTCTAAGATTTAGGTGATCAATTTTATAAGTGATTACTTTTTCCCTGGCAAAAACAGTAAGAAAAACTGTCAGGTGGTGATTGCTGACAATTCTCCTGCTTTGACGTAAAAGAAAGCTACAGAAAAGTGAAAATCCTCTATTTCCCCTCTCGTTATCTTGTTGGCTTCAATTAACCTCCCATAGTTCAGTATAGATTTGGTCTTCTATACTCAGACCTCACGTGTCTCCACACCAGTCCTTAAGAATGCCACGAGGAAGCAAGAAAACATTGGGAGAGAGAAGGAAAGGTCAGCAGCCTGCACCCGTGCTTTCTCCTCCCTGTCTCCAACACTACGAAGGGAGGACTCACTTTGCCTGTAACACTCTGCTCATAATAGGTGGTGGAGACATGTTTAACTCTGGCATAAATACAGAGAGGTTAGCCTTAGTACAACCTTACCCAACATTCCTTTTGATCTTAGGTCTAGCATCAGAATCAATGTGAAATGTAAACCAAAAACGGAGAGTTATTACAATGTAAAATTTATACTCTTTCCAGTAAAAAAAAAAAAGAAAGAAAGAAAGCTTTTCCTGTAGCATGAAAGCATAATAACATAGAGGGCAAAGAGGGATAGTGGACTGGAGAAAGAAAAGACAATGTTTTATTTAGTAAGTACACTAATTTCTGACTTTGCTTTTTAAACAATAACATTGTTTGGCAAAATAGCCACAGTCCCAGCAACAATGGGTTAAGCTAGGATAGAAGACCTGGAAACTCTGTGTAGAACTTTTCCAATAAAGAGGTATCACAGTGTGCTTCATCTCCTGTGACAAGCCAGGATTAGTGTTTTGTGGAAAGAAGGCGATTTTTTAGGCCACACAAGCACTTCTGTTACAAGGAAAGGAGTGAGTTTCCTTTTACTTTGTATCTCTCTCTCCCCTTGTACAGTTCTTCCCTTTCTCTTTCTCTGCCTCCAGGTGTCCACTCAAAGTATTTAAGCTAACGCATAGATGGCCAGACTTTTCATTTAGGCAAACACCAGGCTTCAGAGTTCTCTAATATTGTTTATTTCACTTTTAATTGTAGTTACTCTTATGTGGTATTAACTTAAACTCATAATATAATTAAATGGATTTATAGACATCTATAAAAGGTAAATTCAATTATTTATCCATTGTGTTTATATTTTATGTTATGAACCCCTAAAATTGCCCCCCTAAAAGAGATCTTGAAATCCTAACTCACAATGACTATAAGTATATCCAGATTCAGAACACCTTGTTAAGCTCTTCACAGATTTAACCAAGTTGAGATGAAGACATCAAGGTGAGTCTAATATAATGCAACTGGACTCCTTATAAGAAGGTGGCTACATGGTGCACAAAAAAGAAGACCTTGTGACAATGGAGGCAGCGACTAGAGTGATACAGTTTCAAGCCAAGGAACACCTAGACTTGATAGCCATAACCAAAGCCAGGAAGAGCCAAGGTCTCTGAGGGAGTGTGGCTGTGCCAGGATTTTGACTTTAGACTTCTAGCTTCCAGGAAGGTGAAAGGATAAATTTCCATTGTTTCAAGCTGCTCTGTAGCATGCTATTCTTCAACCCTAGGAAAGTAATACAACGAGTACCTCATCAGTTCAGAAATACTAATCTTTCCTGGAGCGTGTGCAGAGTGCTTCTGTGGGCAAGCATCCTGTTTCCATTTGGAACTGATGTGTACTTGCTTGTGTGACCAGAAACGCTCCCAGAAACTGCTGCTCTTCAACCAGTTCTTTAAGGGAGAGGAGATTTCAAATATGGCTTTGGAAATCCAAGGATGAAAGTTGTCTCTTGTTTCTCTTTATCACATTTTACGCCATCCTTAGGTTCTCGCAGTGCTCCCTTCCACCGCATTCTCCCTCCCTTAGTGCTGTCACTTGCAATGGCTTATATTCCATTGGCTTTCAATGGCATTCTTTTCCTATGTAAATGGATTTTGCAGAAACTAAAGGTGAAATCCATCTGTAACTAAATCCTATTAGAATCACTAAAGACTGCTCATGCTATTTAAGATATAACTCTTAGTTATAAGTCAAATATTTGTAGAAAATAGCCAAAGTAATTATTCCAAACAAAACATTTACTTGTAATTTATTATATGTACTTGTAGATAAATACTTCATATTTAAATTTGTATATAAGTACACACATATACTTTAAAAATTAGATTACATTATCTCTATCATTACTCAACTTTTAACATAAAGTATAAAAAAATGGACATCTTTCCCTGTTTCTATGAATAAAAAGTTCCTGTGTTAGTCTCTGTCATTCTAATACTTGAGGTAACTAGCCGTAAAGAAAAAAGGTTTATTTTGGCTCACAGTTTTGGAGGCTTCAGTCCACAGTCAATGAACTCATTACATTTAGGCCTCTGAGGTGTATGTGGGGGGCCCATTATGGAGGGAGCTTGAGGCAGAACAAAACTGCTCTCCTCAGGTTCAGGACTGAAATAAATGCAAGAGGAGGCTTGGGTCCCACTATTTCCTACAGAGGTGTGGTCCAAACCACAAGAAGACTTCCCACTGGGCCCCACCTCTTAAAGTTTTCTACCACCTCTCAACAGTGCCAAGTTGGACACTAAGTCTTTAGGACACAGGCCTTGAGGAACATTCCAGACCCAAACTACAGAAGGTTCAGTTTTAGCAATTTTATAGTCACCCATATATGAATACACAGTAATGTACTAAGCCAGTCCCTAACATTCAGAATGTTTCTAGTTTGTGTATAACACTAATGTCACATATTCTTACATATTCTTTCTTATATGTGTGGGATTATTCATACTGTCAGCTTCTAACAGTGGACTTACTATATTTAAATTTTGGTTAGCTATTGGAAGGTTAACATCCAATACTCTTAATTTAAGTTATAATCCTGAGCTATAAGAAATCACAAGATTTTCTTAACTATCACATACATTATAATATGATCATGCTCACATATTTCTTAGAGAATAAACATCATTTAGTTAATATGTAAATCCAGGGATAATGACATCAAAATTTGGGATGTGCATGTTCACAGTGTATATCAGATTGATAGCACACTCATGTATTTCTCCCTGATTATATGACTGTGTATGCACAGAAGATCTCTAGAGAGATGTGGAAGGAAGTATGTCACCTGAGACCTGGAGGAGGAACAGGGTGTGTGGTGGGGAGAAGGGTGATGGAGAAGAACATGAGTCAAAGAGAGAAATACTTTCCACTGTGCCTCTTTTATTACAGTTTCCCTGGGCTCTTTGTATGTGTAGTATCCTCTCAAAACATAAGGTTCATTTTTATAAAGAAAATGCAAAATCCAGAATTACCTTAGAAATAAATGTGGAAGACAGTTTACCCGAATTAGCATGAATTTCTTCAATGTCAGTTTTATATATAAACTGGTCTGAAATTTTGTGACTGGCCCATTTTATTGAAAATGGTTTTCATTAATTCTCCAGTTATGTTACTTTATCCATCCCCCACCACAGTATAGTTCTAGGGATTGAACTCAGGGCCTCAGTCTTGATAAGCAAATACTCTACCTCTTGAGCCATGCCCCCAGCCATTTTGCTTTTAGTTTCTTTTTCAGATAGGTTATCACTAACTTTTTGCCCAGGATGGCCTCAAACAAAGATCCTCTTATCTCTGCCTCTAGAGTAGATGGGCATACAGATGACATTACCACCCCTGGCTACTTTTAATGGTGATGTTGTTCTCAAACATAAGAAATTTACAATCAATCTAAAAGTCATCTCCATGTATCTCTCTTGAAACAAACTGTTTATTGCAAAAATCTAATACCCAAATTCAGACTGTGTAAAACAAACAGAAAACCTAAATTTTTCTGTTTTGTAATGTGTAAGATTAGAATACAGAGAAAATTCACTGGTTCCAGGTAGCTACATCTGTAATTAATGACCAATTTTTAATAGAGTTTAGATTTCTGAACATTTATAGTGGGTTCAAATTGTTGATAATATACTGAATTTCCTACCAGCCTTTCCTCTTCTCTACAGTATTAGTTTAGAACGCCACCATGAGAGAGATCCCAGGCACTGATATTTTAGGATAAATGCCTCTTCTGATTGAAAATGATTGAAACAGGGGACCCACCCAAAACCCAAATATTTGGTTTTAAGTACAGTTATTTAAAATGTTAACATGCAGCAAAACATCTTACTGAGTACTTTAGTGAAAGAGAAAACCTGAAAATGTATAAGAAGCAACTACAGTTTCTGGAAACACAGAGACTATTGTAAGCAGGTGCAATATCATATCTTCTGTCTCCTAACTTTTTTATTCTACCTCCCTCTTTTCTTGTTTTCAAACATAACTTATTGTTCACTGAATTAAATGCACCAAAAAGTTACGTAACCCACCACCAAATATAGTTAGGAGTGGCATTCAGCTTGTGTTTTTGTTTCTATATCACAAAACATGACATCAGACTGTGTTTTGAAATTGTTATTTTTATGATCATTGTGTGTGTGTAGCAACCCAACATACACAATATCAGTGCCCTTTAAAAAAAAAAACCCACAAATTGTTACTCTAGTGCATTCAGAGACACAGTGCTGGAGCAGATCTTGGCAACCTGTGAAAGTGCCCAGTCGAAAATTACTAACAGCTGGAGATGACAGTTGTTTTAACAGCTGAGCTGACAGGATTAATTTAAATGCACTGAAATCAAAAGTAGATAACACCTGTTTAGTCTGCTAGGGCCATTCGATAAGGTAGGCCAAAGGAAGAATGCAGAGCCAGAATTGTAGTTCTCTCTTCTAGAAGGACAAGAGGGGCTTCTGAGGAGAATGTCACCTTTTTGATGGGAGGTGGGCTTAGATTTTAGCAGCAGGGGGCTCGCCAGCCTTTATCAGTTTTTAACATCTGGTTCCTATAATGTACTCCTTCCCTTTTTTACTTCCCTGTCCAAGGTCTTTGACCAGACCCATAGATGGATAAAGATCACTAGATTTCAAAGTTACAGTTTCTCACTACAGCTTCCTAGAAATTCTCTTGTGTTAATTAATGTATTCTCTTTGAGCTCTGCAGCCATGGAAGAGCTAGCTGATTCATTCTTTCTCACTCTCTCTCTTTCTCTCATTTTGGTTCTAAAACACATCATGTTATATTTGAGAGCTTAAATTTCAAATGGTTAATAAAAATTGTATTCAGAGTTTTTGTACTTATCAATATTTGATTGTTTTAATTGAAATATATTTTTTCAAAGAAGTATTAAAATCATTTTTAAAAATTTACAAGAATAGAAAAGTAGTATAAGGCAGGAATGGGTGCAGTATTGTGATCTCCTCCACAGGGGCGTGAGAAGCAAGATTTATGTATTCTTATAAATACAGTACATAAGCAAAAATCAAACATTTTGGAAGCAGAAGTGTCTATTTTGCTTTACTTCCAAGAATCAGGCTCTAAATTAACTTGAGGAATATAAAGATTATTTTCCCCAGGGGAAACAATTGGCCTAATATTAAGACTCCTAATACCCACAAATCAAAATCCACTCCATTAAAATATGACCACAAAACTGTATTCATGTTGTTTTCAGGTAACGCATAGCATATATGAGTTTTTCAGTAGGCGTAAGGTTTGCCCTTGAAATTTTTACCAAATTCTACAATTGCTCCGCTTAAAATGTATTTCTATCTCGTGAAGCAGGCAAAGGAAATATCTTCAGACTTAAGGATGCTGCTTCTTAGCCAACTCTAGCTGTTGAAAGGCACAGAGCATAAGGCTTTTATGTTGATTTGATTTGCAGCCAAAATAAAGATATAAGACAATAATGCTTTTCTTTGTTCCACTTAGTATGTACAGAAGCAACTTTATGAAGCCCAAAATTTTGAATATTCAAAAAATCTGAGGCTTTCAAAAGGGCCATAAGTGTTACACATTTAAAAGCATGATTTATGAATTGGTTAATTTGGGGAAATGTAGGACATTGTACTTTATGGAGAGTCAACTTCTAGTAGATAGTGCCCCCAGGTTTTGTAGTAAGTTTTATATTATAAGTACTTTGAAAACATATCATCTGTAATGGATCAGAAATTCTACTTGAAATACCCTCATGAAAATGGTGTATCTCTTTTGTTCACCTCAGGATACTATAAATATATGAAAGGCTTATATGACAACTTAAAAAAGTCAGCTTTTAAGGTGCCTTAATTTGCCTCATTCACTAATGAAAAGATGAATTGTAAGTGCAGTCTTTCTAAAAAAGGGCAGAAAATTTTTGTATTTCTAAGAAATATGCAGTAATATGGAGATATTTTTACATCTTGGAGTTGTAGTAAAACACTGCATTCCATAAAATGAGCTGCAGTGGTCTCAAAAAAAAGAAAACAAAGCTAAGAAACTGAATCACTTCTGATAGCTATAGTTTCCACAGCTATCAGACTGATGAAGAACTGAAGTTGATAGAAAATGGTCACTAATGGCATCCATCTGTATTATTATTAATCACCTAGTAATAACGCCAAACAAATACCAATGCTGGTGGCACAGGCTTTATTAGCCAATCGGCTGCAATAAACAACTCTTGCTAGAATAACGACCATCATATCTTCTTGCCAACAATGAAGTCAGGTCTGTGTTATGGACAGTAAAAGGGCCACAGCACATTTTAAATACTTTGGGTCAATATTTCTAGCAAGAATCACTTCTTCACGGTAGTTTCTTAAAGCAATTTGCACATAGAGAACACAGATGGGGACTTTTTTCAGAAAGAAACATTTATACTTTAAAAGACAATCTGTTGTATTGTATTAGTTATTAGATCTGCTTAGAGAAAGATTCAAGAAGAAAATTTTGAACCCAGAAATAATATAAGCAAGGTCAAAAGCAAATCAAGGAGGAATTTTAAGAAGTTATTTAATTTTGCTTCCTTGATGTCCGGTATCTGCATTGGCAGAGGTGGTGGAGTAAGCACAGAGTGTGAGACTCAAATGCCTTTACAAATTAAATTATCGAAATTCCACTGGGCCAAAAAAAGAGTATTGATGGACCATATCTCAGACAACAAGGATTCTCATAAAACTTATGCCAAAATGCTTGTATTTGTAAACATCTAAATAAAGCCTGTAACAGGTAAAGAAGATAAGACAGACACCGATCTTCGAGTTGCAGTTACTGTGAGAACTCAAATAACTATTGCAAAATGATAGGAAAAAAATAATTCCTTAAACTGTATTTTTCATTTTTCCTTTACATTCAGTTTGCTATTAACTTCCACAAAAAGCAGCACACAATTTCAGAAAAGCTAACTGTATTTCTAAACCATTTAGTTCCAGAAAAATCTTTTGGCTTTTCTGTTTTATGGCTATTTCAAAGTTTCCCGTCTATGGGGCATACAGCAATAATTGTTATTCCATTCTGCCTAATGATAGATTCTTTAACTTTTATCAAATAAGAACTTCCTTCCCTTTTTTTATTTCTTAACACAACTCAGAGACTCAAAGAAGATAATTACAAACAATGCCTGAAGAATGGTTCAGTTAATGTTAATTTATACAACAAGCTAATTACTACCAAATGGTAAAAATCACATGTGGAAGTCCCTCTCTCCCACGCACACAACTAAACCAGCAACCATCTGTCCCAGCTTGGGGACTGCTCAGGGACACCCAGAGAAGATGAGGAAAAGAAAGGGAACAGGCACATTCCTCCTTCACCTCCAGGCAAACCTCAGGACCGATAACCATGTTTCTGAACGCTAAATGTTTTCAGGAATGCAAAAAGTAAATATAAAGAAAGAAGGCATTTCAAAGGTGTTTTAATAAAAGCACGTTTTCCTGTGTTCATCACTGTAGGCAGAAGCCTATCTTCGGCACATAAACAGTATGTATTTTTAGATGCAAACTACTTGTTTTTAAGTTAGAGTTCTTCCTCCATGTATCCTTTTGCTACAGAAAAGGCATTCTTGAACCTTCTTAAGGAAGTTAATTGTTTCTGAGCTCTGAGAAATGTAGGCCTATATTTTAAGCAATTAATAAAATAATCTTCTTGTATGTTATGAATGTAACTGGAGAGACACTTGCTAAATTTTTAGTACTGAAATAACAGCACGCATTGAAGCACATAATGCAATCAATATATTTAATCAGGCTGTAATTATATCAAATATAACAAAATAAAAGCAATATTTTTCTTTAAAATCACAAGGTGAATCTTGACATTTAAGCAATGACTTTCAGATGGAAAATAGTCTAAATGTGAGTGTAAGAGCCTTAAAATTAAAAAGGAATACTTATTCACAGATGTGTTTCAGCATTCATAATTCCTAGAAGAGACATTGGTGCTTGGTAAATTTTTTTTTGAGTGCAAACTAACACAAGAAACCTAGAAGTTTAACAGCGATGCTAATTTCCCCTCCGGGATTAATAATGGTTTGCATATAACACATTCTCACCTTCTTGAAACTGGGTCTCTTGAATTGCCCATATTTGCTGGCTGCTAGTTTTCTTCAATGGTAGCTTATTTACCAGACTGAATCAGAGGACCTATGACAGATTTATCCTCTTGCCTCGATGCCCAACACTGGAAGGTGCTGGGTCTTTACTGGGAAAGATTCCCTCAGAAATCAGTGGGACAGACTGTGCAACAAAATCCTAGGACCCCAGTCCTGAAAGTGATGCGATGGAGTGCTGTTGTTGAGGTTATTTCATAAAAGTTGGCACACCTTCTAGAAAATAGAAGACACTCTAAAAAAGTTTTCCCTGGATGTACACATTTTTCTTACTTTCTTTAATCATTCCTTTCTAAATTATTAAAAAGATGTTTCTCACTATTTACCAATGTCTTTTAATTTGTAAGTCCTACAAGTGGTAAATCTGGAAATGATAATTTCAGATGCCATTCATGTTAAATGAACACTTCACAAGCCTGCTAGTCCTTAGAACATATTCCAAATTTCAGTTCTGTGTTTTAATGCTTGCTGTAACAAAAGGTAGCCAAATGCATAATTTTCCATTGAAAAACACCTAACAAAATATCTTTATATTTCCACTTTTACCTCTGTATTATAGGTTTCAGTGGTGTTGAATTTAGTCAGCTGTGGCAGCTGAAATATTTGTAAACAAAAGAATGGTATGTTAAAATTTTTGATTATCTTTTAAAATAGGTTAGAAATAGCTACAAGTGGCAAAAAGTGTTTTCATCCAGAGTCCTTAAATTACTTCATTCAAGAAAATTCTATGGGAACCCAAGATTACAACAGGAATTTTACTACCAATAAGAATTAAAGAAGTCACTTCAGAGTTGTAAAGACTCAAAAGCCGAAATTATCATAATCTTGTCAGTTACCAACACTGCTCTTCACCTAGGTGGTAGTATCTATTAGGTGGGTGGGCTTCATATAAAACAGAATAGTTTTCTAGCAAAAACTAACATTAAAAGTGCCCGTCTCTCACTACTTAGACAAAATTATCACTTTAAGCAATGCAAATATATTACAGACTGTAGTTCTTATAGCACAAAATTTTATCTTCTATCCCAATGCATCAATAGAGAGATTTATAAACCAAAATAAACAACAAACTTTTAAAATTTGGATTTCTGCAGAACATCTAGTCAAAACTAGTAATAAGCCTGACCTGTAGTAGATCTGCTTAAGAGTTCATTACTCATTTCTTCTTTTCTCCATATTTCTTAATAAAAAGCTTTCAAGTCTTTCTTTTTTCCTGTTTTGCATATTGGCTTAATAAAACATTGATGTACCATCTCCAGAATTTTACATCTGGAAAGAAATATAAGACCCATTAAATGCAATTATTTTATTTTCAAATAAAGGGAAATGCACTGTTTTAAGATTATATAATGATAGAGCAAATGCTAGCACCCAGGTCTTCATAAATGAGTATTTCCTCTATTAAATTTCCACTAGCACTAGAGCCAGGAGCCCGTGGGTGGATAGCTTGGTTCAGGTCAGAAATAGCTCACTCGGTTATTTAATTAATTTGTTCAATTACAAGTCCTGTGCTAGGAACTCTGGGTAATAGGGTAGCTATACCTCCATTCCCACTCTTGAGGACAGGGGTCACTAGATTTGATCTATAAAAGGCCAGATAGAAGTATTTTAGGTTTGGCAATTTACACTACTCAACCCTAACATTGCAGCATTACATTTCATTAATATGTAAAGAAGTAAACATGACTCCATTCAAAAAAAGTTTTGTAGATACAGATTGAACTAATATAATATGTGTCACAAAATACTCCTGATGTTTTATTTAAAAATGTAAAAAAAAAAAAAATTCTTAGCTCAAAGGCCATATAAATCCAGGCAGCAGGCTAGATGTGGCCTCTGCACCCTGTTTGCTGACCACTGCTCTAAGAGATCAAAATCTAATGGAGGTTGGAGGTGTAGCTCAAATAATAGAGTGCCTGCCTAGCAAGTGTGAGGCCCTGAGTTCAAGCCACAGTCCCACCAAAAAAAAAAAAAAAATGGGACGGTTATTAAAAAAAATTAAGGTGTGTCATAGAAAGATCAATCCAGAAAGTATTGTAATGTTTTTGTACTAGCAGTTGAAGACAATTGGTAAAGCAGTCCTAGCCACTATATGACCTCATCAGTGAAATACACAGCAAAAACGCTTACTGATTCATAGATATCAATTCATTTGAAAAATAAGTAATTACATGGAATGGTATGCTTACATTGGGCTGGAGTCCTCTCCTCTATACCAAACTAAGCCCACCAAAAGCCAGAAGAGTCTTGAGGACAGGAGCTATATCTTTGATTTCTGCCTCCTTATTAACCTACAGGTAGAATATATTTTGATAGAAAATATATGTTTTCTATCAAAATGAAAGAATGGGTGAACACGTAGCCAACCAAGAACGTGAAGAAAAGAGGGTCTGACTGTATCCTGGGAATTAAGAGACTGTACATTGGATGTTGAGAGAATCAAAAGGCCATGAAAAAAAAAATATAGAACATACGTGGAAGTTGCTGTTCGGTACTGAGACCCTGATCTGGAGACTTTCTTTGGTCAAAAATTGTTATAGGTAAAAAATTTCAGTTTAGAGATTAAGAGTGAGATAAGTGTTCCTGAACTAACTATAATTTATTATTTTTATTTTACATATATGTGTGTTCATGTGTGGATGTGCTTCTGTGTATATATTTATTCATTTAGGGAAATTTTGGAGTTCTAAGGTGGCAAGATTCTTTCCTTTCTATGTGAGCATATACACAGCTACAAAAACTTATAAAGAATAAACAATATTTCTTTAAGTTGTCAAAAATCAAATAGATAATATTTCAGAAGGTTTTACACTGCTTGGGACTTACAGACCATTTCAAAAGGCATCATGTATAACTCTGCATAATGTAACACTTTTTTTTTTCAGTGGGACTGGGGTTTGAACTCAGGGCTTTGTGCTTGCAAAGCATTTTAAAACTGGAAAATATTTTTCATTTAAATATTTTTAGTTTAGAGATCAAAGGGAAAAATTCTGGCAATGCAAGATATGGACTCTAAGATATTACCTCATTAATATTCTCTATTAATCCTTAACTACAATTCTTCAAGTGTACAACATTGCTAAAGTATACAATTTCAATTTTTCTTCACTGATGTCAATTCCTTCCTAATGATCTCCAGAGATACATGGAGGAAAAAGGGCTTTAGGAAACAGTGCAGTTGTCCGATGGCTGGGCAGAACAGGAGCAGAGATGGCCCCTGTTCTACACCATAAGCATGGTGGAGTGAAACACGGGCACACGCAACTACTTCCGATCCTACTTACCTCAACAATGGGCATATTTTTCTCCCTGAAGTATGGATAATTCCTGTATTGAAGCTGAGAACTGACCTCTCTTATTTACACTGTACCATTCCCAGCATGGCCGCCCTCTACGTGTGTGCTTTTCCACAGTGAGACGTCATGTCTTGACACCAATGGAAAAATATTAAAGTGCTGAAGCAAGTACTGGAGCAAGAAAGTTAAGGTTAAAAAAGGAAGCAGAACTCCAAAGGGAAGAGGGTGCATTTTGTTCATTCATGTGGTTTTCTGCTCTTAAGTCATCCACATGAGCAATGTCACACTGTGCTGTGAAAACTGCTAGGTAAATTTCCACAAATGAAGCCTAACTTCCCAGAAAAAGAAGGCTTAAGCAACAGGGATGTAATTCATTTGACATAGTGAGTCAATTCTTATCTATTAAAACACTGCATACCAGCACATTAGCACTGTCTGGCTGCAGAAGCAGACCAGCTCAAAGACGACACGCTTCTCCAGTATGTCTCTCCAAAATCACACCAGGCAATGAGCTCCACCCTGACACCATTGGTGTGGGACCAGGGGAGAATGGAAACACAAATTGAGTCACAGTATCTCAGCCAAACTTACACAAGCTTGAGAACAAATGTATGTTTGTTTGAATGATTTCGAGAATATCGAACTATCTACTTATAATTAAAAGCTTACATATGAGAGTTATGCCAGACTAATTGTCCATTGCAGACAAACTAGATGACAGTGCCTATCATGTTTCATAACCACTTGCCTTTGTCATATTAATAGCAATAAAAATCTTTTAAAAGATATTTACATAGAGAGGCTGCATTGACAAGAAAATGGCTAAGAAACTTTTTTCTACAAAGTGAAAACAGGATAAAGTTCAAGGAAAGGTTCCTCACCCTTTTGCAGAACTGTCAAACAATTTCTATTGACCGAGAATAGCACACAGCAAACACACCCAACAAAAGAAATGATGAAAGATGTATTTACTTGTTCAGGGCCTCTATTTTTCTTCCTATTTCACATCCACCCACACTGAACAGTCCTCATTGTGTTAATAAATAGCCAGCAGCAACCTGAGTGAGCAGAGAGGGGCTTCCAGGTGCTCGGCACTGCCACAGCTCTCCACCGGGGAGTCACAGGCACACGTGAAAGAGACGGCACAGGCTAAGGGATGGATGGATCCTTTACCATGTTAGAATCTGAAGGGAAGGATGGAAAAGGAATGTAGGTCAACAGTCGGTACTTTTTTTGAACCTGTCATGCCCTTTGAATTTGGGAGGGAACAAATCAATTTTAGGGACCCTGTTGTGCCAGAATAATCCTTCACCAGATAACTTACAGTGGATATTTGAAAGTTAATAAACTATTAGCTTTAACAGCTTAATATGTAAGTTTTCTAGAAATTTGCTTATCAAATTGTTTCCAAATATTGGTTCCATGGTTTATTTCATATATATATATTTTTTTTTCATATCAAATTGAAATGTTGTGAATATTCTCTACAAAAATAAGTTCCAGTAATACATATGAATAGTGACTAAAATGCTCACATTCAGAGGTCAGAATGTTAGCATTTACTTAGTCTATGATATTAAATACATAAAGAAGAAAACTAGTGTGTTACATCAGTCTGTGGCATTTTTCATGTTTTCGGCTCACACTTCTTAAAAGTCCCATGATGGTCTTCCCTAGAGCTACAGGAACAGTCTGACATAAAGTAGAGTGGGTCCAAAATCCATGAGAGTACATGTAAACTCATATATTTGTACCTCTCTTGATCTGTACAGCTCTAGCATCATAAATGGTTTCTATGTGATAGGTATATGACTTAGGAAACAACTAGGTGAGAAGACAAGATGAATAAGAGGTGCCTTTCAAATTCAAGACAGAGCAGAAACAGCACTCCTTCTGAATTTCAAACAAGACTTTCCCCTAAGCCTCCAAAGTTTGTCATCCAAAAAACAAGAGCACAGAGCACAATCTGGTCCCCAAAGATGGTCGGCATGCACAATGGGCTATCTTAATCAATCCAAAGCATCCAGGTCATATGCTCCTTCTGTTCTGCCCTAGCCTCACTACTCCCTCATGGAGCTGGCCATATTCTCCACGATGTTAAGGACAGTTCAGACAGGAGCACTGGGAGCCCTTGAGGTCTCAGAACTCTGGGCGCAGGTGGCAAAGGCAACTCCAAGTGAGCTCTCCACTGACTCTAGTGCTGCCGGGGCCTTCTCCATAAGAAACTCCTATTAAAAAAAAAAAAGACCAAGCATCCACTAGAGCAAAACCAAGCAGGCCTATTTAATTAGGCCAAATGCTTCATATCCACTTCTCCATGTTAAACACACAGCCACCCAGGCTTAGGAGGTCTGATTAATTTTAATATGTTTGGGCTTGACAAGTACCTCAAGGGTAACTGAGTGAAAAACATACAAGTGCTCACAAACACGGACTCCTCCAGCCAGCCCAATACATCGGCTTTAGAATGATCCTATGCGTGTTCCCAGATTAGAGGGTTACTATTCAGTAAGGGCCTGGACCTGCCATGTCAAGGAGAAGAGGCCTCAGAAACAGGTGGCTGGCTCTTCACTCTTGAATATCCGATATCCCCCAAAGCTGTGCACTAAGCAACAAGAATGGCTGGCACATTCCCCTTATGTTTGCTTGGAATTGTACAATCAGGCCAGGGGTCTTCGTTCACATGATCCACACACTGAAAGTGAAGGACAAGAAAAAGAGCCATCCCATTTACCTGAAAGGATCAGAAAACATTAGGGTAAAGAGATGTTGGAATGATTTATACAGTCCTAAGAGTAGACAAACTCATGCATGAACAGGAGTCAAAGACTTTGCAATCATATATTTATTGTTTCATATTAAGACACAAATAGCCAATTAAAAAACAGAAAGATAGTCTGATTATTCACAGAAGGATGCAGACGATTGAAGACATAATCTTAAATGTTGCTGTATTTTATTGGCCAAAGTGCACGTTCTCATTTAAATGATGCATACAAGCTATCTTGGCCAAATGGCTTTCTTATACAGGCAACCCTGGATTTCAAGCCAGGGCTCCACTGGATAAAGAATATTCCAAATGGCAATCCCTGAACCTGGATGATCCAAGCCAGGAGGTCTTTCAAGAAAATTTCCCTAACACTTAATGGAACTTACAATATGATGATAAATTGTTATGATAGATACCACTTGAAAAGGAGAGGACAGAGAATGAGTTTCACTTTGGAGTTAAAAAACTGACCTAGCTTCAAACTCAGTTAACTCTGCTAAAGTTAAAACACTTCTTCCTGAAGAAACAGGCTCTACAGCATTTGAGGGTGTCTTCTTGTCCTGACCTTTGAAAAATCAACTCTTCTCTATCATCATTTTATGAGTGTTGATTTCCATATAGTGGTGCCTTTGAAAAGGTTGCCTGGAGGTTAGACTCTGGCTGGCTCAAGGAGAAGAGAGCCATTTTCCAGTGACAGCCCGCACAGATGAACACGTAGCCACAATGCGTCAGGAGTAGCCTCCAACAGCAGCAGGAGTGTGAGGAACAAAACTTAAAAGAGCTCAGTTGAAAAGTCCCCTTGTTTGTCCTTCACGGGAACAGCACTTACAAAGCCTCTCCAGCTTGTACTTTGTCAAAAGGACAGTAAGAAACTAAACAAAAGCACCTCAAACCCATGCCAATTAAATTATCTGTAGGCTTTCCCCTGATCTGTTCACTTTTTATTTTTCCCTCCTCATCAAATGTGATTTTAAAACAACAGTGAATTTCAAAGGGCCCCCTGTCTTTACCCAATTAATGGGATGCTTTGGGATTTTTGAATCTAGGAAAGCCAATCTCTGTAATTTCTCCATAAAAAATTCACAATGAGAAGGTAATGAATTAGGAGTCATTCTGAGTTTCTATTTCAGCCTCTCTGCTAACATAACAGGTTTGGGTTTTCAATAACAGATTTTTTAATGATAAGAACAGGCATTGTGGTTTATGATAGAAACTGAAACACCATACATATGACCCTTATAAGAGATGTTCACAAGGCCAAATATCATATACCAGGATCCTGTTTTTTTCACAAAATAATTACTCTTAATGCTGTAGCATAGCACAGAATGAAAGTATGCACTTCATAACATCTACTTTAGCAACTCCAAAATAAGTCTTATATGGGGGATACTTTATATCTCCCTTGCAGATCTAATAGTTGTATATGTAAATACATTGCAATAAAAATTAAAAGAACACTGATGTAATTTTCTGGAAAAACCACAAGTGAAATACCATAGAAGTTGCAACCAAGTAGAATGGATTGTGCTCCTGACAGAGGCAAATACAAAAACGAGATTCTACAGAAGAACACCCATCAATATTTTCAAGTTTTAAAAGAAGATAATTTATGGACAATTATACATCATTTTTGGATCACAAAAAATGGAAATAAACATAAAAATTGTCCAATTCAATCTGACAAGTAGTACAGGTGGAATTAACTGAGTGTATTTTGGCATTTGCCACTAAGAACTTGTATTGCACTGCATGGTGTTGGGGAGAGAGAAAAACAGAATGAATGAAAATGCTGGCTTCTCTTTCACCCACTGATGGTCTATGGAAAACTCTGAGGGCAAAGTTTTTGGTCTTGTCACAAAATATACCTTTTTGAGCCCATTCCATTATTTTTATGAGTTCTCAGAAGAGGGGAACTCTTTTAGTGAAGTCTGTAAAAAGTGATGAACTGCGTTATGTAAAGTAGCACTGGGTGACTGTGGTAATTGGTTCTGACTCTAGGGTCTTGGGTTATAAAACTGTGAGCAAAGATTTTCTGAAGACTTTCAAGGAAAAAACAGTGCCCATTGTGTAAAGAATGCTGAAGCCGAGAGCTGAGTTCTAGTAGAAACAAAACTGTCACAAGTGAATATGGTTTCTCACACACGAGCAACACACTCATCATGGCAAAACAGTTCTGGAGATGTAGGCATCACAATCTGAAAAGGAAAAACACAGACACACACAGATGCTACGTAAAGCCAGCCATGTGTGGGATAAACACACGCATACACACACGTATGCACACACTCCCACACACAAGAGGAATGAAAAGTAAAATAAGGGAGAAACGAATTGCATCAGAAAAACTCCCATCTTAGCAAACTAGCAAAATTTGGGGCCTGACACTACTTGTCTTCAGCACCCATATGTATACTTACTGCAGGACAGTCAATCCTCAAATCCTCCTCTCATGTAGGTCACCAATTCATGATTGCATCCATTATCAATTTAGAGAAATTGTCCTTCTTGAAAAGTACTTCTTCAGGTAGGGAAGTGCCTGGCCACAGTTGTACTTGTGGGGAGTTTACATAATCACATTTCGAAGCACCAGTTCTGGGGTTTTTATGAGTGTAGGGTTTCCTGGTGTTCATATCTGTGTTGTTGTTGACTGTGTGTGTATCCTATAATTCCAGATTTCTGAAGATAGAAATCAGAATTTTCAGCACATAAAAGTACCATGGGGAAGGACTGCAGTGACTCTGTGTATCTAGTGTACCCGAGAAACAAGGCTTCTGATGAGCAAATATGTGATAATGACGGGGACTGGTGCAATTCCAAGTTGACTGTAATTTACAAAGTACTTTGATACGCATTACCTCATTTGTTCCCTTCCACACCCTCTGATGAAAGTAGGACAGTTATTGCCAACAGGGGCCAGACATTCATTAAATTAACACAATTATTATGGAAAATTAAGGCAAGTAAATACAATGTGTTTTTACAATGTAATTATAAGGAAGATGCTCAGTTTTAGGTAAAGATATCCTTATTTAATATTAAAACCTGAATTTCTCCAAACAGTTGCAAAACTCATGAACCCAAACAGGTAAAATGACATTGAAAATATCACTAAAGGTTTGTAAATTATCACCTGAAACTGGATCAGAGACTAACCTATTTAGATGTTAAGTCACAATATGGTAGTTACAATTTTAAATTTTAAATCACCATATTGAGGATCACTGGCAGAATCAGAACTAAAACCCCAGCACTGACTCTCCAGTCCAAATTATCCTTTTAAATCACAGATTCATTTGAAATCTGGATAAAACCTATGTAGTCTCTCTCCAAATGGGCAAATGCACACATTTTCTATCATTTCACAAATAATTTCTGTGATTCACAAAGCCTCTGAAGAAACTCACCAACTCTGAATTTGGAAAGTTTGCTACTTTTGCTAGAGTTCTTGAAAGACTGGAAGGAAGAGGCAGGGAGGGTGTTCAAAGGAACCCACTGCACTTCTGCCACCAACACCCCTATGATGAACTAGGGAAGTGTAAAGGAGTTTTGTGGAGGAGATAAAGATACAAGAACAGGCTGCCTCTATCCTGAACCCACCAGGAGAAATATGAACTCTGTTTCTCATGTCAGCTTTACTTACCTTTGTTCTCCATTATGTTGTAACACTATTAAAGGACAAGTTACAGTTTTATGCTCTAGAAAATTATTCATAAATCAACTCAATTCACTTCTCACTTTAGCAGTGGGGTAAAGTTATTATCTATAACCAGTAATCCACAGATGATGTCAACATATTTCCTTACAGAACTATGTAATGTTTGGGTCATTTAAGAGATTAATGTGAATAGAGTTTTCATTAGTATAAAGAAACGTGAAGTGTGCACTTGAGTGCTGCATCCTAGGTCTTAAAATATCTAGCTTTGTGACTAGGTGACATACTAACCTCTAAGTGATAGAAAGAATCAAAGTTAATGATCTTAAAAATTCCAATAATGATAGGGGTATGCATATGAGAAATAGGTGAAGACAGTGAATAGGAGGAGTAAGTGGCAAGAAGGTAAAGGAAAGGTCTGAGGACATTTGAAGAAGGAAAAGAAAACAGATGGAAAAGACCAATGAAACCTAACCAAGTTTTAGGAGAGTGTCAGCAAAGTCTTTGGAACATTAATTAGTAGGGCGACAGCCATTCACCATGAAAAAAACCAAGCACCTACTATGTCTACTCATCTCCTTATTAGGAAATGATGGGGAGAGGCTCCCACCAACACTTTGTTTAGACCATCACACACTGTGGTGGAAGATAGAAGGTAAATAAACAATAACAATGCAGGAAGAACTATGGTGATGGAGATGAGAGAGTGTTAGGAGAATAAGCCACCTAAATTCTTATAAAGGTGTTCAGAGAAAGTGTGGAGTCGTAAAGCTGAGGTCAAAGTCATGAGGTAGGTGACAGGAGGAATGCCGTCTGGGGCAGATGAAAGGCAAGGCAGTCTTCAAAAGACAGAGGGGTGAGAGAGCCACATGTCTGCTGGTAAGACAGCAAGAGAAATGTCTAGTGGGGAGAGTAGTGGAAGGTAGCATCAGGGGAAAGGTTGGAGTCAGGTTACACATGGCCTTCATTCAACACCAAGGAGTGGTTTGGAGAATAGCACCTTTGTTCTAACACGAGCTCCCCCATAGGATAAGAAGAGGAGCATTACTAAGACTCCTTTTTTACTTTTAAAACAAGAAATAAAACCTCAGATAGATGGAGGATTGACTGCAAAGTAGCTTCCTCAATTCTGCAGGAGAGTCAGATATGTTTGAAGATCTCTCTTCTTCTTTACCCAGGATAGCAGTGGAGCAACACTGAAGAAGTTTAAGCATTTTTTCAACAAATATTTTAAGTACTCAGTATGTGTAATTAGCCTAATGAGCATATTACTGCAGAAACAGACAAATAAATAGCCAATTGCCATGTTCTATTACAGAAAGGGCAAAAAGTGAAGGCTAGCGAGGATCCTGGGAAAAAGGAACCCTTTTACACTGCTGGTGGGAATGCAAACTAGTACAACCACTCTAGAAAAAAATCTGGAGGCTTCTTAAAAATCTAAACACAGACCTGCCATATGATCCAGCAATACCACTCCTGGGGATATACCCAAAAGACTGTGACACAGGTTACTCCAGAGGCACCTGTACACCCATGTTTATTGCGGCACTATTCACAATAGCCAAGTTATGGAAACAGCCAAGATGCCCTACTACTGACAAATGGATTAAGAAAATGTGGTATTTATACACAATGGAATTTTATGCAGCCATGAAGAAGAATGAAATTTTATCATTTGCAAGGAAATGGATGAATCTGGAGAACATCATTCTGAGTAAGGTTAGCCTGGCCCAAAAGACCAAAAATCATATGTTCTCCCTTATATGCAGACCTTAAATCAAGGGTAAACACAACAAGGGTACTGGATTCTGATCACACAATAAAGCAAGAGCTCACAAGGGAGGTATGAGGATAGGTAAGACACCCAAAAAACTAGATACATTTGTTGCCCTCAATGCAGAGAAAGTAATGCAGAAACTTTAAAGCAACAGAGGCCAATAGGAGAAGGGTATTAAGAACTAGAGAAAAGATTAGTTCGAGAAGAATTAATTTAGAAGGTAACACACACGCACAGGAAATCAATGTGAGTCAACTCCCTGTATAGCTATCCTTATCTCAACTAGCAAAAACCCTTGGTCCTTCCTATTATTGCTTATACTCTCTCTTCAACAAAATCAGAGATAAGGGCAAAATAGTTTCTGCCTGGTAGTGAGGGGGGGTGGGAGGGAAAAGGGAGATGGTGGGGGGGGGCGGGGAAGGGAAAGGGAGGAGAAGTGGGAAAAATGACCCAAACATTGTATGCACATATGAATAAAAAAAAAAAAAGGTGAAGGCTAATAGTTCCTAAGAGGTGAGGAAGTAAGGCAGGGAATGAAAACCCTGTCTGGCAATTTTGGGTGAAAGACAGGAGGAGTCCAGTTGACGACAGAAAGGATGGGAGCAAAGGAAGGGCAAGTTTCAACCTTTGTGGTTCTATGAGGAAGAAACAAATGGCTGAAGTGGCCGTTTCAGAGCAATGCTGAAAGGAACACAGACATTGGTACAGGAGGTTAAAAGAAGAAGCCTGCTTTGCTCTTTGTATCTTTAAAAGGATTCTATTTTAAGTGAGAGATCTAAGGTACTCATCAAATAAAAATTATTTTCATCTGTGCTATAATCGGCCTGAAGGTGAATGAGAATGAAGGTAAGGGCTCTATATTTACAGACCACTGCTGGACGCTTGGAAATGGAGAACACAGGCCATTTGTGGATCCCCATCTGCCCTGGCATAGTGGGTATGTGAAGATACCTGATATGCCTTACATTAGTACAAACTTAGGGAACAGTGAAATACTCTTTACAACTAGGTGGAAGCACTGTTTCTGAAAGATGAAGGGAGTAAAGAGTATGTGACCTTGTGATGTAACTGAGTTAATTGGAACTTGGACTATAAGACAGGGACTGGATTCTCCAACTTTCTGAAACACCAGCTTGCTGTGAGGCCTCAGGCACTTCTCTATCCTGGTCTCCCCTCTCTCTAAACAGGGATCGAGGCTTTAAAAGTGTCTTCTTTTCACTTTACTTGTGAATTTTTGTTATTCCACAATTATTTTGCTCTCAGACATTTTTCTAGAACTTGTTTTGGTTCAGATGCTCTTCAAGGCATCGCATGTTTATCAGTTTAAACATTCTAGACTGAGATAATTCTTTCATTCAAAACTTTCTACATATTTGATAACTATTGAGGCATAAAAACCATGCATTAGTAGAAAATTATTAAGTGCCCCTTTGTTATTCAAAATGTCAAAGGAATTTAGACACACAAGTGGTAACGGGTCACACTAAGTAAATATTTGGCAAATTTCCTAACTGAAGCGAGTAGTGTAAGAAGTGGCTAAGGGCCAGGATTATAGACTAAGGATGGATCAGTTTACTCTATGATCATCAGTTTCCTCATCTGAAATGGAGATAATATGAGTTCAGATATTTAGGTCATGGTATGGTGCTCCTTGAGAATGGGATGGCTTTCCATGGCAGCCTGGTAATAAGATGCTCATAAAGATTAAACAAAGTGGTTCATGTAAATTGCTTAACACTAGAGTTAACACAATATATACCTAATACTTGTTAACAATTTATATATTTCACATATACAATATTTCATATATTTTATGCATCTTTCTACAACATACCATTATTCATTCACTGTCTGGGTACAGACACGGTGTGTTACATGCTATCGTATTAAATCTTATCATTGTTCTTGACCTGCTGAGTCTAATAAAAAGTAACTGATAGAACACAGTTATGACCAAGTATAATGTAACTGTAACATGCAGGCCAGGTATTTAAATCCACGTGTTTACTATGACCTTTAGCATAGCACTGAAGTGACATTGATAGTGAGCTGATTTGTGTAATGACAGGCAGAAACTCTGATAAAGTAAAATGATATAAACAAAATATACTATTACGTTTTTCTTCCCACATAACTTTTAAAATATTTTAGTTAATCGCTTGGATAAAACAGGCTGGCTAGAATAAAGAAGAGCTGTCTTTTCTTCCACCCCTACACAAATCTAATTTCCTTTCTAACCATTTCACCTCAGTGGCCTCCTTTTGTATGGCAAACTATTCTCTTCTAACTTCTGCATTTCTCTTGGCTTGCTGTTGGCAGGGGTAGGATTGGAAATAATGCGGTTTTTCTATTGAAATCTGCTTTCCCTCTCAATGAGAGGCATGAATATGGCACCCTCATAATGATTTAGCAGGGCTTAATGAAATTTCCATCACAACCTGCTGTTCATTTTAATGGCCTTTGAAAAACAATGGAAAAATAGCTTGAGGGAAGAAAAGATATTTCTGTGCCAGATATTTGTGAGCTGAACATTGAGTTCCATCCACTCTTTGCTCCCTCTTCTCCATGTTGGTGTCCTCTACAGAGCTGTGACAAAGCTCAGTATTTTCATAGCCACAGCTTTGCTGGTCTTTTGTTGAACTTATTCCTATGTATTTTATTCTTTTTGATGCAGGGTACATTTCAGAACCAGAGACCTTTCTTTGTGCTGTAGACAGACAGTATCATTATCTACATGCTTGGATGATGTAAGGTTTCAATGACCATTCTTATACAGGTTCAAGCATACTCTGTGATTAATGAAGTCTTTAAAGCCACCATCACTTCCAGTTGCTGTGAGGCATACACATCTCCTGAGATATAATTCCCCATGATTTTCTCTTTGCAATTGAAAAAAAAAAAAGAAAGTTCCTTCTACACTATATTATTTTGTATGATGCAACTTTCTGTTTTGTTACTGTCTTATTTTTTCTTCTTGATTAGGATAATCACATTACTCAAGTACTTAAGTTACTCCTCGATATGGCTTTCAAGTTTTGGTAATCAGATAAATGTTCTTGGCAGGACAAATTATTGATAAGTGAGTCTCTTCACAATTTTGTCTACTCAGAGCACATGTCCAGGCATCTTGTATATGCAAACATAAATGTATCTTTATGATTCTACATTCGTATAGAAATTACCTTTCTGAAACTCAGACTTTTAGATGTTTGCTCTGTTCCATTTACATTCCATCCCCTCATAAATACTACTTCTGTATTTCCTCTATGTCTTCATATTGTTTAATAACAAGTCACTTCTTGACCAAGCATTTATATGTAGTTTTAGAAGGTAAAGTATATTAAAGTGCATTATTGTGCAAAATACAATAATAAAAACCATCTGCCATCTCCATGCAATAGTGATGCTTCTTTGCATCAACCCTTCCTGCTGTGGATGCTCTATCTCTGCCTTTCCACACAGTAGCTATTACTGTATATTGTACTTTTTTCTTAAATCCCCATACTTAATGTCTCCTGCTAAATAAATAAATGGAGAGGTACTGTCCTTCACTCTCTTTCCTGTTGGAATTTATTCTTTTGACCTAGGCCTTCTCATTCTTCCAAGTTAAGAGTTTGTGTCTCCACTTGCAAGTCAACAGGATATTCTGGGGGAATACGAAAGTCATAAACTAAATTTCCATGGAGGACATCACCTAAAGATAAACCTCAAGTCTCTTTTTTAATGCAACATATACCAGCTTGTTTATTCCTAGTCCTTAGCCTTGTATCTTGAATGCATCTCAAACAGTAATTAAAAATTAACATAAGCAGGGAATGCTTCTTAACTCTTTCTATGAAGTCAATAGTGTCCCACTTACCAAAATTGGATAAAGACATTACCAAAAAAGAAAAATATAGACCAATTTATCTCACTATCATAGATATAAATGCCTTTAACAAAATATGAGCAAGTAAAATCCAATGGTAGATAGATAGATAGGTAGATAGATGTAAAAAGAACAAAAACCATGACCTAATGGCATTTATTCCAAATTTGCACGCTGGTTCAATAGTTGAAAAAAAATTATATCCTTCAATAGTTTAAAGAACAGTAGTCACAATAATCATGTATCATATCAATAGACATGGAAAAATTGACAAATTATAAAATCATTCATCGGAAACCTCTCAGCAAACTACCAATAGAGGGGAGGAAACCTGACCCAGATAATGAGCATCTACAAATATCCACCAGCTAGCATCATAATTAATGGTGAGAAATAGATCTTTTTCTCTCACAACCAAGAGAATAGCTAGAATGCCTCCTCTTACCACTCTTATTCAACAGTTAAATTCTAGCTCATTTAAGGAGAAAGAAAAGGGAGTCTTTACTCCCCCCATTTTCTGTGTTGGTTGCAGGAAATGTTTCCCCATTTTTTTTATTATTTCTTCCAACTTTACCTTGCTATGTTAAAATACACCCTTGCTTAAAAAAAGAAAAGAAAGAAAAGGAAACAAAAGCTATACTTTTGGGGAAGAAAGAAATAAAATGTCTTTTCTCAGATGAAATGAAAATTTCAAAGAATTTGCCTATGTACAAAATCTCAAAGAATTAACAAAAACTGCTAGAGCCTACAGTGATTATTGAAAAGACATAGGATATAAATTTAATACATGAAAGTCAATTGTTTCCTATGCACCAGAATTAAGCAATTGGAGTTTGAAATTAAAATACAATATGATTTCTATTTAGACCTACATTTTTATGAAACAAAAGGAACACTAGCTATAAATGTCATAAAGTATATATGAAGATGTAAAGATGTGTGTGGAAGCTCTATCTCTGCCTTTCCACAGAGTAGCTATTACTGTATATTGTTCTTTTTTCTTAAATCCCCATACTGTAGGATATTTGTATGGATTTAAGGAAAACAGTGAAACTGAAAAGAAATGAGAGAACTGAGTAAATGGAGAGAGTCTGCATTTCTGGGTGTAAAGATTCAGAATTGTTGAGATGTCAATTCTTCCACTTTGATCTACAGAAGCAGCATAATCGCAATCAAGTCCAAGTTATTTTGTGGGTATATATCAATGGTTAGTTTCACAGGGAAAGGCAACAGACCCAGAATAACCCACAGAATATAGCAGAAGAGAAAGTTGGAGGACTGACACAGCTCAACTTCGAGACTTTGTGTCAAGTATAGTACTGAAGATGTCACAGTACTGACAAAAGAACAGCCCAATTAATCAATGTATCAGAATACAGAGGGCAGAAATAGATCTACATAAATGCAGCCAACTATCTTAGGCAAGGGGACAAATGCAAGCCAATAAAGAAAGGATAAAGGATGGTGCTGTAACAACCAGACATCTTTAAGCAAAAAAACCCATCTAGTCACAGAATATGTACCTTTTACAAAAATTAATACAAAAAGAATAACAGATCTAAATTGCAAAGTACAAACTTATAAAACTTCAGAAAATAAAATAGGAGGACATCTACGTGACCTTGGGTTAGGTGAGGAGTACTCACATAGAACAAAAGTATAACCTATGAAACAGCAGGGTGACTGAGGCTCATGCCTGTAATCCTGGCTACTCAGGAGGCAGAGATCAGGAGGATCCTGGTTTGAAGCCAGCCCTAGCAAACAGTTCCCAAGACCTGATCTCCGGAAAAAAAAAACAAAACCCTAAACCTTTACAAAAAAAGGGCTGGTGGAGTAGCTCAAGGAGTACAGGTCCCAGTACTGCAAAAAAAAAAAAAAAAAAAGTATGATTTATGAAATAAATAGTAAAGTTGGACTTTATTAAAACTAAAATTTGTTCCACAAAATAAAATGTTAAGAGGATGAAAACATAAACCACAAAGTTGGAGACAGTATTTGAAAATTACATTCCGACACAGATGTACAGATAGCACGTAAGTATTAAAGGATACTGTAAAACTTCTTGTCATTAAGGAATCTCAATTAAAACAGCAATAAGATAGCATTATGTGCCTTTTTCAATTAATAAAATCTGGGGAAAAAACTGACAATATCAAATGCCAAGGAGGGCATGGAGCAACAGGAACTGAGAGTCATTGATGGCGGGAATACAAAATCATACAACCACATTGAAGAAGGTTTGGCAAATTCTTACGGAACTAGACATTATCTCTCTGTACAGTGCAGCAATCACATTCCCAGATATCTACTTAAATGAGTTAAAAACTTTTATCTGCACAAAACTCTGCATGTGAATATTAATAGAAGCTTTATTCATAATAACACAGAACTGGAAGCAAACAAGATGTTCTTTGATATGCAAATGTACGCACAAACTGTGGTACGTTAACACAATGGACTATTCACTGATACAAAGCAATGACTACCAGGCTCCCAGACCATGAAAGAACATGGAACTAATATACATTACTAACCGATATGCTATTTTAGAAAAGGTGAAACTACAGAAGACAGGAAAGAGATCAGCAGTTGTCTGGAATTTTAGAGAAGGGGGAGGGATGAACAGGTGAAGTACATGGAATACTTTACAGAGATGAAAACCATTCTGCATGACACTATAATGGTGGATAAATGATAACACACATTTGCCAAAGCACTTAGAAATGTAAAACACAAACTTAATCTAAACACCTAGAAAATACCCTTCAAGAGTTTAAGGAATACCAGGAAAGGATACAGAAATAGTTTAACTATGTTATAAAAGTATGAAACAACCTCACTGAATGAAATGGGCAGAAGTAATTTACCTAAGTAACCTGGCAAAAGAATGAAAGGAATATTTAAGACCAAAAGCTACTGAAACTGTACATAATGCTACACTCTAGCAGGTAAAGATATTTCCTGTGGTGGTGCCACTTCATGTTCTGATAGTTTTTTTTTTTTTGGAGGTACTGGGGTTTGCATTCAAGGCTTCATGCTTGCAAGGAGGGCACTCTATCACTTGAGCCATACCTCCAGCCCCTAACATTCTGATACTGTTATGCATTACACTGGAATTGAACAGTTTAGTAAGTGGACTGTAGACAATGAAGCCAAGTTACTCAAAGCTAGGGTGAGAATATACAGGTCAATCAGGGGTGAAGACTGAATAGTCCATGTGGAAATGAACTAGGAGACATTAGCAAGAAATCCTATTTAGCTTAATGTAGACACTGCTGAACAGAAATATTTATACATGTAAATATACAGGCTAGCATACACACATTTATTCCTTTGCTCTTTTAGCAGAGGGGCCCTAAAATAAACGAGACATCAGAATCAATTAACTCAGCTTGAGAGAAGATCTTTTCTCCAATGAAAGGGACAGAATTTCTTGGAGAATTGGCTTGTCATAGAACTACAGCAGTAAATACACAAGATGAACCTGCAGAATCTTACAGTACCAGATAGCAAAGAAGTACCAATGTAATGACAAAAAACACAACTACAATGATAGTGATCTGCCCAAATGACATAAATAAACACTCCTGAATCCATACTCATATAAATAAATGATTGACTAACTACTGGATGGTGAGGAAGAGATAAATCTCCTATTCAAAGTAATTACAAGCAAGTTGTATAGACACTGCGAATGAGCAGAGCATGGTTTCTTAGGTGCAAGATGAGCACAGTGCTATTCTTTCAAAGAGTATGGCATGGAAAGGGATTGGGAAGTGACCCTATGGTGTGGGGGGATCCTAACAAACACTACTTCAGTTAGGTGATCAAGGTCAACATCAAGATCTTTTTTAATTATTAAGAAAGTATGTAATTGGTATGATATAACAAAAAATGCACATTACACCTCAGTGTTGAAGTGTTGGGAGGACACCACTTTAACTGAGAGAAAAGCATCAGATGGATTCCAATAGAGGGGCATCCTTCACTATATCCGAACAACACTCCTCACAACTCCTTGTTTGTTGAAAAACAAAAACAGGATGACTCTAACTAGGGGCCATGTCCTGTATAACTGTCTCAAAAAGCTAGAAGAAGCTGGGTGCCAATGGCTTACACCTGTAATCCCAGATACTTGGGAGACTGAGATGGGGAAGATTGGGTTTTGAGGCCAGCATGGGCAAAAAGTTCATGAGATCCCATCTCAACCAATCACTGGACACAGTGGCATACCTGTTATCCCAAGCTGCATGGTAAACTGAGACCCAGGAGGATCTCAGTTTCAGGCCAGCCTAGGGGAACAATTTTGTGAGACCCCATCTCAATGAAGAAAACCTGACAGATATGGTTGCATGCATCTATCATCCAAGTAACTATGGGAAGTGTAAAATAGGATTATCAGGTCCAGGCCGGCCTGGGCAAAGAGTGAGACACTGTCTCCAAAATAACCAGAGCAAAGAGGACTGGAGGTATGGCTCAAGTGGTAGAGCCCCTGCCTAGGAAGTTCAAAGACTGAGTTCAAGCCCCAGTATCTCCAAAAACTAATACAAAAAAGAGAAGAAATAGAAGTTGAGGAGATAGATATGCTTAACCTGATTACAATAATGCATACAATACTGAAATATCACATGGGAACCCACTAATAAGTATAATTTATGTTTTAATGTGTCAATATATTTAAAAATATATTTAAAAAATAAATGTAGAAAAAGTCAAAAATAGGCAAAATGTCACAGTCAAAAGGGGAATAAGGAAACACAATAACCAAATATAATATGCTATTTTTGGTGGCATCCTGAGAGAGAAAAAAAAATGCCTGATGAAAACTAAAGAAATTTATTACAAAGGCACCTGCACACCCATATTTATTGCAGCGCTATTCACAATAGCCAAGCTATGGAAACAGCCAAGATGCCCCACCACTGACGAATGGATTAAGAAAATGTGGTATTTATACATAATGGAATTTTACTCAGCCACAAAGAAGAATGAAATCTTGTCATCCACTGGTAAATGGATGGAACTGGAGAACATCATCTTAAGTGAAGTTAACCAGGCTCAGAAGGCCAAAACCGCATGTTCTCCCTTGTATGTGGATTACAGACCCAAAAGAAATGCAGTAATATTATTGGACATGGGTCACACGCTAAGGGGAGAACATGCACAGGAGAAATAGGGAAAGATGAGAAAACCTAAAACTTGAATGTGGTTGATATGCCCACTGTAGAGGAGCAAATAAAGTGATGTTAAACTGGCAGAGACCACTATGGGAAGGGAACAAGGAAATAGTGAAGAGATCTGGGAGAGATGAACCAATGTGGGTTGTAATACACATGTGCATGGAAGCAACACTAAGAACCTCTCTGTATAGCTATCTTTACCTCAAACTAGCAAAATGCTATGTCTTTCTTATTATCTCTTATGTTTTCTCTTCAACAAAATTGGAGAACAAGAGGGTGGAACAGGTTCTGTCTGGAAGCAGTGAGGGCAAACAATGCATACACATGCAAGTAAATGTAAAAATGATAAAATAAAAGAAAGAAAAAAGAAATCTTACTGAAGTACGTACTGCAGCTAATAATAACCTATCAATATTGATTAATTATTTACGAAAAGATGTCATACTAAAGTGAGATGTTAGTAAGAGAGGAAATTGTATGGAGGGACATAAATGAGAACTAAGTACAGTCCAATTAATTTTTCTGAAACTCTAATACTGTTCTAAGAAATAAAGATCTATTAATTTATTTATTTAATTTCAGGAATGTGTGCATAATAGTGAAACATGGTCATACTTTACAATATTAGGTAGTCATTTTTCAAAATATATTTAGTGACAGGAGACAATGCTAATACTAAGTGAAACATAGAGGGCGCAAAATAATTTAAAAGGAGAAAGCTAATCACATAAAATGCACAGATATGTAAAAATTAAAAGAGAAATGCCCCATAAGAAGTCATTTAAAAAGGCAAGAAATTTAGGTAATTTTTATTTCTTATATCATTTATGACTTTAAACTAATTCCTATAAGACCATATTATTCTGAAGAACAGGGGAAAATTCCACCATATATATAAAAAGAAGTTGTCTGAGTCCTCCTTAAAACTCCACTTTTATCTCCATGAGAATAGAGGGGGATATAAGATAACAAAATACCAAAATTCCTTGGCTAACATAATCTCAAAAATTTCCTCCAATTCTAAGATCTTGAGAATTGCACACACTTTAGTCAAAATCTATGCTCCAGCTCTACCTCTGGTTGGGACTGAGAAATACTTAATTATCACATGACTCTCAAATATATTGGCTAACAGATATTTTACATCAAATATACATAGAATTTACCAGTGTCCTAACAGACTAGAAGTGAACGCAGCCTGTGTTCATGCAGCATCGTTTTGGTGTACAGTATGCCTTTGTACCTCACTGTTGGTTTATTTGTTTGGACTTTCCATCTGATTGGGATAGGAGACACGTTCTTGAGTGCAATGTGGGAGCCAGAGGTTCAAAGAAGAGTTACCAAGCATCCGTGATATAAAGGGTGGTTATCAGTCATGTATAAGCTTGTAAAAGTTGCTTTGCTTGTTTTATTGATTTGTTGCTTTACTTTTAGATAATTCCATGTACGAGTTACTGTCAGTAATTGCTAAAGAGATTTAACCCTGAAATCTTAAAGACAAATTCGATGTTAAGTACATCTAACAAGTTAAAGGATCGCTAATTTTAAACAGGTTTAATCGCATTCACTTTGGACTACATAAGAAGTAGCTCTAACTACCAAAGTGGGCTAAGATATATGAGTGTGCAAACGTTACAAATTTTAATGAAATTCTGAAAGGGTCCTTGAGGAAAAGCATTTCTTGGCAATGACAGACAGCAGGCATGTGACAAATAGGTGGTTTTCCTGGGCTCTGCTGCCACAGTCTGTTCTTGAACCCTCAAGATTCAGTCAACCATAACTTACTCATGTGTGAAAATGATAAGACAACACAACATACATCCATGATTTGAACAATGGAGAGAAGTGTTTAAGTGTTTCTGAGAAAATATAATGTCCACCTTCCTAGGATTAGGTTTCTGTTCTGTCCAACTGAACTTTAAGAGTATAAATCAAGAAAACAGAACTGGCAGTTAAAATGAAGCCATGACAAGAAAAGGAGGAGGAAAGGCCTGTGCTTCCTTCCAAGCATTTACCTTCTGGCTCGTTCTTAATGAGCTCCTCCATTTTCCTCTGCTTCAAGGTATCCACCACATCTGCCAAGCTGCCCTTGCGCCGCTCAGGGGTCCCCAGGGCTGTGCTGGACAAGGACTCGCCACTTTGTCGCCCACCTTCTTCTGTCTTCTGAGGTGAGGTAGATGAGTTGTGTGGGGCAAATGAAGACATAACTTTATTGCCATCAACTTCCTGGAAGAGAAAACAAAGGAAGGAATGATATTTCGGTTTAAAATTCAGTAACTTTAAAAGACAGTGGTTATGTGGCTTATTCAGCTGACACATCCAACAAAAAAGTGACATGTCACCCTGCAAGAAGAAAGGCATAAAGAAATTTCAAAAGCAAGTAGGCTGGCAGTAGAGTGAGTCAATCATCAGTTCATAGAAGAAATCAAAATACAGGGCTTCTCTTCCTTAAACAGAGACAATAACTTCCTAAATTAAATGACAACAGTCTTACCTAAAGCACCTGGCTTGAAAGTTCTCCTTCCCATACTTTTCAGCGTCCCACAAGCAGAGTTCTTCCTAAAATTAAGCAGGATCCTAAAATCTTTGAGTGTCATCCTAAGTCTCACCTTATTTCTACAACATTAGAAGTTTCCATTACAATATATTTGAGGCCTGGAATGGGGCCCCAGGTAGACTGCCTGCCTAGCAAGCACAAGCACCTGAGTTCAGACCCCAGTACCACCAAAATAAATAAATAAATAAATAATAATAATCACATATACATGTGAGCTTGTGCATATTTAATATTCGGGATAACAGATTATACCTGTTTACACAATCATTCCCTACCTATTTAAGATGTGCAAATAGGATCTCTTGACTCTATTAAAGTGACAAATCATATTGATTGATATTTAATGTTTTTAAAGCTAATATTTTTGATTCACTTAAAAATACACAAAATTACTTCATTAAAAACCATCATTCTACTTTAAAAAATAGATTAAAAAGAGTTGCCAACACAAATAAAACACACTGTGATTCTGCAGTTATTAATTGAGTAATTAGTTAATTAGTGATTAGTACAGGGACATTAGCTATGGTACAAGCACCAGTTTGCTGGGTGGGGATGAGGCATGAGAAGAAAGCAAAGTAACAGCGTGTGTAAATGGAATCTTCCAAATTATAATTCTAAATAGCAAATAGTTTTCTCCCTTATAGATATTATGGAGTATGTCTTTGTTAGCACCACACCCTGACTGAATTTTCTACTACGTGTAATTTAGTACTAATGTGCTTGAATTTAGAGAACAAGGTGCATGATAGAATCATTACAAGACTTCAAGTGAAGTCAGTGGGACTCCTGAAGTTATTTATTTTAAACCTACACATAAGTATAAGTGAACACACACACACACACACACACACACACACACACACTAAAGCAGAGCAGTCACAACTTCACTCAGCAAACTGACAGGCTTGTTTCTATGACTGGCGCATAGCACACATCATCTTAGCTCCAACTGCAATATAGCATGCAACCAAACCTCTGAAATAATTTTCCACAAACGAGTTTTCTTCTCATTTCTTCTTTGGGGCTTGGTGTAGAAACATCTCAATGCTAGCTTCACTTTGAATATTTCCATCTGTATTCTATTTTCACATGAAAGAATGACAAACTTTAGAAACAAGAATGTGACAGCCGATCTTCATACCTGAAGACCCCATACATCTCTCTTCAACATGTCTCTGTTGGAAGGAATGGCCCCCCAAATCATATGCAATCAAGTATGTTAAGATATCAGAAACATTTCCAAATAAATTATTCCATTTTGCACATCTCTCACTTTTGACACCTTGCAAAGAGGAAGGAAATACTGTGAACACTTTACCCACTTTCACAAGTATCCTAAACTCAGTTGCCACAGCAGGATTAGAATAAATAAATTAATTAAACATTATTGCTCTTCTAGGCAGGAATATTTACCTTATCGCTATTTCACCTGTCTGATTACATTTTAGCCTCCCGCACTGTTAATCCCTTTACTGTGCAGTTAACAGCTGTTCCAGTGTGGGACTCCATTCTTCATTTGCATGGTGAGTAACTTGTTAAGAGCTCCTTTTCTGGAGGCTCTAGTTTTCCTGTTTCTGCTCTAGGATGCCTTTGCTCTCCATGAAGCAATGGCTGATGCTCCTTTCCACTTTGCTGGCAGAATGACATCCTGAGAGCCAGATAGCAATGGTATAAGTGGTCCACAGTGGTCCATACATATTGAATCAAGTCTTAGGGACTCTACAGAGCAGCTTCAATGTTTTATATGTGAGCTCATAAAACGGTGCTGTACGACTTCTAAACTCCAATGATGAAAGAGGGCTCTAAACTTTCAGAATGAGGTTCATCATTTTCCTGTTAGTCTTGAACAGGTTTTACTTAATCTTGTCCCCTCTGTTACTTTTATAACCAAGAGAAAAGCAAAGAGTGTGCCTAGCATATCTCTATCTATCGAAATATCTTTTCTAAAAAGTATCCTCATTAATTCATTTTAAAAGTATCATTTTGCTATGAACACTTTGAGAGAAATACTATGTCAACCTTAATATTTAATATTTTAGATAATATAATGGTGAAGAAGAGTTGGCTCAACTGAAAAAAAAAGAACAGATTCTCTTCAACTCAATCAGACATGTTTCCTTTATTATTCAAGTAACATTTTATCCTTAGCTACTGGCCTTAAGAAACATCACTGTGCCGACTTCTTGGTCCTACAAGGCTGAAATTAAATTCATGCACCGCAGTATAAGCATTACATTTAATACATAATCTATCAGACTCTAGAAAGAATAATAGATAATATCTATTGATATCTTGTGTGAGGCATTGCTCAAATGTTTGCCATGCATAAATTTAAATAAACTTCATGGCAAGACTAATTATGATTTCCACTTCATAGGTACATAAACTGAGGCACAGACTGAAGTGAATATCTGAGGTTACATGAATAAAAGGTAGAAAATCATTCCTAACCTATTGGGCTCCAGAGCCCTTATTCCTAACCTTAGTGCTCTTCTGCCTCCTCTTTCTTAAAAAATAATAAAACTATGCCTGTATCTATCAATGAGTGAACAAGATACGTGTTAATATCAACACACGAGCACTCCACTCAACATGCTCACCTCCTAGAGCAATGCGGAAATGTGCTTAGTGAAACTGACTAAATTCCAGACTTCTAAAGCTTGGTCCATCCAGCTATCTGCCAGCCTATATAATATTTAAAAAATGAACTTTGACATTTAAACAATTACAAAACTAAACATCTAGGGTTTTTCTCTAAGTGGCTAAAGAGAGTAATGGTGCTGGATACATTATTTTTCTAAGCTATCTTTACAAAATTGGTGGACAGCTCCTTTCCTATAAAATCGGCTTCTGCTATCATTACTTGATTTTTTTAATTGCTGTCATTTCACTGACTTTGGTATTGCTCAGAGGTAGCATGAGAAGAACTACAGGTACAGAGAAAGTGAACAATTTTACTGCTCAACAAAATTTGACCTCACTCTGGTATTGACTTAGCAGGAGAAGCAAACAGCACCAAGTCAAGGTGGATGGAAACTTTGAAAAAGATCTTAAAGGCCACATTATTTGTTGATTCCTTAAGTTTTGTTAAGAAAGGATAAAAAAATGTATCTTATCACAAATGTTTATCCTGAAATTGAGTTTCGCTGCTTACAATCTATTCGGTCAAATTGGGAGATAAGCAAATTTAATTTAGTATTAGCAAAATAAAAGATCATTGTCTACCAAGTTCTTTCAAATATTTTTGAAGTTTTCTGATTAATTTTTCATAAAATCTCTGCATGGAACCCTAAATCGTGCTTCCTTTTCCTTTTAACTTATAGGTCCCTTGATGATAACTATAAAGTCTGTTCCATACATATGCACTTGCATACAGACACACTTGTGAATTTGCTTAGGTAATTTCACCTCCATATTTAGATAGCTAATTGTCCATTCTCGTGATTCCAGTGATGAACTTGCTCCATGAACTCTCCCAGGAACTCCTGTTAACCATGGATTCCAGCCTAGGAGGTTCTGGACTAAGTGGATATCTTTCCAAAAAGTACTATGAACTCATCATATTTAAAATTAGATGATTTTAAACATTAAGTTGTTTGCAAAAAAAAGGCATCAAACAATACTGTTCATTGATATTTTATCAAGATAAAGTTATTAAAGGTACATACTCAGTAACAAATTTACACTGTTCCTAAGACAAGCATTTAGAAAACGATAAATAATTCAGTTGTTCTTTAATGAGTAATAAAAGCCTTGACAAAAAGACTACATTGTTATGGCAACACTGTCTTTTCAGCCTGTGATAACCCACAGAGAAATTTTAAGTTAAGACCTCACTTAACTGCTAACTCTACTAAGTGAATGTCATGATCTGTACAGCAAGTCATATTGGCTCAGTTCTCAAACATTAATTTTCTTCAAAGCAAAGGGTAAACTGAGGCAAGCCAGCACTTGACAAAGTTCTATGCAGAGCACAGAGAGTTATTGTACTAACATGATCAGGTCATTCCTGCTGAAATGACAGGTCAATTCCCAACACCTACAAATGTGCAGTAGTGTGTACTTACACGTTTTATCCAAAAGTGTTGCTACACTTGTGATTAGGGCTAATGCTAAAACGATCCAATTTAAACTCTCTCCTTAACTTCTCCCTGGAAAAAGTGCTGTCTAGTGTGTACTTTACCTCTGGTAGTTAAAAAAGTGAGTGAGAGGACTGGAGCAGTTTCATATGAGCTATTTCCACATAAATCTACACAGACAGAGCTTATCATGACTGGTCACCTTCTATATTAGAAAACTTACGATACATTTGTAAAACTTATGGAGTATCTGTCACATTAATAATCCTTAGTGCCTAAACAATTAGAAGGTATGCTAACTAAGATTCCAAGTTTGATGGATGGCTATCAAACTATGTAAATGCTTTTTGTTTTTAAATCCCTTAGGGGATGGTGACAGTCAGATGCTGTGCTTGGAGGCACTGGTCTTATTCTGGATTGTTTGTCAGCAGCAGTCAGCAGCCTGCAGTGAGATTTAGGAAAGCTCATATATAAGCCATATTTTTATGAGGTTAGTGAAATATCCTGAAAATCTGTACTCCAAATTCTTAAAATCATTCAATCATAGTATATACATAATGGGTTTCAGAAAAACCACAATAATTAGATACCTACATCTATTTTTACTCTGTGATCAATAACAAACAAACATGATATTTCATGTCTTGTGCAGTTCAAATTTTTAGAGAATACTGAAAACACCTTACAAGTCTCCTCCGTGCACACATAACCCACTCTTGGCGCAGACTTAATATTCTAAATAGTGACGAGGATCATCAAGTTTAAGCAAAAGACCATCATTTTATAAAAATGGTCCATTATATTTCAAATCAACGATCCAGCTCATTCCTCAAACATTTTTATGTATTTTGGGACAGTGTAAATAGAAGAGAGAGGTGTGTGATATTTTATCAAAGTCCAAAAATACAGACTCTTCGAAAGATTGCTGTTCAATGGGCTGGAAATTCCACAAAGGTCTACCTTGGTTTACCATGCTTTGCCAAGCATTCAGATAAAATGTTAGCTTAGGCTTACATTTAAATTACTGACTAGAAAACTAAAAAATGACTAATGTATCCTTTAAAAAATGTACTCACATAGTTCTAAGCAACAATGAAGGACAACAGACATGCCTGGTGATTTACATAAATCTGATTCCAAATGTGGGTCCCTGAGCTAGTAGCATTGACAGACATCCTAAATCAGAAACTCAAGGAGTAGAACCCAACCAAACATGACTTAGGAAGCTTCCCTGTCAGACTGATGTACACTGGTATGAGAACTGCTGTATGGAATAAGAAACTCTGAGATGAATGAGAAAGGACAGTGATCAGCAGATACAGTGGAGAATAAAGACAAATTAAAGAACCTGAGAACAGGGAGAAGAGATGATGTATTCCAGGAGGAGAACTGGTACAGAAAGGGGAGAGGCACAGGTAAAGGGGGCCGGTACATGTTGGAGATGAGTGATTATTTTAAACAGTCATTTTGGCATTATTGATATAGGCATGTGTCTGCTGATTTCTTACTACCTGTATAAACTAGAGAATCTGAGATTTTCATCAAAATTGCACTATAGAAATAGATTGCTTTTAGAAATGTACCAAAAATTTAGTTAGAATTTATTTAGTTTGGTCTCACTGATAATATGAAAATAAATCAATGATATTAGGATTCCTTTATTTTTTAAATCACTGTCATATTTATGGCCTAATTTAATTACAGCCAATGAAGCTGAAATTTAAGAACAACTTTTCTGATTATCAATAAGAGATGCTATGAACAGGAAAGACAGTTTAGACAGCATGTTCATTTTCCACGTGGATGCTATACAAAAAGAAGTGTCTAATGATTGGGGTTTTTTTTTTCCAAACACTCCTTTGGAACATTTGCTAAGAATCTCAGAAATGGTGCATTCAAGAATAAAATGTATGTTTTCATGTGCTCTCAAAACCACTTAATAAGCAAAAGTAGCATTTAGAGAATTGCTAATACATTAACTAATAGAACCTGTAAAAACAAAGAACATTCTGTGCTGTGAAGGCCTCATTATCTTCCTGCTGCTGATTTGTGCGCTGTGTCTTACTTGTGATTAAATATCTAGCAAATACACTTGAAGACATCTCATAATCTCTTCCCTAAGGGCTCAAAGGTCAATCAGAAGATGTTTCTGAACAAAACCTAGATAGACTATGCATCAAAACATTGCCATCGAACAGGTATCATTTGCAATAAATTTACCATTTATTGTAACTAGTCACTGGTTATATGTAACTCTCATTTCTCTAGGAAGTCTCTGGAACATTCTTACATGTAGTTGCTAGTAAACTTGACTAAATACTAATTCACTCTGTGAGTGTGAAGGAAGAAACCTGGCTAGAATTCCTCATATTTCGATCTGTTGAAGGAAGCAAGGCAGCATCAAGTAGTGGCTGGGAAAACTGGACTTAGGGGTGGGTGTCTGGGTTTAAATCAGCCTTGGTGATTTACTAATTATATGATTTTGGGCAAGTTATCCAAATTCTCTCAACTTCAGCTTCTTCATCCAGAAAAAAAAACAGTGGTATAAGAGTTAGACCAAGTGCAGGTGGCTCATGGCTGTAATCCCAGCTACTGGGAAGGTGAGATCAGGAGGATCACAGTTCAAGGCCAGCTGGGGCAAACAATTCATGAGACCCCCATCTCCAAAATAACCGAAGCAAAATGGACTGCATGTGCAGCTCTAGTGGTAGAGTGTCTGCTTTGCAATTGCAAAGTCCTTAGTTCCAACCCCAGTCCAACCAAAAAAAGTTAACTAATTCATATACACATATATACGTATATATATATATATATACGTATATATATATATATATATATATATGTATATATATATATACATAATATATATGTATATATATATGTATATATGTATATATATATATGTATATATGTATATATATATATGTATATACATATATACATAATTGAGATATATATTCGTATATATATATATACGAATTGAGATTCGTATATATATATATATATGTATATATATATATACATAATTGAGATTCAGAATTCAACAGTAATCAAAACTTGTAAACATTAAAGATGGAGCTGTTATTTCATTCAATGTTCTCTTTTACTTATATAATAAAAATGTGTTGCGCTGGTTTATAGCTCAGTAGCAGAGTGCCTAAGAAGTGTGTGACAAGTCCTGGGTTTGATTTCCCACACCCCCAAAGAAGGCTTGGATGCTAACTTGTAAGGCAGTAAAATGATGAAGAAAGTGCAGAGAATCTGACACCAAGCAGCTGTGGCTCAAATTCTGGTTCCACCATTCACTGATTGTGTGACATGAGGCAAGTTATTGAATCTTTGATTGATTGATTGATTGACTGATGGGTCTGTGGGTTAAACTCAGGACCTTGTGCTTGCTAGACATGTGCTCTACCACTTGAGTCAGACCCCCAGTTGCTTTTGTGCTGGTTAATTT
This sequence comes from Castor canadensis, assembly GCF_047511655.1. Classification (NCBI taxonomy): domain Eukaryota; kingdom Metazoa; phylum Chordata; class Mammalia; order Rodentia; family Castoridae; genus Castor; species Castor canadensis. The sequence continues at coordinate 20,447,664 of NC_133391.1, read as the reverse complement.
TGAAATATGGTCTCACTTTATCCCCTGTCCTGAATGGACTATGACCCTTCTATTTGTATTTCCCTGCTTAGCTGAGGGTGACAAGTGTGTGCCACTGCACTAAACCACTGGTTGAGATGGGGTCTTGTGAACGTTTTTGAGGACTGGCCTCAAATCAAAATTGCCTCCATCTCCACCTTCCAAATAGTACTGGGATTAGGGGTGTGAGCCACTGTGTTCAGCCATGGTTATTTTAATCTTTTATGCCTCAGTCTCCTCACCTGTAAAATGGTGATAATACCAGCATCTATGTCATTGTGAGTTAAGATATAATGAGCTACACAAGTTAAGGGATTACCTAAGTTATGTATGTGTTACAAGTTCTGAAACTCATGACATGGTGACGGGGACATGAACGTTTTTAAAGTCAGTGTGCCACAGGCATCATGCTAGGATGTAAAGATGAGTATACCACGGAATATACACAATGAATTAAAAAAAAAAGCCAGGCCCTTTACAAAGAGAGTGGAGAAGAAAATACTAGCAAGAGACAAACCCTTTCTCCACCCAACCACCCACCTAGAACTTGACAGGGCATGTACAAGTTGTTTCAGAGTTCTTTCTACTAAAATCCAATTGTATCCCATGGAAACAATTTCTTAAAGAATTAAATTTTTTTAATGTGGCCCATTTTTCAAGATAAACTAATACAAACTTTGCTTAGGAAGAAAAATAGCCTGCAAAATGTCATGCAATATTAGTGTGCTTTTATCTCTGGTGCACACCCAATTTTCAAATTTCACAGTTTCATAGTTCTCAGGAAAAGGATCAAAGGATGAAGGTTCAATTACTACTCATTATACAATAAGACTTTTAAAAGTCAAAGTCAGGGAAAATAATCAAGAGAAATGAGTTATTTTCCTAAATACATGGCACCAACTATTATCCCACACTTCTTTTCTCTCACATTTCTTTCTTTCTGTGAGACAGGCACATCAGTGCTCTTTCTTCATGAGAATATTGGATTCTCTCTCTTGCAAATAAATCCCAAGGCTCCATTAATCTCTAAACAGAAGGTGACAATGGTGATATGAAGAAGACTGAAGTGAACTCGCTCTCCATCCTTACTAGTTTCTCTCTGTTTCAGCCACACTTGAAAATAGTTCTTCACTATGTAGGGCTAACTTCACATCCTAAAGCAGTGTACTTTGCAAAGCAGTCAGACTAATCCTATCTTCCTATTAAAAAATACAAAGGGCCTGTTTTTCTATACTAATTAAGGCTTTCAATTAGCCCACTCTGATTACAGCAAAAGGATCTTTGAAAAGAACCTTCAGCATGAACTGATATCATGCAGCGATTTGAGAAATAAGCAGCACAAGTTTCAGTTCACACTTAAAGTAATGATGAGGCGATACGCAGTCTACATCCTCTTATGAAATTCCCAACTAGTTAGATTATTTCTTGGTACATTAAGGTGGAATTCCCTGAGCCCATGTCAACAAGCAGAGAAGGACATTCTCTTGCAGAGATAATCACTGAGACACAGATATTTTTTATGTAAAACATTAAGTTGTCTGCAAAAATAATCTTCACAGTTTATATAAGCAATGCTCATACAGATTTTGTTATTTTAATCTTATAGTTTTAAAGAATTTTTAAAATATCTCCAAACTGTTAGGACATTTTTGTAACCAAGCCTACAAAATCTGTTTAAATATGCTAATATTTCAATACAAATACAACTACCACTTCTGGAGTTCTTCATGGTACCATTCTAAATGTTTTATGGAGTTATATTTTATTATTCTCAGAGAAATTCTACAAGAAATGCTACTCCTATTTCACATGTGAGGAAATTAAGGTTTCTAAAAGTAATTTACCCAAAGTAATGACAGAAAATGGAAAACTGAAGAATTAAACCCAAGATTCAGTTCTAAAGCCCATGCTGGTCATTGTTGGGCTTCCCTCAGAGGATCCAGGGCGTGCAAAAGGGGCCAAAGGAATAAGAAAATAAATCTGGTTCTCTCTCACCTCAAAGAGTTTAAAATTCCAGAGGCAGTGAAATACATGGAATGGTTAGTAATCCTAACAACTACCATAAGTACTGGTGCATACGGCAGCAAGTAAGAAGTGAAACATGCAGTTGACAGAAGAGAAAACATCGAGAATCAAGGGAAGATGGAAAACTCCACCATCACCCAAAGAATACTGTTTTGAGGTGGTTTATTTAATATCCATTCACTAAGATAAAGGGAGGGCACAGCTGTGATTACTCACCCTGTACCCTCTTGTTAGTGTTCAACAAATACCAGTTGAGTTAGTTATCAATGCATTAAATCTTTATGTACAGAGTCTTTTGGTCTGAGCCTAGAAGTAAGCAGAGAAGAAAACGTAGAGAACATTCCAGAGTCATCACCCAGGAAGTGTTACAGTATGCACACACCATGGGGAAGGAAGTGGTTCAATCCAAGGCAATGGATAATAAGAAGTAAGAAGACTGGTTAGCATATGAAGGTTATTTCACAAAGGGTCACGAAGTCAAGTAGGGGAGTTTACATTCAAGCTGGCAGGCAATGGACAAGTATGTTGGTTCTACAGTCAGTGATTCTATCAAAGCAGCCTGTTAGGAAGGCTGGTCTAGCAGCAGTATGAAGATCTCTGCTAAGAATGTGCTGCCATGACACATGTGACAATAGAGTCTGACACTAGATTGGAGCTGTAAGAAATAAAAAGAACCACCCAATCTATCTGCCATCCATATGTCCAACTATTTGGGAGAAGAGGATACACTTACATAGGAGTTTTTGCAAATAGTACAAATTCAAATTATTTTTGTTGTCACTCCAGAGTGAGTTCCCATTCCCTCTTCATTACACTCCATCCACAGCCTGGTGATACTTATTTCCATAGGGACAGTAATGGGAATAAGTAATTACATGGAAAAGGCTGGTGGCCATATTTGGGCAGAAGGAATTTCTATACCCAGTCAGTGTATGGTATTGGATGATATCAGACATCACGTGGATTTTTTTTGCTTGTATTTCACTGTGACTGTGTGTATGTGAGTGTGTACAGGGGGGCGCACAGACTTGTTCTCATTTATTTTTACAATTAATGTCACTTTCCTATTAAATGGGAAAAGTAAATTATTAAAAAAGTTCAACCCTGGAGAAAACTTGAATAATGGCAGGCATAGATAACTCCAAGTAAAGAAAAAGGACTGAAAAACATCATGGCTCCTGCTTGGGAGGTTGAAATAGTGACTAAGGTACTGATGAAAAAAAGGGGAATGGTTAGCAAGCATATTTTTTAAAGCACTCAATGTAACTAAAATTTGTAACAAATTCATTTTACTAAATTAGCTCATAACTTGAGGACTAGCCCTTAATTCTAATACCAGTACTATGTATAATAAGCACCATATAATCTCCCTCAGGAGATCCAAGAGACGAATTTGTACTGTTTGAGATCTTTACATGTATGTAGGTAGACCTCGAAATACAAGATGTAGGTGAGGAATGAGGGTTGTAAGATGATGACTTATGAATCCTGTCATTCCAGTGAAGGACTAATTCCACTTTTCTTCCTAAGTCCTCACCCCTGAGTGTGATCACTGGGAGAAAATCAAAGGGCCATTTCCTTGTCACATAAGGTTTAGAAATGACACATATAAGTGGGTAATACCTTCTACTTCCTAAACTTGGGTTTATCATATAAATTTTTGAAAGTATATAGTTATTTACAATTAGATTTTGAAATGTGAATGATGGTTTGTAAAGACAAGATGCGTACATAAAAATAAAATGAGCACGTAGAGAGTAAACAACACCAAGTAAGAAATGGGAAAATGAGAAAGCTTGAGGACGAAAGTGTCAAAATAGAAGATTATTGTTATCCCAAGAAACAAGACTAAAGTATCACAAAGGCATAGTACTACAGCCATGTTTGTAATTCCACTTACCGAGGTAGAGGTAGGGGAATACAGTCCACGGCCAGCCTGGACAAAAAGCTCAAGACCCCATCTGAGAAAAGACTAAAGCAAAATTGGTCGATGGCATGGCTCAGGTGGTAGAGAGCTTGCCTAACAAGCATGAATGAGGTCCTTAGTTCAAACTCCAGTACCACCAAATGTATACATCACTATAGAAATAAGGGAGAAAGTCAGAAACTGAAATCTCTTACTGGCTTAGCTCGCCCAAGAGCTGGCTCTTGGTGCTACACCTTCAGACATTCAGCCACTATTTTGCCATATGGATCTTAAAATGAGGGGAGGGAATGAATTTCATCAACACCAAAAAAAAAATTTGGAAATCCAGGTATGGTGGTACATGCCTATAATCACAACACATCAGAGGCTATGAGTTTGAGGTCAGCCTAGGCTACATAGCAAAACCCTGTCTCAAAAAACAAAAATTAGAGGTTACTGTTATGGGTGCTTTGGGTTATGATCATAGATGCGAATAAGAGCTGATGGTGTTTTTTTCCCCTGTAATAAATTAGTTTGGTGAGGATATACATATAAAAATACATTGGATTTATGTTATACTAAATCCTATGGGATGCAGAGAGAAGATAAATAATTGTGAAAGAGACATGTTTTATAATTCTACTTGAATTTCTTTTTTAATTTTTATATTAGTTTTTTAAAATTTTCTTTACTATTGTTGTACCGGGGATACATTGTAATATTTACTAAAGTTTTTAAAATATATCAGAATTAAATTCAGCCCCTTCATTCTCCTTTATCCACCCTATCTCCATTCCTGGAATGGTTTCAACATGTCTCACTTTTCCATTCACACATGCATGTATACAATATTTCTACCATATTCACACTCCTACCACCTTTCCTTATATCCTCCCCCTTCCACTGGTGCCAACCCCCAGTCAGGACCTGTTTTGCCTTCCTGTTCTCTGTTTTGTTTTTTTTTAAAAAAAGGACATTTTTGTTTGTTTAAGCTAGCTATACAAGGTGTTTCATTGTGAGATTTCCATGTATATATGTATTATAACCTGAATTGGTTCATCCTCTCTATTTTTCTCTTTTCTACGTTAGTCACACACAGGTTAAAAAATTCTCTATTCATTCTTGTATAGGAAGTACATCAACCATATTCACCTTCTTAACTTCCTTCTTTTATCCTCCCTCTCTCATATATGACTTTGAATTTCTCTCTAATAAATATCCCTGGATACTTCTGATATCCCAAAGTAAGTCTGACTTGATGCTCAATAACCCACAAAAATGCCAATCCAGAAATGAAGGCATGTACTCTTTATATTCCTCACACCAAGAGGTATAGATGGGCTTTATTTGTGTCATAAAGTCACATTGTTTGACTAATGGAGCTCAATTTAAATGGTCCATTTCTTTAAACCTGAAATTTATTAAGACTGACTCTCAGGATGGGAAGCCACCGGTATTGCTGTGCTCACCAGCTCTGAGATGATTCACGCACACAGGCTTCTTGCAAAAGTCCTTTGCTACCCATTCATTATACTTAGCAACATCAAACAGGGAAAAATAATTAAGAAGCTCCCATAGAGCACCTAGAGACCTTGAACACAGACAGGGGAACACGAAGACAGAATATTTGGTTACAAGAGTCACACTTCATCTCTTTAATTAATAGTTTTTACAGTTCAGTTTCGGCTTTTCCCTTATTTGCTTCTACTCCCTTGGTTCTAACACAAGCATACATACACATGTATGTATTTCATTAAGAGGAAATAAAAGGATTGTCTTTAGTTAAGATGTTTCCATTCACAGAGACTACAACATTTAAAAAATAAATTGCTTGAATAAATTCAATTATCTAGAGAAGCAAAGGAAATCACATGCAAATGACTTTATATGCAGAGGCCATTTGACAGCTTCATACTTATTTTTATTGTTTCAGTCACTGGAAAGGAAAGGCTGTCAAAAATGTAACATCTCTTCCTTTTAAAGGCCCAATGTCTCTGGTCCTGAAAATTGCAGGAGCAATAATACTGAGAGAAAAAATGTGTCTGCTCTGGAAACAGGAGAAGGCTCAGACTCTCCCTAACTTGACACCAGCACACCAATGCTACTCCACTCACCCTGCATGCATTTTGTCTACCAAAAGCAATGACTACCATTTAATTTGCCATTAGCCCAGCATCAATCCAGCATCAACAGAAACTGGCTTAAAAACAAGGGTGTCTAAAAACCTTGACACATCCATGTACGAATGGTATTTCTGCCTTCTGATTTCAGCACTGTATGTAGGATGGGCCATATATGACTTTGTCAGAGGAGCCTGTTATAGCCTGTTCCATTCCAAAGAGCAGTTAATAGATGTATCTAATGTATCTATAGTTTTTGCCTTGCTGATTCGAGATGACAAAAATAAATGAAGAAGATTTAGGCTGACTTTATAGTAGGTTCTTGCTGAAAATTGCTGGCTTTTTGCGCTGAATGTACGTGCTACCTGAGTTCTCTTGAAGCATGAATGTACCAAGAAAATGTGGCATATGTTTGTATTTTCTTGCCAATTCCAAATTCATTCATTCAAATCACTCACTGTGGGCCAAATTCTTCTCCAATTCCATACAGCCACTGATTTTCCTGGAAGTGAATAGAAGCTTTGTCCCTGGGAACAGGGAAGTCAATAGCAAGTCTGTGCATGGAAGAACTTTGCAACTAGTGGAAAGGCTCAGCGTTTGACCACAGGAGTTCTGGAGTGTGGCAGACCCGAGCTGGAAATGACCTCAATGATGAGGCTTTCAACACTTTCACTTGGGTGTCAGGTCCGAGCCCTGACAATTTGAATAACTGTGAATTCTTCTCTCTTTACTAAGTACATGTCTTTGTTTTTGCTCTTTCTATGGCCATAGTATGAGTCACTGTGCTGCAAATGGTGAGGTTCTTTCCTATAATATAGTTATACTGCAATGTTCTCTGTCATAATTAACCTTGACATCATTTGGAACCTGAGGGTATATTCTAAGCAAGACAATAAAAACAACGTTGATGAACCTTATAATATGCCAGTTACCACACAGTTTCTAGTAGGCAACTGCTTTGATCTCACCTATGATGCAGGAAATCCTATCATTGCTTTTACACATATTGAAACTGAGTTTAAGCTGTGGGCTTAAGTTAAATAACAAATAATTTAAATCCACATCTCTCTGATTCCTTCTAATGTGCTTTTAACCACTGTGCCATATAAATTCTCACGAGACTGAAACATCTCCTTGTCTAATTTTACTAATCTCAATCTAATTTTCTGGGCGAAGTTTGCGTTAACTCCACATACATTACCTCTCAGTTCCAGGGTATTTCTAATACTTCAGTTTGGTTTTATAATGTACTTTATTAACAGGTTCAATTTCCTATACTATTTTTAATTAGCTAAATTTTGCAATTCAATTTTCATGACTTGCATTTCCAAATGAAAATGAAGCAAATTTGTCAGTTAACCACCTCCATTCCCCAAAACACTCACATCAATAAAACATGCTCACAAAATTTGTTAACCAACTTTGTGCAAAACATCCCAGGTCTTGGAAGTAATATAAATAATCTAGTGGTCAAAGCCAGTGTTCTTCAAGTCATCTTCGAAGTATTTGGGACTCACAAGCAGAAGTTCCCTGGCTTTCTGATGGCTGACCTTTCCTTTGCTGGCTGTCCATCTTCTCCTAGACATCGCCTGTTTTAACCTTCAATGATCTAAAGCTAACTCAAGAGCTGTAATGAGCTTCTACTCTGATGATGGAAAAACCTCTTTTCTTTCTAATTTCTGTCTCTGAGGGAAAGAATCTTGATGCTATGCTGTTGAAGGTCTTTCTGTGGCTCCCACAGAACTCCTGTGGATACCACGCAAGCTTGTCTATCACCACTCTCAACTTCACTCAATGTGAAAAGCATGGCTGAACTCCTTGCTTTCCTCAGACCACACATGACATATTTTCTCACCTCCTTGCCCCTTCCAGAAAAATAATCAAGTTTTGGAACTTCATTTAGGTTTACTTCATTGGGAAATTATATGGCCTCAAAAAATATTTGTTGAATAAATGAATGACTTCTGAAATTCAGAGTTTCAAATTTCATCTTTAAGCAGATGATTTCCACATCTCTCTCTTGTCAGGGAAATTTCAATTGCATACTTCCAATTGTCTGTTTACCACCTAAGTATCTCAGTACCTCAAACCCAGCACATGTAGATGTGAACTAAGAATGCTATCTCTCCAACCTCATGCTGTTTGGGGTACATTTTTTCCCACTTACAATGGTACACTCACCCAGGATTAAAACCAAAATCACTATTTTTAATCTCAGACAAGCTTTTTAACCTCTCCGAACTTTAATTTTCCCATCTTAAAACTAAGGGTTGTTGATGTAATGCTAGGTTTAAAATTTTCATAAGATCATTGCGTAGTAAATATAGGGAAACAAATTCAGGCAGTTGTCTCACCTTTGGTCTTGAACCATTACAAAACTATCATTCCATCATTCTTTAAGAACACACATAAAAACATCTGGATTGACAATAAGACAACTTAGGAAATTATACTATTTGTCACCTTGAAATGGATTAAGTAGGCTACATTTTCCTCTACGGAAAGGAATTGTTTTTCCTAGGCACTATGCCACTGCCAAGTAGACAGTGATGTCTCTTACTAACAAAGCAAATCTGTTAAGCTGTAGCTCTGAGTAAATGACAATTGAGAAGGTAAAAAAAAATATTACTTGGAATATACATTGAACATAAAAAGTATGACTGTCATTGCAAATAATATGTCTAAATGCATAGATAGATGTAACTAAATACCAAACTGGTATTTTTTGTCTTTTATTAGCATGTATTAATTTCACAAAAGGTTTCATTATGGCATTTCCATACATGGAATAATACAATGTACTTTAATCACATTTACTTCCCCTATTACCCTTCCTGGTGGCCCCTCTTCACTCCTCCCTTCCCACATGGTCCCCCTTCTACTTTCATGCCTTTTTCTTTAATCTAGATTCTGCAATAAGAGAAAACATTCAATATTTATCTTCCTCAGTCTTGTTGATTTCACTTAACATGATCATTTCCAGATCCATCCATTTTCTGGAAAGTAGCCTAACTTTGTTTTTGTTATGGTGAACAAAATTCCATTGTGTAGATCTACCATATTTCCTTATAGTTCTTCTGTTGCTGGACACCTAGACAGATTCCATACTTGGAATACATACATTCATTATTGTGAATTTTGCTGTTATAAACATGAGTATGCAGGTATCTCCATAGTAAGCTGACTTTGATTCTATTGGGTGTATACTCAGAAATGGTATGGTTGGATCATGTGGTTGTCCTATTTTTTAAAATTTTTTGAAGAATCTCCATACTGCTTTCTAATGTGGTTGGACTAATTTATTTTCCCATCAACAGTTTATTAGGGTTGTTGTTTTTCCACCACAAGCTTACCAACATTTGTTCCCAAACAGGTAGTTTTAACCTCAATTGGAAAAAAAATGACATTTTGAAGATGTGAAGAAATGAAAAATCAACTTTCTTTAATTTTCTGCCTTTTTTTTGCTTTCTTTCAGCCAGTATACAGAAATTTCAAGTCACTTTAATATATGCTGGTTTAATCAGAGTTCCTATTTTGCCTTTTCTTTGCTGTGACCTGTTCTGTTTCATGGCTCCACTCAAAATTTCTAGGAAAGACAAAATGGTTCAAGGTTTCTTTTGTTGACTTCTCTGAAATGCTTAATTATTTCCGTGACTTTGCCACATTCTGACTGGCCTGGGCAGAATAAATAACTGTAAGTCTGGAAAGAAAATACATTACAAATATTTCAAAGCAAGCATAAATTATATTTTTCACATTTGAGCAGGATGAGTAAATATAGGTACTCCTTGTTGTTTCTCAAACTCTTCACTATATCCACTGTTGCCACTCACTTTTGCCTGTGGCAGTCTTGTATAATCTAATCCTGAGTTGCATATGCAAACATTTTTATGATCTATAACAGAGAAAAAAATGTCTAATTTTATTCCATAGAGTTGATTTGACAATTTATATGTTTCACTAAACTTCAAAAAAGCCAAAATATTTGAAGGCTCTTCTTAAGCAGAACACTCATGTCACAACTCTGGACTGCATCTTGGTTCAACTTGGCTTCTGTGGATCTGGTGTAAGACTAAGCCCCAATTAGATTTTTATCACAGCAAACTTATATACAGTCTAAAATAAATAATAAAATATTATTCCGCTCATGAGATAGGATTTTAATGAAAAGATTACATACCCAAAAGTTTTTATGATTCTCCAACAATTACAGATTATAAACTCTGAACTTGTGATAACATTTACACATTCCCTCCCCTATAAAATCTGGCCTCAAAGGTATCTTTTTAACTTTTCCCCATTAGAACATGGTCTTTCACATCAAGCCCATTGTTATTGGTTGGATGACTTTATTTTCTCCTATCCACTTACACGTTCACGTCAGTAAAATGGGAATGGTAGTTGCTTTGTGTAAGATTGTGAAGGTTATGTGACATGATCAATCTAAATGCATAATATAAAAAAATTCTAGCCCATATTTACATTGTGATAAGTCATTGCTTTGTAATTTTCTCCTTGAAAGCACACTCTACATCAAATAAATTAAGTTGCCTAATGTCCCCACATATACCTCCCGGTTCCTTGAAAAAACAAGCCAAGTGCAGGTTGTATGCTATAAGTTTTCACAGCATCTCTGCATGATCTCCTTATGGGAGCCTTTCCCTTTACTCTACTTGGAATATCTCCTTCCTCTCCTTTTGCCTTCGCTTCATCTTGCACTTTCAATTCATAACTAATCTTCAAGACTTAGTTTGACTACCTTAATTTTTAGGAAGCCTTTATTAACTTCCACTGGTTTACTGAAATCCCTCCAAGAACCACCCCATCATCCCAGGTTTGAAATCAATCGACCTCATTCACTTCTGACTCATTGTGATTTGTGTGCACATTAAGTAAGTGCTAATTTAACTGAAACTACTTACCTTCCCTGCCATTACTTGAAGGATAGGGGACTTTAGACTTAGGTAAAATAATACACATTGGTTCTCAGGATGCTAAGGAGATAAACATAGAATTTGTGCAGGACGTAAAAAAGACTGGGGAGAGAAGTGAGAATAAAATGAAGACGAAATGAGTGTACAGAAGTCTGCCATGAGTAGAAGGAAAGTTGATTGATGAAGCACAGTATTGAGAAACCACCTAAATTTAGTTGAAGTGTGATGAAGACGGAGGAATGGGTGAAGACTACGCTCAATTGCTAAACTTTTCCCTATGCCAAAGGAAAACAATGTTTTTATTCCCCATTATAAACCTTCAGGCCTTCCAAATGCATTGGTGTTTCCCCAAAAAAGAGAGCTAGAACTCTACCCATTCCTCTTCCTGATAGAAAGGAAGTAAAGAGTATTGAAAATTAGAAGACAATCCTGAATTGTATCTCATCTATCCAAACATTTTAAAATAAAAGTGTACCTTTACATATGCATATGAATGCATACCTGTGTTAAAATAAAATAAATGAAATATTTCAAACTACTGAGGCTCTACCAGATAACTCATGATGGTCCATTTGCAGGGCCCAACACTGCAATTGAGTCTACTGAACCATGAAGGGCAAGATTTTCATCACATTCTCACAATAACTATTCAACTGACTTTCTCCTTTCAAAAACTATGTAGATCAGGTGTTTGGATATGAAAACAAGGCTTGATGCTAAATTTTCTTCTAAATTGGATTTCTGCCATTTTGTGTGGTTTTGCAGTGTTCGTATTTCTTAGCTACGTCTTCTGGTTATACTGATCTTTGATTTTTTTTTTCCACTAGTGCTACTTATGTAAGATTTACTATGATGTCGAGTTTTTTTTTTTTTTTCCTTCAGTTGAGGTGCATAAATGAGGCACTTCACTCACAAAGGAAATCTCTTTATAATTACAGGGATCATATAAAAATCCCCTTATCCACTATGGAAATCTGGTAGCTATTTCAATGTAACAGAAATACCTAACTATTCAAAATTAGATGAAGGAACTGTCTTTTAAATGAAGTAAAAATTTGAAGGCATATATTTCTCCTCATAGAATAATAAACAATACCATTGAGAGAAATACTTAAACTAAATGCTTATGTGTAGCTCATATATTAAAATAAAAGCATTTCAGTTACAAATAATCAAGTTTTCTTTTTGATGTCAAGTTTTGATTTTTTTCATTAGGTATGAATGAACTTAACAGCATGTATAGGAGAAGTACATTGATATGGAAAGAAAAATACTGCTAAATTAACATTTTTGTCTCATTTTTAAATTTCATTTTCTCTTATTTATTCCGTTATGTGGAGTTACTGAAAAATCTCTACTTTTATGTATAACTGCTATATTTTATATTATACAAAAATGGGTTAATATAGTACTTTAAAATGAAAATATCTTGATCTTTTTCTGGACTAGGCAATGAATGATTATAGGGATTAGTTGGACAATATTATATTAGGATTCAAACTAATAAAGAATATGCTAACAAACAGACTTGTAAATAATAATGAAATACTGAACCCAGAATCAGAATGATTAAAAATGCAGCATCAGAGGTCATGAGAAAAGAAAGAAAAACAAAGTGACAGAAGCTGTATATAAAAGGTATCTTTATAACATAGGCTTTCAAAATTGTCCTGTGTTTTCTACTACAAGGCCACATCATGACTGTCCAGGGCCCTAAAATTTTTTTACCTTTGTAAGACACTTATTCCATAAAATGAATGGATGAATAAATAAATACATTGGGATATTTTAAATTACATTTTATGACTGCATTGATATAAAAAAATACATTAGTGTTACATATTAAAATATTTTCTTCATCCCAAAGGCTCACTTTTCTTCTGATTTTAGAAGAAATCAAAACATTGTCATGGGCTCCTGAATATATTGTGGGCCACAGGCACTGCCTACAGTTGCTAATGGACGAGTTGGCCCTGTCTACGACCGTGACTTTCCTCCCCAACTATCACTTCTTTCTTGTGATTATGCTACAGCATTTGGCAGTCTAATATCTTTGCTGGATTTAACAGCAGAATTACATTACTTTTATTCTCCCTGAATCCTTTGTATATGTTGCATTTATCTACTTCTAAACCTTCAACTTTGACTTGCTGATGGATGATTTTATGACCTTTCACCATCAATTCTCAAAAATACAGGCCCAAGCAAGCACATAACCAAACTGCTTCTATTCTCCCAAAGTTGTATTATTTGTGTTTAAAAGACCTGAAAACATAGACTCTAGTTTGGTTTGATATTAGACAAGACATTCAAAAAAATTTAAAACTATGTCTGCTCTGCATACAGACTGGCAGTAGAATTATTTTGTAAAATGGATAATTCATTTATGTTTTCAAGCGTTTTTGTCACTCGTGTCCTTCTTAGAAGACTGTGGCATCACAGATAATATAACACATACTTAAATAAGCACATTGCTATTTGGTTGGATTACTCAGTAACCTGTTTGCAATACAGCTTTCTCTGATTTTGTTTAGGATCATAGCATATCATAGAGTTAGTCATGTACTCTTGATTTTTGACAGTTGGGAAAAGGGCTGTCTTCATAAGAGATCTGAAGGACTCATATGGAACTGTGGGAGAAAAGGAAGTGCCAGCTTCAGAAGCCAGTTTAGCCAGGTGCATCCTGGGAATCAGGGGTAACAAACATCTCTGGTAAATAAATGAAAAGCTAGGCCAGTGGAATAAAATGTTTTTATCAATTACATAAATAGTCAAAATGATCTTTGCTCTCAAACAGTCTAAACCCATGAAAGATAGCACTGTGGTTGACTTTCTTTGGGATTATAGGCTCTATTACAACTACTAAAGGCTGAAACTGTAGCACAAAAGTAGACACAGGCAGTGCATAAGAGAATAAGTATAGCTCTATTCAATAAAACTTTATTTACAAAACACAGGCAGTGGGCCAGATGTAGCTGGTGAGCCAGCAAGCAGTAGTCTGTTGACTCCTACATTAAAATGTGCTGATATACAATTCTTTTTTGTAAAACACTCTTTGCATTCCACAAGTCAACTTTTCTTTGACATGGTCTTTTGAAAGTCTAGTAAAAGATACTGACATAACTTTCTCTGATTTTGTTTAGGATTTTTTGCATTTAAGTTCAAAGTGCAATATGACTTATTTTCTTTTCTATTTTGTTTTGCATGGAGGTGGGAGGCTGGTGTTATAACTATGAGAATTGTGGAAAAGTTAAAATTTATTATTTTGCTCTGGAAAAAAGTTTGTTACAGTTCGGGATTTCTCTGTTCCTTAAAAGTTGAAAATACCTGGCTGGTTATAGCCAGCATTTGGGGGAGATTATTCTTGGATTAAACAAAAGACATTTGACAGATAGTCTGCTCAGGCTTATTACTCTCCTTGTAGTCCTATGAAATCCTACATTCCAACAAGATTGTCAAATTTATTAGTAATTTTATAAAGATATGTTTCCCAATATGTGTTCAATGATATATTAGTTGCCAATGATTTATTTACTAAGCTTTGTTAACCAAGGGTCATATGACTGACTATGGAAACATCACACAAGATAAAGTGAACCAGCTTGTGGAACAACAGAAATGACTGTACCACCTTTAATATTCCATGTTCAATGTGATCAGCAAAAGACAGACTGCACAATGAACTGCTTTCTGAAGTGGTCTGACTAGGTAGCATCCACTTGGACACTGTGTGGAATTTGTACTCTTTAGCATAGTTTTGAAAATGCCAGAAAACATCATAATTGATACTACTTCAATAATTAACAACACTACCCGTCATCCTAAGTTTATATATTTGTGTTTGCTTTGTTTTTAATTAATCTAGGAGAAAGTAAGTGTCCCTACTTCTCTCCATTTATTTATCTTCTTGTTCTGCTCTAAATCTACATTGGGGTTATTTTATTAATTTTTTTTTCTGTTTCCAAAGTTGAAGACTTAGTTGTTTTCCCACATTCGTTCTATTTAAGAATGAAGACATTTAAAGTGACAAATTTCCTTAATACTAAGGCATTGATCACTTCAGACAAGTTTTAGTTTGTAATATTCATGCTGTCATTTTTCAAGCAGTTTGTAATTAGCTCTGATTCTTATTTTAGTACAAGGTTTATTTTGCAGCATAGCTTCCTAAGTGTTTTCATGGGATCTGTGTTCAGATGTTAACCTTGTCTTTGTGTTCTTTCTAATCCATCAAAAAGTATACTTGAAATTTTTGTAGTATAATATTGTTATTATCAACATCTCATACTTACAATAGTTTTTATTCTTTCCATAGCTCACCTAATGTACAAACTTTTATTTCTACATGATGATATAAAAAGACTCTATCCTAGGAATATCATTAGACTTGATCTGATGACACTACATCCATTGTCTGCTTTTGAGTATATACTCCATTTTTACCCTTCCTTCTACATTAAAAGTATCTCTTTTTAAAAGAATATGAAACTAGATTTTAACAAACACAGAAAACAATCTTTTAAAAGGAAGTTTACTCATTTACACTTAGTATGAAAATGAACAATTGCTTTTATTTCTTGTTTCATAGACTTTTTTTCTTTTGATCTGTTTAAATTTTTTCCTCCCTCTTTTTTCTTCGGTGTTCTACATTTTGTAGGAAATATTTCACATTAACTTTATGAATATTCAGGATTTTCTGAAAAGAATCCCTAATATTGATACACTCTAAACTTATTGCAGGCACCCACACTCAGAAAAGGGTCCTTGATCATCCTCCTTTCAGGTGATTGTGGTTACCTGCAGGTCAGGCTGTTTTGCATAGCTCTGAGTTGCAATGTTTCAGTAGGTTTGTCAGGGTCTTCTATTACTTTATGATGGGTTGCTGCTTCATAAGACTCAAAATTATGTCTGGTCTCAATGACTTCCTATACCAAATTCGATTTATATAAAAGAAATCATTCAGTTTTTATATATTAGTTTCACAGTGCTTATTAAATACAGTAACTAAGTAATTAGGAATTTGAAATGAGGATAGAAAAAAACCTAATGTTTCTAACAATACCTTACTTCTAAGTCCTGAACTCAACTAAAAGAATTACTTCTCAGTGATAGACATAGTTAAATGTAGGACAGAGTGGCTACTTGGTGAATATCTAGTTTAACTCAAAGAGTTATTAATGCAACTAATCTGAAGGGGGAAAAAATGAGAAAAAGAAATTCCAAAGGAGGAGAAGAAACAAGACTCTCTTCAATCATCACTCCTTAATATTTGCTCCCAAATAATGTGCAGTATGCAAAGGGAACTTGGTGGTGATTCTGACCTGTTTTTCTTTTCTTTTCTTTGAAAACACACAATGTTTATGACAATATTGACTGTAAGCAACTGTCTTGACATTAAAAACCGTGCATTAGGCAAGTCATATGGCATCAGGGCATTTAAGAAGGGCTCTAGTAGTTACTTGCTCCTAACTGAATGTGTGTTTTCTTTGACACAGTTTTGGCAAAGTCCTGACTTGGGGAAGGTGGAAGTGGACAGTGGGTTGCATGAAGCACGTTTTTAACAAAGATGGGAAAAATACATTAAACTTGTTCTATAACCCTTGCAAGCTCCATGGTCTTTTTGATTTTCTGGAGTTTAGACCCTGAATCTAGACACTACAGAACTGACCCCTATAATTTTAACTGGAATTATGGTGAGGTTGGGGAACAAAACATGAAAAAAGGCTGTTAGATAAACTGTTTTAAGTGGCCAAGAGTCATAGGTAGAGTAGAGCGCTAACTCTAGGAGGGGTGCCCTGTGAGGTTTCTCTAAGATGAGTTAAGTGAGTACTTGGACTGCAGCAGTCTCTATGACTCAGAATCTCACTTTATATATATAGTGAGATATATAAATATCTCCCAGGGTGAGGCTGTACCCCAATAATCCCCTAACACAGAATTAAGCTTTAGAGAAGCATTACTCAATTGTGGTTCTTCAGGCCCCTGAGGGAATGTAATGAAAGCTGTGGACACTGTGTCTAGAACATTTGTGAGTGCATATATTACACAGTTTCAAGGACTACAGACTGCACAAAGCTGCTCATCTTACATCCCTTAAAGAGATTTAACATCTAGGTTAAAGAACACTCACTGGAGAGCTTAGTGAGGCAGCAGCTCGAGGCCACACTCGGGAGGTGCAAAGTCTTGATCTGGGGACATGAGGAACCCAACACCCATATTATGGCATTTTGAAGCCTTTTTTTGCCTCTCCCTTTCATTCAAATTCCAACAGCACTTACTGGGCACAGAAAAATCACATACTGGATTCTGACTGATTAGTCAACATCTTAACGTAGGTATAAAAAACTGTTCATATACTGCCTATATACAGATGTTAGAAAACTCTCGAAAGGAACAGCTGTGGCTGAGGGAGGGGAGAGACAAATTAATCCCTCCACTGGCCTCATCTCCTTTTATGTCTGTCTGTCTCTCTTCTTCTAATAAAGAAATAAAAAGAACCAGTGGAATGAAATAGTGCCTGATAAATTCTGGTAGGAAGGGATAACCCATTCACCTCCATTTAAGGCATAGTCCCCTTGCTGGGTGTCTTGGGCTTTCTTTCTTCCTGGCCAGAGGGACAGGACAAGTGTCTGAGCCTTACTCACCCTATCCCTTCACCACCAACCAAAACTTACAAAATTTTGTACAGAAACGAAGTCTGACAAACATTAGTGGGCTGTTTGCAAAATAACAATGGGGATTAAAATGAAAAGACAACAAATACATTCCAATGTATAAAGATGATGTATCACTGTTAGGATACTGAATGAATAAAATCTTATTATTCTACCCAAAGTGGCTATTTAATCTAGCTGACACCTATCGATTGTCACCTTATTATAAAAATACTTTCTTCAGTAATAATTTTAAAATTGCTATAGTCTAATTCCAAACTACTTTGAATGGGGGAGGGTAGAAAAAGAGAGGGAAAGAGAGAAAGAGGCCAAGGAGAGGGGAGTGGGGAGAGGGAGATGGAAAAGGAGCAGGAGGGAGGGAGAGAGAGAGAGAGAGAGAGAAAGAGAGAGAGAAAAGACTTCCATACTAGCTCTCTTCTAGGCAGCAATTTCCCCAGATGAAGAGGTCACCACTGTTTAACAGTGTGCTGCCATGTTAATTTAGAATGACAAGAGAAAGCATAATCTCCGCTCCTGGAGGCTGTAAAGAGCCTGCTATCCAGGGACCTGCTGCAGTCGATTTGCACTGCCTATCACTTTATACAATTGCCGTGACAAAGCCCCCTGAGTTCTCAGATGGAAAGCTCTCCATCCCTCCCTTCCTTTACCCTTTTGCTCACTCATTCCTTTCCAATTCCTTCCTCCTTGCTTCAGACCCAGGTAGACCACATCAACTCAGCGCTAATCTCTGAAAACTTAATGCTCTGCACATGACAAGGGACGCACAATACATACCCCTCTCATAGCCACTCCATCAAGTCCCCCAATGTAAGAGGAGACGTTTGGGGACTTAGATAATCCATTGATCCCACTTGCATTGGCTTTTACATTTCAATCTGTCGTGTTAAGTTGTCAAGAGCAGTGATTACACTAATGTTTCATGATTTGAGATTTACTTTGGTAGGAATGATAGTTTTCAAAGCTTGTCTTAGTGAATTCTGCTTGTGGATTAGCCCTAGGAAACCTGGTGCATCTTTACTGGCATAAATCTGGTAATAAAACAATAAAGTGTTTTAGGTAAGGACATTTTAGAGCTATTCACGGTTATAAACATAAGAATGTAAAACTGAATAAAATTTGGATTTTTAAAGAATGTCATCTGTGTAGTTCTCTTTGCATGAAGCAAAAACACCATATGTAAAACAAAAAGGGGGAAACATGTTTCTATCTATGTAAAACAAAAATAATTATAGCACCACCGAAGAGGACATAGACGAGCAGGGAAGAGTTTCTGTGATAGGAAATAAAAGGACCACATGAAGCCCATCAGGAAAGTGAGAAGTCAAAGTTTGATCCAATAAAACAAAGACAGAGCTATATGTTTAATCACTAGGAATTAGCAGTTGGAGATATAGACGTTTTGGTTGGGTATGTCAGTTTTAGTTGCAATATGTCAGATTTCTGACAGGCGAGCTGTTAGATTATAAAAACCCACTTGTATTGTGCCTTTTCCTCATATCATATCCTTTCTACATCATCTCAAGCTGTTCTTGTGGGTAAATTAGAAAAGCAAGATCAAGGGACGATAAAGCAATAAATACAATGCTAATAAACAAAGGACTGAACCCCTCACAGAACCTCTAAAATTCTGCGAATAGACGGAAATGTAAAAAGAGAGAGAGAGAGAGGATACAATAATTAATAAAACCACAGGAATAAACACAGACCTCCACAGTCATGTTCTACAAGAAAATGAGTATATAGTCATTAAGAAGTTTATTCAGAAAAATTAAGTTCTTTTAATGTGTATTCAGTTGCAAACCACTGTTGCTTTGTCGCACTGCACTGACACTGTATAAGTATCGGATGACATACAGTTTGGAGAGACACAGTGCATGAATCTACAGAAGAAACACTGTGACATTCCCTCACAGTGGTCAGGGAACTGGGGCCTGAGGAGAGAGGAAGAGTGAGGGAAAGGTGTTCACATCCTCACTATATGAAAACCACTGGGCTTAGACTCTGAAACTCATCCAAAGTGTTCTGATTTGGCTGAGGTATGGTTTTGTGCTTGTGGTGGTGGCAGTGGAGGTCTGTGCTGACCAGCTCTAACAATAAGCAAAACTCCAGCTGCCAGTGAACAATATTTGTCAAAAATATCTGACCTACAGTTCTCTGACTGAATGAATAGATTACTTTCTTAACTATAGCAATACAAAATAACCCTTTTAATGTCAAGAGTCTGAGATTTCTATCTCATTTCTCATTTCAGAAGTGGGTTTTTTAACCAGAAGGATTGCTCAGAGGCTATGCATCTGACATTTAACACAATGCATCAGTTTTCTCCTAAATCCCAGACCTTAAACATTTCTGTGTGCACTTGTTTAACTATTAACTAAATTAACTGAGTCTCTCCTGTATGCCAGGTATTGGAACGCTTTCTGTTAATGATTTTACACGTGATGAGCGTCCTCTAAGAGAGATGCTGCTGTTATTGCCCCTGCTTTTAAGATGGCAAAACTAAGGTAAAGAACACACCCATAATATTCCAAATGCCATGCAGACATCGAGCAGTAGAACGTGGAATTTACCTGGTAATGTTGCCACTAAGTTTCATGTGCTTAGCTATTATGCTAGCCTATCTCTCTTACAGCCCAACACCAACTGATGGTGACTACATGAAAGTTTTAGCAAATAATCTTTTGGAATCACATATATCGCCAAACATCTTATATAGAACTTCTGAAATAATCAAACCTCTTGGCTCCTTTCAGAACAGCTAAAAGGATTTTTTAAAAACCCAGGTACTCTGAGTTAGCATAGAGAAAAATAATTAATAAAGACTGTTCTATGTGCCCATCCTAAACATATGTCTAAAGGTTTTTTAAATTGTTTATTCTGATAAAAAATCATTTAAGTGCTCATATGAGTAGAGGGGCAGTGAGGACAACTACAAGTGCTTGGGCTCTGAAGTCATGAGCCCCAATTATACTGTGTATTTATCAGGCAGGTCACTTTATCTAGTACTTTCCCATCTGCAAACCGGGGGTGTTCACAGGTGCTGAAGGCACTGAGTCCTACAACACTGGCTGTCATAGTGAATGATTACAAAGCAATTGTTAAAACACTCATGCTCCTGTCATTATTAGTTAGCAGACTCCTTATTCTAAAGAGCTCTGCTTCTTTGAAATGTCCCATATTCAAGTAACATCTATCCACCGAAGATAGGCTGTAAGATATGTTCACACAAGATTTTCACAGTTGCTTCATGTCCTTAACAGGTGACTCTGGGGAAATCAGAACCTCAGATCCACAAGAAGCACATTCTCTGACTCCCATGTCTCCAGTGACACAGAGCATGCCAGCCACTGCCACAGTGCCTGAAGATGGATGCTGGTAGGAGCCAGCAACTCCCTCCTCCAGAACATGATTACACAGGTGGAAGGGTCCCATGTGGCTGGACAGGTAGTTACCACAAAGTAAACAATTGTAACTTATTTTTTGTTACTCTTTAATAACAGAGTTTTAATTTTTATGTGGTACATTTTTTATATTTGTACATAAATACAAAGCTACCTGGATTTATTTATACACCTCTTTTTTCATATCTTACCTCCACTTGAAATCTCTTATTAACCCTTACAATCTTTATTTCTAGTTAAGGAATACTGCAAACAAGGTTAACTGTTTTATCCCAAGACAGGCCGGATTTCTGAGAGCTAAGCAGAGACTCTGAAGTAAACACAGGTTCTCTGTGATGATAACATTGTTTGCCCGCTGACACCAAGGCACCCTTGACTAAGTAAGACACGGAATCCAGCCCCTTGTGTTCTTTCCCTTCATCACGTGATGCCAGCAACATGGAGCTGGCCAAGGCTGCTGTCCTCACATTCACACCTCATCTGCTTACATACATCATCCCTGAATATGGGAAAAACGTGAAAAGCATGCTGCCTGTGCACAAAGCAGACACGTAACCAATTGGACCAATTACAATTGTCAGCTTAAGTTACCCTTATATTTATTCCCCATTTCAAATACCAAAGAACATTCCCTTTGCCCCAAGAGAATAGAGAAAACAGCAGAATTTACTTTTGAAAGCAAGCAAGAAGGCATGGACAGAGGGTGGGGGCGGGGGCATGACACAAGATGATCAAAACTGTAACATATTGAAATACCATCAAGAATTCAGTAGAAATGCCAGCTTTATGCCAGTGTAATTCTGAGCATCTCAGACCTTGTAAGAAGATGGATTTAAATCAACTTTAATGCTTTTAGATTCACCTAATGTGGAACCAATAGTGTTCTAAGTTTTTTGTATTCAGA
The DNA here is from genome assembly GCF_047511655.1 of Castor canadensis. NCBI lineage: Eukaryota > Metazoa > Chordata > Mammalia > Rodentia > Castoridae > Castor > Castor canadensis. The sequence goes on along the minus strand of NC_133391.1, from coordinate 20,425,685 downwards.
TTGTCATTTCTCAGGTATCATTTTTTGTTGAAATATTCCCCTATCTTCACATTAGATTTTCTATACTACAGAAACCTTTCTATTTTTAAATGTGTTGCCTCGCAATCCAGTTGTTTTTTAATATACCTTTAGAAAGCTAAAGCTGTAATTTGTGACTAGTTGACAAAACATGTGAAAAAAGAAGTGGCAATCTCACAATTCCTTAGGTTATTATGATCTCATTTTTTAAGATTTAAATGAAATGCCAATGGCCTTGCCTTATCAAGATCCCCCTTCCTTGTTTTAGGTACAAGGGGCTACCTCATCTGAGGTATATGCCCAAAAGGAATAAGGCATAAACATTACTTAAGATATCTTGAAGTCCCCAGAAAACTGACTTACAGCTCTTAAGTCCTCCACCCCTATATCTAGAAATCAGGCATCAATACTGTAGGATTCTTATTTCTTTTGGACTACTTTTAGGTGACTGTCCTTGCTAACTGTGAAATTAGAAATAACAAATACACATTGCTATTAGCACTGATACTAACGCAGTGACACTAACAACAAAATACTTTCTTGTTATGTAAATGATCTCCTTCCAAGTTCTTTATGACTTTTATGCTTTTAAAGTAGCTGTATAAAGTCTCAACCTTAAGGGGAAATCTGAAAACAAATCAATTAAGTTAAATTGAGAACTGATTTAAATAGTGGTAAATAATTTAAAAGTCTGTAAATAATTTAAAATGAAGCTAAAAGTAGCCATTTGAAAAATGCAGATACTCCTAAACCATTAGTTCTTAGACATTTATGTTACACTCACCAGGTACAATTTCAAAAGGTAATCTGGGAATCCGCATTGGGAGGGGGGGTTCTGAGTCTTATGTTATCAAGTAAGGATATTATAAACAAATTTCCATTCACTTTCAACAGTGGATCTAAAAGCAAAGTAAAGCAAACTCAGAACAAATTGTGAAGATCACTGTATTGCCTCTGTTTTCTAAAAACTAGTGAAAATTTATCATAAAGCCAACTGGTCTTTATTAATCTCAAGCAGTAAGAGAAACCTAGGATGGCTGATGGAAGGTCTGGCAAACTCCCAAGCATCATCTATGCAAATAGGAAGGAAGTATGTATCAGAGGACAGTGGTGCTGATTCTCCTACCCTGTCCCTTCCTGATAATGGCTCTATTGAGACCCACTAGAGGACCTGTTAAGAATGACTCTGACAGAGGTAAACTGAAAGAGAAAGGAAGGAGAGGAGCAAAGAGAACCAGAAATGAAGAACTGAGAACAAAGCATCCAAGATAGAGAATCGAGTCTGACTGCAACCAAACTCCTCATTATTTTCAAGCACCAAATACAGATGATCTTTTCCTTCTTTTCCAAGTGCAGTTCTGAGACTAGCCAGTGAGAGATGGACGGCCATCTAACCATCCCACAGAATTAGAGTGAGACACTTAAGTTCACAGTTTTCCTTCCTAGTGCTCTCTCTCTGTCTCCAGAGTCCAGCCACGTGTTTCTTTCCACCTCTGTCAAGGTGGTCACCAGAGAAAGGCTATGCTAACCCCAGTAGCTATAGTAGTGACTTGTAATCTTGATGAATGTGAGGTACACAATTTACTAACTTTTCTATATCTGATGCTAAAAGCATTACTGTATAATTTGTGTTTGGTACTTTTTTTTTAACTTGCTCTGTTGTTCTGAGTTATATCTACTGAGAAAAATATCTAAGGAAAACGTACAATTATACTGTAATATAAAGACCTTGTGCTAGTGGTAATTGGTTATGTATACATTTTTTCTTGGAACCTAGTAACTATTTCCTATGGAAAGCATTTTAATGTACTCTGTTCTGACCCCCACAAGTGAGATACCTTTTAACTGTGAATCTCTTATATCAGAATTCCAAATCTTACCTCACATGCTGGTGATTCTCGTGCCTACCTTACCTCCATACTACACACAAAAAGCTACACAAGGAAAAAGAAACTGATCCTTACTCATCTCTATATTTCTGCTCCTGACTGTTCATTTATAGGCTTGAGTCTTCCTATAACACTACCTACTAAATGAAAGACATTAGGTTCCATTAGGCCACATTTGAAGCTAGCACCCCTGCCCCGCAAGCACACTGCATAACTCTGTGTGGGAAAGCTAAGAGTAGATCTTTGTTAGGTGTCCCTACAATGTCATAGCCCCATGGAGCACTTTGCATGTGACATGACACTCAATAATTTCTTAAGACACAGTTAACTTTACACTCAACAGTCAGGAGCACTTCAAAAACTGCAGATGTCACATGAATCGAAGTTTTTTTCAACCTGACCTTAGATACCCCTCCCACCACTGGGCTGAGCAGAACAGGATGGCAATACGACAAAATGATTTATTGCACAACTTATCCAGTGGCTTTGATGGACCCCAACTGATTGTGTTTCACTGTCCTCACTCCTGCTAGCCCTGGGGGTAATTTCCCAAAACAACACAAGTAGAAAGATTGAACTACTTACATTTAAACACAATCTTGGGATTATATCTAGATAAACAGCTTCCTGTGGTATTTTGTGACAACATGTACAGAATAATGTTTGTAACAATGTAATTTCATTGTATGATAAACATCAATTTACCATAAAAAACAAATACAAACTTGTCACTGTTTTCACCTTGTTTCAATTGAATTGGCCTTGTTCAGATAAGCGAGCCTATCTCTTACAGAAACAACAGTTTAGAGATAAACTGTGTGAAATCGAGTCTGTGTGTTTAGAATTATACTGCCTACCATCATAATTTTATACTGCCACACTGCACATATGGCTTCCAAGCGTACTTTATCTGAATCTCTCTGAATCTATTCTCCATGCTATTAAACCGAGCACATTCCACATCGTTCAAAAGTAATTACACTTTTGTCTAGAGTGTAAGAGACAGCCCTCCCTAAACAATGAAGTTCTCATTATTACAACAGGCACAATAACCACACTAGCTTAACAACGGCATGCACTATGGCAGCACAACAACTCATGCTAAGTTCGATGTACAAAGGTAGCCAGGACTTGAAAAGCTTAGAAAAAGCATCCTATAAAAATAGGAATCTTTACCACATTGTAATTGAGGTTCTATTCTGTGATTTTTAAGCAACACATGCATTTTTCTGTTTCCTTCTTAAATTTCTTATGTTTCATGTACAACACTACCCTAAACATCGAAAACACACAACTATTAGATCGTAAGCAAAATTTATATGACTAGTATCCGAAGATACAGATAAAACACAGCAATTAAAAGTATTTTGTGTAAACAAAGAATCCCAGGAGTTGACTGAGCAAATGTAAGTCTCTCTCTGTTATGTTCACTGACTGAGATTTTTCAGTGATTAAGGTTGGATTTCATACCCAGGAGCTTTGCTATAATGTACTTGGGGCGGGGGGTGGGTCTCAGCTATACATCTAACCTTCACCAATGATTTACATTAAAATACATCTCTTTCTTCTTTTGAGGGACTTATGGGAGAATTAGACTCAAAATGAATGTTGCTTTATGAAAACTACAAATCTTGCATGTTGAATCTAGTAAGTGTAGAACACACCATATTGATAAACTAAGAAAAGGTATGAATAAGACACTAAAAACATACTTCCCAAATCAAGTTGTTTAAATTAAAACACACAGAGGCACAGGAGCGTGTGCTTTGGTATCAGTTTTTGGGTGGCTGAGTCAAGAGGATCTCTTGAGCCAAAAAGTTTAAAAAGAGCCTAAGAAGCACAGTGAGATTCTGAGACTCTACCTCAAGAGCAGGGTGTGGACTGGGGTTGCAGCTCAGTGGTTCAGTACCTATCTAGCATGCATGAGTCCCTGGATTGGTTCTGAAACAATGAAAAGTAAATAAATGAGTAAAAATACACATACATGTACTTATTTCTTAACAAAATTCAATTATTTTGAGAGAAAGCTACTTAAATTATTTTTAAATAAAAATATATTGTTCACTCAAAACCAGACAGCCTTAAAGAGTCAAAAGAGAATTTGGCTGAGATGGAAAATGCTTAAAAACAGATAACTGATTATTCAGTAACCACAGGTGGTCAAGACTTCATTTCATATCACATTTGACGCTCAAGCAACATTCTAGCCAGCAGAAGTAGCATGCAAGCAGATAGAAAATGAACACCCAAGTAGCTACCATAGGGCTCCCTTGCCGGCCCACACACTGACACCCCATTTGTCTTCAGACCCCTCTAGTTCCTTCCAAGGCCCACATGTCCTCATGTTAACTGACATGAGGACATATGCCAGATAGTTTCTTAAATCATCTAATAAATCCATCTATACCAGAACTATTATTAAAAATGAGCCAGGCAACAGTGGCTCATGCCTGTAATCCTAGCTAATTGGCAGGATCACAGTTTGAGGTCTGCTGGGCAAATAGTTCACAAGACCCCCATCTCCAAAATATCCAGAGCAAAATGGACTAGATGTGTGGCTCAAGAGGTAGAGAGGCTGCTTTGCAAGGACAAAGCCCTGAGTTTAAACCCCAGTCCCACCAACAAAATAAGTAAATAAAAACAAGCCAGAAATTATAGCGATTCTTGCTTCTCTCTGAATCTTTGAAGCAACAACCTCCAAACCCACTGAAAATAACAACAAAGAGGACAAGGGGAGATAGGTCATCAACAGGAAAAAGGTATAGGATAGTTTCCCTCAGACTTTCACATTGCTTTGTAACTTTTTGAAGACTAGGTGAGAATAAAATTTTTCTATTAATTACTTAGCAAGATTATGAAAACTTTATTGAAGGAAGCAGTACAGTCAGTCTTTCTCATAGACTTGTAATAATCTGTACCTGAATCTCCTACAGATTATAAATTGGTCAGTATTTTAGGAGCATACACATGTAATGTGTTTAAGACAGTCATCTATGCACATTCCACGTATAAATGAACTTGGTATTCGTGCCTGTTACAGCTGTTCAGGAGTTCCATAGCGTTAGGCATTTAGTTTATTTCTCTAAAATACTAAGGCAATAAACACAATTTCAGAAAGGAAAAATTACATCCCTATCTGGTTCAATTTCAAGCGTTAACACTTGCATACCCTGTACCTGAACAAGTCATCTTAATTCCTCAAAACCTTTGTATGGTACAGATCATTAAGCATACAGAACTTTAATATCAAGAAGTATTGTGCAACTTAAGTTTTATACTAAAAGCTTCTCTCTCTATCCTCAAGCCAGCATTACAGGACTCCCTCAACAAGTCTATTTGGTCTCTTACCTATTCAGTCAGTACAAAACAAACACCTCCCAAAGCTCTCATTTTATTTAAGAATGGAATATGAATGTCACACACACAGGTAATGAAATATGCCTTGTTTTCTTAAGTAGAGCTTTGCAAAATAAAGACTATGAAACATTCTGTTTTCAGACATATTGAATAGGGAAAAAAAGAGAATGTGTCTCCTTACTGCAATAAAAGAACCTATTGTATGAATAAGACAATGGCCTAGTATCCCAAAAAAGAAAAAGTACTCATGCTGAATTATAATACTATAAATAAATTCGATCATTTTGATAAGTGAGTAAAATACATCTTTACCAGTTTAATAGCTGAATACATCATGACTCTATTCTTTCTAAACAGTTTGCATTATTTCTTCATATTATATATTATACTGTTTTCGTTCAAAAATATCTACAAAAGAGTCACTAAGAATTAGTCTTCAATAATATTACCCAAAACATATTTATGATTTATTCATCCATATCACCTGCCATTTAGCCAATAATTGCAAATTAAGTATCTATTATATGCTAGATTCCAGAAGTATGCTTGTATGAGAAGCTGTGCCTTCAAAAAGAGACACAGTGTATACTACATGAAGGCAGCGATGAAAATGCACACATTATAATGCAGACCATGAGAACAGACATAAAGTATCACGGGTAAAAGAACAGTGCCATAGCCAATTCCACCTAGGAAATTAGTAAAAGCATTCAATAAGAGGCAAATTTTGAACCCAGTCTTGTGGGAGAAAAATGATTCAGTGAAGGTGAGATTTGAAAAGAGAGTTGTTCAGGAAGAAAGAGTAATGTTGCATCATTAAAGCCCTCTGCTATGATCATGAACATGTGTGAAAAGCTTTGCAGGCTTGGAGCTCTGAATCCATGGCAGGATGTGGCCAGGGGAAACTAAAGATGCAGACTGGTGCTAGGCTGAATAGAATTTTTTGCTAAGATGAAGACCATGGAACTGGATCCTGTGAGCATCAGGGCTCAGGTTTCAAAAGTATGATAAACAATTCACATTTTTCAAGGAAGCACATCTGGTGGAAGTTAGAAGAATGACTTGAAAGAGATTCTGATATTTTGAGATCTTATAGACAACTACTCAAATCAAGAGACATTTGAGGTAGAAATGAGCTTAGAAACCAATTACAGACATAGTAAGAGAAACTGCTTAAGTAGGTGGAACTGCTGATGTCACTAAAACTAAGGTAACTCATGTGTAACACCTACAATCACTTCTACAATAGCAGATCTCAACTTTTGGGGGTTACCAATGTGCTTGAAAACCAGATGGATACCACAACACCTCTCAGATACACACAAAAATCTCCATTCACTGCAGGAGATCCATAGATCCCAGGTAACAATTTCTGCTGCAGGTGGAGTCCCTGAGAGAGGGGCCTGTATTTTATTCAAAAGTATTCATAAAGTATTCAGCATAAAACTTAGTACACAGTTGGCAGTTCATAGATTCATTTAGTTGCATTGAATTCTACATCAAACCTGAATGGTTTTATCTGCACTAACTACCTGCATTACAACATTCCTTCGTGCCCCTACTCTGTAATGTAGTGTTTTCTCATACTTATTTTTGAGCAAAATCATTTCTTCTTCAGCTTTTCAGTATTCTTGAGTAGTAACTATTTATATTCAACCCTGCAAATGTATATTATGTCTGTACTGGCATAGGCAAACTCACCCAAGAAGCATTCTGAATTGGGTGTTCTCTGAGAGAACATTAAGAGGCAAAGGTACTATAGTAATGCCTTGCAAATGGGGAGTCTGACTTCCTTACCCAGCTGACCTTTGCATTACTTGTTTTCCCCCTTTCTTCTCCTGCTCTCACTTTTTGAGAGGAAGACGAAGAGTTATTCCATTGCATTAACATCAATTCATAGCGAAGCGGAGAAGGAAGAATGATGGAGCTTATGAATTCATTTGTCAAGTAACAATGAGAATGTCAACTGCGCCTATGTTCCTGTGAAATGGTGGCAATGCCACAGGTTTATGATCATGGACTCCAAAGCCAGACTTCTGGATAAACCATGGTCCTCCCACTTATCAGCTGAAATCCCGAGCTAGTCATTTTACCTGTCTGTGCCTCAGTTTCCTCAAATGTAAAACAGGAATATAATAAAACCTCACCGAATTATTGTCAAAGTTAAGATTATATAAGAAGTGCTTAAAGGCCACTGCTGGGTAAATGCTTCATATGTGTTAGACAAAAAATCCTTGGTGTGAAGATTTTTGCACTTGGTTAAATACTCAAAGAAATTTTGATATATGAAGCTTAAAATGTTTGTTTGCTTGTTTGTTTCTAGTGATACTTGGCTTGGAACTCGGGGGCCTTGTGCTTCTAGGTAGGCATGCTACCATTTGAGCCACACCACCGGCCCTTTTTGCTTCAGCTTTTTTTCAAATAGAGTCTCGCGTTTTATGTCTGGGCCAGTCTGTACCGTGGTCTTCCTACCTCTGCCTCCCAAGTAGCAGGGATTAGAGCTGTGAACCAACCTGCCCTGCAGTTTAAAATACTGAAATCTAATGTGCAAATCCAAGTGTCATGTTATCCTCAGCTATTGGAAGCTATTCTTCTTCTTGACCTAATTCTACATACAGTGGTTCAATAACATGAACAACTGGATGTATTTTAGCACTAAGTATTTATAATATGCAATAATTTCCTGAAGGCAAAAAATAAGATTTAACAGAATTAGTGCCATCTTTAAAGGTAAAACAATGAAAATGGAACATACTTTTGTTGGTGTAATCAAGCTCACATTCACAGCACTGGCGTCCCTGAATAGAAAAGGTGAGGGAGGAGCGGTCACAGAAATCATCACTGAAAAGTGACTTGTACTCAAGCAGCCATGTTGCAAAGATTATGGTGGCTTTATTAGTAGCTCAGGGCTCTGCTGCCCTGCTGACACGATGATTCTCTGTACTCAAGCTGCCAAGAAGGATCCAAAACCCTTATTTGTGAGTGTGTTCTTTGGGCTTCAACAAAGGATACTATGCTGCCTTCCTTCCTCTCGCCCAGGAAGCTCTACTTTCCTGGCCTCGGTAGTGACCCAGACTTCAAGATAAAGGGCCAGAGGAATTACCTTGAGCTACATATTCTAGAATAGAATGTAACAGGAAATTAGTGAATTATCAAAACCACAGCAGGTCTGGGATTGAGTTAGAAACTAAAATTAGTGTAGCCATATTAGAAAATCATAGTCACTATGAAATATATTCTTCTACAAAATTCTGAAGACAGTAAGGAATACTGAAAACCAATCTGAGCAGAGCAAAAATGGAAAATCATTGGTTTATCATGGTGCAAATCATCAAGCTATGTGCACTGTGACTCAGGGTAGATAAACCTTTTATTAGAAAGAGTATGACAGCTAACTTTTATACTGACTAATTTCAAATATGTCACTTTATATTATTAGGTTTTCATGTTTTTCACCCTAATTAAATTTTAACTGCTTCAAAAGCAGGTTTCTTGAAAAATAGAAATGAAACCAACAAAATGGTATTTCTTATACTCCCTACTAGAAGCAATTTTCTTTCAAGAATTGTAAGATGCTGGGAGTGAATCCTGTGTGTGGCTATTAAATAGATGATAATTATAAAGCAAAGAACTGGAGCCAAACCGTTAGAGGACGAGACTGGTGGAAAAGTGAGTGTAGGCACAATAGATCATGAGAAACCTACCATTGTGTTGTGCTGAGAAGTGGGAGTCCTAGGGCCACAAGTCTCTTGCGTCAGCAGAGAAACTGGCTGAAATTCCTCAGAGTGAGGCTTGTTGGGAAAACTCACATGCAAGGGAAGGTGAAAGGCTGGGAGCCCGTCACTCTCCTCTTCTTCCACTTTCTGTCTGCTTGTCACCATGGCTACCTCTCCATCTGCTTCCCCATACGGAGAGGCTGGTCGCTTGGAAGACATCCTGGAAGGAACAAAAGAGGAGAAAATAATGAAGCCTCCACATAAATCCTTAATGCCGTCATTGTGTGGTTAGGGCCCATTGTAACAGAAATGCCTTTCTGTGCTAGCAGAGAGCAGGAAACCATCCAAATACCACTGCAAAGCACACACAATCAGAAACAATGGCCAAGCAGGTAGCAACAGAACAGTGCTTGTTTGTTGTGAGAATAATACACTAATATAGCACTCTCTTGTATTCTGGCTTCTTAAACAAGAGAATTCACCTAAGAACACTGCATAATGAAAGACCATTCCTTTTTAAAGGAAAGAAAAATACCCATCTAGTTTTACACTTTGATAGACCTTATTGAAGACAAAACATCTATGAAAAGAAAATACTGTTGGCAGTTTAAAAGAAAAGAAATAACTAAAATTTCCTTCATCAAAAGTAAACTAAATGATTGCCATTATAATAAATTTGCATTTTCTTAAAAGTAACATTATTGTGAAATGCAGAAATATTGTTTATCAGCAAACCTCAGAGCCACTGACAAAAAATTTGGTATTTGATTAAAGCTAAAGAATTGATATGTTTTACAATCACTGTTGCTCTTGAAATATTTGAGAATTTTCCATCCCTTAACTCCCCAAATCAACAAGTTTTGGTATTTGGCTCTAATATCAAAGGTTGTAAAAAAAAAAAGGTAGAAATATAAAAATATTTCAATCAATTCTGTTTTCATAACTGTATGAATGATTTAGATGTGAATTTGCAGTTATTTACTCCTTAGAATTCTCAAACAAAAGAAAAATAATCCAAAAAGGATGCTTGTGTTGATAAGCTAAGGCCTATATAGAAATGGGCTTAGACAACTGAACAAGAATTAAACATTTTTCTTTGTATTTCATTCTGACTCAGATATTATCAGAGATTAAAAATACATGACAAATACTTTTAGTTTAATAGAAAGTTCATTTTCCTTTCATGAAAAGTTTTATATAGAAATGGAATTGAGTTAAAACGTTTAATGAAAGAAAAATAAACTCTCTTGTAGTATTCACAACTTGATCTGACCTTCAAAAAGCTGTAGTTTTGTTCAACAAACAAAGAGTGTTTGTAGACTCATCCATTCTTATTCTAGACCAGTTGGATGCGAGGTGGAAAAATTTTACTAACTGCCACACCACTTCCTTCATATATAGCACAATCTTAAAGTCAAAATGTTATTTCCAAAATAAATACCTCTGATCACTGCTTAGTAGTATTATTATTACTGCTAGAAGTTACAAAGGGAAAATGTATTCAAGTATTGAAGCTGTCCTATTGAGAAATAATAGGACAGTAAAAAAAAAAAGCCCTTGCTTATTTTTCAAATTTTAGAACTACAGTGCAACCCCCCCACCCTCAAAAATAAGAAGACTCTAAAATAAAGAAAGCATATTTTCTTGTAAGAGTTTAACTCTAACATCATGACCTAAAATCTAAAACATGATATACATTGGAGAAATGCTCCCTAGCCAGCAATGCTTAGTTATAAATGGATCAAAAGTAGTAGCAATTGTTTAAAAAGATATGCTAAATAGTAGATTTGTTGATCAGCTAGGAGCAGAGAAAGCCAAGGAAACCCTGGCAGCTTCCACATAAGAGCTATATAAAGGAGAAGAAGACTTGGCCATCACAGGTGAAGTATTTTCAACTGCGTCTGGTCCCATTATCAATGTGTACTCCAAATGACGTCTAAAATATGGACAAGGATGTAAGGTTTTGGGATTAATGTAATTAGAACAGTTTTAGACTCACTGGCAGCACCATTCCTTAAACCAACTTGATAAATGATTACATATAGTAATCCCTAAACACTAGAGATATTTATCTGCAACTGCTCTATGTTCACAAGCAAACTTCTGATTCCTATATAAAGAATGCATGCAAAGAACACTCTTGAAATATTTAAGCTCTTTGTGAAGAGATTTATCAAAATAAATTAATAAAGGAACTTTTTATTATTTGTTGGTTTCACCTGTAGCTTAACTATAAGAAGATTAGGTCTTTGTTAAAAAAAAATAACCCTAGTATTTGCGGTTTGTGTAGGCATTATCATTCTTACTGGAATTAATAAATTGGTAATCTGTGGTTTCTACCACAAGTTCATGTACACTCAGTCTTTCACTGATTGAAAACTCGAGGCAACTGACAACTGCCAGTCTCTGGGTCATCAAAGCAGAAAGCTAGGTCATGTGGCCTCTGCTAAGTTAATACAATTCTATGTCTTTCAGAATTGCGACACTTGCATTGATTTCTACTTTATTAATATTTTTATTCATAATGATTATGAAAATGGAAAGTCCAAAGGTAGATGTAAGGTAGGTACCAGATAAGATGCTGGTGCTCTTCTCAAAATGTATGGACATTTCAGTACATAAATTAATTTTATATACAACTGGGTAAGCATTCTCTTTATATAACATTCCATGGAGCAAAAAGTTTAACATCTAAAATACTGAACATGGAGAAGTCATGGTACCATCCTAAAATATCACATATTTTATGTTTATTTCAGCTTCATTCCCACAGTCATAGAGAATGTTCTTAATTTATTCTTTGGTAAGTCTACTTTGAAAATATTGTTATGGAAGTTCAGGTAAAAGATTTCTTAAAGATTTATGAAGTTACAATAAAAATGATCATGGTTAAAGTTCAGTAATGAGTTACTATTTTAGTAAAAGTAAAATATGTAACAAATCATGTAGAGAGCTCTTAATCTGTGGGTCTTCATATTATTCACATTTACTATGACTCTTAGTACTTTACAAATCTTAAAGACAAAATCACCAATGACATTACATTGTTGAAGTTTTGTTCATATACCAATGGGCTCTGTCTTGGACAGAGGAAAGTTTCAACTTTATAGGCAGATTCCCAGGTTCCCACATGCTGTCCCTCTGGAATGTACAGGGCTTTAATTCCTGAAACTTGCATGGTTCTGTTATATTGTGAGGGTACTTTGGAACAGTTTGGGGATCTAGATTGCTTTGTGCTCTGATGTGTTCATTCAGAGGTTATTTTTGTCATCCCTGTGGTAAATACTAGATTTATCAAAGAACAAAACTCAAACTTCAAAGAAATTGATATGAGACAGACAAATATATTCTAATGTGGCATTGCCTTGTGGAATGGATGATACACAGCAGTGGGCTTTAATTCACTTTTATGTGTGGTCAAGAAAAACTTCTTGACAGGACCGAGTCTAATTCCAGAATAAGACAGAAGTTTCCAAATCATCAAAAACTATTTACTGCCTCCTAATCTGTATGAGATACTTTTAACAATTTTTTAGATGTCAGAATCTCTGCATTCAGAAGCTTATGATCTGACTCAGACTTAAAAGGGAGAAGCAGTATAGGAAGACAGTTCAGGATAAGAGCCAAATGACATTATCACAAAACACCCCAGGGCTTCACGAGAGACAAAGCTTCTTGGGAATGTGTCAGAGAATGGTTGACCAGTTGGAGTTTAAGGGGAAAGAAGGACAAAGAGATATCTGAATAGAGAGGGAATTTCATGTAGGAAGTAACAATAAAAGCAAAGGCATAGAGATACATTTAGAAAACAATATAAATTTAGGGTCTGAGCTTACTTAGGAAAAGGAGCAGACTGAGAAGTATGGATGAAATCCAATCTCTACAACACTCTTAGAGTTGCTGAGTTACACAAATGGAGGAAAAGAGCAATACCCTGCCTGTAAGGAGTAATTTTCTTTTGCAAGAAGTAGCTTTCCTTTACTTCTCCCTATACCATTCTGCACAGACATATTACTCTGGTCAATATGAGACAGTAATTTTAAACTACTGGGGACTTGTATCAGGTGTGATGGCCTTCATGCCTATAATCCCAGCACTTAGAAAGCAGGATAGGTAGATTGCTAAATAATAAGACCTTTCTGAAACAAAACAGAGGCTACTAGAGTGAGTCTTTTGCTATTGAGTGAAGGGTCTCTGGCTACATTATAAATTCTCTGTATGTGCAATATCTCCATTTGTGTTCAGACATGAATAGCAGACTCTGATAGCATACAGGGAGTGAGGTGCAACATAAAACTAAACTGGTGATTCTCGACACTGGTTGCACACTGTAATTATATGAAGGGGTTGAAAAGTACTGATCCCTGGATCCCACCCCCAGAAATTCTGATGTTATTGGTTCCAGACCATCAGAATTATTTAGAGCTCCCCAGGGATTCCAAGGAGCCAGCAATGGTGCCAATCATTTGTGGTAGTCAGAATACAGGCCCCCTACCCAGGATACCCCAGCCATAACTCCAAGAGCCTGTGACTATGTCACCTTGGTGAAAAAATTGGCTTTGTGGGTGTGATTATGTCAAGGATCTTGAAATAAGGCAATTATTCTGCATCTCTCTACTGGGTCCAATGTAATCACAAAGATCCTTTTTAAGGGAAAAAGACAGAAAGGTCTGATATGCAGGGAGAGATTGGAAGATACTGTGTGTTCTGAAGATGGAGGATGAGGCTATGAGCCAAGGAATGTAGATAGCTTCTGCATGCTGGGGACACAATGCTTCTTTCCTGGAGCCTCGGACAGAGACACAGCTATGCCAGTACCTTGATTTGGGGAATATTGTGGTTTTAGGACTTTTGACCTCCAGAAGTGAAAAAGAATAAATTTGTATTATTTAAGCCATGAAATGTGAGATAATTTGTTCCAGCAGCATGTGGAAACTATTTATTTAGGAATATTTACTTCGAAGTTGGAATATTTCAAATCTGAAATGCTTCTATCCCAGACATGCCCTTCCTTTGCTCCCTCATTTCATTTAGATTTCTATTGAAGCACTGTTTGCTCAGGCCAGGCATCTGTGGGCAGTCCTCCCGAACATGCCCCTCCTTCCCTCTCTCTTCACCTGACATATTTCATATTCATTTGTTTGTTTCTTACCTGTCTCTCCCACCAAAAGATCCATCAGAGCAGACTTATTTTTGTTCACAGCTACTTTCCCAGTAATTAGAAATCTGAAAGTAATAGCTTTTAAAAATTACCTGATAAATGAATCGTTACTAACCAAAACTAGCAACTTGGTCACTACATACTTAGCTATGGATAGCTGTTAAGACAGAGTCCAACAGGACAAGTGTGCTTGCAGTATGTCTTGCTAATGTCAGGGGAAAAGGAAATTCAGTGGTGACAGTGTCTTTCTGTTTTATAATTTCAATGTAAAGGGATTTGTAAGCCCTATTTTATTGTGCTTTTAGGTAGTTGTGAAAAAACCTTACAGTTCTGCTTTAAATGTGTAACAAAGAGTGGAGTCAAGAAACTTAATGTAAAAATTCTACATAGGAATTAATAGACTTATTACTGAAGAATCAACCACTTACACTTTTAACTTAAAAATTTCTGCTTAAGATATGTTCTTTGCTGTGATTATTCTGGCAGATGATGACATATGAACAAATACAAAACAGGAATCTCAGAATAAAGACTGCTTCCCTTCTACTAAAAAGTTCCCTTTCTGTAAATATTTTGACCTTTAGCTGGGCGCCAGTGGTGCAGAGATCAGAAGGATCACAGTTTGAAGCCAGCCCTGGAGCAAATAGTTCATGAGACCCTATCTCAAAAGGGGCTAGTGGAGTGACTTAAGCAGTAAGAGCACCAGCCTAGCAAGTGTGAGGCTCTGAGTTCAAACCCCATTGCAAAAAAAAGTTTAACCTTTGACTTTTAATCTTACAATTCAAGAATAAACCAAAGACTTAGAAAGGAGTGCCTTCTGCTGCTTAGACTTTTAGAAAGATATTGTTATTTTTTTAGGACATGATTATTACCAAAGTTATGAAAAGCAAATATCTAAAAAAGAGAAAATTTAATTTCTAGTTTTTCCACAAGGCCTTTCCTTCTTAACCACCATAGAGAAAGCCACTTTGCCCAACCTCAAACTACATCAGCAACTCCTATCTGCAGCTTTTGTCAAACAACTGAACATCATTACGACCTTTGACCTTTACAATTTTCCTTTCTATTCCTACACTCAATGTCTAAAACTATAAGACAAACACCTGAAAGACAAAAACATCATGTTTAGCTTCTTGAATTCCCATGACCCATAGCATATATGTCTTGTGCTTAAGATTTTAAGTATAGGTCATTTTTGACTACCTCTGTGTCACCAGGATTAATGCTAAGAATATGACTATAATGAAGCACTTTCCAGATTTTCTGTATTTCTTTTCCCAAATGTTTTCATCTTCTATGCTGAATCAGACACAATTAATTACATGGCACATAATTCCTAGCACATAGCTGGCACTCTATATTTTTTTCTACAAATGAATGAGTTGAATGTGTGTCTAATTTGTGCCTGGCAAATTGCCTTTATATTATGAAGAAACTGGCAATTAGATATATTGACATTTCTAATTTGTCTTTAAGGAAGTTAGAGAAGACATATACCTGCTCATCTTTTCATCTATCCAGTCCATTAATTCATTATTTGAAAAATATTTAATGAAAGATGTCGTGTTCCATGTAGAGAGCAACACAATTAATAAATCAAGAAAGAACACTAAAAGGTACATGATTTTATAGGTATGAGTTCTATGGCAGATAGATCATAGAGAGCTGATATCTCACTAAAATAACAAGAGAAACATTTTTGGAAAATATAAGAATAATAAGGTCAGATTTCAGCAAGCACAAAGAAACTACATTAGCACATTAAAGAAATTCATAGACTCATCCAAGATAGTGAGTAGAAGGGGTCAGTTAAAACAGATTTTTTGACAAGGGAATGTTGCAGGTAAAGATGAAAGGTAGGGACCATTGATTCTGGTTAACTATCAACTTTGAATGGTTAAACTAGAAAACTGATATTTATATTGAGGACACAGAGGAATTAGTGAAAGTTCATGAATCACATACTAACATAATCAAAATAGTATTTGTTGTAGGGGTAGAGGGACTGGGGTTTGAACTCAGGGCTTCATGCTTGCAAAGCAGGCATCCTACCTCTTGAGTCACACCTTCAGTACATTTTGCTCTGTTTATTTGGGAGATAGGGTCTTGCCAAATATTTGCTAGGGCCAGCCTTGAGCAGCAGTCTTCCTGAACTCAGTCCCACCAAGTACTAAGGATCACAGGTGCCAAAATCAGATTTGAGAAAGAAAAAACCACCAGTTTTCAGTCCATCCACCTTTAGAAGATGAATGGACAAAGGTGACTGAGTAAAGAAGACAAGTTAAAATATGTTAAAGTGATAAGAATAGCAGAATAATTATCCTCGTAAAATTTTATAAAACTAGACATTCTGCAAATGAACTTTTATAATTCTGGACGAGGTCATTTACTTAATTGTGCCTTTCATTATGTATTTGTCTAAATACTTATTTTTAAAGTTTACCCTCTCATGTTAAATTTTAAATGTAGCAGAACACATTTTACAAGCAATTAGAAATATTTTCAAAGATGAATTTTATTAGGGGAGCACTGAATACAGGATATGCAAAGCCAAATAAAAATTGGCATTGCTTCATATCTGCTATAGTTTGGATCTTAAATGTCTCTGAAAGGTCCATGAGGGTTAAGTTTGATCCCCAGAAAGGCAGCATGAGAAGGTGGTAGAAACTTTCAGAGGAGGGCCCTAAAGGGAAGTGTCTAGGTCACTGGGAGTGTGTCCTCCAAGGTGAGAGTAAGATCCCAACCCTCCCTCTCTGTTCTTTCCCTCCCTGGTCATGAGGTGATGTCTGCCTCACCACAGGGTTGAAAGCGAACCAGTTAAGGTCTGAAACTTCCTGAACTGTGAGTAAAACAAAACAAAAACCTTTTTTATTTATAATGTGATGATCTCAGGGATTTGGTAGAAGGACAAAAGGCTTAATAACAAAATATCCAAGAAGGACACCACTTTTCTGAAAGCTAAGTGCCTTAGGCTTTCTCTTAGCAAGAAGAATTGTTCAGGACATGTACATTTACTTGGCTGGTTCCATTTGTAATGGAAGGTTGTTGTAAGAAGGCTTATCAACTTAGGAACTGAACTCTACTATATATTAAATATCTATTTGCCGTACAGTATTATTTACCCAATATGAGGAATTAAAACAGAAATTGGGCTTGAACAAAAATGTTTTAATTCAAAAGAATGAAAAAACCAACATTCTAATGGATGTATGATCAAAATTACCCAAACATTATATCACGTTATTTAAGAAAAAATGTTTCATTATCTCCATCTATGAATTTTAATTATTATTATTTGTATCTTTTGATTCATACTGGTTCTTATTTTCCTTTAATCTCTTACATGTTTTGAACACTGTTTCCTTACTCAGGTAAAAGCAACCTCTGTGTGTAATCTGTGAGCATTACCTGTGTTTTCATAACTAAGCCTGTCCCACATAGTATTCACAGGTCTTCTAAGTAGAGTATTTATTTATGGTATACAGGTAGTCTTTCAACTTATACAACATACTACTCTGTTTTTCTCTTTGCCATCAGATTCTGACCTAAAACACACCCATCTCCATACTTTTCTAGCCTTTGCTTCCCACGTACAAAGACCTCATTAATTATTTCATTATGTAGAGACATGAACAGGTTCATTAGGTCCTGGTATAAAATATAAATGGAAATAGAAAGACAGATTTCATAGAAATATAAAAAGAGACAATATAGTGAAGTAAACAAGACGAGACTTTCTTCTAACCCTTGCTATGCATTACACCAGAGAAGAGGTCAACAGAGCTTACTATAACATGTCAATCTAAAAGTTAAAGTAATACTTGAGCTGTAGCTACTTATGAATAAATTTGTTATTCTGTTTTCGAATGAAAGGCCTACACAAGATATTTTCACTACATATCACAGAAGTTAAGACTGCATTTAGAACTCTAAATGCAGTTAAAGAGGTGGCAGTCACCCACAACTTTTTAATGGGACCTTTACCAAGGTACTTTTTGTCATTCACCGTGTCCTGGGCTCAGCTTCTGAGGTGCTCTCTGCACTGGGCTCAAGCACTTCACTATGCCATTCCTTCTTTCTGGTAAGAATAATACTGTTTTTACTTTCTTCACCACTTTTTGGCTCCTTTCTTGCTAGGATCACTGTTCTTAAAGAATTGCTCTACTTGACCTCTTCCATCCTACTAAGGAGCAGGTAAGAGGGAATACATACAGGATTCTCTCAGGAAATGAAATGAAATGAAAAGAAGAAGAAGTCATGAGTTAAGAGATAGATAAGGACTCCTGAGGGAGACTGTTTTGGGGGAACCACTGGGAAGGAAGAGGAGGAAAGGAGAGGGTGATGGGGGTGAATATACTCAGAGTACACTACAAGTGTGTATAAAAATAGCACAATGAAGCCTACTAAACACCATAAAGCAAAGAAAGGGGATAGGGGAGGAAGAGAGATCAAAGTACATTATACACATGTGTGGAAATGTCATGGTGAAACTCTTTGCATGATTAATACAAGCTAATTTTTAAAAGATTAGGAAACACTCATAAGTATAACTTAGTTCCTGTCTGTAATGGAGTGAAGTGAATGGTTCTTCATCAGTTTACACAGCATATTTCAGAAGTATTGACTTAATATGCCTAATGTAAGAAATAAAATTAACTTTCAACATCATTTTTCCCTTTTTTGTTTGTTTCTTTAAACAAGGTAGAGAGTACTTAAAAACTATTTATACCAGCAAAATTCAATTCTGCAATGACTGAGAATTCAAAATTTGATTCTTCCTTTTTTGCTTTCTTCATTGGTTCATTAATCATTGTAAGGCAGTAAAATTTGACTCTAAAATTAGACTATGTCTTATTGGCTGAAGACTCCCAGAAGATTTTCTAAATAATAACATTGCTTTATTTTGAGTAACACAATAGCTGGGCTATGGAGCTAAAATTTATTTAAACAGCGACATCTGCCAGTTACAACTCCTTATCTTTAGGTTTTATTGTATTGCTTTTAAATGCATCCACAACAATACCTAAAACAATAAATAAAATAGTGAGAGAACATTCAATTTAACCAACCACTACTGTGGCATTCTACAATATTCTCATACTTAAAACAGATATTATAGTCTATTATGCTAAATCTGACAACACACAGGAAAACTAGCTTGAGGAAACTGTTGTTTCTAAATACAAAAGAAAGATCCAGTAAGTGTTTTAATTCTAGATTCTTTGAAAAAAAATCAAAACTTTTCCAACGATTTACAAGAAAAATATCTGGCAGCAAGCCCTTCCTACCAAAAAGGAAGCCTAAATTTGCCTTTATTTGATTCACTAATAATTTTTATAATTTTATTGACTTATTTCACAATAGAAACACCTATTTTAAGTTACTAAACATTTGATTAAAGAATCTTTCTGTGAACTAACTAAATTTCAACTCTAAGAAAACATAAGGGAAATGGTTAAAAGTGTTTAAGATAAATTTAAGTTGGGAAGGCGACCAAATGTATGAGCTGAGAGGAAAACAATGCAAATTCATAAATAGTAATTTGTTGTGAATTATTTAATTCATGTATTGTTATAGATTTGTCATTAGTCACGAAAAAGATGTTTAACCTTCAGCCATTTACAGGTTAAAAATGTCCATACTTTTGTTCCGATTATTTATAAATTACTTAGAATAAGCTGGCATTAAAATCTTTGACTCTGGAACTTGTTATTTACATACAGAGGGTATACTTTTTAAGGAACTATAAAGCCTTTCCATTTAAGTATGGTTTTGACTTTCTGACAGCTCTAAATCCACAGGATGTGGAAGGATGATTTAAATTTTACATCAAAATTGTGACTACATTAGGCTTCTTTCCCCTTCTCAAGGGACGCATTGTTCTTCCTTTCCATAACCAGGCGTGACAGCGCCAGACTGGAGTCATACGGCTGGTCTCTGAGTCAGCGTGAAAGTGCTCACCTCCTGAGTTTCCCCAGATGCTCGGCTGCTCCTGTGTCTGAACACTGAGCACCAAGGAGCCACATGCCCCACAGTGGGGCAGATAGAGGGTTGAAGGAAGAACCTAGAGATTAGCAAAACCATCCCTTCCGGAATATGCTCTATAAATGTTTTACTAATAACTGCCAAAGTAGCCAAAACGAAACCTCTGTATCTAATATTTTATATGAGTATCATTTTTCTAACCCCACACTTCAGAGAATTGATTAATACCTTGATAAACAAGTAATTGTGTGCTTTGGAGCTAAAGAAATAAAGACAATCTTAAAAATCAGAGGTCTTTTGGATTTTTCTGAGACATATGGTTGCCACATGTACTATTTCAGGGTACAGGCAGTTGGACAGGCTATAAAAGAATATCACAGGGGATGATTACCTAGTCTCAAGATCTCTACTAAGGTGTCTTTAAAAACTGTCCCTGCCACCTATGCCACGAGGACAGTCTTTCCCCACTCCCATTCTGTCCTTGACCGATTCTTCCAGGGAAGTCTGAGAAGTATTGTGGTCTTGTGTACATACATATGCCACCATGCATGTGTGGGGGACAGGGCAGACAGAGAGAGCAAGAAGAGGAGGAAGGAGAAAAGGAAGTGGAAGAGAGAGAAGACTTTACCGTAATGATAAGTTAAGAGGCATTTATATTCTTTTTTTTTTTTTCATGGAACCTCTCTATCAAGGCTTGGACTGCATCATGTTATTATAATTTTAATCAGATGCCAATTACTTTCATTTACAATTTAATTCTAAACTATTTGATTGAAAATTTTATACATTTTTGAAGAAAAAATAATAAATGAGTAAAAACAAACTCCTTCTTTGCTAACCCACGAAAAGAACAATCAAAAGGCATGTGATTCCAAAATATTACCAAAAAGTATGCAATTCCTAAATTATTACACCATGATGAGCATTATAAATCTGTTCATACTGTCCCTTAGTCTTCATGAGGACGTGTTAGTGCTTACGGATGTTTACATATGCAGTGTGTACAGGAGCATGCTTATAATAAGTTATAAAACAGCCATATTCATCAAAATTAGAGTGAAAGAAGACAGATTTTCATTCATGACATCACTGGTCAGGTGGGGTACAGATGCAAAAAAAATAGATTTTGAGTTGGACAGAAACCCTATTGAGACTTAATGGTAGTGAATCCTCTATTAAAAAAAATACGATTTCACTTGTTTTAAATTATTTTAACCTGTTTAGGACTTCATAATACTCCAGTCAGAAAACTACAAATAGGGAATAAAATTTAACTTTCTAAATGAACATCTTTAAGTACTTATTCTGAGCCTCCTTCCCTGTTTCCTTATTTGAGCTTCCTCCTAATTTACCCACCCCCACTCCTTCTCTCTCCCTCCCTTCTCACATTACTGGCTAAGTCTAAATAAATAGCAAATTGTTCCATAATCAAAAGTGACTTATTCTTAGCATGGTGTATGCCTTGAAATAAAATCTGTGGCATGTTTAATTTATTTAGGATCTAATAATGATGACAAAAATAATTAAGTAACCAGTCTAGTTTTAATTTCTTTTGTTTTCAAAGGTCATTGTGAAATCAAGCAAGTTAAGCCTTCTAAAGCAACCCTCTAGAGAATGTTTTCCTCCAGCAGAAAGGAGAAAGGAGGCTCAGAGCTGAAACAAGTATTGAACATCCTCACCAGACCTGTTGAGAATTGCTGTCCAACCATAAAAAGAAATGTTAGGATCCAAATAACCCTGACAAGGAATATTGCATACATTACTAAATTCTGACCAATTTAGGGGCTCACTCTTTCTTTCCATGCCCCATACGGACTTGGTTGCAGCTTGTTTCTACAGCAGCTGTTGAAAAGTGTACAAAGTAGAAAATATTTATGTTACAGTCAAAATAGACAGCAAAGAACATATATACAGTGCACAAATCTTTCCTAGAACAGTAGCTTCTGATGTGAGAAAGAGGCATACAAAGATAAATGTTCTGAAGTTTTCCATGCATTAAAAAAAAAAAATGAAGAATTTGCCATCACGGTCACTAAAGTCCAAAAAGTGAGGGTGCGATGCCAAAGACCATGGGCATCTATCAAACCAAATGCCAACACAGCGGGACACAGCTCCGGTTGGTGTTAGGAGAAGGCCGAGCTCAGCCTTGGTCCCCTCATGCCCCAGCCCCTCTGCTTGGATGAATATGAATTAAATCCATAAGTTTTCCTATTTTTCTAGCTTGACCTCTAAACTCATTTTATGTCTTAACTGTCTCTCTTCTCCCCCCCCATTAATCTTTCTAGTTTTAGCACATTCCCTGATGTTTTTAGGGGAAAAAAGTTTAAAAGCATGGTTCATATTGCCACTGTGGACAAGTTAGGAATGCTTGCTCTTTTTTTTTTTTTATTTATAAATGGGTAAGACTGGTTGAGTATTAACTGAAAGGCTACCAGTTTCCAGGACCGAAATACAAACTCAAGAGTATGGCATACACTGCAGAAAAGAAAGCCATGAAATTCTTGTAATGCTACGGCAAATGTAAACACACAAAAAGAACGCAGTATATGGTTTGCGCTAGATTTCAAATAAGGACTATGATAAGCTATCAAATCCCCACCTGTTTATATTTTAAAAGTGTCATACAGATAGACTTTTTGAAATAAATAGCTTTTGCTACATGCTTTCTCTTTTCAATCAGTTCTATGGTTAAGCACAATGTAGATATTCTCAAAAATATGGTCACTATAATAGACATACTTAACTTCAGGCTATAACTTTAGATGGCATTTATTAGCTGTTAAAATATAGCTGATACGATTTTTTTCTGACTAGTATTACCCATAATACTACAAAATCTTTTGGTACTAAAATTAAGACAAAAAACTGCAAAGATGTTTACTCAATAATACACCTATAACAGAAAAAGTAACCAAAAGAAACCAAAACCTTCGAGCTAAACTGTGGTGTTTACCATTTGCCATTTGAAAGGTGCTCTGCCTGCCATCTTTTCTGCTCTTCTCTCCTCTTTTCCCCAAAGCTGCACAAAGGCCCAGCTGTATAAACCAGTCCTGTCAAAGAACATAGTTAAGGGATGGGTAAAACAGGGAGGGGTGTCTACCATGCTGACCACTGTCTGAGCTTGTGAGGATAAAGGAGCCTTGATGGAGAAAAGGAATCATCCATTGCTGTTTTTTTTTTAACCTCATTACCACATGCTAGAACATTTTTTTCCATACTCAAACACCCCCATTCCAATCTCCCACAACTGAAAGACCTTTGTGCTCCAAAAGGGACCGAGTCTTCTGTAACCTCTTTCCTTCTTTTCTGTTGTTGCTGTTTGTTCTTTTTATTTTTTGTTTTGTTGCTGCCAACTTTATGGAGGAATAACCATTTAAAAACTTCATAAACTCCTGGCTTCCTCTGCATCACAGCATGACACATTGTTCCCTGAAAACATTTTTAATGGATGCATAAACGTACTTGCTTTGGATAGCATCAAAATACTATCAGCAACTTTTGATTCGTGATAATTATTTATGCTAAGGAATCTAAAAAACAATACATTTTTATAAACAATTGTAAACATATAAAATTGGGATAGAATGAGTGCTGAAATCAAGGGTATATGTCTTAAATCTTAAAGAATGTGTGTTCCTTATAGCATATGTATTTCGAAGGGAGTGAACACTCAAGAGGGCCTATGAACTGTGAGATCTGATTCTGAAATTTGAAGGGAAGTTTAGGCTGAACTAATTAATCCTTTCAAAGTACTAAGTCTCATGTGCCCAAGAGCATCAAACCTTGGGGAAGAATTTTTAGATATTTAAATGCACATTTTCTATTTTCAGGTTTGTTGTTCTCATCATATACTATGCTCACATTATTTATAAAGGAACAGAGTCAAGTACCTACAAAGATTGCCACATCTGCATTGGTTAAGAAGTCAACCAAGCACATTCGGACTCAAGGAAATCCCTGAACTAGAGCCACAGCATCTACATGGTGAGCTGCATCATCTGCATGGTCCACTCTATTTCAGGATGTCTTTTAAGGGTGGGACAAATATTTGAACATTAGTAAATCCTCTATTTATCCAGAGACGGCTGCAGATGCAATGCAAGGTCCTTCATGTTGTCCTGCTAATGACCTAAAGGGATTATCTTCTTTGAGTTGGGGTCTCCATCAATCTGTATACTTTTCTGTTCAACACAAAATGTGTATTTGTCATATAAAACAGACTCTCCTTAAACTATGAACTACAGTTGCTTTCAGAGTTTACCTGGTACCATGTCCATTTTTCATGAGGACAACAATTGCCACTTACATGCTAACTTGCCGTGTGTAGTTTACTTTTAGAAATGATTGAGAAATGACATTCAATTATTTGGCTTTTATGAAACAAACTGAAAATATCAGCGTGCATTAAAAAATAAAAGACTGCCAGTGCCACATTCAAATCATCACATAGTAGAATACAGAATATATACTTTTCCTTGACTCTCCAGAAATATTTGTGGATAGTCTTTCTACCATTTACAAAACTCACCAACATATTAATTTTAAAAATAAAACTACGCCACTCTGTGACATCTTAAGAAAATATTAATTTAAATGGTTATTAAACATCAACCAAATCTGTTTTGATATATTTCCCAGGAAATATTTTACTTATACTCCAGCATGTATTCAGGTTAACAAAGTCTTCTACATAAATAAGCAGCAGATTCCAAAATCTGTGCAAATTTGTTCTGTCTTACCTGCTTTCTGCCCATCTCTTTGTTTTCTTCTTATTTTTAAGTAACTTATAATAAAACTTTATATTTCAAATCACTCTGGAAATATGTCAAAATCACATGGGCCTTGTGATCTTTATACCTATTTCCTTGCAAAAATCTTTAAGAACACTATATTGTGAGAGACACCTAAAGAAAATGGCTTGGTTTCAAGGAGGTGTGAATGACTCCCACTAGACATGAATTGACAAGTGACAGTTATGTTAGTTGATTTTAATTGCTGGTATCATTAGTCTTACTTCTGGTGAAGAGAACAACTCTTCCTTAAACCACAAAAACAAAAAGAAGAGATAAACCTGTAAACAACTCAGAAGGAAACACGGGGCATCCTCATGACATCACATCAGACAATGGTTTGTTAGATTCAACATTGAAAGCACAAGTGACAAGAAAATGAAGCAGATAAATTGACTTCATTAACATTACAGACTTTTGTGCTAAGTACAACACTATGAAGAAAGTGAAAATACAGCACAAAGAATGGACAGAAATACTAGTACATTAGATATCTGATAAGGAACATGTGTCCAGAATACATAAAGAATTCTGACAGTTCATATATTATTTTATCCATATATGAATAAAATAAATAAAGAATTATTATATGAATCTTAAGTATAAGACAGATAATCCATCATTAAAATGGGCAAAGGATCTGAATAGACCTCACTCCAAAAAAGAAACAGAAATGATCACTGAGCACATGAAAAGAGGTGCTGAATTAGCCATTAGAGAAATGCAAACCTCAACCATGGCAAGATATCCCTTCACATCCACTAGGGTGGCTAAAATTTAAAAAGGTCAATGATAACAACTGTTGCAGAGGATGTGGAGAACTCGGAACCACAAATGATTGTTTGTAATACATACTAGAGTAGCCACTTCGGAAAGCAGCTTGTGACTTTTGAAGAGTTTCACAGAGTTGCCATATGAGCAAGCAATTCCCTTCCTAGTTAAATACTCAAAAGCAATAAAAATGCATATCTATGTAAAACTTACAGCTAAAGGTCCACAGTAGCGTTATTCACAGTGGCTGACAAAGGAGAAACAGCCTAATTTCTACCAAACGATGCCTGGGAGAACAAAATGTGACACGCATTCAATGAAATAGTACTTGGTAATAAATGAGAATGAAGCAATGATACCTGCTACAATAATACAGGTTTATAACATTACGGAATGTGAAAGAACTTGTTAACAAAGAACCACATACTGCATAATTCCACTTAAATGAAATGTCCAAAATAGAGAAATTCATATATAGAAAAAGTAGAGTGGTGGTTGTCCAAGAGAAGGGGACATGGTTGGAAAAGGGAGAATGGTGAGGGAAGGGAGTAGGGAATGACCACTAATCCATCCAAGATGTCTTTAAGAATAATGAAAGTAAAGCTGGGCTCATGTTTATAATTTTAGCTACTTGGGAGGCTGAGACAGGAAGGACAAAAAAGTTCATGACACCCCATCTCAACCAACAGTTGATCATCATGGCACAAGGCTGGCATCCCAAGTTATGTTGGAGGTTGTGATCAGAAGGATCGTGGCTCTAGGCTAGCCCTGACAAAAAAAGTTCATGAGACCCAATCTCAACCGAAAAAAGCTGGACATGGTTGCATACATCTGTGATCCCAGCTACAGTGGGAAGCCTAAAATAGGAGGATTGTGTTCCAGCTTTGCCTGGGAAAAAACAAAAACCCTATCTCCAAAATAACCAGAGCAAAATGGGCTGGTAGAGTGACTCAAGTGGTAGAGCACCTGCCTAGCAAGCATGAGGACCTGAGTCTTCAAAAAAAAGAGAGAAAGAGTGATGAAAATATTCTAACTTTAGATTGTGGTAATGCTTGCACAATTCTAGATATACTAAAAACTACTGAATTGTACACTAAATGGATAAACTTTATGGTATATAAATTAAATTTCAATAGAACAATATTTTTAAAGAAACTATAAAATAGACACTATTATCTCCATTTGACCTACAGAAACTAGATCAGAGATGGAACATAGGTTGATAAAATCTGCTGGTTAGACAGTGGCTGAACTAGGCTCTGGGGCTAAACCTGTTCCAAATACAGCGGCTCCCTCATTTACTGTTTTGTTTCTCATGGTTCCTGCTACACATTCAGCCACAGTCTAAAAACATTACATGAAGAATTCCAGAAATCGACAATGCATAAGTTTTAAAATCACGTCCTGTTCTTAATAGTTTCATCAGTCTGAAGCATGACTCGTGCCTTCATCCAGCATCTCCATGCTATATACACTCCCTGCACATTACTCACTTAGTAGCCATCTGTGTTATCAGAGTGACTCTCAAAGTTTCTCGGTGCTTGTGGTCATATAACCTTTATGGGGTAGCCCGTGCTATGTCACATGCCCGCACCATTCGCCTCTCTGCAACTCACCGCTGGGTCATTTCATTTCGTCAAAAGAATTAGGGTGATTAAAGTACAACATACTCTGAGAAAGACAGACCACAGCTTTATTATTCATTATTGTTCCTCTCTTACAGTACATAATGTATCAAATAAACTTCATTATAGATGTGTATGTATAGGAAAAATCTTAGTATATATGGGTTTCCTGGGATACATCCCCCATGGATAAGGGGATCTACCATATTAGCACATTTTCATGATTAACTGCATTTGAAATACAGAACATCTTTTTATGAAAGGACTTAAATATATACCTTAAAATTGATTTTCCTTGTGGTGGCACAAGCCTGTAATTCCCAGCACTTGGGAAGCTAAGACTGAGCTACCATGTATAAAAATACCAAGAACTCATTTAGCAACTAAAAATTTTAAAAACGATTTCCCCAGAGAGTTAGGAATATACTTCTCATTTGTGTTACTTTTATTCAAAGGTAAGCTTTTAT
Source organism: Castor canadensis (assembly GCF_047511655.1). Taxonomy (NCBI): domain Eukaryota; kingdom Metazoa; phylum Chordata; class Mammalia; order Rodentia; family Castoridae; genus Castor; species Castor canadensis. The sequence continues at coordinate 20,397,906 of NC_133391.1, read as the reverse complement.
TGAACCTTGTTGTTAGGCCTACAATTTGTTAAATACTCATTTTTTTCTTCTTTCGCCATTAGATTCTTACTTTCAGCAACTCTTTGCAATGTCATTTTATGTACCTAAGAAACACACATATCTAAGGATTGTTCTAAAAGAAAACAATGTGTAGATTTGTAACTCACTGCTAATGGCCACATATCCAGATGCTACTCCATTTGCTCTTAATATGGTCCCAATGGTAGATTATCAATTTTTATTATAATTCTTGCTTATTTTTTTCATTTAAATGGGGTTATCTTACTGCCCAGTGCTGTCTGGAGAGTATTTCATTCTTGTTACACAGGTAAAGTTTTGGGAAGGTAATTTAGCCTTTAATTTATCAAAGGAAACTTCTAAAAGAATCCCAACTTTTGTAAGTAATTTCTGTATAATCTCTAAAATAATTGTTAGCTGTTATATGCCTTTCCTTTATCTCCAGAGCTCAAGACTAACCCATCCTCTATGAAACGCTGTACTGTTGGTACTAGCTATATAATTAAGTCATTTTTCAAGTTACAAAGAGAAAGCAGAAAGGATATGACAACAGTATTTTAATATTTTTTCATAGTAGATTGCTTACATTTCCACCATTACAAAGTAGGACATGAGCCTCAATTATTAATAGTTACGATATATTCCATGATGTTTTCTACTTATGATAGCAGTTTGAATTAATTTAGGGCAATTCAGTGTAGGCTTAATTAAATGGACATTGATTTGCCTGGGCAGGATTTCCTTGAGGTCTCTCTAGAAGCAAGTATTTCAATTTTTATTTCTTCAAAAATAATTTTAGCTCTCTCATGGCGGAAGAGAAAGAAATGGACTAGAGGCTGAAATATTTGGGTAGTAACAATACCTTCAAAATGTGTAAGTGACAACAGGAAGCAGTACTTCCTCAGTAAAGAGCTAATTAGTGTCCTCATTGCAATTAAATGAATTATTTTAAAACTCTATACCAGCCGCTCACATTTTCTTATTTCTATACCACTTTAACAGAACTTCTATAATACAGTAAGTAATCTAATTGAAAATTCCAGATTTAAATTTAAAACTTTATATCTCCATTGCTTAAATCCATCTGACAGACTGTTCATCCAGCAGACACTTCTTAAACAAAATTAAAGTTTGCTTCTGGATAATACACCTTTTGAACCACAATGTTACTCATTTTTCTACCTAATATAGGACACAGTAAACTGAAGCAGAGGCCCAGGATAATTTAAGAGCAAGTACTTCCATATGACAAACCTGGACTGGGCCCTGGCTGTGCTGTGTACAAGCTCCATGATGGCCATGTCACTTAACCTCTCTAAGTCTCTGTTTTCCCATGATAGGATATATAAATAGTACCGTATTTATGAGTTTAAGGAAAGTAAATGAGTACACAGAAAAGCATGTCGCACTGTGCCAAACATTTCATGTGCTCAATAAATGCTATCTGCCATTATTGTTGTTGTTATTTGGAATGGAGCTGAGTCTCATTTAAAGCATTCAGTTGTAAAGTATAGTAAAGGGTAGAACATGAGACAATTGAATTAGCTATGAGAAGCCATCTGTGTTTAAGAGAGTTGGCCCTTTGAACAACAATCATTCCAATATTTCTAGACAACTGAAGTTTTACTTTTGACCAAAACAGACATAAACTCACTGTGTAAGGGTAAGATTTCTAAATCCTGCTGAAAAAGCAAGTAACCAATTTATACTATGTGACTTGCAACATTTGGGGCCTTCAAGAAATATGCTTCAAACTAAGTTAAAAGAAATTACTCCTGAGTGGCAGGCACCAAGAGCAATCAAAGCCCCAAAACTTCATCCCATTGCTAGAAATTCAGAATGTGGATTGTGCCGCATGACATTTACTACCAAACAACTTACACAAGATACAATTCCACCACCTTCTTCTTTAGGAAAAGTTGCACACCCCGAGGACAAGGGAGACTTGGGTGTTTTATTTTAAAATTTAGTTCTTGTGATAGTTTCATTAGAAACTGCTACTCACATAGTTTCCCTGTTCAATTTGTGGGACTTAAGACTTCCAGAAAAAGAAATGGGTTCCTAGTTAAAAAACAAATGTGGAGCACAGGTGCACTGTGTCATTGCCCTGGGTACACAAGCAGTATAAGGAAATCAGAAACTCTAAGTGTGGCTTACATTGATACCAGGTGTTTTGAAGGGCCATCTGAAGGCGTTCAGGAAAAAAACAAAGCGAGTATGACATTTGACCAGAAAAACCTATCACAAACATGAGAGAGTTCTTTTTAAAGAGGGCTGGGTTTGATTGTTTGATCATCTCAGCTGCTCAGGAGGTGGAGACAGGGTGATCGTGGTGGAAGCCAGCCTGGGGAACAATGTGAGACCCTATCTGAAAAACACTAAATACAAAAGGAACTGGTAGAGTATCTGACTAACAAATGTGAGGCCTTAAGTTCAACCCTAGTACAAAATCAAATAAAAGAAAACATCACCAACAGCAATAACAACAATTTTTTAAAAAGCTACTTAAAATTTTCTTTTTAACCTGTGCCACGACTGAGCTATGGAAACAGTTGATTCATTCTATTTTACTATAAATTTTAATCAATAATTTGGGCCACTCCCCAAATACATTGTTCACCTTTTGAAAACACTTTATACTTCTAAGAAAATGTTTTAAAACAAAGGAATAGAAGCACAAACACTCTAAGAGAAAACAATTGAGATAGAATGCTCCATCAATCATTTGGCACAAGGAAATCGATAGAAAATGTGCACTTCCAGGTAGATTTCTGCTGGCTATCACCAAACAAACAGACTAAAATAATAGCTGCTTCACAGCGGAGTGATGTCGAGATAGTTTAAACACCACCAATTACTTGCCATATGGACTGTATAGCCTCAGCTCATGGAGTATTTAAAAACTATTCAGAATTAATAAGCACTGTTGTCAGTGTGCTGTCAAGAAATGGAAGCCCTCATTCATATTTTGGAGGAGATGTGGGTAAATATAAGAAACAGTAAATAACTATAATCTAAAGGAAATTAATACTTCAATGTCAGGAATATTGTTTTAATTGCAAACACTGAGTAATATATATTTTATAATAAATAATCAAGGCAGCCTTTCACCCTTGGAAACCTGCAGAGCATTGTCAACTTCTGTATTATTGGAATTCCCAGTTTGGTGTTGTGGGCATCAATCCAAGAACCACCACTAAAATTCACATCTTAAACCAACATGTCTAGTGGATTTCTGCTTACATGATTTCTACCAGAGATTTTTTACATATCCAGAAAAAGGAATAACCTTTCCATTTTTACACATGCATCTCTCTTGCTGTACACAGCACACAGAGCTCACTGTGCAGATCAGAGAAAAGTTGCTGAAAGGCCATCGTGCTGTAGCCAAAATATTTGTGGATTTCTTTTGCTCAGGACAGAACCTAAGCTGTTCATTGGCTGTCCACTATATTCCAGGTGCCATATATTGTGAAGGTTAGTGCATAAAAGAATAAGTAGAATGCTATGTAATATGCCACAGACTTACAAATAAAGGTGAGAGATTAAAATGAGAGTTAAGAGCATAGGAGAGCTTGCTTGCTTCAGGAGGTGCTGGGCTCCACCCCATTAAGTATCTAAACAGAAAACAGATGGTTTATCTGAAATGCTGTGTAGAGCATTCCTACAAAAGGTTAGATAGTTGGCTATTATAGTTTCTTTTAATGTTGAGATTTTAGCCCTCTTTTAAAAAGGGGTATGACTTTCTAATATTCTTATTATCGTGTATGTTGACATGATGAACACAATTGGAATGTTATAACATTTAATGGGTCTAAGATGAAAGAACAAAATGTTACCAAATGGGAATTGCAATAGATAAGTTTCATGAGGACCAATCAACTGGACACTAACTATATAAGTGTGGAGAAGTCTTCACAACATGGAAACTGATTATGTGAATATTCCACATCCTACAGTCCGTACCCATTCATTTTTAATGAGACTACAAGAGCTGGTAGTAAGCTTATAAGCATGAGAGTCTCACACTGGTGGAATATTCCAGATGCTTAATCTTCCCTCATTCTTCCTCCAAGACTTAGTGTACACTTATACTGAATACCTGAGTGTATTATATGCATGGTTTATGCCTAGTAATAATACAATTCTAATATTTGCCTTGACTCTTTTTTAACCATTCCCTAATGAATTTTTAGGGTCTTTTATCTGGAATTTTTTTCCTTACTCCAAGTATTTTAAAGGATATGGCTTCTAGACATTTCTAATTTGGGTAACAAATTAGAAACTCAAATTAGAAACTGCTCAAGCAGTTTGAGCAGCCTCTTTTTTCCCCACTAAGTGTCATGTACTCTTTATAAAGAAGGCTGGACGGTACGTCATAAATTACTAGTTAAAACACCTGAAGTTTTCATCACCAAAATCATGGATCACCTAAAAGCAACACTAAAAAAATTTTCCCCAACAACACATTGCAGGTAATATACCTGATTCTTGATTTGCTAATTGCATTTCTAAGTGCAGGGGTTGGCTTATTTTAAAGTTCTGTTATATTTGTCCATACTTTTCAAATACTTTACCTGCCTGTATTTCAGGGACTCTTGTACAATAACAATGTGAGAATTTACACTGACACTCAGGATGCAGTGCAGGTAACCACCAAATTCCTGAGACTGAAAGATACTAGACTATAATGTCTGCGAGCACAGAGATGAGTGAGTAAATGCCTTGCAGTGTGGGTGCCAGTGACAGGCACAATGCAGACAACTGAGCATGTGCTCAGTCACCAACCAGAGTGGCTCCTGTGACCCGACTTGCCTCACACTCTTCTCGTTGCTACTTCAAGCTAGACAACTCATCCAAATATATAGAAAAAACAAAAATCTGTATTTTTGTAATGAGAAATTTCCAGATTTTTCTCTTTTAACACAGGGTCTTGCTTGATAGCCCAGTCTGGCCTCAAATTTGTGAGGGCTGGAAATATATGTGTACATTACTACACAAGGCTTTTTCCAGTTGTTTAATGTTACTATAATCAAAAAATAGTTAGATTTGACTCAGGTAGAACATCTGATATTAGGACTATCCTATAACACCTCAATATTTGTGGCCATTTCGTCCATAGTTCCATCACTTAAATATGGCAATGAAATGTAGTAAGACTTATTTAGCACCTAACAAAACCCACTAAGTGAGATGTATCTCTTAATCTATTGATCTCATTTCCTTCCTACTCATCTCAGCTATATGACAATCCTGCCAGTAGGCACTGTACCTATCTCTATTTATGTCTGAGGAATCTTAGGTGCAGTATGAAAGTTTCGAGTGACCTCCATCAGCTCCTACAGCCAGTAGGTGACAGGGAAGGATTTGATCTTGACCCTTTGCCACTGCCCATGCTCGTACCTACCATACTGCTTCTAGTGCACATTTCTGATTCTATGCCTTAAGTATAAAAGCTATCTTCTGCAAAAATCAAAATGTAGCAAAAGATGACATATCTTCTGGCAAATATACTTGTACTACTTAAGATATAAGTAAGACAATCTGGAAAATACAATCTAGACTCTAAAATGGTGAGATGGAGAGATTTTTAAATGATTTAGACAGTTTATTGGAGTATTTAACACTAAAATTGTTACAGAAAGTCCAGCAGACAAGATTAGTGGACCCTGTTATATATCTAATCTATATTCTGTAGCCAAATATCAACATTAATTCAATCTGCATTTTTGTCTAAAACCTATTCACTTGTGACACATTTTCTTATGGGAGATGAATCTCATTTCCGCTGGACAGAAAAAAAAGTATTGAGTTCATTTAGCTCACTGGTAGAGCATTTTTGCCAAGCATGCACAAGGCTCTGAGTTCAACAGAAAATTTATAACACAAGTAAAATTATTTTGAAAAGCAAGAGAAAAGAATCTGGTTTTGAAGGTTTGCCTTTTGCTTAATTTTAATTTACCTGAAATATCATTTCCTAATTCTCAGATGTTGATTGCATCTCACTTGGAGCTAATTTTCCACACATTTCAGGTAGAACACAAGCTTTAAGACGGCCTATTTTAGTATTTAATGTCACCTGGTATCTAGCCAGAGAACTACCTATAACAGAAGTCACAGCACAGTCTAAGACATTTCTGCTTCAGCCATGTCGTTCCCATTCTCACCTAGGCCTAGCTGAAGACAAATCACAATTTTCCCTCAGGTTAAAAATGCACTGGAAGTAAATCATCTTGACTTTGCTTCCACAAATGAAGAGCAAGAAGAAACAGTGGGAACTGCCCTGGCTTGACCCAAGGACCCTCCCTCAAGAGGTGTCTCTGCCTGGAAATACCAGTGAGGGAGAGACCTACGGATCCACCCTTCATGAAGTGTAAGTGGAGAGAGGACTATGTTAGGAAGAAATTTTGAAAAATCTTGCCTATTATCAAATTTTCCATAGTAAATTTATTTAAGGGCCCAAAATAAGCAGTTTGTATAAGTCACAACAGCACTCAAAACTAAAGTTTCCTGATCAACAGAAACTAAGCAATGTTGATAATGGCTAATGACAATTATTGTGTGAATGATATTTTAAATTTGATCATGGATAACTAGGTAGAGATAACTACTTTGACTGGTAACTCTATGAGGTCAGAGGCCCTGTATGTTTTCTTCACTTTTGTATACCTTGTAAGAGTGTCTGGTACATTTAAAATACTTGAGCTACTCTCCAAATACCTAAAACAATTACTTATATAACTTGAAAAAATTTCTGGTATATACTCCATCTACCTAACACATTCTTTCAAAGTGAACCTAAGTTAAAATGGGCTCTGTGTAGTCAAGAAAGCCTAATAAAGGAGCACAAAACAATCAAGAGGAACAGGGCATCAATCAGAGGAGGTCTGACCATGATTAAATAAGAGCATTTCAAAAAACCTCAAATTTCCGTTCATAAGTAGAATTCAAAGCAGCTGTTCAGCACTAGCACAATGTCTGCCCTAAGAATTAGAAAGAAAATTATGGCAGCAGAGAAACTATTGCTCTAAGACCTCAAAGTTGATATGACCTTTAAAAAAAAAAGGAAAAATCCAAAGGGACAATTTTACATTTTTCATATTGTACCACAGACCAAAAAAAAATTTTTAAAAATAGAATTCCAATGTCAGGGCCACTGTTTTTTAACAAGAAGCTGAGGTGTTTCCCTTAGAAGCAAAGGTCTTAGGGGACATGTCTGTCACAGCAGTTATTTTCTGTTTCACTTGTTGGCAAACTTACATTTCAAAACAACAACAAAAACGAGCCTCCCCAGCTCCCTGTAAACCAAGGGGGTAGAAACAAAAAATATTTCAAAGCAAGAAAGCAAACAGACTGTGAGGACTGAAACTCAGACCAAAGGCATCTGCTCTCCAACTCACACTCCCCACAGCCGCCCAGCCTCCTTGCAATCTCGCAGATTTTCCTAAGAGATGTTGCCATTTTAGCTTTGTTTTTCCCTAAGTTCTGGCAATGCCCATCACTGCAGACAAGGCAGCAGAACCACGAGCAGGATCCAAACCGGAAAAGAGAAAAGCTGTTCTGTCTTTTCTTCCCCACCACTCCATTACTAATTCATTTTTTCCAATGTAAAACTCTCATGCTATCCAACACGGCAGTCACTAACTTCCAGCATACAACAATTATTTCAATGAATAGAGAAATGATTGTTGTCTGCAGGGCTAAAAGATAAGCTTCTTGAATCACTGCACAAGTTCCTCCTGGGCTCTCACTTTTTTTGACGGAGGAGTAATAATATAAATCAGCTAGTGTGTTCCTCCTTCAAAAAAAAAAACCAAAGCCATCTTTGTTTTCACTTCTAGTATACCTCCTCCTGAATCCCACTCAGTGTGGTGGTTGCCAACATAACTTCCTGTTCAGCCTTGACTAAAAAAGAAAACGAAAATAAGAGGGGAAGAAGAGAACAAAATATCTAATGTCTGCCACCATTGATTATTGGTATGTCATATACAATGCAAGGCCATTACTAGAGGTCTTAAGAAATACTAACCTTGAAATTCAACCCACAAACAGAGCTTATATTTGTCCCCTTGAAATTCAGAATTAACAGACTACAAAATAAACCCAGGGTTTGTGTCAAGAAAAATATCTCTATTTGTATGAGTACAAGGAGAAGAGCAGGAAATCCGCCTGCATTCATGGGTCACTTGTGCCTTACAAATATTTCTATGATTTACTATATTTTGCTTCACATGCATAGTTGAAGTTGAAACCAGTCTTGAGATGATAATATTACAAAGAAAATGAGATCCTATAGATAAATGGTTTCCATAACATTCATATATAACATTTGTCACAGATATTCTACATTAAAAATAAGTTCAAGAACCATCATATTTCACCAAGTTTGAGCATTCAATTCATTTCCATAAATATTTCTGTCTGTTGGTATTGTTTGGCATGGGGAAGTGAAGATTAATGATCTTTGTTAGGCACTCACAATCTGGTCACACCTCAATTTGGCCAGCAGGAAATACTGTTAAGGACACTATGAGAAGTGAAGGGAAGATCCTACAGAAGTCACAGGGGGACACGACTCTCAGCCACAGGAGTCTTTCTAAAGGATGATGTTATATCAGCTGAGGTTTTGATGCTAAATCAAAAGCAAATCAGTGCTCAGTGTAAACAAAGAATTGAAAGAAACCTAAAGTGATATAGAATGACCAGTGGACAGGGGCACTGGTAGGAATGGGAGAACAAAATAGCCAGAATAATGGCCAGGTAAAGAGCCAGGGGTGAGATTAAGGTCTGATTGTTCACTGTGCAGCATTTCAACTCCAAGAACAGGCCTAGCACTGGCGCATGACAATACTGGTAGCAATTTAGACTTATCTGATGTTGTTACATTAAGCAGTGTTGCCCCAAAAGATACATTATCATAAGCCTCATGATGAAATCCCTGATCCAAGATCAAAAACAGTACTTTCTCGAGGTCCACAGAGTAACAGCCCATCATAGAGTTGGGGTCCTCCATAGCTTGAACCCAGCCACGGAAGACGCTTGCCATATGCAAAGTTGCTCGTGATCACATGGCATGATTGATGTGGCTGATCCTTCAACCCTAGGCCAGGCACTCCAAAATTCTACGGAACCACCAAAAGACCTTCAGTCTTGAAAATTTGAATTTATTTTTCCTTTCTTTGGGTACCTACCATAGGTGATAATGTGACGCAGTCTTGTGATATTTACATAAACCATCCTATCATTCAAATGAAAGATGCTGAAGGAAGATTTGGGTCACTCTTTTCCATAAATGCTGCCTAAAATGGTTTTGAATTTAGGAAATAATTTAACAAATACTTATGGAATTCTACCAAGGTAAAATACTAGACATATTTTCATTTTGCTAAAGTGATCTTAAAAATGTATGAACATTAGAGAAATACCAAAATGTCCTATGAATTTAACATCAGAGATTAAATGACATGAAAAGTGTCATATCATTACTTCATTCATATTTGACATGTTAAGTAGTCACTGCTTCCTTGGCTGGTACATACAATATAGTAATTCTTCCTGAATGTTTTTACAGTCCCAGGACCAGACTCTAACATCAGAAAATAATACAACATGTCAAGGCATAATAAAATATTTGAAGCTAAATTTACAAAAGCCTTATATATGCTTACAAATTAAGGTGAAATATTAGTGAAAAGCAGCAAACATGCAGTCTTATAATGATTTTTCTCTCTAACATTTTTTATAATTGTTTTTAAAGGATAAAAACAAATGGTTGTTTGCTAAAATGTTAAATATAAAGAGAAAAAACTTTGAATATAAATGGATTACAGGAATTCACAGAATGAATACAGCAGGGAGATTAGCTGGTTTTTGCATTTTCTTTTCCATGTATCATGCCAATAAATTATCACAAATACTTATCAAATATGTTATCATATTGGATATAATAATCATTATCAATATAATTATATCATAGCACTGTAATGTCTTCATAATGTAGCCACAAACCACAATTATGACCTCACACATCAGTACAATGCCTTGGTTCTCTGTTATAGGCCGAATTCAATGGAATTTCTCTCAAACATCAAGAAAAAAATACATATAATCCCTTGATATTCTTATGTGTGCCATACTAGAATTAATTTAATGAGCAGAGTTTTCAGTAATGAGTGAGTGGCATATCAGTGTGATTTTTAACATCTTACTAGTACTCAAATTGTAATAAGTGGCTTATACTTGGCCTCTGACATCATCTCCTTGTTACACTGCTCTCTTATATAACAAACAAACAAACAAAAAAACCCTTACATGCAATTTTGGAAGCTAACTGATAATTCAGTGGATACATGCTGGAAAAAGTATTTTCCTTTGAGAATTCAAAATCAAGTTAGCTATGAAGATGAACAGTAGGTATAAAAGGTGAGTACTTATCTATGTAGGATGGCTGTTGTTACAGGGCCATCTTTACATTGTTATAACCCTGCTATCGTATTTCAAAATGAATGTTCTATGTGACAAAAGGTCTTCCCAAAAGAAATGTGCTTCAAACTCCATAACATTCTTGAGGAAGTGAGGTGAAGCTTGTTTGATTATCTTGGGTTTTTTTCTCCTATAAATAAGATTATCTTGGAAACAAACTGCATAAATTTTTCTTGTATATGTTGCTTTGATAATGTTTTATGTACATTTTACTTCATTTAATCCTGACAACTTGGAGTATAATTAAAGATGAAAATTAAAAAAGCTCAGAAGGGAATGTAGGTGGCACCAATCAATTAGAATCAATATTGGCCATCAACAACCAACACAGCCTCCTGATTACAGCAGCTGAACATCAGCCCTTCATGCCACCGTAAGACAAACTCAGCATAGAAAGTCACCTGCTGGATCTCCACAATGGATGCAGGACCTCCATGATGACACTAGCATGGCTTGACATTACAATTAATAATCACCTCACATTGATCTGCTGTGATCTACTATAAATCCAGAGTGGCAGTCCTCACCTCACACGCATAGAATATCTTCATACAGGTATTTCAGTTTTGTATTTTATGGTGCATCTTCCAAAAGGTGAATGCCTTTTGTAAGAAGAAAGTATCTCTTCAAATAGATTAGGGAAAGCTACCTTAAGCAAATGATCATTCTTTTTCTTACTCACACAGCCTAAAACATTCACTGCTAAGAAAGAAAAAAGTGAGCTGTGTTTTTCAAGCAAGAGATCATCTACACATGGAAAGAGTAGAAATTACAAAGATAAAATAACTGACCAACTCTACTTCAGTCTACTTCTAATCTCTGTGCCAGTGGAGACAAATGAACTTACAGATTATATATAACCAAATATATCAGCACCCTGTTCTTTTTTCCCTACAGCACTTTGTTCATTTTTTAAAAGCATTATTACATACATTTCTGTCCTAAAAAAGACACATCATTTTGATGATCAATTTGGTTAAGGTGGGTGGTGAGTTCTACTTGTCAGGTGATAATGACCTACATGGGAAAAGTCTCCAGAAGAACAATTCTCAAAAATTTGAACTGGAAAGTTCATCTACTTTGGGGGAGTGAAATACCAAAAGCCCATTCCCAAGAGGAAGTAAAATCCAGCTGCACTGGTTAATAGGATAAAACACTTTTGGTTTATGACAGAAAAGACTTCACAGTTCTTATCTATTACCTTCATTATTTAAAAAAATGAAAAAGAGGAGGAGCTAGATCATACAAATCAAAACAAAATTAGAATAATTAATGTGAGATCCTCATTTTTAAAAGCAGATAGTCCTTGCTTTGCTTTTCCAAAAAAGACTGTAGTCTGAAGTATAGGTGTGAACTCGATCCAAAATCCTTATAAATTAGCAAACTTCTATTTCACTGTCTCTAACAATGACAAAAATTACTGAAATTTGCCTCAGATAAGGTACATGACCTTTCTTGGGGAGTTCTTCAGCTCCATTTCTGAGAGAAAGAAGGGTTTTCCTTTCCACTGTCAGTGTATCACTTCTGCGAAGAACTCATGGCATCCTACTAACGGCATTTCTTTTTGTTTTCCTTCACTCTGTCTCCAAGTTGGCATTCATGCTTTTTCTCCCCTGTCCCCTTTATTTCTCTCTCTCCCTCCCTCTCTGACTTTATATACTATGCATACATGAGTACATACATACAAATAAGTAAGGCCAAAGGACCCAAGACCTGAGACACTGTACTTTCCATAATTAATGGAAAAAACTTGGCCCCATTAAAATGATGATCATGGAAAATGGTTAATTTTCTTGTTTACTTCACAGGCTTTGTAATACCAACAAATCACTCTCCACCATAATTTAAGGATAAGTTACTCCATATATATCTGTTCCAAAGTGAAAAACTATAATATTAAAAACCTATCTTTATGAAGTATGTAAGACAGTACTTCTGCTTCATCTCATTTTGTCTTTAAGAACCACCGATGGTCTGGTCTGAGTTATACTTTAAAGGGCGTGAGTCTATCCAAACTCTATTTATACCTTTTAGTGTGTTGACATGTGTTTCACAGCTCACATACGAGCTAACAAACTCACAAAGATGCTCACCTTGAAAATCATTTGTGTCCAAGGGTCATTACATTTCCTAGAACCCCAAAGATTTAGCATCCATTAGATGGTTATGGAGTAGACTTCCAAGCCATGAGAGCAATAGGAGAGGACAGAACCAGGGCATCCAACAGTCATGGAGTTTCCCTGTGAAAATCTGTTGGGCAAATGAGGGAGAACACTGGCTTGCAGCATAACTCCCAGGAGAGTCAGGGTCACAAAACCCAATGCAAGCAGAACAGCCCAGAGAAAATAAAAAGCAAAAGCCAAGAAGTCCGAACAAGGCCAGGAACCAGGAAAAATATAACACTGGCAGTGCATCCACGAAGCCAAAAAAATCAAGATCGCAGGGATCCAATATCTATTAGCAGAGGCCCTTTTCAGGCAGAAAAGCGAGTTTTTTCTTTCTGGCCTTAATGGAGCTTGGTACTCGTGTGTGGCCAAGGAATTTTATGGGAACTGACAAGTCACACTTTAACTGAAATAGAACTCTTGAATATGAAAGCCCAACAGTCTGACATTGAGTAGAGGCATGAAGCTTTTTGCCTGTACTATTTCTATGTGAAAGCCTATGAAAGTAATTGTACGTGTGTATATTCATCCTCACATTGATAGGTAAAGCATAGAAAGGCATACTTTTATTTAATATAAAATAGAATAAAAACCTTTTCCTGAATTTTTTATTATTCAATCCATATACAAAATGGTCTTTTTTTTTTAATTGGGAATTGATCCAGGACCTTATGCTCGCTACACAGCACTCGACCACTTCAGACATGCCCCCAATCCTTTCGTAGTTATTTTGCTTTTAAGAATAGAGACCTGCTGGTAAATGGATGGAATTGGAGAACATCATTCTGAGTGAGGTTAGCCTGGCCCAAAAGACCAAAAATCGTATGTTCTCCCTCATATGCGGACATTAGATCAAGGGCAAACACAACAAGGGGATTGGACTATGAGCACATGATAAAAGCGAGAGCACACAAGGGAGGGGTGAGGATAGGTAAGACACCTAAAAAACTAGCTAGCATTTGTTGCCCTTAACGCAGAGAAACTAAAGGAGATACCTTAAAGCAACTGAGGCCAATAGGAAAAGGGGAACAGGTACTAGAGAAAAGGTTAGATCAAAAAGAATTAACCTAGAAGGTAACACCCACGCACAGGAAATTAATGTGAGTCAATGCCCTGTACAGCTATCCTCATCTCAACCAGCAAAACCCCTTGTTCCTTCCTATTATTGCTTATACTCTCTCTACAACAAAATTAGAGATAAAGGCAAAATAGTTTCTGCTGGGTATTGAGGGGGGGGAGCGGGAGGGGGTGGAGTGGGTGGTAAGGGAGGGGGTGGGGGCAGGGGGGAGAAATGAACCAAGCCTTGTATGCACATATGAATAATAAAAGAAAAATGAAAAAAATAAAAATAAATAAATAAATAAAAATTAAAAAAAAAAAACATTCTAAAAAAAAAAAAAAAAGAATAGAGACCTGGCTACCTTTGCCCCGGCTAGCCTTGAATGTGTAATCCTCCTGCCTCTGTCTCCTGAGTAGCTGGGATTACAGACATGTGCCACCAGGTTGGCCAAAATGATCATGTATAAATAAGGCAATTAATGTTGGTTGCTCTCAGGTAGAATAATGGTACCACTTTCATCTTCCTGGCTTCTAATTTTTTTAAAGAAAATTCAATTATATTTTTGGCAATGATCTTTAAGCAGGCTCAGTCTTAGAGTTACTCAAAGGAGAAGGCAATAGCTAATAGTAAAAATATGCACCCTTAAATCAGAAGCCTGCCATAGATGTCTTCATTCCCATTACCCACTACTACCTTAAAACTATCTATATGTAATCAGTTGTGTGTGATTAACTTATGGCATATATATATAATTACTAACAAATTATAATATTCAAAAACAAATTATAATAAATTGTCACTCTTTGAGTAATTTTTTTTTAAATGTGACTTCCAACCAGCAAAATAACAGCATAAAAAGATCAATAGTAAAAATTTAGTAGTACAGTATTTCAAATGCATTTCCAAATTCAAAATGGAGCAATTGGCAAAGAAGTTGTATTATTCCATGTAGCACAACTCCTTAAATAACAGCAGCCCATTACCTCCCAAACATAACTTAGTCCAACATTAAAACTGGTAAAAGCAACAGGATGACGTAAAGTCTGAAATTATATAACTATGTAGAAACAAAGTTACTTATTGGACAATGATGTATATGAAAAACAAAACAAGGAAATTGTCAGAGGAGAGACTATTAACAAGAATAATGTCTCATTTATCCCCTATTACTACATTTTTTGCCTAATAAAAAATTCTATATTGTGAGCTGAATAATATTGGATAGTCAATTAAATTCAGGAGTCCTCAAAGCATGAATCAAAGTTCACATTTCATGGGACTGGTCTTTATCTGAACATTTGACAGTAAATATCTAAATATCTATAGAAAGAAATGAATCATTTGCTAATAAGATTATTCAATCTCACAGAGAAAGAAAAGAAGTCATTTCTCTAAAATACCTACAAAATCCAACTGATGATAAGTAAGGTCACAAAAGAGAATATAATCAATAGCATATATCAGAATAATTACAATCTATACAATTCTCAAATGTTATGAACACTCAGGTTTTTACCTGAGACTATATACTACATTAGAAAACAATCTTTAAGATTACTATTTTTGAGACCTAACATAACATGACAGCTTGTATTGAGCCAACAAAAAACGTTATATTTAGTAATTTTTCAGTTAAAAAAAAGCTTTGACGTTTATCATACTCCATCAACCAACAGGATAATATCAACATAACAGTTTAATTGAAGCAAATCATTCCCTAGCATTCCCATTTAAGAACAGCCAGAACCAGCAGGCTGCTGGAAACCCAGGCTTCGCTATACTTTCTGTACTCATCCTCACCCTGACCACACACCTCTCCTTTCAACTAAAACCCCTCATCTCGAGTTCCCTCCCTCACTCCTCACAGACCTTAGTGGAATGAAGGACTTAAAAATAAGTAAACAACCAGTAAACGCAACTATGTCAGTCAGTCATGTGGGGAGAAGGGCCACATGCAGAGAGAATGGCTGAGTTGTTCCCACTGGTAAAACAGACTATGTTCCAGAAACTTTCCAAGAACATTAGTGGAATCCTTCAATGCAGCAATTTGGCTGGGATATTTTTTCTGCTTTCACAAAACGCCATTTTTTTAACACACCAAGAAAAAAATAAATATGTCCGGCTTGATATCTTGACTTCTGAAGATCATACCCATGTAAAACTGCTAAAGAAAGCTCTGTGACCATTTATAAGGGCAGGAGAATGAAAGCTGAAGAAAATTTGCATCAGAGGATCAGAGCAAAGTGACAGCGAAGAAATAAATGAAAGTGTTAAGAATCCTCTCATGTGGTTATATTGCTATCCCAACTTACTACAAGCTGAATCCTCTGTCAATAGAGCTAGCATTCACTGAGTACTGATGCTCTGAGTTGTCATAATCATTCCTTTTAAACTGCAAATGAACACTATGAAGGAGGGATTGGTATCATTGACACATCACAAATGAGTAAACTGAGGCAGACATGGAGAGGTTAAGCAGGTTACTCAAGGGAATCCATCTTCCAAATGGTGGAGGCAGATTGTACATGAGACAATCTTACACTAGAGCCTGTGCTCCTGGACCATACACCGGCTAAGGAGTGGAAAATTTCCACCAGCACCCTCAATTCCTGCATCCTGACACGGGCCTGGGATTAGCTCTCCTTGTGCTCTCCTGTTACACTCTACTTATGTCCCTCCTCACGCACTTACCTTTATTGCAATTGCATGCTTAATTCTCTCCCCCCTTATCAGACTATAAGCTTGATGAAGACAAAAGCCATTATATGTCTTTTTCATCACTAAATCTGTAGAAGCTAGCACAGCCTGGCACTCTCAAAGCATTCAATAAATATTTCATGATGAAATACATAAACATCTTGCTCCAACTTTAGAGTCCATTCTAGTTCCCACGTGGCATTCAGGAATCCCTACCAGTTATTGCAAATATTGACAAATCACCATCAATAATAACAGCTAATATTTCTTCAGTGCTTATGACACCCTTGGGCCAATTTTAAACTCTTTACATTCATTCAATTACTTAATAGCCACAAAAATCATTACACACACGAGGAAAAGGGATTTCAGAGAAGTTAGGTAAGCAGCACAATAGCACACAGCAAGTAAAACGTGCAGACAGGATCTCAACTCAGGCATCTGACTCCAGACCCTATGGTGTTAACTGCCTCTAAATAGAGCTCAGGCAGCTTTCTGATTTCAAATTCTGTCTCTTAAATGACAAGCAAAAAAATAAAATAAAACAAAACAAAAAACCAAAGTCTCCTTGAGTCCTGTACACCAAAGACTGAATTGGTAGGTACCCACTTCTGACAGATCTAATATGATCTTAAGTGATAGAAAAAAGTACAATGGTCCAGTACTGGTTTTAAAGTCCCTGTATGCAACCCAAATCTAATCACAAGAACACACTGACACAAATTCAAATTGAGAGACAGTGTATGGGAAAAGAGGCCTGGACTCTTAAAAAAATTAATGTCAATATCAAGACAAAAAGATTGCAGGGTGTTATTTTCAATTTCTGGCTGCTGAGAGAGACATGTTAGCTAAACACAAACCTGAAACTTGAGTTAATTCTTGATTTTTAAAAAAAGTTATTAAAGTCAATATATTAAAAAATTTGGACATGGACTGTATGTCAAATACAACGACAGTATGGATGTTAACTTCTTTTGATCCTAATAGTATGGTATCTATGTGGAAGAATGTCCCATTTTTATGGGTATTAGCATGTAACTTACTTTCAAATGATTCAGGAAAAATAGAAAGCAAATGGGTAAAGATTAACAGTGAAAGAGTATTGCTCCTTATACCAATCTTTCAATGTTTCTGTACATTTGGAGTTTTTTGAAATATAAAAGGGACAAAAAAGAAGAAGAGTTCTGTATCTGAATGGTGAGGTGATTTTAGTTGAACAGGATTTTTTTAAAGTATAGCAAATGTAAAATAAAATATATTCTGAGCTGATAAATTAAGATTTGTCACCATGATCTGTAAGTGCTTAAATGTTGTCGTAAACAGCAGTTCTGAAGTAATTATGCCTAAATCAAAGGCATCAGTTTTGAAGAAAAATTTTAGCTTGTGAATGTAAAACTAAAACTTTCTTTTTTTTTTTTTTGAACTGGGATTTGAACTGCTAGCTAGGCATGTGCTCTACCACTTGAGCCACTCTGCCAGCCGTAAAAAGCTGCAGTGTTTTAAAGGACACTCTCATACTGATAAAGTGATAAATGGTGAAATGTGTTTTCATTACTCATTTTTCCTGCATTAGCCACCCCTGCCCACTGCTTTAATTCAGTCATGTGGACCTTCGCCTGACTATTCACATAATAGATATTCATTAGATATTTAAAATGAATAAATTAAGATGAGGTGCTTCTTAGTCCACATCACTCTTTAATGTTAGATGTGCAGCTAAATCATGAGAAAGCATACAAAATTTCTTTATCTGCTAAGTAATTCATTTAGCGAAGTTAGGATAACTTTTAAAGTCAAGTCAATGCGGAGGGTCCAAAAAGAAATACAGTCAAAATCTGCAGAAATAACTTGTTTATCAGACTGCGTAGTGAATAGCAGAAAGTTTCAATATGCTTCAAAGGAGGGTAACTCCTGCTCTGCTGCATATGCCTAGCTCTAGGGTCCCACGGGGGTGATCATCAGGTACTTCTTGCTTTGTCTCTATGGGCTCCTAAACCTGGAGTCAATTTAAGGACAGAGGTGGGAGGGCCCTCAAATCTAGGCAAGATCACAACTCAGTCAAGAACTGATTGTTCCTCATCTCCTAGCAACAGCCTGGATGGAACAACTGTTATTTAAAGGAGGTAGTTTAAGGGACATGTTAGCCTTTTCTTAGATCTCTGCCTGTATCTTTTCACCAAGAAATCTACATACCTGGCAAACATTAGTCCGGCTACTTATAGAAATGCCTTCTTTTATTAAGTTAGGTATCATTCAGTATTCTTTCTCTTGTCTGGTCTTTACTAAAAATGGTAATGTGAAGAATGCCTCTGAATCTTTAATACTTTGTTTAAAGATGAATTAAGGATGTATAAAATAAATCATGCCTTTAGACATCAGGGCCCCCAAGAAACAATTGTTGATTGCTGATAAAACTGTGAGGTTTTTTTCAAAGAAATCAATAGCACAGTATGACTCAGAAAACTCAGGACTATTCTTACCCAAGTTTTTAGTTTTATGAATAATTCTTCTATTTTATTATACACACATACATATAAAATATTCATGCCACAGATTAATTTATATCTTATACATATATAATATTATGCAGGTAAATATACAACCATATATATGATCTATATATGTGCATATATATGTATTTCTCTATACATAAAAATATGAGCTATATATATGTAGAATGTGTATACTGTAATAATATATTTGTAATATAAGAACATGCACATATGCATAAATATATGTCTATTATAAAGTTTGTCATATCTATTTATGTCATAAATATCTATTTATGATATATGTGTAAAGTAGGTCATTATATGGCAAGAATATTTCATTTTAAAGATGCTTTTCATCTTTCAGGAAGCAGTTGAAGTTCTAATGAGAGTCGTACAAACCACTGTTTTCAAAATAAATACTCCCTATTTACGTATCAGTATGTAGTCAGTCCAATGCTACCTGCTATAATATGTGGAATACTCTTGGAACTCTTCCTGAATTATAAGTATCTATTTAAAAAATAATGTACATTCCTTCAGCATGTTAAGTCACATATACTTATTCAAGTGATCAAAGTAACCTATAAAATTGGGATTATGATCATCTCAAATTCACAAACAAGAAAATTAAGCCATGGAGAGAGCTTGTGTAAACTGCAAAGATCCCATAATTGACAAATGGACCTTGTGAACAAATTTTAGCAGTCTAGCTCCAGAGTCACCTATAATGTCAAAGTGAGATGTCCTCTCCTGAGTTAGGTATCAAAAATCAAGGAAAACACTGGTAGCTCAGGCCTTTATACCTTAAGAACAATACTGAACTATCAAGACCTTAAGCAGAGAGCATGGATGCATTAAGCATACAGTGAAGTACATCAATCTAATAGGAAAATCTTGTGATCTAATACCATGAAATTCATCTCTATCCCCAAGTGCCTCACTGCCCATGACCCTGCAATCATATCGCCAGTCATATTATTTCATTACCTTGTGATTGAATTTTCTACTCAAAATTACCACATCCCTCCCACTACCCAATAAAATCAGTATGTAATGCCCACAACTTAGAGCAAATGATAAATAGATTAATTATACTATTATCTGTCAATTTACCAAAAACTTTTCCATATTCATATCACCATGCAAGATGTGAACACTGACACACTGAACCAGCAAAAAGAGGTAAGTTTCTAAGCAAAGATAATTCCTTTCTATAAAGATATTTTCTCAGTAGATATTTCACTGTAAGGAACTTGAGAAAGAGATTCTGGAGAAATTTTACATAGTTAGACTTCCCCTAGTAGATGTTTCCATATATAATGTGAATTTGAAGTCAATGTCTCTTAAAAAACAGGCCTCAGTAGCCATTACTGAGAAGCCTTTCATATATGTATCCATATGTCTGTACCCACCACCTCGCATATCACCCCAAGCCATGAAGGAATTTATTCAGAAAAGGGAAATTAGAATTTTATATCACAATCATTGCATACCATTTATAATGTCTGCATTTCAAATATTTATTCAGCATCCAAAATAATGCCTGGCATAGTAGGCACTTAAATATATTCATTGAAAAAGAAATTTCTGCCTCTACAATAATTGATAAATTGTAAAGTTATGGAAGTACTTTGCTATCATGATCAATGCTGTGATATGAAAGTCAAGTAAGGGCTTTATGGCTGGGAGGGTAGCTCAGTGGTAGAGCACTTGCCTCCCATGTGTGAGGCAGTGGGTTGAGTAAAGGCTGTACAATTGGACTGTCTGGGTTTGTAATCCCCACCCTGCCACTTATTACTTATGAGAAATTAGGCAACTCTCTCTCTCTGTGTTTCATTTTCTTCATTTGTGAACTGGGGATAAAAAGTAAGATTGTTGTGAAGCTAGAGTGAGATAATGCCTGTAAAGCAATTTGTAGCCGTCTGGCACATAATAAGTTAAGTACATGCTGAATGTTAGCTCTGTCTTTACATCTATATTTATAAGTGCATCTCCATATGTATAGAGAAAGAGCTTGGATCACATCTTGTGGGTCAATTTAAGAAACTGTGTGCTGCTTCGGCTAAGATACAAAAACTGAAGGTATTCCTATCCAACCACAAGCTTCTTGCAGCCACAATGGAGAAATTAAAGCTAGACATGGCGGCATTTCAAAAAATAAATAGAGTTGCCCCTTCCAAACATGTAATCCCTAAAATAATCAATATGATTCTTAAGCAAGCATCTTCCTTTCCATTGTGACTTCATGGAAGTTTGGAGAAACTGACAGTATCCATTGGGTGAATGACATACCCATATGTGCAAGTCAGTGTTACTACTGCAGCTTTTTAAAAAGTGATAAAATTTCACCTTCTTGTAGAAGACAACTAAGACAGAAGACAGTTAATAAAAACCTAAGTCTTTCTGACTCATTGCTTACCCTACTGGGCTGCAAACTACTAGAATCTAGATACAGAGAGATTTTCATTTTCCTTCATCCACAGAAAGATTTAAAGCAGCATCTTCCAATAAAAACACAATATGAACCACAGAGATGAGCTACACATGTAATTTTAAATTTTCTAGTAGACACGTTAAAATAGTAAAATGAAAGGCATGAATATATTTTAATGGTATAATTTAAGCCAATATATACAAGTATCATTACGATATACAATCAATATTAAAGGAAAAAATTAGTGCAATACTTTCCGTTGTTTTTTTCAACCTAAGTCTTTGATATCCAGTGTGTTTTACACTTATCACACATCTCAGGTCAGAATAACTACACTTCTACTGCTCAATAGTGTCATGATGGAAAGTACTTTACATGTTGGAAAGTACAGTAAAGAGGTATCCTGGCTGCATTTGTATGCACTTCACTGAATCATTTACTTCTTCCTCAGGTCTAAGAAGGTATCAAAAGCCAATGTGCAATTCCTGTAACCTAAATAAATCAATAAACTAATATATTCTAATAGCTTAATTTTCCTAATATCCAAAAATGAGAAACTATGTTTCACCTAAATAAAACACTATAGGTCAACTTAATACTTACTGAAATGCATTTGTGTGTATGGCCTATCCTATCTCTTCACAATCATTCTATAGATTTAAAAGCTTCTAATACGTAACATTCACCAATATTCTTCTATCGAGCATTGTGGCAGTTTCTCCCTCACCTTTAGGAAGATGAAATGGGTCCCGTAAAGATCTTCCTGTAATTTATGGTCTGCAGCATGATTTCTTTACTGTGATGAAGCATCCTGCTCAGATTTGATACCATACCTTCAAAATGAATGGGGAAGCACTAAACTCACTAGTGCTTCTGCATCGACTGCTGATTACGCGTGCCATGTGAAGATTCGGGCAACAGATCAGAATGCAACCTATCCATGAAGCAGTGTGTCATCTCACAACCATCTGGGGTTCTCATCCTAGGGGCCACTTGCTTAGTGTGTGTGCTCTGCTATCTTTTAATATCCTGAAGTGTAGCACGAAGACCTACTTTATAAGCAAAACCCATTTAGCCAGGATAAGAAGACTGACATAGAAGAGATTATGGAGGGAACAAAATTTTGGCTGAGACTCTTGTTTTCATTATTGAGCTGAAGAAAATCATTGGTTATACATGCTTTCAAAAACCCTATGGTTTTTCTAAGGTACCAATAAAAGTGATACCATTCATACCGTGGACAGTGGTCTCTTTCATATATTGCCTATAGTCACAAACTTAAGTGCCAAGCAGATGGTTGAAATCTGTTTTGTATAAAATGTGTGCTTTTTTTTCCAACTGTGTTCTTTGTATTCACATTCAGCCTAGGTTTTAGCCATCAAAACACTGGCACTATGTCGGTCATTAGCAGCATTTTAGACAACTGGCAACTAAGGTATTCACTGTTCTCCACAAAATGTTCAGCTAATATTTCCCAGATGTATAATTAAGGCAAAAGATCATCTTCTTAAATTGGTATCAGCACTGTGGATGGCTTCTGGTTTTCACAGATTATATCAGTGGAAAACAATTTTATATCAAAAATAAGGCTCTGCTTCTTGGGTGATTTTGTTGCTTGCTATCATTCTGCCTATAAAAGAAATCTACTTCTCCCACCATCACCTACGGTCTGAAGAATATGGAGCTAATGCAAAGCCTCTCGTGTTGCTTTTACTAGAAAATTTATACATACTGAATTCATATACATGATAAAGAGCTTACTTAATATTTTCTAGTTTTCAAACTTTTGTACAAATACTAGTTTAAAAAGCTCGAGTGTGTGTGACCTTCTGACATGAAATTCTCTGTATCTTGTTCAATAATTTGTTCCATAAAATCATTTATTTTCATGATTATATACAAATAAATGAAATTTAATTTATACAGCTTAAAGCACAGGACTTTGAAATCAGCAAATATACTTGGTATATATTTAATAATTGTAAAAAACAACTATTAGTGTACCAGATTTCCAACATATAAAATAGTAAAATAGGAGTTTATAAGAAGCAGAGGTAGGTATACTTGTATTGCTGATCTTAAAATACAAGTTATCTGGGATAATTATAAGTGCATTTAAAATAAATATAGCTGTAAATATCACAAAATTAAAATGTAAGTCAATCAACTTCTCATAGGTATTATATACTAAAATAATTTTCATGTATCTAACTTGTATGATATCAAACAATAAACAATTTTACCATAGTGTTGATCATTTTACACTGCCCAAAATGAAGCCTACTTTAAAAAATCTGAATCCAATGGCTTACATTCAGAGATATCCAAATTCTTTATACATTTTCATAAATTTAAGCTGCATTCATTAGCATTGGGGGTAAATAATGTTATAGTTATTTTTAAGCCCAATCCATAGATGCATGGCTAAAACCCAAAGAATTTAAGTGACTTATGCATCCCAAAGTTTGAATTCTTGATTTGGAAACTGTAGGAACATATGCCAACCTTGAATAGAACTAAATGCTAGACTATAAAATATATTAGCAGTAAGTTGTCCAACTGGATGATTTCCAAATTTTCTTCAGGTTTGACAGTAGGATATTTGCACATTTTTCTTTGGTCAGAGTTCTAAATGTATTTTTGGTTCAATAAGGTTCTTTTATTTTTTTTTTACAACCTTTATCTCTATACAAGGAGCACAAGAGAGTAACACTCATTTTTTATTCCTAAATTAAAAGTGGCAAACATAGAATAAAAATCCTATGTAATTAATAAAGCAAAGAATTTTAACATACCAAATTCTTGTACCAAATATATGAATCTATATGTAAAACTTGAACTAATTTATACAAGGATTTCATGATGCCCTAGACATATTTTCAAAGTAGAGGTAATACGGAGGGTCCTTTGACAATGTATCAGGGATTATGCTGATACCTTAGACACGGTCCTCAGATTGAAAACGCTTAAAACTACACTTTTTTTCCTTCATGCTGTGTCAAGAAAAAAAGCGGCATGCAATCTGCCAAATGTAAAATATTAACAATATGTGAAACTTGTGTTCTCAGATAATACAGCTTTTTAATGCATCTTTCAGGGGTTGTTCTAATTCCTTGCCATAAAGGAATTAGAAATTCTTTTCTTAAAATTACCAACTAACAATTAATGCACATTAAGTTGGCAAGCCTGACAGTAGTAGTTACGGTCATTTAATTTACTTGAGGAAATAATTAAAAATATTTCTCTGGACTACCTGTTTGGTTAATCTTGCTACTTTCCACCCAATGTTTTATTTCTTCATAGGAAGACATACAGACATAGATGGTCCATAGCCCTGTGTAACCATCATTCCCTTTTTGTTCTTTTATCTTGTCCTTATAAATACACATTCAGCCATCTGACCTAAATTGCCACTCTCATGCTTTTCCTATCTCCCCACAGTGCCTTGTTCAGCCATCCCCATATAATTCATCTTTACAATATTCGTAATTGTTGAGGGTGAGCTATCTTATATACCTGAGCATTTTAAGCACATGGAATGTGAATCTTACCTTTTCAAATACCTCAAATAGTTCATAGCACACTTGGGCACTTAATGCTGAATAAAAATTAGATGTGGTCCTCAGATTGCAAATGCTTAAAACATACTATGGTTACTTGTTCATGAACAATGACACCTAATTGACAGGTAAAATGAAGTGATTCCACATGTAAAGGCTGGTTACACGACAGAATCTGTCTCCAAATAGCTGCCAAAATGCAAGAACTTTGACATTGGAGACAAGAGCTGGACACCTTTCCAATGTAGTGTGAAGTGACGAAATTTAGAGTTGAGAGGTTTTAGAAGTCTGAGCCTATCTTCTCATTACACTTTTAAGACTCAAAGAGTTCTGTTTGAAAGAACTAAAACTTTAGATTATACATTCAGCTAATAACACATTTTACTGTATTACACTTCTCAAAAAACTCAGTGAAGATGCTGGCCAATGTAAACCTTAACCAAGCTAGAGAAAATTGTTTTATTCTTTAGGAGGAATATTCCAAACACAGACAGACAGACAGACAGACAGACAGACACACACACACACACACACACACACACACACACACACACACACAGACACACACACATTGTTACTCTGCTCTGGGTGCCCTGGGCCTCTTAACATTGAAATTTCCCTTTAGTGCAACCCCAAATCTCAAATCTTACTCAAGCATACCTTGCTTCACCCAACTTCTTCTATTCAAATTTTCCATGAAATATGCACCATAATAGCACCTTCAGGTTTTTTAAAGCTCTGTGGCACATGCCATAGGATTCTGTGTTGTAAAGAAGAAAACAGGAATGAACCTTGTCTGCATTTCCATGAAACAGTCTCCTTGCAATATACTCTTCTCCCAACTAAAGCTTCATCAGGAGTTGGTAGAATTTCTTCAAGGGGTCAATGGCCTAGAAGTGAACTGCAAACTTTTCTATCTCTCAGTCTGTCTATCTATCTATCTATCTATCTATCTATCTATCTATCTATCTGTATATATATGTGTCTGTGTGTGTGTGTACAATTGTTCTATCTCCCAAAGTAAATCCCTCATATAACTGCTAGTGACTCCCAATTATCTTTTAATTTACTTATAAAAGTCTACATCTTCTACTCATTTCAAGTCTTTTAATTGCCATCAGGGTCTTTTGGATAGGCTTCTGTTTCTCCTGAAGTATGCTTTTAAAACATTAAGCATTCTTAAACTGTTTATAAGTCAAATTAGATCCATTTTACTTTTCCAGTAATGCTAAGATTTTTAGAAACAATTACACTACCAAGATTTATACCCCATAATCCAGGAGGCTCAAAACCAATATCTTTTCCTCTGTTTCCCAAATTCTAGCTATGTTTAAGACAGGAGGAAACAGAAGTTTCACTCTCAGAAGCAGCACTAATTTTCTTTGCTTTTCCCTTCCTGGGTGTTGTGATTATGGGTACATTGAAAATCAAAGTTTTCTTCAGATCCTGGTGAGGCTGTTGGGGAGATGACAACCTGAATCTGATATTGTATATTCAGTTGCCATTCATTCAAGGTCAAAGTTGAATTAGTGAATGAATCAGAAATTAAAGAGTTTGACCACCAGTTAATTCCTTTTTCTATTAAATAATGGGAATGCCATACATTATCTTAATGAATCTTCAACTTGAGTCTCTTATACTATAGGTAAGAAAGAAGAAAGGAAATATTAACCTTGAGTTTATATGACATCTTCCTGTAATCTCTTTTCAAACATATTATGAAATTCAATAGCAAATATCAAAAAAGGGACAAAAGAAAGGGACACCAGGGCAGGAGGGAAAAAAAGAGAAAGTCTTTGGACTTTGTAAACTATTGCCCAACAAACTCTGGCCAAGGTAAATAACCAAAAGGAAGAATTGTAGGCAAATAAATAATAATGTAACTCCACAATTGGAACAAAAATATTTTAGAACTTTGTCAGGCAAACTACATTAACTATGAAGGAAAAATTAATAGCATAAAGTAGTCCATCTTTACTCTGCATCCTTTTATGTGAAGACACAGCTCTCACTCCAATGCCTATGCTGCTTTTCTCATTAGGGTGCTCTTTTATTGCATAAATATAAACATACTTAAAATGACACATCAACAGATCGCATGGAAAACTTTCATGATCAGTTCTCAAACAGCCTACCTTCCCCTTGGAATCTCTACCCTAATTAATGCAAAAACAGAAAACAAAAATCAGTACTAAAGTAAACCTTGACTACATGTTGAATAAATTTTCATTAAAAATGTTGCAAGAAGGCATGATTTAAATCTTGGTCTTCTCTACCAATAATTATGACATTATCAGCAGGCAAAGGAAGCTAACCCTTCCCCTTCTCTCAATAATATTCCTGAGCCTTAAATGAGAGGACAAATTCTGTAAGAAAGTGCTGCTCAGTGTCCCCATAACCTAACCTCTTAAATCACCAGTGACAAAATCTTACAGGTTTTTGGACTTTTTAGAAGGGGCTCTATACAGTCAACTTCATTCCTTTATAATACATTCTTTCTCAGTGCATTTGGTTCTTAGGTTTCAATGTCACACACACACACACAAAAACTTGGGACAGGGAGGGATCAGAAGTGTGCAAACAACATAATGAGACCCTGATGTAGCTCCACAATGAGAAATATTAAAGTATAGCCTCACAGACATTTTTAAGAAGGATCATGTCTTCTCTTTTTCTACATTTTCTTTTCTAAAACACACATTCTTTCAAAGATGTGAAGAGCAGAAATAGAAACGCTGTTACATATGAAAGTTTCAACCGATTCCATTCGCTGCCAGCAGCTTTTCTTTAGTGTTCCTCTTACCTACAGTATGTGTTGGCACTGGCAGGTAGCCCTAATTCGTTAGTAGCCAAATTATTTTTGTCCCTAAAGTACGAGAAATCTCCATAGCACATGAATGGGACATGGTTTACTAGTTTACACACATTTTTGTAACTCCAAGAAACCAAAACTCATTCACAAACGCTTTCATTTCAGCAAAGAGAAGGGCCACAGAACACCACTGATATCCCTTGGAATTCCTGGTCCTCCTTCTCCAGGAAAAAAAATGAAGGGAAAATTTCTTTTCAACTCCAATAAAGAACTTTGATCCTTAATGCAAGAAAAATAAACAGCTTTCTGTTCACCACACTCCACATTTCATTTAAGTCAAAACATTTCAGAACAAAGCATTAAGAAAAAAGGTCATTTAGTAATAAACTAAATGTCTACAGACCCACACTCATCATGACATCCTAGCAGGTTTAGATAGTATGGTTCACAATAACTAGTATCTCATGTTACACAATAACCAGACACATTTTTATACTGCTGCACCACCTTCATCAAGTTATAGAGAAAAACGTAAGGACAAGTAAGAAACACTTAAAATACATCACCCCAGTGATGATTCAACATCAGCAAGAAAAAAAAATCTGAATTTTAAAGCAGAACAATAGTAAGAGCTAAGTGACCGAAATGATACTTGGAAAAAGAGCAAGATGAAATACAATGAGCCAATATCCAGTTTGAATTAAGCTTCGACATTGATTTCAAATGTCTGTGAACGTCTACAAGCTTTTGTTTTTAATTTTCCTTCTGTCATGTTTTATGAGCAAAAAGTCCTTAAACTATCTTGTAATAGATTAATTACTTTCAAGCTGGGTGACAAAAGGGCATAATGACCAGAAAATGATACAAAAGAAACAGAAAATGCATGTTAACAACTTGATCAACAAACCTGGGTAATTCCAATGAAGTACAGATTAAGGTTCAGTGGTTCCAAACTGGCAGCATTCAAATTGGGTTCATATTTGGGTTTTTTGTTTTGTTTGTTTTTTTAAACCACCTGTCCTAAAACGACATTGTTTATGCTAATTATCTTTGTTTATGCCACAATTCTGTTTGTTTACTACATTCTTTTAAAATACCATATCCCTATAAACAGTTCTCACCAGAATTCTTCTAAATCTTGTTTCGGTCTGGTCCTCCTCGGCAGCCCAATGAGCAGAATGCAGCTCTATAACGAAGGCGCAAGAGCTGAGAGCAACCTGGAGGCTCTGAGTCCTCAGCCTGGCAGAGGCAGGGAGCACTGCTGAGGTTTCACTCTCAGCCTCCAAGGGAAAGGATACTGAGTGTGAAGACATGCACACCCCCCTATTGGACTGGCAGAACCATGCGCCACAGTAGCTCAGAGGAGATGTGTGAACTTTCAAGTAGTAAGAGAAGAGAATAGATGGCACTAAGGGAAGAGAGAGCAACCTCCAAATTGCAGGGAAGCCCACAGAAGTCAGAAAGAAGGAAGAGGTCTTCTCTGAGCCATTGTCAGCTCCTGATTCACATGGAGGAATGAGAGCCATCCCCCTAATGGATGTCCAGATACACCCTGTTCTAAGCAAAAGAACATCAGTCCTTACATTCTTTTTTCCTATTCTAAATACCCCTTGATCGTGTTCACTGGTGTAGTATTAGAATTTTACATTATTTATAATGATGATGCTGTCACTCAATGAAAAAGAAAGGACAAAAGGAAGGAGGGAGGGATGGAGAGAGGGAAGGAAGGAAGGAAGGAAGGACGGAAGGAAGGAAGACATTGCAATGTTTCAGTCCATTTCTTGCTCAACAAATTTTTTCCTTTAAGAAGAAGACATCTCATACTTTGGTAAATCTTTGAACGTCTTTACATCTGATTGCCATCACCTGACTCAGAGACTTGACATATTGAAATTGTATGTGAGTTTGCACCAGAGAGAAACTTAAATTGGTTTATTTCCCATGGTATTGATTAACCTCATTGAAATTATAAGTAAATAACAAATTATAGAAGGAAATAGAATCCATCAGTTACACTTACTTAACTAATCTATTAAAAGGATGGTATTCAGATTACACAATGCACATCTGCACTTACAATATATTCATGAGATGGCTGAAGAACTGACAGTGGAAAGAACAGACAGTAAAAGTCAGACTTAATCATGAATGTAATTTTGCTTTCTAAAGGCATTATGAAAAAATAATTAATTGCATTATGATGAAATTCACGTGAGTTAGCTTCCAACTCTATGGATGAGGAATGTGCCTAAAATCAGAACAAGTATTAGTATTTGCCTCCCATGCATGGTGCATGCACAGATTTTAGTTAAAAGCTCACCAAGAACAGGTAAATACTTGAACATATGCTTATGATATTGAGAAATGTAAGAATGCACCAGCATACAAAGTAATCATAATACTCACACTTATCTTTATCTATCAAACCTGCTCAACACTGAGCCATGCACAATGCCACCTGGCATTGAACCCTTTGTTGTTCTTGGTGATCGGTCAGGTCTCCTACCAAATCTTCAGGACAGAACTCCAGGATGTGTGGCAGAAGTATGGCTTAGGAACTACTTTATGCAAGCTGCACTCCAAACTAAGGTCTCAGCTCAGTCATCTTTCAAATTACTGAGATGGCAACTGAAGTCTATAATGAGCAAAAAGCAATTTTTCTTCTAAAAAGTGGTAGTAAGTGAAAAGTAAGTAAAATGACCAAAGGCAGGTATCAGAACATCCTGAAAGCATATTACCAAACTTGAAGGTTTATGGTTGCCATCAGGTGACAGAATGTGGACAGATAACTTGCCTTTGGTTCACACCTAGAGGTGACCTGCTAACCTGAACATACTTATCACCCATCAGCACAATGGTTTTTAAAAGTTTCTAATTAAGCTGAATAAATGTCTGAGTAATAAACATTTTATTAGTATAGTTAGACTTGTGTAATTAAAGTAGCAAGAATGTCAGAGATACTCTTGGAGCCATCAGGTAGTAGTTTTGGGTGGCAATTTTGCAAAGTATTTTTTATACTACCTTGGGTGTATTTCTTTCTTTATAAAAACACCTACAAGTTTTATGATGGGACAAAAACATTATTTCTTTAGTTCATCTGATCACAAATAAATTTGATGTGAATATGAAGTATGTAAGCTAAGTTAAATTTCACTGTAGAGGCTTTCTACTTCAATGTGCACTTCAGCCTTAGAAAAGGGGCTGTGTGCTGTCTGCACCCGTTTTGAGAGAAAACAAACAGATGACCTATAAGCTTAATTTGCTTCATCCACTACCTTCAATCCCAACTTTTTTCTCTTCCTAGAAATTATCAGACCTGTCTTCTCATCAGTTATTTTATGGTGGCTTTTTAATTAAATCCCCGGGATAAAGCAATTAGAAAGTGTAACAAGTAGCCTACTCAGAAAACTATTATATTACAAATAGGAAAAACGCAAATGAACAGGAAAGAAATAGAATGCAACATTAGTGATAAACTATCAATTATTTTTCATTCATCAGAAGCTAATATTGAAATTTAAGGCAAATATTTAAAATATTTTTATTCTAGGACTATCAAGAAATAAATGATATTCTCAACCCCCCAAAAATCCCTTAAGTCACACTATTTCATAATTTACTTTCAGATAAATGTATAAAGTCATTGATTTCTATAAGCAAATTTGTAGGAGAGTTGAGGCATCCATTCTCCTGACGCTGTTAGTAACATTTAGACCATGGTGCCACTTGTCTCTGCTCTAAAGAGCAAGACGTAAAAGATTTTTCTTACAAACAATTCTTCATAACACACTCTGCCTTTTCATCTGTCACCTGAGAATTATGTCTTTTCGTAATCATAATCAGTTATGGCAGGAAGGCTTGAAAAAAATGAAATAGTTCAAGGTTTTGACTTTTTAAAATTACTTTCATTGGCTCTACCGACTAAACAATTTTTAACAGACAATGAAACTGTTTCTACTGCTTAACTATTTAACATTTTTCATTTGTCTGAGAATATTGACCACGCAGCTACAAATGCAGGCATATACATATCTATATCCGAATTTGGGTCCAGGTATTGGAGTTTTGAATATTTCTTAAAGTTTCAAAGAGAGTACAGGTTGGGAAGAAGAACAGAAGATGAACGATACCAAGGAAATTAGAAAAATGCATCGCGTATATTTCTATACTGCATAAGCCCCAAGCAACTTATTTATGTCCTGTACATCAAAGTTCTCTGTTCCGTAAAGAAATTTAGGAGTCCTGTCAGATTCCCGAATAAGACTGAGTGAAAACACATCTAT
The DNA here is from genome assembly GCF_047511655.1 of Castor canadensis. Lineage (NCBI taxonomy): Eukaryota > Metazoa > Chordata > Mammalia > Rodentia > Castoridae > Castor > Castor canadensis. Next base: position 20,365,903 of record NC_133391.1, on the reverse strand, counting down.
GGCAGGTGAGCAAACAGAATAAAAATGAACAGTCAATAGAAATGAGCGACTTATTCAATGGAAGTTGCAAATAGTTGAAAAGGCAAAAATTCTGATTACAGATGATGGGGTAGTTGCATATAAATATGTCTCCTTTGGAGAACAGTAACGTTCAATATCGTGACTGCATGGTACACTCTATGTGAGTGATTAAGATACACTCACTGGACAAAATCAGTGTAAACAAACTAATGATTTACTGAAATTTTTGTATGTATTGCTGATTATAACAAAAGGGAAATTATTAGGAAATTTTAGAGTGTGTCACATTTTTCAAAATTATTGTAACTACTAATATTTACAAATATGATGTCCATACTACAACCTATTGATTATCACTTGCTTATTTAATTAAGCCAGTTAGCAAAGCATGCCTCTGGGCGATAATAACAATTTTTTTTAAAAAAATGAAATTCTCACAGGAGGAGAAAACAATGTTAAGAGGTTTGAGCATCAGAATAGAAAAGTTTGAAAAGAGGTAATTGAAAAAATACAAATAAAGTTCCCAGCAGGAAGCTTGCCTGTATAGAGAAATAGGCTAGAGTCTGTTAATATGTAACTACCTTTTTATAAGAACGATCTGTTCACAGGCTCACAAATCAGACTTGGAGTTTTATTTCCAAAAAGTATAATTAGAATTCAAGAAAATGATCACTTAAGTACTACTCTGCGCATGCCACAAAACTTACTGTGCTACATTAACAAATTGCTACATTAGGCAATAGTATGTTCCAGTATAAAGAACTTCAATTTATATGTGGGAAATGAGGCTATATTTACAAATAACAGGTTACTAATTTAAAGAGTTAATACAGAAAACTTGAAAAAAATTAATTCACAGCTGTGAAGAAAGCTCAACCTTTCCCTGGAACTATCTAGTGAAGATGTACCTTCTTAATTAAAAAAAAAACAAGGAAATGAAAGGAAGGCAGTATTAAAGTCTGCACTTTAGATGCTGCTCTCTCTTCCTTGATCTGACACTGGCTTTTCTACTACGTGACCACGTCCAAGGCTTATTTTATTCTCAATAGCCTTTTTCTCTTCCATTGCTTCACTTCTCAAATGTTTTAATCTTTGTCCTTTCTTTTTTCGTCTTTTCATATCAAATTCAGTCGTTTGAGCGATGAACAGCTTGACTTAGCATATTTTTAACCAGCTGGTCTAGCACCTAGCTTGCATTGCATAGTCAGATACAACAAATGTTTATACAGAAGGTAGCTTTCATGAAAATGAAAAAAAAAGCCTGGGTATCATGCATCCTGGCTTTTTTTAGCTTTTTTTTTTTTTTAAATTCGCCATACAGAATACAAAGTTTGAATTCTTTTTAATGGCAAACAAAAATCTATTTATAGTTCAAAAAATGAACTTGTGCTGGGATAAGAACTCAAATTTAAAAATTGCAATGTGTACTTATAAGAACATGGAGAGGGCTAAAATTTTTTCAAAGCCTGCTTTTCTTGCAACATCAAGTGGAAGGTATTGCACATACTTCTCTAGATAGGAGCAACTCAATTACAGACACACTATCCTCATCATAGCAAAAGGGAAAAATACAGTAAATCAAAATGTAGGTAAGACAGCTCGCACAAAAAGTGGCCACTGAAACTTAGAGAGGGTACAGCCCTGCCCCCCCACCTTTTGACACTTCAAGAGTAATCAACTAATATATGACTGTGATGCTAAATTATCTTGGAAAAAAAAAACCTGCTCTCTTTTATCAACAAAAGGTCATGTGCTCTCCTGAGCAGTTTCCAAAGTTTTACGGAAGAATCAAATAGGAACTTATAGCCTCCGTTTTAACCACAAGGAAAGCCTTCTGTCACTTCAGAATTTACATGAGACAGAGATGCTGAATACTGTAACAGGCTGCACAAAAACATCTTTAAAAGGTGAAGAAGGGGAAGGAGAAAAATCAGCGGGGGAAGGAGAAAAATCAGCGAGGGAAGAAAGTAAGAGAATGAATGAGGAAGAGAGAAGCAGCACATGGAGAGAAAGATGCTGATCGCTCATTTCATTTCCTGTTACAGGACGCAACCCAAAAACCTCAGCACAAATCCCAGAGACTTTGTAAATCAGTTCAGTTTGGTCCGGGCTAGCACCAGGACAGCCAGCTAAGGAGACTGCAGACGCCCTGGCTACAAGCTTGTCTGACTACCGCATTTGGGGGAGCATCTTCCAAGGGGTTCACATACTGCTTAAAAGGGCAGAGTTGTACTTCTGCATATTAGGAAAAAAAAAAAAAACAAAACTGTACTCACCTTTCAAACTCCTGAGGTAAATCAGGGTCAGTAAGCATGCTGGAAAAGCTCAATTTCCCTTTGTCACAGCAGCCACCTATGATCGCTTCCAACTGAACCTGTCAAGTGAGTCCAACCCTCCTAAACCAATTGATTCTCCTCTCTCTCTCTCTCTCTCTCTCTCTCTCTCTCTCTCTCTCTCAATCTCTCACTCACTCTCTCCCTCCCTCTCTCCTTCTCTCTCTCCCTCTCCCCCCTTTCCCCTCCTCTCCCTCTCCTAGGACTCCTTGACCAGTCTCTTAAAGGGGTAGTGCACTTCCAGCAGCAGGGTCTGGCTGCTCCCCCTCGAGCGAGCTGTGGCTTCCAGGCACTTCACAACCTCAGGGTGCCCGTCCTTTCCTTCTGGTTCTCTCTCTAGCCATCGCCCAATGTGAGAAGTCAACTCATTTAACACGTCTCCGTACTCTCTCTCCTCCAAATAATAAAAGTCACACGCGCACACGCACATACGCACGCAGTATGATTTTGTAAAATACATTTGCCGCTGATTAAAAAAGAAGTGTTTATCATAATGAAACCCAGATCAAACTACATTTATTAACTAATTAAGCTAAAAAAATTAGGTGTTAGGAACGGCATTTTTACACAAAGAATTGTTATTCCTTCTCACCCCTTTCTAGGCTTTCTCCAAAGCCACACGGAAACACACACACTCACACGCACACACACACTCACACGCACACACACACTCACACACAACAATCAGGCATTGTTCTGGGGGAAGAAAAGCAACTTTGACAGATTGAAATATAGCAGAGGCCCCTTCAAGGAAACCTGTAAACAACTTGTCACTCACTCTGTCCGTCTCACTGCTAGCTCTTGCTTTCCACAAAGTGGTGCGAATGTCCTGGCAACCCAGCAAACTTTCCTTAGCTCCGAACTCCATATAACACGACGTGCAGTGTGGAGGGGAACCGGTGTCCACATGCCAAAATAACACACGCAGCCGGACAAAAATCTACAACCAAAACCCAAACCCAAAGCAAAAGATGGGGCTGACCAAGTGTCCTGTTGAGGACAGCTGCGAAGGTCAGGGGTACCAAGCATCCCCTGGTTCTGGGTTTCTTTAATTTCCTCTGCCCAGGCAGCCACAGATAACAAGTGGACAAGCTATGGCTTCACAGATCCTGAGCTGACTGGCAAGGCACAGCCTCCAGAGCAGGTCCAATTATCTAGATAAAAATCTGGCAGGCGAGGAAGGTAATCAGGTAATGTACCTTTGACATGAAGTGACAGAGGCACATACATACACACGGAGCGACACTTACACAGACATGCATGCGGAGACGGTGGCTGCCCTGTGCACCGCAGCATCTGGCCAGAGAGCCAGCACACACTCACCACCACGAGATAGTGTGCATTCTTCACACACACACACACACTCACTCACTCAGTCGCTCACACGCTCTCCACTCCTACTGGGAGGGCTCATTCTGCACAAAAGGCTAGGGAAAGAGAGGAAAAAAAGGCCTCCATTGTTGAGAAGGCAGGTCAGTTGATTAGATTTTCTGTGGAGAATTCCACGAGGAAATTCCCTTCAAAGCCGGAGTGATTAACTGGGGGCTATTCTGGAAATGGAGCAGACAATGGCTCAACAGTCTGCACAGCCAATGTCCAGGCTGGCACTGAACTCACTTCAAAAAAAAAAAAAGAAAAGCCAGACTCCCTGTTCTTTTCCACACGTCCCCCAGCCCCCTCCCCTCCTTCCAACTTCCCCTCCAATCCCTTTTATTTTGCAGCTGGACAACATTAAGGGCCTTTAAAACCACAAGGGTTGACCCCACAGCAGTTTGATTAAGTCCCACTTTTTTTTTTTCCTGGCGACAGGCAGACAGTAAGTTTACTTTTTTAGACAGACACAATGACAGACTGTACACAGATTCCGAACAGAAAAATCAATTGTTCACATTCTCATATTAGCAAATTTGTTTTTCTTTCAAAGCTTGTAATTTTTTGGACAAAGTTGATAAGAATGAAGTGCATCATTTGTGAGCTATCCTAAAAATGTATGCATCTGTGCTACCAAATCAACGTGGAATAAGATTTAAACCTGTCACTATGGAGTTAAGACATTAACAAAACACAGAATTATGACCCACCCTGAAAAAGCTGTTAACAGGGACATGGCAAAGATGACTTGGTGCTGACGTGATCTTCATTTTCAGCAGTTGGGGAAGGGGAAAAGATGTTACTCATTATTTTTATTACAGCAACAACCAATTTCTACATAGAAAAATGAGAAAATTGTTGCATTTATTTTAAACATCCATTTGGGGCCCTGGAGGGACCTATAATCTAATGCACTCTAATTGATAATGTATATAAAATTGTATTTTTCTTCTGTTAATGGTGGCCACAGGAATTGGTGTACAGTAACTATAGAGCTACATGCACTTTAAACATATTGAAATTTTTTCTAATGAGGAAAACTTGGTTTATCTTGTATCAACAGAGAAAAATGAAGAAAGAGGAAGGGTGAGTGACAGGGAGCCAGGGGAGTTGGAGTCAGGAAAAGGAGGAGGCAGGGAGGAGAGGAGCAGGGAGTGCAGGAGAAGGAGACACAGTGGCAGCACAAAGATAAAAACAAAGATAATGGCCATAGGCAAGGGTGCTGAGATCTGTATGGTCCCAGCTGCTGTCGTGCTACAGCTACTACCTCTACTTGTTTCTCAGGGGCTCTAATCCAGAAGGTCACCAGTGCAGGTAAGGAAGAGTGCTAGTCTCTGAGGCCAAGGACAGAATCCAGGAAACATGCTCAGCTCAGCATCTGTCTTGTGTTTAGTTTTCTTCTAACAGCCACTTAATATGTGCATGTACAAATGTCAAATAAACACAACAACATATAGGAAAATGCAAAATGGCTTGAAAGCTTGGATCACACCATGATGTATAAACATCCTGTACCGTCCATACCAAATTATTTCCTACCAAGAACCAGATAGAAAAATGTGTTCAGTGTAATAATGACATCCCAATAACGATGATTTGAACTAATGCAAGTCTAAGATCATAAGAAATTTGCTCACGTCAAGTAGCTCATGGATTTTACACAGGGTAGAAAGGAGTGGGTATATGCACAACCTTAACTTTCCCAGTGGTTAGACGTGGACAGGAAGAGTTTAAAGTCATACAGCTGCTTAGTAGATCATTTGTCCTCTGAAACCAGATCACTCATCACCACTGTAATATGGAATAAACTTATCCCCCAGAAATTATTGCTTAATAAAAGTTCCAAGATAGGGCTAATGTTTTATGTGACCTAAAAGGTAATTGTTATTAAAATTACATTTTTATCATTTTGTTATCATTAAGATTTTACTGTATTTGATAGTTGAACAGAATGAATAATTTTTAATATTCTGCAAAAGTTTCCTTTCATTTGAATTCTAAAATACAAATTAGCATTTCTGCCACAGTTTAGGATGTCAGCAATATGAACGATAGATCCAAAATGTTTTGCTATGCAATCATTCGATCAATCTAAGGTTTAATATTAAGTGACTGTTACTTACAAATCATTTTTATTTTATAGTAAATGTTAAAATGTTTAAATGCTTCATAATTAGCACATAATATGTGTTAAATAAATATGCAATTATCAGCTATCTGAAAAAGTGATGATGTATGCATCACCAGATTAGGACAGTAGGTTTCCTAAGAAGTGTGGATTGAGATACACCTTTACATTCATGAAACAGCTAATAACTGCTTACTAAAATGTTAATGACTTATGACAGAATTAAAGAAATATTTATAAAAAGTCAAATTATTATTAACCGCTATTATTAAGAAATTCAAATTAATTGTTTAGTATCCAAGCCTCCCAGGTTTAATATGGTAAGTAAAATTAAAATATGCAAATGAATACAAGTAGTAAAGGGAAGTTAGCTGAGCAATACTTAAAGTGATGGGTGATGTGAGTATGACCTACAAACATAGATATACCGGCCTAAATACATCTTCTGAAGTGACCAATGTGCACAGGAAATAGGAACTCTGCCAAACAACTTTGCTATCCTGAGACTGACACTTCTTTAGCAGAATTATAGAAAATGAGATGAACTTGGAAAAGTGTGCTTTTGAGCTCACCTTGTCCCCTCTGCAAACACCAGAGGGAGAGTACCACAGGCTCAAGAAACAGAAGATATGCTAGAGAGCACCGTTGAACAACTCTCCAAAAGAACACCAGGGACTTTTAAGATCATACACAAGTTATTTCCAAGTATCATCCTTTTCAGTACCGCTTTAAGCAAGCATTTCTAGTATTTGTTCCTTACTTTAGGAGGACATATTTCATTCCCTTGTTTTAGGACAGAATTGCTAAATAGCTTCTGTTTTAATAACTGACATTGAAACCTGCACTCATAGGTACAGATTACACTTCAGTATTTGAGATGCATTCTTACCATTCAGCTGCAGTTTTCACACTTCGTGAAATTTGGAAGGCTACTTTTGAGAAATAAAACTGTGAGGATTATAATTATAATGAAATCAGGACATATCAGTGTCAGGCAATACTAAAATTACCTTGACTTAAGCCGACATGAGAGGCATTAAGAGGATCCCCTCTCCATGCTACTTTGTTTTTAAAGTCCCTCCTCCCCTCCAAAAAAAAGCAAACACATAGCACTCCCTCTCCAAAAACAATAAAATAAAAAAGGGAATTCCAACCAATATACGTCTATGAGCCATTCATCAGATGCCCAGGGAGCATGTAGCTTAAAACTCTGGCTTGGTGTATACTAGTCTTGCAATGTTGGATTGCTTCAGAAAAATACCTAAGGAATTCAATAGCCTATCTTCTTCTTTAATGATCTAAAATTCAATTATTCATGTAAACATATGTGAGGGAATTATCTACAAACTCAAGGTTCTTCTACCTTCATGCTCTTCCGTTACCTGTTGGTTTGTTAGAATATATAGGCAAACTACCTTCACATTACTTATCTTTAGAACCCATTCTGCAAGAACACCTTCACCTTGGAAACTCCAGTAATGTCATTTCCAGTGATTGCTTCACTGTTTGATCTTATTATTTATCTCCTTCAGAATAACTTTAATTTTTAAATGATAACTTTTTTCTTTGAGGATTTTTTATCTATAGGAAATATTTAATACTCACCATGTCATTTAGTAGTTAAGATGGCTGTATGAGATTTGAAGCACTTTTATTCCAATTTCAAATGAGGACTGGAAAGTAGTAAGTGCAGAGATGGAGAACATGTCATCTTTCCTCTGAAGGTCTCAAAAGGCAACATGTCTCTCAGATACAGCATAAGAGCAATTCTGTGTTGACTAATAAGTACATTTTAATGCCATCTGACTGCCCAAACTGTGGACAGAGTTGTTTCAGCAACAACTGTCCAATTTTCACAAATGGCTTGATTTAAAAGTGACTCTTTATATAACAGTTATGACAGTTAAAGAATAGGATTTTATTCTCATTTATGGTGATAACAAACACCACAATTGGTACTATCCTAGTAATTTGATCCTATTTTAGGGATAATTTTGAAAGGTTCCCCTTTCTAATGTGTTTATAATTTTGTGAATCCAGGGAAAATCCATGGGCTAGTTTTCTGCTTCCCATGCAACAAGTCTGCAAATGGAATTTCTGTTTTACAAACCACTTATTTCAAGCCCAGGCATCAAAATATGGCCAACTGAATTCATGCTTTCTTTAGTTTTTTCAGTAATTATATAACCTTTTCTCATTGTAACAAGGGTGATGTCTATGGTTGTTACTTGATAAGAATGAAAAAGGACAGGAACCACCGGTTCTGGTGATTAAGATCAGGTTTTTGTTGAGTGAAGGATTCATATAACCAAGTGATGAGAAGCCATTCAAATGAGACCACACCTTTACTAAGTACTCTTGGACACCAAACTTCCTACATTGTAATTTTTCAACTTGGAAAAAAACCTGTAATTTTACCTAGAACTAAGGGCAAGTGAGAAGTAGCAAGATTTTATTGCTACAAAGTCGCTTGGCTTCATCCTTGTTAAGTAACATCTGCAAAATATTCCAGTACCCATAATTCAGAAAAGATCTCCCAACATAAGTATATATGTGATTTCTTTATGTCAACTACTCAGAACAGATATGAGACTTAAAACTTAACTAAAGTAGGAAAAGGACTTGAACCTACATACTTTTTTAACTTTATTGTCTATGTCCTATCCTTTTCTTTGTGCACTAAATGAGAGGAAAACACATCTTATTCATAGTGGATGTGGATAAGATCTATTAACAATGGTTGGTATACTTACAGCTAGACTAGCACAGGGGAAAGTATAGGTAAGGTGCAAGCCTGGAGTTCTGTGCTCTGAGAGTCCTTTTACCGCCTTGCTAACAATGCCACCTTTCCTCAGTCTTTAACAACTTAAGGAATGTCATTTCTAAGGTCACTTCCAACTCTAAACTTCTTCTATAATCTCTTCTTTGATAAATCAATTTATAATTTTCAAAATAAAATAACGAAAATGTTCACCCTCTCAGTCATATCCCACGTTTATCTTGTTTTAAAAGTTTTAAGACTAGTTCCTGCAACTGATAAATTATATTGCCTCTTTAATTTTTTTCAGTTAAATTTTATTTCATTTACTTATTTCATTTTTGGTGGTTCTGGGTTTTGAATTCAAGATCTGCTTGCTAGGTAGGCACTTGACCACTTGAGACATGCCCCCAGCCCCTTTCGCCTTAGTTTTTTTTTTTCAGATAGGGACTCATATTCTTGCCTGAACCTTGAGATCCCCCTACTTATACTAGGATTACAGGTGTGAACCACGATGCCCAGTTCATGTATTGTTTTATTCCTGGAATGGCTTTAAATCTTGATCTTCAATATCTCTGCCTCCTGAGTAGCCAGGATTACAAGTGTAAGTCACCATGCTAGCTACTGACCCTTTAAAATATAGCATAACTGTACATTCACATATCAATATGAGAAAGACAAGTTTTTCTAATTAAAGCTAACTAAGTTAAATTAAGTTAAAATGACCAGAAAAACTTAATTTGCCACTAAAAAGGGTGATGTTTTTAAAAGGACTAACTTATGACAAATTACTGTACTTCTGATTGTAAATTTTTTTGTGTTTCAATTTCAAGTCACAATTTTCATATTCTCTGAGAAGTTCAATTATATTTGCATCTAATTTAATGAAGGGATTAAAAGCAGTTTCTCACTATATATTGAACACTTCACATGTGGGATGGGACAGTGACAGGTATGCAGGGAAAAATAAAAATAGGGATTGTGCCTTTATCCAAAATTTGAAAACATCAAATGAAAAACTGAAAGGTGAACTACAAGTTTGTAATGCTAGAAATCTTGGAAGGGAAACTGCTTTCCAGAATGCCTCGTTTTTCCAATGCATTTTGTGGCACTGCGAAGAACTGCAGCCAAATATACAGCTTCTTTTTTGTTTCATGTTACTGTTAACAAAATGAGTTAATCTTCGTTTAGAAAATAATTCAATCAGATTATGCACAGGATGAAAAAGAAAAACAAAAAGTAGACATTAGTAAATGAAAGTATTCATTGATCATTTACAGAACCTTTAACTTACACTTATATTTTAAACCATCCCTACATATTCAAATTTCAATTTTAAACCATTTACTTTCACAAAAAAAAAAGACAAATTACATTGATCCAGGTATTGTGGCACAAGCCTGTAATTCCAGATACATGGGAGGCAGAGACAGGAAGATGGCAAGTTTGAGGGCAATCCAGGCAAAGCCAGAGGCAATACCCCGTCTCAAAAACAAAAGGATTGGGAGTGTAGTTCAAGTGATAGAGCACTTGCCTAGCATGCACAAGGACTGAGGTTCACTCCCAAACATCTCCCCAAAAACGTAAATTGTCCTGAAGTTGAATAACTCTAGGTGACAAATGGCATATTACAATTTTTTAAAACACCTACATATTAATTGATTTAAAGAAATCATAGATCTGTAATAACTAATGTTTAATTTTAAACCTTGCATAAAGTCTAAGCATAGGTTAAAAGACTAACCATTTGTGAAATATTTGCCAACATTCTGAGCACATCTCCAGAAAGTAAAGCTAAAAATCTGAGGTCATCAATGCTCTTCATAATACAGGAGCCAACTTCCAATTTCCTCAGTCTCTCCATAGGTGGGTCATTATGCGTGATCTTATGAACAAGTAACTTAATAAACATTGTTCGGCTCATAGAGCCTGAATTTTGCGAAGCATATTGTGAGAAAAAAAAGAGAGCACACATAAAGATTTTTCTAAGCATCTTTCTTGGGCTGAGCCCTGTGATAAAAGATGGAGGCTCCAAGTCAATTTTTATTAAAAATAGAATTATGACTCTGGCCAGGACATGGGCAATATTGCTTGTTTCATGATTATCAAGTTTTTACTAACTAGATAGCAATGATTTCCCTAAAGTTATGCTTCTTTAATTTTTCCCAACAAATTTAGGGAAAGTATTGGACAAGAATTAGCTGGCTTCTGATTTCACAACAACCAAGAGGGAGAAAGACAATTTGAACCTAAGTTGATTACAAATGGACTTCCTATTAAACTCTACAAGAGAGCTACTTTACTTCCAAAGCTTATCTGCAGTACAAGTGAAAATGATAAAAGGCTCATTTTGGGAAACAAAATCCTGTGTGAAGTTTAGGGAAACAAACTTCTGTCCCAAATAACATGACCAATGTCTGAACTTTAAGATTTTAAAATTTGCTTCTTATGTACTTAATAAATACGTATTAGAGAATCAATTGAAAACACCCAGAAGCACTATGAGAATACAGAACTACACAGGGAAACAAAAGTAATATGTTGAAATCAATAGTTTTCATATATATGATAATACCCAGTTATTAGGGATAATGGGGAAAAGACCCCATTAGCATTGGGAACACAAAAGATAGAATATCTAAGGGCAAATTCATTCATACACAAAACCTGTTTGAAGAAAACTTTGAGAAAATATGGAAAGTCATACAAAGCTCCTGGAGAGATAGCGTAATACTGATACCTTAAAATATGAATTCTTCCTAAATTAATCTATAAATAATAGTGAGCTCAAAAATAAATACCAACATATGTTCAAAGAACCAGATGAGCTCATTCAAAAGTTTTATGAAAAAATAAACAAGGGTAATCAGAAAATCACTGAAAAAAATAAGAATGAAGGGTTAGCTTACAATAAAAGATAAATAAAGAATATGTAGTATTATGACGAAAAGCTTGTCATATGAATGAATTGAAAAAGCAATGGAATAGAGGGAAGGTAGAGAGAAGAACCCAAAGTCACTCTTTTCCAGTCATAAACAATATAGATGGCATTCAGGTAATGCTGTTTGAGTACCTCATGATTAGTATGAACAGGAATTTAAGTCCAAATTGACCTAATATTTACATGTAAAGAATAAAACCATAAATTATCAGAAAGGAACATAAGCAAACTCAATTGTATTTTTGGAGAAGAGAAAAGGATTATTAACACTGGATAAAAATCCAGAAGCAATAAAACAAAAGATTAATAAATCCATCAACATAAACACCAAAAACTTTGAAATGAAAAAGTTGCCATAAAAATAAACAGATACTCAACAATTACCATATCCAAGGAAAGGGCTACCATCTAAGATAAATAACGAGCTCTTTAAACCAATAAGAGAAAGGTCAGCAACCCAATAGTAAAACAGCAAATAATATAAACTGTCAAAAAAAAAAAAAAGAAAATAGAAAGTCTTCTTAAACAGAAAAAGATGTCCAATGTCTTTCACTGTAATGAAAACGTAATTTTCAACGACAATGTGATAACCATCAGCTTGGCAAAAAAAACAAAACTCTGATGAACAGTGTAGTGTATTAGACTATATTATTCAATCATAAGTAATTGGTTCTCTCCTTGCACTACATTCCTGCAGATGGAGTTTACTTCCTATCCCACTGACTTTGTCTTAGACATGCTGTTTGCTTTGGGCAATGCAACACGGAACTTTTTACATGAATGTTTGATTTGACACAACCACCTTTGTGGATTTGCCTTTGACCATGAAAACAGCATTTGCGAGGCAGGGACTAGTTCATCAGCCTAGGTTTTAGAATTAGAAAAGCCTTGGAGTTAAAAGAAACTAACCCAGTCCAATCAAGTCAATATGCAAGTGACCCACAGACAACCCAAAACCTGCATTCAACATATGCAAGAAAAATGTTGCCATCCCCAAAGAGAGTGGGGCTGTTTGTTAACACAGCAAAAGCTTACCAAACACACAGACTGTTTTTAACTTCTGGAAGAGGCACCCTTGTATATTACTAGTTGAAATGTACATTGATACAAAACTATGGGCAGCAATTTAGAAATAGCCAACAAAATTATAAATGCTACTTCATTTCTGGTAATTTATGTTGGAAATATGCCTTTCCATGTCCATAATGTTATAAATTCAAAGTGAGTCACTGTATGGTGGCCTGCAATAGCAAAAGGTTAGTGAAAACCTCAAGGCCCACCAATAAGGATGCAACAACAACATGGAATACCATATAGCTATACATCTATTACTTTTTTAAAAGTTAGGTATTCATATATTGAATTATTAAATATACATCTACTTAAGCTAAAGACTCCCCAGTGATTGTCTACCAACTATACACAATGTTTCTTAAATTCAGTTACCAGAACCCAGACAGGAGTGTTCTCTGAGACTTGTGAAAAGTTTTTAATATTAGAAATTACTTTATCTGTTAGAAAGCCCAAATCCACAATTTAAAAGATAATTTGCATAGAATATAGTTTCAGTTTTTGAGACAAATGTTTAACCAGGGTTCAAATAACCAGTGAATATTTTCTTGCGAATATATAGATTTGGGGGTAGACTTAGTTTGAGAGACAAGAATTGCTGTTTGTAAATCCAAACTCCTCAGTGTACCATATATAACTCTTAATGACTGGGCCTGACTTCCTTACCCACCATCTTCTCTCCCTATGTGCAAAGAACTTCATGCTCAAACTGCACCAGACTGGTATAGCTGGTGGCCCACAGCCTGTTCTGTAGTTTTTTCTCTCTATGACTTTGTCTGAACTATACCTTACTCCTGGAATATCTTCAACACACCTTCCTCCCACCTTATCAGGCTAATTTCTACTCATCTTTAAGGAATTATTGCAGGATCAGTCCTTACTAGAATCCTCTCCTCATCTGTCACTGTCATTGTTTCAGAATATTCAACAGAACATGAGTTCCCACCACTCAACTGTAGGCCCTATAAAGCTTGTCTTTCCCATTACTGTGGCCTCAACATCATCTCATAACATTGAACCACCATGCATTCTCTACCTAAAGAAAACACCAGAGGAGGCTGTGACTCTAAGCTTGTGCATACTGGTATTGCTAGACCACTGCATCTCAAACTTAGGACACGATTGCCCACCTTCAGCTTTACATCCAACTTAAGCTTCACTTCCTCAAAGAAACTTGGCACAGACATGGATTAAAATACAAGAAATAGCATGGTGGAGTGTGAAATTGAAGAACATTCATGTTATCAATAGAAATTTGAAGTTAGGGCCTTTGGGTAGGAAAACTGATTTTATGCTAATGGTAGAATACCTTGTATAGGTCTGTATCACATTGACATTAATGAAAATATGACAGAAAAAGTAGATTTTTTTATAAGTATAAAAACTATGTGATAAAGTCAAACAAAACACTAAATTAAAAAGAATAAAATTTCAAGAAAGAACAAACACCAAGAAATAAAAACTAAAGAGGCCTATTTAAGAAGAAATTAATTAGGGCAGTTAGGTAGTCACTGGCGAGAGAAACTTTCAAAAGACCAGGAGAAGAGTTCTTCTCAGGCAAAATGGAGCCATAAATTCTAATTCTAAAGCCCTCTATCACCCCTCCACTCCCTGTACACACACACACACACACACACACACACACACACACACACACATATACACACACATGCACATGCATTTCATTGCTTTTCTATAAGACTTGAAAAATAACATAGTAATTGCATTAAAAAAAAAGAAATGCACCAACTAAAGGCATACTCCAAGAAAACATATACCAGTAACAGAAAAAAAATGCTTAAATTAAAAAAATGTGTAAAAAATTTGAGGAAAAATAATGGTCAAGTTTTCCTTGCATAACATAATAGATCTCTCTATTACTTTCATAAGAGCAACAAGCTCTCAAATCCAACTGCCATTCCACTTTTCCATGTGGCCAGATGCTATTTTGGCAATTAGGTAGTCACTGCCATTTTGATTGCATTTACAGTGATCAATTGCCCACTGCTGTCTTTTTCTTCTACTAGAGTGATTTGAATCTTAGATTTGATCTAAAAATATTCCATTTATATCTCTTTGTTGACAGGTTTTCCTGTTGCTTTATTTCAAGGTCCTGCAGAAATCATTAGTGACATTATGCCAAGGGCTGAACCTCCCAGCAACCTGAGCATTTTGATTCACTCACAAAGAAACCCACAATTCACTAAAAGAAAATGCAATAATGATCCTCTCCAATTAAAACTTAAATCAAATGGAGAGAAATCTAATGATTTCCCTTTTTCATTTTGGTATTCTGGAAGCATAGCAAAGAAACAATAAACACCACATGTGTTAAAGATGTCCAACTTTGGAGGTTCAAGGAAAGCAAGCAAATGATTTAGAAGGAAACTGCAATGTTACATAAAAGACATTTTAATAAATGCATCTAAGTATTAAAAATGGGAAAGCAACCTCTAAACCATATTTAAATCAATTCTTAGCCCAAACAATTAGGAATCTGTTTTACAAACATCCTGATGAAATATAGGAAAGGTTGCTTGAGCATAAAACTCTTCATGAAGACTTCAGATGAAGTATCATTTGTGTTGTATCACTTCAAAAATAATAAATTTATCTTATTTCTAGATCTCTGTATTTCCTGTCAATTACATATTGGCATGCTTCTCTGTTACATGTATGCAGTTCTGGCTCTATACTTACAGTTTAAAAAATTATAAAAGTAGATATGTATTCGAGGAATTGCCTTTGATCCTTGAACCTGACACATCCAAATAAGAGCAAATTTCAATATCAGGGAGGGATATTGAATCTGACTTTAGAGAACTTTCAAGGATATGTTCAACAGGATTACAACTGCATTATCCTGGATGTATTATGCATGCATGCCTGAATGAATGGAATATAAAAAGTTAGAAGCTGCTGACTTTTTATTCAGTGGAGAATTTTTGCACTAGAGATGTACACTGTTTTAAAATAAACACTCTGAGAATGGAACCAGGCTTGGAATAAGCTAGATATAGCTAGTTAACAAAAATTTAAGCAGTAGTTTTCAAACTTTTTAGCCTTGGAATACTGTCATGAAGACAAAATAACAATACATTTAGAAAGAAAAGAAGTATTAAAGAATAAAGGTGAGTTGGGGGAGGAGGGCTTGCAGCAGAGTTGGAGTGGAAGAGTATTCTACCAAATCTCTCTCTCTCTCTCTCTCTCTCTCTCTCTCTCTGAAGCACAGTTTGAAAAGTTCTAAATTGATACAGAAACAAATACGTGAGTAATTAATAAGATTTAAAAGAATTACAAATAGCTGTTCCATATTTTATAACACCTGCCATAAAATGTCTTAATTATTGCCCCTTTCCCTATATTATTATAGTTTTCACTATCCCAACATACTACAGGACTGTAATAGTGACTATATTTCATATTTCCCACAATTCACACTTATTCCTCAGAACTGACATTTAACAAACCCCCTTTATTTACTTTGCATCTACTTCCTGGGGCAAAAAAAACACATGCCAAAGACACCATGTTATGTCTTTTTGACAACTATACAGTTGTTCTGTTAGCACTGGAGTATCATACCAGTGCAGGATGTCCACAGCTACATGTTCCCTAGCATAATAAACTCCTAAAAAATGTCAGGTGTTCAAATGTGTAAACTGCAGGACAAAAATGAGTGCTTCCTCAAGTGTTTACTATACTCTTTATTATTGGTATTTTTAAAAGTAATAGCCCAGGTAATTTAGTAAAACCACCTCAGTGTTTTCTTACCACTTGAAGCACATCAAATAGAGCAAAATTGGATTAGACTATTTTAAAATTTAAAAATGTATTTTCGACCAGAGGAATTTATAAAATTTAAAATATATTCCCATATTTCCATGAACTATGGAACGAGTCTCTTTGACACTGAGCCATAGTGCCAGTTACCCAGCAGGTTGATTTTGCTTTAGCAAAGATCTAAATTGAAGAAGCAGCCACTAGAGGGTCACTCAGGACCAGTACCACAGCCAGAATGCTCCAGGCAGCCCCTGCATGACTCCGACACCCCTCGCAGAACTCCCAGCAGCCCCCGCGTGACTCCCGGCAGCCCCCGCGTGACTCCCAGCAGCCCCCGCGTGACTCCCAGCAGCCCCCGCGTGACTCCCGGCAGCCCCCGCGTGACTCCCGGCTGCCCCCGCGGCACTGCAAAAGGCAGCGATGCTCTGAAGGACATCTATGTCAACATTTCAAGACCATGTGTCCTGTGCTCAATGTCATCTACTGCGAAGAACATGGGGTCTCCTGAGGGCAGTACTGCTGTCAACTGCTCTCCCTGCCAAGAGTCCACAGAACCTGCCCCATTCGGAGTCCGGAAAGGAAGTTGGGGCATCGGTAGTAGCTGGAACACTGAGAACGGCCATCTCCAGCTGCACGCACCGCAAGGCTGCACTGCCATGTTGGAGGTAAAGGGTGATGGTTCTGCGCACAACACAAGGCTGAGCCATGGAGGACCCAGAGCGTTAGACCAGGGTCCGGTCTTCCCTCATCAACACCAACCACTGCAGACATTGCGGGGGACCTTGGAGATGGACTGTCATATCCATTACTCCATGCGATTTGTGTGTTATTCAGCATTTCTACGAAGCAGCATAAGCTGCCCTTCCTAGGGAAACAGCTCTGAGGTGAAGGGTCTGAGTGCAGGAAGATGGGATGAAACTTCAACTTCATGCCCCCTGCCACCACTACATTTCCTCCAGGGGTAAAAAAAAAAACAAGTGAATACATCAAGAGGTTTGTTCAAGTAAATAAATGGTCAGAACTGGGAAAGAACACGTTTGTTTCTATTTAGGCAGAAAGTAAAAGGCAGGACATCGTTTGAGAGGAAATTATGTCACCATAAACATCTAACTAATAAGTTTTATAATGAGATGAAAATAAATACCTAAAAATTAAGTTGATTTAAATTGAATACTTATTTGGCCAGAAGTGAGATTAAAGAAATGCAATGAGGAAAAATTTACTCAACTACCCAGCACAGTTAAATTTTCTTAATTTAATTAGTAAATGGGTTGATTTCTGAACATTATCACTTTATGTACAATACCAGTCAGGCAGGTCAAACTTTATAATATGCCTAGTAAGTACTGATGCCTCTCAGTTTACAAAGCTCATGTCATGATAAGCCCATCTAAACTTGAAAATATGCTAAGTCAAAAATGCATTTACTTTTCCTAACTAAATGAGCATAACTTAGCAACACAGTTCACTGCAGGGTACCAGTTGTTTACCTTCCTGGTCACGTGGCTCACTAGTTGCTGTGGTTTGCTGCTGCCCAGCATTCTGCAAGAGAGTATTGTACAGCATAATGCTAGCCTGGGAAAAGATCAAAATTCAAAGTACAATGTCTACTGAATGTGTATTGCTTTTGGCACCATCATAAAGTTGAAAAATCCACAGTGGAACCATCATGAGTTAGAGACCATGTGTACATAGTTAGCTGTAATAGATATGTATGGAGTTACATACTAAAATTGCAGAAACAATACATCGAATAAAAACAAACATTTGTTATGTCAATTCAAAGAACTCAGGTTTAAGTTCTAGTTCTGGCCTATAACCTTTCACCCTCAGTTGCCTTTGTAAATTTGGGGATGGATAACAATATTTAAGATTGCAATAAAAATGAAAAATACTTTATAAATTCTGCAAGGCAATATAAGTGTTAGGAATTATTACTGCCAATAAAGTATTTTTACAAACTTAAGAAAGTAACTTCAGTGTATAAAATAAGTCACACAAATTTCTATGTAAAATGACCTCTTTCAATAATACTGCTCTTCGTCCCAGTGATTATTTTTTCCTCTCTAGTGAATGATGTTGAAAAGAGCAGTAAGATGTTTTCTAAGCTGTATGTTTCACCCTTAGTCAATTATTTTCAGATTGATTGTTGCATACAATGCACGCTGTAAGAAAAGAAACAAAAACACCTGAAATGAGCTTTTAAATGTTATGGTTTTTTAACATTTCATTTGTTATACAATTTATATGATGTATACCATAAGCATGTACACTGTATAAAGAAATGAATTTGAAAAGTCAACACTAGGTGGGTCCATAGTAATGAGCTGAACATTTTAAGTTGTAATGTGAGAAATATCTCTGTCTAAAATAGATGCACTCCAGTGTGAAGAGCCAGTTGAAACAGAAAAATGAAAAGCTGAATTGGTATTTCAAAAGGCATTTTAAATTACATAAATAGGCAATAAAATAAGGAAACATGTAAAATATTTAAATCTAGTGATTTAGTTTGGGCAAAAATGTTTTTTTTCATAAAATTATGTGGACTATATAATATTTTGTAAAAATAAGAAGTAGATATAAAATCCACACATTATCTAGAATCACAGTTCCTCAGATCACTGATTTTTCTGAATAAAAGTAATAATTTAAAAATATTCTTATGGTTTCATAATAATTTTAAATCACTAAATATCATAAACTATATCTTAAATAGCTACATTTTGCCAGACACTGGTGGCTCACAACTATAATCCTAGTTTCAGATGGCAGAGATCAGGAGGATCGTGGTTCAAAGCCAGCATTTGAGACCTTATCTTGAAAATATCCAACACAAAAAAAGTGTTGGTGAAGTTTCTCAAGTGGTAGAGCACCTACCTAGCAAGTGTGAGGCCCTGAGTTCAAACCCCAGTACCACAAGGAAAAAACCCTACATTTTATCTTTAAATACAAACTTGTAGGATGGTTGGAAATATAAATAATAAAATACTTTTTGAGTACAAGAGGATGGAGGCTTAGAAAGACTTATTTTGGCAGTACTGGAATTGACCCAGAAATGGAAAAGAGATTGCTTCTTATCGCTGCACAAACAACCTCAAACTCTCAGCTGATTCATCTGTTTTTCTAAAACATGTTCACCGAGATATAGTTCAAATTCCATCCAGTTCACCCATGTAAGATGTATAAATAAATGGTTTTTGGTAAATGGAATGACTAAAATTTTGCTTACATGTATCATATAATTTATTGTCCTATGTGTTCAGTTCAGTGACAATAATTCCATTCATGATGTTGTACAGCCAGCACTACTTCTTATTACCAGTGCATTTTCATCATCCCTAACAGAAACTCTGTCACCATTAAGCAACCCTGTCTTCTCTTCCCCCTACCTCTTGCTAACATCTAATCTGAGTTTATCTACCTATTTAATCATTACCTATTTCATATAAGTGAAATAAATAAATCAAACAGCATTTGTCTTTTGGTTTCTGGTGTAAAGTTTTCAAGGGTCCTCTATAGTGTGGCACGTATTGTTACATATTTAGACGATAATGAGTACTCATTATTTTTTCCATTTCGTCCAAAAATAATACAGGCTGTAGAAGAAACACATTTATAAAAGGAGTATACTCAAAATAAGTTGTCAAAATTTTACTGCCACACTCATCTCTCCCCTCAATAAGTAGTGAAGCCTTAAAAGAGCATCCCCAAATAAAAGAGCGATAAAATCGTACTGTTTTGGTTAAAGGATAGGGAAAGATCACAAGACCTGCCAGGAGGACCTTACTCCGAAAGTCTCTCCATGGCACGGCAGAAAAGATTAGTGGTATCAGTTGAGCATTTGGAGCCAGAAACTGAGCACAGACTCTTTAGGGTAATTCACATTAAAAACTAAAAAGCTAAGCCCTTGAAAATATCCTAAAGAGATTCCTAAATTTTATCTTTTTTCTATCCATTTTATATTTTCAAAATGATGTGTTTCTAATTGACAAATAGTAAGCATGCATGGGATAAAATGTAATGTTTTTATTCTATGTATACGTTGTGGAACGATTAAGTCAAGTCATCACCTCACCAATTTACAATTAATTACAGTGAGAATGTTAAAAATCTATTAGTAACTGAAATATACAATAAATTATTAATGTATTTGTCATGAAGTGTAATAAATCACTAATACCTGTTTCTTCAATCTAACTGAATCTTTGTACCATTTAATCAAAGCTCTCCTTTCTATCTCTTTCTCCTTCAGTCCCAGAATCTGGAAACCACCTTTTTATTCTTTGTTTCTACATGATTAACTTTCCTTTAGATTTTTTCATATAAATGAGATCAGATAATATTTGTCTTTCTGTGTCTGGCTTATTTGACTTAGCATAATGTCCCTCACGTCCATTCGTGTTGTCGCAAATGACAGAATTTCCTTCTTTTTCAAGGGTTTATGCTGTCTACTCTGTATATACTCTACATTATCTTTTATCCATTCATTCGTTGAAGGACACTTATTTTTTAATACCTTGGCTATTCTGAATAACATTGCACTTAACATGGGAGTGCAGGTATCTCTTTGACATGCTGATTTCAATCCTTTTTTTCTTTTTATATTTTTATTGCAATTACTGACAGTATTATTGTTTACTTTAGGTGACCCAGACAAGTTTGCCATTCTATTCTAAATAAAAGATTAAAAAGTCACATAGATATAATCTAATTATATTACCTGGTGAAGGGATTATGACAAAAAGAAAGAATAGGCATAGGTAAATTCATAACCATGTACTTTCCTTTTATGACCTGGATTAAGATCTTCATACAGTTAGATCAGTCTGTGGTTCTCTATAACCACAGGTGACTAAGCAGCAATCACTGGAAGATACAGTAAACGACAGAATCAATCATTGTGGAAGATGATAGACAATTCATGGGATCATACTTTTAAAATGAATGGATTGATACAGAAGAGGGAAAATGATTAGGGATGAAATTTTTGTTATATGAAAATTAAGTTTTAATCGCCAAAAAGAAAAAATAAAAATGAGAAGAAAATTTAAAAAGAAAAATGTAAGCTGGGTATATTGGTGCATGCCTGGAATCCCAACACTTAGGAGGCTGAGACATGAAGTTTTCCAGGTTGAGAGCAGCCTGGGTTGAATAATGAGTTTCAGGCCACCCTGAGCTATATATGAGACCTTATCTCAAAAAAGCAACAAAAAGGAAGAAAAAAATGTTAAATGTATAATGGAAAAGAAAAAACATTAAGAAATATTATAGATATGTTGGAGAAAAAGCTCCAGTAAACCTTTGGTAAGTTAAAAATATCCTGTAAATTGAAAACGCACTTAATACACCTTACCTGCTGAACACACATCATGTAAGAACATCGTGCACAGAAGAGTATTAGTCATTTCCCCTCACCATGGTGTGGCTACCCCAGAGTAGGAACTGCATACTGCTATCCCAGGAAAAGATCACAACTCAGAGTTTGAAGTGTGGTTTCTACTGATTGTATATGGCTTTTCCACCATTGTAAAGTTGAAAAATTACAAAATTCTAAGTTGAATAGCAAACATTGAGGACTTGCATAAAATGTATTTTCCTTTATAAGAATAAGTTATAGGCATTTTATATTCCTAGTCATTAGAGATAGTCATGTAGCCTAATAAAGAAAATGTTAAGATATTCTATTTCAAATGAAAAGTCGACCAAAAAAATCTCAAAATGTTGCACAGCTAATGAATGAACATCAACCTATAAATCTTTTATTGCTTTCAGATTTAGAACTCGAGACAACAAAATAGTGAAACCAGACATATTTCTTAAAATGAATCAACATGTAATTTTATACATATTGCATTACTTTATATGTACTATTATTTATATTATTATGTAAGACTAGAAATCCCCTGACTATGAGTAGATTTGGATAATAAAGTGAATATTACTTGGGATGTGACATGGAAGTCCACCAATCACTTGAAGGTTGATTTAACTGTCACAAGAGTCGGTAAACTATCTCTGTCATAATAATATTGTATGGAGTCTCTTTAATATGCCTGGGGTATATGAAGAAAAGTAACCCACCATTAGACCTTTTCATGGACATTGTACATGCTGTCAACATAGTATGTGTTTAAAAAATAAAACACAATGCCAACTTTTATAAAAGAACAAGAAAACAAAAATCCATTGATGTACAGGAAGTGATGTACGAAATGGGAAAAGCAGACCATTAGAAGTAAACATGGAAATGCAGGAAAGGAATAAGAAGGAAATGGGTAGAAAAAGGGAAGTCCGATTTTTTTAAGATGGGTCTTCTCTCTAAACATATTAAAATGCCCTATTTTATTTGACTAAACTTTTTTATGTATTTAAGTTCATTCATTATACACTGTGAAATATCACTGAGTTCATCTGTGGATACAATCTATTTAGGGATGGGAAGTAGGACCCTGGGAAAGTAAGATTTGTACTGGAAGACTCATCTGTAATTGGTCATGAGTTCATTTGGTCTAAGTCCATTTCTTCCAAAATTTCATGAGGTCATCAACCCAATGCTTGGAGACAGTTCACAGGTGGGTAGTGAGGGGAAATAATTTTGGAATTTGAAGCACTGTAATAATGATGTCATGCTACTTCATTCTCTTCCCAGCTCGCAGCCTACAATGAAGTAGAGGAAAAGGAAAGCAGTGCAGGTTACATGCCTCTAATCTGAAAATCCCAAATTTGAAATGCACCAAAATCTGAAACTTCTGAGCACCAACAGGATGCCATGTGGAAAATTCCGCACCTGAACTCATGCACCAGATCACAGTTGAAATGAAGGCGCACTAAAAATATTGTATAAAATTATCTTCAGGCTATATGTATAAATTGTGTATGAAACATAAATGACTTTCCCATATAGCCTTAAAGCCCATTTGTTTATGCAAATATTTCCAAATCTGAAACAAAAATGAGAAATCTGAAACACTTCTGACTGCAAGCATTTCAGATAAGGCCCTCACCTTGGCTACTAGAAAACAGTAAACATGCATAAAAGAACTTTGAAACTATAGAAAACAAGATTGACCTGATTATTTCATACAGGTCCCCTCTGCGCCTTACAGAGGAAAAAAGAAATGCTTTCACGTCCCTCTTGAGCCAGTGCCACTTTAACCTGTTACAACTGTAGTCCACATATTAACTTGTGGGTGAAATATTCTTTTTCTTTGGCTGGCACCGTTTGTCAAATACAATTCATAACTATTTCTGTAGGAAATGTGTTGTGAATTCTAAATTCCAAACAAACTACTTGAAACAACCTGTTCACAAGTTTGGGACAGCTTGCACACTATATGCTTTGGGTTTAAGAAGTTAAATGACACCTTATTGGATAAAAATTCATTATGACATGTGATTCATATAACTATTATTAATCTTCAATAAATTCTGCTGAAGTACCAGAGGTGTGCTAAAATTTAACTTAAATCTCAGCTAATTTTTCCTGGTAAATTGCCAAGAGCAGATTGACTCACGATATTTTCAGTGTCCAAAAATTTGTCTTTCAGTCACAAAAAATGCCGTGTTGCATACTTCAGCACTTATGTCTTCATCTTAAATAAAAATGAAGTCTAAACATAGGCAATACCAAAAGCAAACCAATCAAAAATATTAATGCTTGAAACTGCTTCTGATTTATTTTTAATACAGGAATTAAAATCTTGGAGTTAATAACAGGAAGCCTAGGCAATATTACCTATGCATAAAAACTAAAACCTGGGACAACAGAAGTGATATGAAGCTTCCCAACATAATCCAAGACTACAAAAGTGATACCAAGCTTCCCAAAATACCATCACCTGTTACTGATATTACCATGTTCTAATATATTCAGTGTCCTTTGAAATCATTAGCCAGTTCTTCACAATACATGTTGGAAACAATGCGAAATATTTTCTATCTAATTGACAAGGAATTCATTGCCTTTATCATAAATCCATCTAGAGGCAAGCCGATGAAAACACAGATGTTTCTCCACTCAGTTATGTACCTAGCTCTAAATTATCTTGCTTATTTGAAATTTAAGACTGGTCAACACTAATCAGAAGTTCTTGTCTGATTTTTGCACCTCCATATATGAATTAAATATATGTTGTCACATACTCTACTTAATGATTCATAACCTTTAGAAACTATTAAAGTTAAATATTTACTTTATCATCTCTGCCATTCTCTCTTATTATGATTTTAAATATATTTTCCTTAGTTCTACTAGTTACTGCCTTTCTGAATTTAAATAGTATACTTAAAGTTTTTAACATACCAGTTAAAGCAGTATCTACTTATTCCCTCCTATGAAACACAAGGTAATTAGTAATCATCCCCCCTCCCTTCAATAAAATTTTAGCCATAATTTTATATTATGAAGTTTGTTATTCATATTTTGTCACCTTATCCATATTTTCTGTTTTGTCAACCTATAGGAGCACTGCATGTTGATTTTAAATATGTAAATTAGCCTAGTAATAAGCAAAGGTAATCTTAGATCCTCGCTTTTGCTGCCTTTTTTGAAGGTGAACGTAGCAAGTGTCATAATTCCCTCATTCTCTTTCTTCCTTCCTCCTCTTGGTGTGGGCATGCTTAGCTTCTGTTAGTACCTGTATTTCACATATTTCTTTTCTAAGATTCCTTTGTTTTGCTGGTGGACCACTTGAGTAACTTTTTTCATATTGGGAGAGTAAATAGTAAGCAAATTAAATTATGGCATGACTAAAAGTATATTTTGTAGAATATCAATTACGATTAAATATCTTTTACCTTCTAATTTTGAACACATTGCTTCGTTTTCTTTGAGTAGTTACTGCATTTAATGAATCGATATCCACAATATTTGAATTTCTTTAAATATAATATTCCCTCATTTCTAGTTTTTGGAGCACAAAGTTGTAAAATCTCAGCACATTGTGTTAAGATGTAGAAATAGTCTTATGCCTTGTTTATGAAATGACTACCATGGGTATAAAGAATTCTGGTGCATACTTAGTGAAACATTTCAAAACACTTTAATTCTAATAATTTCTATTTTGTGGTTGTCTTATTCCATGCCAAAATGATAATACTTCTGGTCTCTTCCCATTTGACACTTCAGACAGAAAGATAAGGGACACATTGCTTTATCTCCTTGTTTCTCCTTTAGCATTTCTTGAGGAATCTTATCTTTTTTCCTCCCTCTGCCTCAGGGAACCACATGGCCCCTCAGCCACCCCTTGGCCCAAGAATCAGTACCCACAGCAATAGACCTTCCTATGAGAGGCCAAGCTGGGGAACACCTGGGCAAGACTTGGCAACAGCTCGGGCTATTTAAGCAGCAGCTTCCAGTTCTATGTCCAGAAGCATGGTATAGAAAATCTGGTGATGGGGTCTTGGGTCTGAGTGGGAGTAGAACTTCGGTTCCACACATGTTCTCTTTGTGGAGTAGGAAAGTACCATGGTGAGAATGGGTAACACAGAATCCTCTAAATGCCCTGGCAACTAAGCCTGCCAGTCTGAAGCATTTCACCTCCAAATTGTATCTGTGTACTAATGCCATGGCATCTGTATTTAAAATTAGAAAGACAGTGTTCTGCCCTCTGGTTTCCATCAGTGATGGGGCATTTGAACAGACTGTGGGGAGCCTCAGGGTGGCGTCAGCACCTCTGCTTCCCTCTAAGCATAGGTCTTCCTGTGTCAACCTCCAACCTTGACTGGACAGCTCCAAAGCTCAAAAGCATGCTTTTGAATGAATTATGTAAAAGGTGAATAATCACAAGGTCAAAAGATTGGTCTTTGAAGGTCATGTCTCCTATCTGAGGTTGCAAAGGGGGGAGGAGGTTTTCTTATCTGCAAAATTAGCAGTAGGGTTAGATGAGTTGGGATGTTCCTTCCTGAATTGAAATTTCATGATTATTGACTAAGTAATTGAATATCAGAAAGGCATAAGTGTGAAATCATTCACTAAATGCACTCAAACCTTATTAATTCACGATTATAATAAATTGTAAGTCCATGAAAACTGAATATACAAAACGTTACGGCAGAATGGAATGTTCATTAAAAAAATAAATTATATATATATATATATATACACACACACATATACACATATACACACACATATATGGATTCCTATGGAATGGATGGTAACCAATAAAAATTTACAAATCAGATCTCTCTTGTGTCCTAATTTATCAGTCAAATTATTTTATAGAGAATAGGAAAGTTATTTTTGAGATAAAAGCTAATAATACTGTCTTTTAAGTGTATTTGAAGACAAAGCACATTAAAACATAAAGTGAACAAAAAGGAAAATTTAAATATAGTTCAATATGCAGCTTGGGAAATTCCAGAAACAGCAAAATTATAAACTGTTTTTAGTTCTAAAAGCAGAGTTCTAGAGGAACAACAACCCCTCCTTTGACTTCTTTCAGTAGTTCATTCCTCTCTGTATGTTTTAGGTATTTTATGACTGGTTCATTTGGTGAGTAAGTTTTTACTAAAAACCTCTTCTATGCCAGTAATGTGCTAAGCATCAAAAATAAACTGATGTGCAAGACACAATCTTTGCCTTAAAGCAGCTTATAGAACTTGAGGAACAGGTGAAAAGATTATTTCAGTGTGCTGTAGTTAAGTGCTACAGTAGGAGGAAGTATAGACCAAAAGGCCTACAGGAGCACAAAGCATCATTGGAGAAAGGGTTCACTCACTCTCAGATAACTTAAGAAGAACTTTCTAGGAAAGGAACTTCTAAACTGAAGCGAAGGTCTGGGTGAGTCAGACACCCATGAAGGGGTACAAGCACTGGTTGGTGGAAGAGGGTCAGCAAGCTTACTGCACAAGTACCATGTGCTCACAATTTTAAAAGAAAGACTTGTAGTCATTCTGGGAAGCAACAGAGTGTAAAAGAAAGACCAGATTACCAAACACAGACAAGCAGCAAAGAGTGATAAGAGGGAGATGTATGATCTGGTTCCTAATGTCAATATCTGACATGGGAAATAGGAATTATTGGAATGAGTGGACAGTTGACAATGATAACATAAGAGTAACTTTGAAACTACAGATTTACAGGATGTGGCACTAGGTGCTTAGATTGGACTATACTATAAATCTAGCAGATCAAAGTTTGGAATGTTGAGAAACAAGTAGTCATTTAACAGCTGTTCTTTGTAAATATGTATTTAAAAGCTCTTCAGAATCGTTTGTTCATTCAAGTATTTGAAGCATCCTCTCTGCAAGCTCAAACAAACAAAAAAAGATTTACATCATTTTTATTTTGCTAGAAAGTGTAAAACATTTTAAAAATATTTTAAAAATAGTTATATATCTAAATTGGGGAGCCTGAGTGATTAGGTTTTTACTGTATGCTTTATTGTATACATTTCTTTCTCTAACTGATAAGAAGTTGAAATGCATAGTATAAGAAGACAGCTTAAAGTTGGTAATTCGGATACGTTGGTCAAGTTCATCCAGGTTCTCTCATGGTACACAACCTAAAGAATCTGCACAATAATGAGAAGAAGAACATGAAACAAAATTGAAACCCCACTGTTAAGTACAAAGACCTCATGGATCCACAGAGAAGAAAAAGTTTCTGAGAAGAAAAAGTTTCTGAGATGAAAAGTATATTAATTTCATATTAACTGCCGTACCAAGTCGCCACAAATTTATAAGCTAAAACCACATAAATTTATTATTCTCAAAGTCAGAAGTCCAAAATGGGTTTCACAGAACTCAAACCAAAGTAGTGGTATGTCTGCATTTCTTTCTGGAGACTTAAAGAGAATTCATATTTTGCCTTTTCATGCTTCTTGACGTTGCCCAAATTACTTGGCTTATGACTAAATTTAAAGGCAGCATTGGTTAGGTTGACTTGTTCTAAGAACACCATCTTTCTGCCTCCATTTTCTACATTCAGGGAGCCTTCTGATTACATTTGGGCCCAGTATGGATAATACGAGATGCCTCTTTATTTAAGATCAACTGATGAGAGCTTAGTTTAATGTGCAACTTTAATTTCCTTTCGCTATGTAATATAACTATTAACATAGTCACAGATGTTGGGATTAAGATGTAGATATCTTAGTCTGCCTGTTAGAGACAGTGTCAGAGTGAGCAAAATTCAATTCATCTTTAACCAACATTGTACATTAACTATATTTTTCTCTTAGAGCTCTTTAGAAATTAGAACTCTTTATTTTTCAAAGTAAAGGGATTTAAATTTCTTTAAAAAGAAATTATCCTTAACATTTACAATATGAATGTCAGGGACTTATAATGGAAGTATTCAGGTTTGCTACATAAGATGCTAATTACCCTTATTTGACCATAACATATCATATGCATATAACTGTACTTTATTTCTGACTAGAGGTATTTGGTTAGAATTCCATATTAGATGTTTGTGGAATCTCAAAGAAGACAAGACAAATATCTTTGTCCTCATGAAGTTTGCAGAGGGAAGATCTAAATACACATATATAAAACGGGAAACTTTGAACAAGGACTTCTCGTCACTTTACGTACTCATCAAATACAAATCACTGTAAATATTACTAAGATCAATCAATTTAGTGTGATAATTAGCAATAATAAAAATTGGACTTTACTATTTGAATCATAATACAGTATTAAAAGAAAAATGCCAGGAGCCGGTGGCTGAAGCCTGTAATCCTAGCTATTTAGGAGGCAGAGATCAGGAGGATCGCAGTTGAGAGACTGCCTAGACAAACAGTTCAATGGGGTGATTCATTAGTCTATATAGATAGTGAAATAAAATGCAGCCCATCAACCAACATATCTACATGGTACTAAACAACTCATTTGAATGACTTTTTATTTCATAAACACGAATGATTTTTTTCATGGAAGTGAAAGAGCATGGTAGTGTCTAGTAGGGATGGTACCAGATTTTCAGGGTACATAAGGATGCTTCCTTTCAAGGTTAGAGGGTCGCAATCTTCATTAATGCTCCTTAGTAGATCTGTATTCCAGACTTTATCAAGTTAGGCAATCTTATTCCTTAGACTTCATTCTCTTCCAGAAAAAAAAATAGCTTAAAATTCTACTTTAAATTTCACTTCTTTTTGTGCTAATCAAAGACTCATTTTAAAATCACTTTTCCCTATTTTTTTTAGAAAATACTTATTCTTTTCCCTCAACTAAAATATGTCCTAGAGGTCAGTTCATTAATAGATTTTACTTCTTATGACAGTTAATAATATCAGCTATTGATTTAACATGTTTAATTGAAGGTTCACTAAGTGTCAATACTCTTCTAGAGCATGTGGATATAGTGGGAAAAGAGATAGGCACTAAGAAACCAAAAAAAGCAAAATCAATAAGGCAGAGAAAACACCAAATGGTGATAACTACTAAGCGTAGAATTACAGTGAATGATGTGGTCAACAGCAACTGTCTTGTGCGATCAGAGAATGGCTTCTCTCACAGGAAGAGACTTAAGCTGAGCTTTGGATGACAAGGAGGAACAGCCATGCAAAGACTAGTAGAGGTATACATACTCCACTTGATCAGTAAATGCAATGAACGTCAACACAAATTTGGTGTGTCTGGGAAACAGAATATCAGCAGTGCTGGAGCACAGCAGACACACAGGGTAGAAGGACAATAGTACAAACTGGTCTTAGAGAGGCAGCCACAACCCCATGGTGAATGATTTCTGAAAACCATGGTAAAAAAGAAGGTGGAAGTTCACTGAAGGTGGAAGTTCATTGAAGGTGTTAAAATCAGAAGACAATATTATTGAAAATACAGTATGAAAAGATCATCCTGGCTGCTGTTAAGAGGGACTACAGACCACAAGGTGAAAACATGGAAGTAGAGAAGTAAACTTAAGATTTTATTACATTCCCAGTAATGCAAAAGGAAATAATTTGGGGCTGGGCACGATGATTTTGGCTGTCATTTCATCTGCTCAGGAGAGACAGAGGAAAGTGAATATAAATTTGAGGTCAGACCAGGCAAAGTTAGCATGAAACCCTACCTGAAAATAAAACTAAAAAGCAAAAGGACTGGGGCCATGGTCAGGTGGTAGAGCACTTGTCTAACATGCACAAGGCCCCAATTTTAATCCCTACTACTGCAATAAATAAATTAATTTAATTACAGTAATCCCAGTGAGACAGTCTGACTATAATAATGTAACTGAAATGAAGAAAACTGACTGGCTTTGCATTAACTTTTTGGTAGTACAAAGACTTCAGTGACTGGTAATGGATGCAAAAAGGATATGAATCAATAACTCAGTTTTTTGAACTGAGAAAGAAGTTGGGAGATCATGCCATCTGCAGTAATGAGCAAGACAAACAGGGGACAGATGTGTGGGGAAAATGAAGAATTCTACTTGGCTATCTGAAAAGTGAGATGCTTACCAGAAAGGTTGATGGCAAAATCAAGTGCTCAGTTAAATATACAAATCTGGATATTCCAGGGAGAGAGTTGAATTGGCAATAAAAACTGAAGAGTCATCAGCCGATGGTCAGTTTTTGGTGCAAGAGACAGAAAAAGTTCATACAGGAAGAGTAAATTGGTATGAGGAGAGCCTGGGACTTAAGCAAGACTCAGAGAAGCCTGAGCAGAAAGGAGTAGTCAGCAAAGCCTGGAACAACCTGTTGGCACTAGCAATAGTGGGGTAAGGAAATTAATGTCTACTACATTCAATATTTTAGACTCTGTGTCTATGATCAATCGTAAGTATTTGATAGTGGTGTGGGAGAGAGAACCAAGAAGGATCCAATGAAGGAAGACCACAAATTAGCAAGCTCTATTTAATGTGACTCTGATTTCCTTAGAAGTCAGGTATTCAACTAAAATTATTATTTAAAATCAAAGTAGGACTTCCAAGGCAGTCATCAGAGTAAGAGAAGTAATATTCAAAAGAATCTGGATTCAGTAGAGACTGATGGGTGAGAGACTAGGGAAGAATTTGGGAATGAAGTTTTCTAAGACCCTAAGTACAAGTCTAGTTTGAGCAAGAAAGTTAGAGCCTCCTCTATACTACATCATGGAAAATTGTTCACATTAAATTCCTGGAGTCGTGCTCACATAGCACACAACATGAATAGTGCTTCCTACATACACACTGCTCAGTTTAAAGTCTTGAATAGGAAGTTTTGATTTTAGATCTGGGATATTTCTGAGCGACAACCGGAACAGAATTTGGTCATGGCTGAATTGTTTAGTAATAGAGTTTAGAATATTAAATGGACAATTTATTATCATTAAATTTATCCAAGAAGGAGGCAAGCAAACTCATAACCAATTACATATGTTATAGGCTGATTACGTGAATGTTTGTGTCTCTCCAAAATTCATGTTGAATGAAACTCAACCTCCCAATGTGATGGCAATAGGAGGTGACTTTTGGGAGGTGGGTTCACCTAGATGAGGCTATGAGAGTGGAACCGTCATAAAATATCTATACTTTTCTTTACAGGAGTCACTGCTTTCTGCTCTCCAGCATGTGAGGATACAACCAGCAGTGAGTCATCAAGAATACTTAAGAGGCTCTAGCCAGGACCCAGCCATGATGGCTTACTAACCTCAGACTTCCAGACTCAGAACTGAGAAAATAAATCCTGTGGTTAACAAGCAACCCTGTATATAGCAGTTTCTTATAGCAGACAAAAACAGCATATCTATTAATGTATTGAGAGACAGAGAAAGGCAGACAGACACAGAAGAGAGAGAAAGAAGAACAAAAGAAAGAAGAAAGAGGAAGGAAGAAGGAAGGAAAGAAGTAAGGAAGGAAGGAAAAAAGAAGGAAGGAAGGAAGGAAAAAGAGAAGGAAAGAAAAAATTGGTTAGCAGTATGACTCAGTGCTTAAGTACTTGCTTAGAATTCATGAGGACCTGGGTTTGATCCTCTCCCCATGGGAAAATGTCAGAATTGGCTCAACTTTAGAAGACAAAACAAAGAAATAAAAGGAATCAGAAGGGCTGGGCAGAGTGGCTCAAGGGATATCATACCTGACTATCAAGTATGAGGCCCTGAGTTCAAACCTTAGTACTGCCAAAATAAAAGAAAAAAAAAACTTGTTTAAACGTAAATTAACTAGATTTGCAAGTATTCAAAAAGACAGCATCATTAAATAACAGCACTATAACTGTAAGGATAAAAAAGAAGAGGAAGAAAAAGAAGAGAGAGATGGTGAGAAGGAAGACAAAAAGAAAAAAAGAAAGGAAGAAAAATGTGGACAGGTCCACAAAAGTTACTCCATTTCATACTGGAGAGCACGACGCACAAGACAGAGCATCCTGTTCTCTTGTCCACAGGCTAGAGAGCTCAGCCAACTTGAAAGGAAAACAATAAGCAATTCACACTTCTTATACATTGAAAACAATAAACATATGAGCTAGCTGATCAATAAAAGAATTTCAATCTTAAGCAGATTTCACAGTGACACAAACACTTAGTCCAAGTCACTTCCTTTTAAATATAGAAAGTAAATATAAGAAAGAATAGAACTTTAGTACATCAAAATATTAACACTGAAAACAAAACGAACTCCACATAGACATTTTGGTAGCTACCTTCATGTTAGTATGAAAATATACAAGTAGAATGAGTGACCAAACCCATTGCTTACATTTTCAATGAGAGCAGCAAAGCAAGAAAGTATGGTCAGATCAGACAAGGTTCATAACTGTCACCGTCACAACTTCATCTCATCATGAAATAAGCGTGGTAGGAAAGGGAAGAAATGAAGAATGAATAGTAATGGTGAAATCGAAGGAATTACTATTTGAATTTTCCTTATCTAATAATTTTCAAATTTTAAAGAATATTAATAAATTAGACCATTTGTTATATAAATGCCTAGATAATCTACATTTCCCCCTAATGTGTGTATGAACATGTAGAGTCAGATAGTATATCCATATATGTGCTTTACCTAAATGTAAACATACAGATATTTTTGCCCTAAATAATTCCCATCTGAAGGGAATCATATGGCCAATATTGTTTTCTCTGCAATTTTTCCTAACTCACACATGAGCATGGTGGGGCAGGGCTATGGGTGTGAAGGAGGAAGAGAGACAGAAATCTCTAAATGTTTGAGTCTTTCTTTCCTGAACGTTGGGTAACACATTCACATTAGGGTCACAGGCAAGGTCTACTCACTCATCACCCAAACTTTTCTAGACAGAGATGGAGAGGTTGAAGTGGGGGTTTATTAGATGACATTCATCTCCTGTGTCCCCTCTTCAGTGGCTGACAATCCGATGGGCAAAATGTCTACAAGTAGATTACAAAGCAGCACAAATCTCAACAGTATAAAAATATATCTATTACCCCAGTGTGTCCTTAATCAGTCCTGATGAGGACTGACTATGATTTAACCTGAGATCTGCCAAGAATATTTTCTTCCAAGAAGTCCCTGGTGTTTCCAAGCACAGCCCGTGCTGAAATACATTATAAGCTCCAAAATGAACAGAACGTTAGAAACTAACAAGATTTGTGAGAGTCTTTTGGCAAATGTGAAAACAATTAGTGTCTATTAAGGTTTTTATTAGTTACATGGTAAATGAAACACAGGATATGATATATAAATATATCAATTTGATATTCAGCAAAAAAAATTATGAATGTGAGAGCTGGGCATGGTAAATCACACTTGTAATCCCAGAACTTGGGAGACTGAGGCACAAGATTGTGATTTCAAAGCCAGCCTAGATTACATAACAACAATCTGTCTTTAAAAACTAAAAAGAAGCCAGGTGCTGGTGGCTCACACCTGTAATTCTAGCTACTCAGTAGGCAGAGATTAGAAGAATTGAGGTTCAAAACTAACCTGGGCAAAAAGTTCTTGAGACCCTGTCTAGAAAAAACCCATCACTACACTGGTGAAGTGGCTCAAGGTGTAAGCTCTGAGCTCAAACCCCAGTACTGCAAAAAAAAATAAAGATTATGAAAGAATATAAATATTGATGAAACATCAATGTTTATGAGAAAGAAAGAAGAGAGAGGAAAGAATGGGGGTGGGGTGGGAGAAACCAAAATGAACTCGTCATTACTTTTTATTTGCTCACCTGGGCCAACTGGGACAGAATCCTGGATATAGGTACATGTTCAAGTAAACACAAAACTGGACATTTTACTCCCTAAAAATCTATTCTAAGTGTGAGTCTCCATCATTGTCACATAGCTACTGGCACCATGACAACTTGTTCAGAACAATATAAAGTCTGTTATTTTAGCCATTCTTATCCTCAGATGTTATAACTTCCTTGAGTATTCATAGAGCAGTCAGCCTGACTTCTTTAAACAAGCAAGCATGACTGTATCCCTCCAGCATCATGTATCTTGGATAAAAACTGAAAGGAGACGTACTGTCAACCACCCTACATCCCTCTCCAGTCTGATCTGGTCTCATGCTCCCTTTCACTCTGCCACAGTCATGTGAGTCTTCACATAGGGCTGTGAATTTGCCTCATTCCTCCTGCCATGCGATTGTGCAAGTGCTGTCTTCTCTATTGAGATGTTCTTTCTGCCTTTTCATCACTGAATTAACTCCTGAACATCCTTCAGATCTGAACTCAAACATCCCCTTCAGAAACACTTGCCTTGACCCCTGGGCTCAGTCATAGGCCTTTATTACAGGTGATCACAACTCTGCTCCAAGATCAAGGCAACAGGAGCATTTGTATTCATTTGTATTTATATATATATATAATATATATATTTTATATATATAATATATATTATATATACACATTAGAATGAAAATCTATGACTAAAAAGATCATTATTACTTCTTACAATCATGTTTTTAGGGCCAATAGAACACTTAGTACTTATTAGATACATAAAAAATATTATTTGAATAAATGAATGAATAAGGTATAACACTCACTATCTTCTTTATCTCTATGGTTTATGCCAGAAAGTGAAAGTATATTACCAAAGAATAATTATGTCACAACCTGTTATCAGCTCTTCAGGAAATTATCTTCTTTTGTGGTTTTCAAAGAACTGAAAGTATTGGGAGATAGTCCACACCCTGCTGTTAAAACAGATAAACAAACAAAAAGCATGCTTAAACAAGAAATACATTCACATTAATAATTTACAGTTATTAATATCTTGATAATGTCAAATTACTACAGCTATAATGTCAAGAAGAAAAGGGATAAGTGTGTCTTCAAAAATGAAAGAAGAATAATAATGTTGGCTGCTTGAGTTCCAGAAAGGTCAGAACTTGTTTTACAATTCTCACTCTGAGGATAGTGACAGCATTAAAAGTTAACTCTTCTCATGGTTGTGACACACTACCTACAACAATTTTCTACTTATGGGTGCCAACATGGACACTTTCAGTGGTGGGTTACAGCCTCTCAGTGGAACAAAGTCCAATGTGAAACTTTAGCAATGGAAGTTCTTTTAATATGACTTTTCTTAGGAAGTATGTCAGTTCACATTATGAAATACAAACATATAAATGTAGAGAGAATTTTATTTATTAAATAGTTTTGGTTATGTGAATGAGTCATTTAATTCTATCCTTATTTGTTAGACTTGGATTATTAGCTGTTTGGGTATATTGAATGAAGGCAAGGAAAATCAGGACATGAATGAGACCATGTAACATGTAGTAGAAGACATGACACACAGAGTAAAAGCCACTAAACTTAAATTCCAGAACCCTGAGATCTGGTTCTTAAATTGTTCTGTGATTCTAGTTCAAAATTTGAAGAAGAAACAAATACTCAACATTATTGGTCATTATAGAAATGCAGATCAAAACCACAATAAGATACTGTCTTACAACTCATAGGATAAGCATAATAATAAAAAGTGAGAAATTCATGTTGGTGAGTATGTGGGGAAATTTGAAGAGTTTTTAGGTTGTTGTTGGGAATGCAAAATGGGAGAGCCACTGCAGAAAACAGTATGATGGTTCCTCACAAAGTTAGACTTAGAAGCATATAGCTATCTCATTATAGGCATATAGACAAAGGAATTGAAGATAGGTACTCAAACTTTTTTACAAAAACATTCAGACCAACATTATTCACAATAGACAAAGCATGGAAAGAACCCAAATTTCCACCAACAGATGTGTAGATAAACACAATATAACGTTAGGTAGCTATAGAAAGGAATGAAGTGCCATTGTAAGCCACCATGTAGATGAATTTTGAAGCCAATATGCTAAGTGAAAGAATCCAGGCACAAACGTTCACATATTGTTTCATTTTATTTATATAAATCACAAAGAAGAGGTAAATTCAAAGGACAAAAGCAGATATGATTGCCAGGGTTCAGGGATCTTGGAAATAGGGAAGTTTGGGGGTGATTAAAATGTTTTGGAAATATACAGATGGGATGGCTGCACAACACTGTAAATCATTATGTATCTGAATTGTACACTACTAAATTTTATGTCATGTGACATAGAAAAACCTGAAGAGCCTTTCTCAATAGCCAGGTGAATAACTCAGCAAATCTTTTCTACACAAAGCAATGATAAAACTATCAAAACCATTTCAGAATACTACAGTTCTATTCAATAAAAATAAGTAAGCCTTAGAAAATAAGTGGGAGTCTATGGCATTTTATTCTGGGTGGTTTCTTCCTCCCCTCCCAGCCCCAGGTTTTCACTACTGCTTTTGTACTAGGACACTGCAAGCAACAAGGACAACAGCTTTCCTACAAGACAGAAGAAAAGATCTGAGCAGAGCTTGAAGGGGGCCATGCCAGGAAGCATTGTCAGAGACAACAGAAATCTCGGGTGGCAAACAATCAGGGAAAGCCAGTATAGAAGCTAGCCTGAGGCTACAGAACCTCTTGGGATAAGCAAGGGAGTGGCCAAGAGTGAGAATAGTGGGCTGTGGGTTGGCAATAATGAAGGAAAACAGGATAAAAATGGCTGAAGTAGATCAAGCAAAAATAAAAACTACCTAAAAAACAAAAACTCTGAAGTTGAAAAAAAATATGAAATGAAAGGGAAATTTTAAAAATTAGGGAAAGAGATAAATACTAGATTTGAGTGATCAAAAGAAAAATATTTAAATTTGATATAAGTTAATAGAGATGATGCCATTGTAAGAGAAGGGAGGGCAGGGGGAAGAATGAAAAAAACCTTAAAAACCTTAGACTTACAGGAAAACTCTCAGTACACCAGCATACACAGAAAAGGAATTTCAGAGAGAAGAGAAAAGGTGAGGGGGGGGGTGGATGAAAATGTTCTTAAAGTAATAATAACCAGAAACTTGCTGGAAAAGATTACTACAGAACCAAGAGGTTCAACAACTTTCAGTATGACACACAGACGACAACCATGTATAGAAATACAAAAACATAAAAACATTAAGCTGTTGAAAGCTAAAGACCACGAGTAAAATTTAAAATTAGTGAGAGAAAAACGACATTGCTTAGAAGGAAACTGCATTGAGGTTAACAGCAGATTTATTAACAGACACAATAAAGGCCAGAGGCAGTGGGATAGGATGTGCACAAAGGTAAATGGAAAACATTGCACCAGGCATGCCTTTGCTTTCCTTAAGTGACTCAGAAGACAACTGTATACTACATAATCTCACTTGTATGTATAATCCAAAGGATTTGAGCACAAAGAAGAAAACAACAGTATTTACTGGGGATCAAGTAGATAGGTGAAACGTAGGTTGATATTGGCCAAAGGGTATAAAAACCTTTGCAGCTATAAGACCTGGACTACAGTATCCTGACAAGACTCCATAATAATATTTTCCATACTGGAAATTTGCTAAGAGAATGGATATTAAGTATTCTTAAACACATACAAAACTACATGATATAACTTGCTATAATCTCATATTGTTCAGTTTCATGGTGTAATCATTTCACAATATACTTTTTATTTTCAGAGAGACTGGGGTGTGAACTCAGGGGCTGGCACTTGCTAAGCAGGAGCTCTACCCCTTGATGCATGCCCCCAGACTTACACTGTACACTTTGAATGTATACAGCTTTTAAAAGCTGAAAAGTAATAAAATCGAAGTAAGTGATAAATAAATAACTGAATAGATAAACAAGCAAGACTTTTAGCTTTTAGTCTTAAAAGACAGAAAATCACATAAGCTATAATTGTGATACTATCCTATAATCAAATGCTAGGAGAAAAAATCAACTGTTATTCAAGAATTTTGTAGCCAGCAAAACTATCCTTCAAAAATAAAGGACTAAAATTATTTCCAGATGAATAAAGAATGGCAATATTAATGGCTGGTATACCTTTCTTATAAGAAATACTATAGAAAATCCCCTCAGCTAAAAGCAAATGACAACAGATAAGGCTGTATAAAGGAACAAAGAGTACCACAAAGACAGTACATAGTATAAACAAGTGTATCTTTTCATATCATGTCTTATCAGGTTTATGAAATCAATTTCATAATGATTACAAAACGGTATTGCTGAACTCACAACCTATGAAGATGTCTCTTATTTATGAATATGTTTGGGTATATCATATAAACATATGTTACATAAGGTATTATATTTGTGTATTATATATTATATATAAATATTGTATAAATGTTGAATAAAAGCTTAAAAGGAGATAGGGAATAGAGGTATAATGGGGCAGGAAAATTGAAGCAATGGTAGCTTTAATACACAGGAAGAAATGAAGAGCAACAGAAAAGGAAATTGTGTGGGTTGGTATGAAAAGTCTATGTTCTTCTTCTTCTTCTGCTACACTTCTTTATTAAGTATAAAATTATATGAATCAATAATTATAACACTGCATAACATACATGAATGTGATGTTTTTCATAACAACAGCACAAGAAACAGAGAGGATTAGATTATACTGGAGCAAAGTCTCTATATAGTATAAAAATTGAAAAAAAAATTCACACCTGAACTAGATTATGGTAATTAAGAGCCCATACTGCAAAGTCATGATGCATGGTGGTGTACTCCTGTAATCTCAGCACTAGGAAGCTGGGGCAGAGGGAACACGAGTTCCAGTCCAGCCTGAGCTGCTTGGAAAGACGCTGACTCACAAAACAAATAAACAAACAAGAAAATGCACTGGCATTTTGCAGGAAAGTAACTTAGAATTGGCCAGTAAGCAAGAAAAATGCTCAATCCTATAAGAAATAGAAACATGATTTAAGAACAATAATAAAACTTTTAAACAATAATCAAAAAGACTACCAATATCTAGGTTTGGTGAGGATGAGAAGCAGTGGGAACAGCACCTCAGTACCAGTGAAAGTGCACACAGTCCTGACCCTTTTGGGAGCAGCTGGGTTATGTCTGGCAAGGCTTACAGCCCATACCTGGGTTCCAGTTTCAGGTCTGCATCACACTGAAGGGCACCAGCATGCTGCACTCACCACATTGATTCCCTTAGCTGGCCCATGGCCATGTCTATCCCTAGTCACCTCCAGTGTGCCATGTAAATGTCATAATTTTCCAGAAATGTCATTGTATTAGAAAAGTCTGGAACCTTTCCAGAGACTGTCCTATGGCTAACCAGGTGACAAGTACAAGTATCAATAGCAGTACATTGTAATAGCTTAAGGCTCAAAATTACCCATATCTCCATCAGTGGAGAAATGGCTAAGAATTGCTAGCCACAGTGCTAACTGTGACATTAAATGAACCATAGCTTCATGCATCAAAAAATGTATAATGTATTCTTTCAACACCACTAACAAAATAAATATATCATCTGAGTATATGTATAGTGAGCAAAACTACTTAAAATAGAAACTATCACAAAGAATGTAATAAAGGGGGAACAAATGACCAAATGTAAGCTATGTAAAAAACAAATGGCAAAATAATAGTTGTAAGTCTGACACATAATAATTACATTAAATATAAATGCATGAAACACTATGATCAAAAGGCAGAGATTATAAGGAAAGAATTTAAGGGGTTTAATCATATGCTTGGTTAAAAGTAAATGGAATAAAAAGATGTACCAAGGAAACAGAAGTCATAAGGGAGATATACAAAAATTAACAAGAATGTAGAAGACTTGAAAACTACTATCAACGCCTGACCCAACTGATCCTCTATGATCTACAATATTTGTAATGATTTTGAAAAATGTGAAATCAGACAAATAATGTGTTTTGATCAAAGTGGGTATCAATTAGATAACAACAGAGAGGAGATATAGGAAATTAATCAACATTAGAAATTACAAGACATATGCTTAATTAACCTATAGGTCAAAAATCACAAAGAATATTAGAAAACTGTATGAGCAAAACAAAACATTTATAAGATACAGCTAATGCAGTGATTAAGGCAAATATAAATTTAAATACAATAGACAGTGTAAAGGTGTCAAGTTAATGACTGAAGTTTAATCTTAGAAAGTAGGAAAAGAAGAGTAAACTAACTCAGCATTTAGGTAGCAGAAAAATAGGAAAGATTACAGTGGAAATCAGCAAAACAGAAAAGAAAAAAAACATGAGAAAAAATCAATGAAAGCTCAGTTGGTTCTGTAAAAAGATCAATAAAATTGACAAACTTTCAGCTAGACTAACCAGGAAGAAGAGTGAAAAGACACATATTACCAACATCAAGGAAGAAAGCAGAAACATCACTACTGACCTTACAGAAATTCAGATTATAAAGGCATTCAAGGAAAAACATGACAACAAAATTAGACAACCTATATGAAATGGAAAGTTTTCTAAAAATATCCAAGTTATCAAAAAATATCTGAATCACTATAATTATCTAAAATTTGTCATTGAGAATCTTCCCGCAAAATAAAGCCCAGCTTCAGATGGCTGCACTGGTGGATTCTGTCATTCAGAGAAGAGCCAAAACTCTTCCTGAGCATCAATCAAGATGGAGGACAACAGGTGACTTCTTTCGTGAAGCCAATGTTAATGAGGTACAAAGTCAGACGAAATCATCACCAGGAAACAAAGCTACAGACCATTATTTATCATGTATATAGGTACAAAAATATTCAACATATATTAGCAAACTCACCCAGCAAATGTGGAAAGAATCATACATCCTAAGTGTAATTTATCCCAAGATACAGGAGTGGTTTAATGTCTTAACTTAAATTATTACAATATGCTATTTTAGAACTAATAACAAAAAACATGCCCATCACAATGGATGCAGAAAAGTACTTGACTAAATTCAACACGATATGTTCCAAAGAAATTCTCAATCAACAGGAACAGAAGAAAATTTGGTAAGCACTTAAGAAACATCTACAAAAAACTGTAGGTAATACTGAACCTGATAATGAAAGATGGATGCTTTCATCCTACAATCATGAGCAAGAACAGAATGAGCGCTCTCATGATTTCCACTTCAGATTCTGCCGTAGGTTCTAGCCAGTGCAGAGTTAAGAAAAACCTAAAAATTTTTACTCACAATGTCTCTAAATACAGAAGATTGACAAAACCTGCAAAACTAATGAATGAGTTCAGCAAGATTGCCAAATACAAGATCAATACACAAAAGTCAATTACATTTCTTACAGAAGCAATTAATAACCAAAAATGAACACAAGAAAATTATCTCACTCACAATAGCATCCAAAAGAATAGAAAATGAAGAAATAATGCTAAGAAAAATGTAACGCTTGCACACTGAAAACTGAAACATTGCAGGGAGAAATTAAAGAACTAAGTAATGGAAAGATATTCCACGTTCGTTGTGGGAAGATTAGATGTTAAAATGGAATTTCTCTCCAAATTTATTTACACTTTAACAAAATCTCTATAAAAATGTCAGAAGGGGTTTTGGCAGGAATTTGCAAGCTGATTTTACAATTTATAAGGAAATTCAAAGAACAGAGAAGAGCAAAAAGAAAGAAAGAAAAGAACTGAAGGACACAGACCTCTTTATTCCAAAACATAGCGTAAAGAGACAGTACTGCAGACAGTGTAGTTAGCCACCCTGGAAAAACTGTGGCAGATTAATAGCGTTACACATAAATTTACCATAAAACCTAGCAATTCTACTAGATACTCAGCCCAAGAGATGAAAATATATGCACACACAGAGTTGAATGTGAATGTCAGAGCAACACTATTCATGAGAGTAAAAAAGAAAAACATGAAACAAATAAAAAAGAAAAATCCAGGTTCTCATCAATGGGTTAGAATACAAATTAACCGTTTCTGCATACAATGGTATATTAGTCATCAATATAAAGTAATGAATGTCTGATGCATGCTAAAACTTGAAGCTATCAAGGAAATATCCTACACAAAAGGAGCTAACCTCAAAAGATCAAATATGGTACGATTGCAGTTATAGGAGATGCCTAAAAGAAAAATCTGTAGAGAAACAAAGTAGACAACTGGCTGCCTAGACCTGGAGATAGGAAAGAGACTGAGTAAGAAAGGGCATGGAGGAGTAAGTGATGAAAATGTCCTTCATTTGAGTAGTGATGTTGGTTACACAGCTCTACAAATTTACTTAAAAGAAGAGAACTTTGAAGTATGCAATGAAGCTCTTAGAAATGACTGGAGAAGAGAACTTTGACTGACGCTTGATGTTACTGCAAAAGACACATGTAATATAGACAATGTTTCAGTAACGTGTCCTG
The DNA here is from genome assembly GCF_047511655.1 of Castor canadensis. Classification (NCBI taxonomy): domain Eukaryota; kingdom Metazoa; phylum Chordata; class Mammalia; order Rodentia; family Castoridae; genus Castor; species Castor canadensis. Next base: position 20,322,928 of record NC_133391.1, on the reverse strand, counting down.
ATTTTCTTTCCCAATACTTAACGTCAAATTCATGTTGATAATGCAGTGCTGTGTGGTACATCTGGCTCCATTCGAACTTTTTGCCTCGAGCCTGTGCATCTGCAATTGCCTCTCTCTGCCATGTGTTTCCAGAATTAGTGTGGCATATCTATGGTCCATTCTTTCACTCCATTAAGTTCTCAGATCAATTGCCACCCTGTGGAAGAAGACTTTATCTAAGAGAGGTCTTCACTTACTACTCATCCTCTTCAGTTTATTTTTCCTTCCTATATTTCTTTAGAATCTATTTTTAAATAACACAAGCCCTTGAACAATAATATCTGGCCCATACTAGCAGCACAGTAACTATTTGTTAAATGAATGAATGAAGGCAAAGATGCCACTATCACCAAAAATAAAAAAAAAAACCCACAGAACTTGAAAGTATCATTTAGAAAGCCTTTTTTAAAAATATAATTAAAATATGCATTTGTTGTCTTGGTTCTGCCATAAGTTATCAACCCTTGAAACTGTTTACACTTATTTCAAAAAATTTCATATGGAACAGAATATAAAGGAAAAAAATCTTGGAAATTGAATTGCTTGGGCACTTTATTTGCACCTGGAATAGTTTTTGCATTGATACCCATTCTGGATTCATTCCTTTAGCTAGGTTTATGACTGGCTGATTTGAATAGGCCACTAATGTCAAAGGCTTTTGTAGTAATCATCAATGGGAAAAAATTATTATCCTTACCCAGACAGTGAATAGGAGAGCTTTTGTCAGAGCATCCGGTGGTCACTCTTAGGAACATAAAGAGAATCCTCATCTTTTCATCAGGATAGTACAACAGAAAGAATATTAAAATAGGAGATTGCCTTGAAAAAGATGGTAAGAGAATTCTTTTCATAGACTATCTCATTAATGACTTCATGATCAAGGCTGAGATGTTAGAACAAAAAGCTGGGAAATATGAGTAACAAAATACATTTCCCGTTTTTGTCCTTACTTGTGTAGTCAGTCCCATTATCACACATTCAGGGATTCTCACTGCCTCCTCACTGCCTTCTAAGAGAATAGCGAACTTTCCTCTCACTTTTGGTAGGTTTGGAAGGAGGAATTGAACATAACTTGCTCAGTTTCTTTCTCTTCTTCTTGACAGCTAGATGCTAGCAAGAATCACCAATTCTGCTTGTGATCTGTTCCTGGAAGAGGAGACCCACCCCTGTCCACCTCTCCCACGACTGGGGAAGAAAATATGTCTAGTCCTGGCTCTGAGTATTAGCAAGAGTCCCTGGCTACAATCTTTGGTATCACCTCTATCAGTGAAAGAGATAATCTTTTTGCCCTCCCCTGTCTTATTCTTTTGTATCACGGCTAATTTAAAAAATAAAAGTCAGGCACAGATTGTTTACTAGTCTTCCTCAGCAGTAGCTAAAGGAATAGAAGCAGTAAGAATTAGGAAGTATGTAAAGCCTTACTTTTCTAAATTATTTTGTAATGTGTCAGATTCCTTACTTCCTAAATGATCTTGGAAAGCCTTCCTAATTAAATGGAAGGAATAAGCAGAAAAAAAGCATCTCTTCTTTGGTGTAAACCCTTTTGATATCTAAGTATAGGTGCCACCCAATAAACTTGAAATGATTACAGAGAGAAATAACTATGGAGAACAGAAAATATCTGAAATAAAAGACTAAGATGGGTCAGAAAATATCTGAAATAAAAGACTAAGATGGGTCTTTTCCAGTCTACTAATTTAGGGACAGTTTGATGCACACCATTTGCAATGACAGGAGTAAAGAATGGATGAAAAATGGAGGAAGCTACTCCTACCAAAACACTTTTACAGATTTTTGGTGCACATTCTGCAAATAAACAGCTACTCTAAAATAAAGGACCCATAGTATCAGTTATTATCATTGTCAATCAGAGAATGAAAGCATTCTACAATGGGCCTGACAGAACCAACTATTATGATTGTTTCTGCAATGTTAGAAATATGTAAATGAAGATACTTCATGAAGGTTTTTGACACAACAGGTTTAACAGATAGGGCCTAATTAAGTCAGTCAATGGAATTAAATTACCAGGAGGAATGGAAGGACATCCTAAATGCAGAGCTCAGATGAAATCTGTCCATAACATTTTTGAGATCAAGTTCAAACTAAAAAAAAAAAAAAATCCAAGCTCTTAATTCCCTGCGATTATTTCTTTAAAATATTGACTCTTCATTTTTAATATTAAGTAGAAAAATATAAACAATAAAATACATCATTTTCAAGGGTGTACTTTAAATACTCACAATTTAATAACTTGTAGGTAAATTTCTATGTTTTAAAGTTCTTTTCTCAAATTAGCATATGGCTAAGGCTTGATAGGGTGGCTGGTGACTCCTCTCCAAAGATGGTTCACTAATGACCCAAGCCTCTCCTTTACTTGGGGGTCTGGACCTGGGGCTTTTCTTTTTGACCAAAGAACATAGTAGAAGTGCTGCTGCATAAGTTCTGAAGAAGGTACTTCAGTCCCCACTCCCTGGTATTTTCTTAGCTTCCTTCAACCTTCCACATGGGATTCCATTCCTGCAGGAATGGCGTTGTGTTCATGTATTTCTTTACAATGAAAGAACAAAATTCATGGAATAACAACCGTGTGCTAGAAACTGTTCTATTTATCATCCTTCAAAATATGTATCAAAATTTTCAAAGCCAAGATAAGATTGCAGTATTTTGCCACTCTTTCCACTAGGATATAAGTCCATGGGAACAGAGGTCTTCATTAGTTTTGTTTGTTAATTTATCTCAAGATGTAACCCTAAAACTATGTTTGGCTCATACAGGTGCACAATAAAGATGTGTTGAATGAAGGACTGAAAGGTGCTTTGGACCAAATCTGAAAAGGAAGCAACTAACAGTAGCACAATGCATACTGAGAAGCATAGCTTGCATCAGAAAAATACTATGTGAATAAGGACTGAAATAAGATGTAGCAGTCCCTTTGCCTGACTGAATAGGACAGGCTAAAGGGACACAATCAACCTCCAGGGCAAAAGAACTTGCACCTTATTAAAAAAAAATGTATTGCTTCCAATTGCCATGCATTGCTTAGAGAATCTTTCTTTAGAAATTAGAAAAAGAACTAAAAGATACAATAGACTAAATTCCAAGGACAACATAATAGCTAAAAACTTTTTCTTCTTTTTCTTGTTTGAAGAAGGAAATATCAGAAATATTTACTTTCTGATAAAGAAGATATCATAAAAAAGATACAAAGGAGAATGAGGGAGGGGGTGAATTTGACTAAGATATAGCAATAAACTGAAGTAGTCTAGTTAGAAAATTGCTTACAATATGATATGGTTACTTATCCATAGGATTGCTTATTTGTAGACTACCTACAGCAATTAATCAAGTTTTAAAATAGAAAACTATGTTTCTGTCTCATATATACTTAAAGCATGCATATGTACATGCAGAAACGCACACTCACCTCCACAGTGATTTCAAATGATTGGCATGATAATGGTTTCCTATTTGCTAAGTATTAGAAAATATGCTTTATTTTACCCGTGCTGTAAAGTAAACCTTTGTGATTAACATTCTCACTTCTTTTGTGTCCTTATTCTCGTCTCTCTTCTGTGTGTCTCCCCTTCTATTCTGTAGAGTAGATAGTAGTATTAAAAGCTCTGGCCTGTTTCTAGAGTTATCCATTGTGGTAACATCTCCTTTGTTGCTCATTTTTCTTGCTGTGCCTGCAACCTGATTCATGCCTGAGTTGACTGGTGATAACATCACCTTAACACTGGAGGCACAGGTTAACGGCGACTGCTCCACAGCAACAATTAGGGATAAATAAACCAGTAAATGATGAGCTTCCCTTCAGGTAATCATGCCTCAGCCCACCCATTACCTTGGTCAACTTTTAAAATTACCCTTAACTTAGGAGTCTCTTAAAAGAATGGGTATCAACATGAGCTAGTCCCTACAACATCTGACTAGGAAAAATGTTACTTTCTCCTGTTCATGGGTGATAAAATTATGGCAAAAATAAGTTAAACTGACATGTCAGATGTCAGACTCATAAAGAATTGAAAATTGTTCCTAAGGTATACTTCAGTCTTTGTCCAATCACTAGAGGTTCACGAGGTTATTTTTTTAGAGACAAACACTTTTCTTGACTTCTCACATTTTGTAAGCCATTGCATACTAAAAATTCTTTAGAAACCAAAAGGATTTCCTCAAATTTCAAATGTCTGCAGGAAAAATAGGAATGGCAAGTTTCTAGAATCTTAATTTGCAAATGGGTCATTCAATGACAAGTTGATAGTCATTTTTATTTAACTTAAACAATTTCCTTCCATAGTGACACAGGCAACTAGAATGAAGATGCCCCTTCACAAGAGGGAATAAAGAAGTCATGACAATGAGATGGACTTCCAAACCAATACCACATAGGCAGCTTTTATTGACAAGTTTCTCCACAAAATCAGGAAGAAATTCAGAATGAAGAAATTCATACGATCAAGAAGTCCCTTCCTATTGTCCACACACAATTTCTCCTGTAACTTACAAGAAAGATGTAAATAAGTTAGCAAATGATGGATTTGATTTTAATTCATAATTCAATGCAGGTGATGTTTAAATGAATAAAAGTATTTTACAACCATCCCTTGAATCCTACCAAATTAACCATACAACTACACAATTGCAAAATTATTGTCCCATATATCTAGACTTCAGGCTTGTCACTTCTGACTTAATAATACCAATATTGCTAGATCTTGTCTGCAAAACCTCCAAGGAAATGAGGCTTGCTTTGGGATGAAAAATCAGCAGGTGGCACTCTCTCCTCTACATCTATTCTGCACTACTTTTTCAGGGCACAATAAGAGAAGAAAATTCCTACAAAGGGGAATAAAAAGTCAGTGTTGAAGACAAGGGACACCACACATGCATAAGAAAATGACCAAAAGTAGATGCAACTGTCTTCACTTTCTATTGCTACAATCATATGGATCAGTTGCTTTTAGCAGCTCATCTGGTGATTGCTGTATTACCAGGTGAGGTTCTAAAACATTCTGTGGTAGAAGACCTCTGTTATATCCAACGTGAACAAAACCATGTTTCTGCATATCATAAAACAGTCTTCATATTTTCATCCCCCTATCTTTTCTGAATATAATCAACCATAACCATAGAAAGGGATTAGATTTCCTATGTGACTCTATTCCAGATGAACTCATAAGTTAGATGGACTAACAACAGATGGATGGACAGACAGCTGAGGAAAGAGACATCAGTGTCCTCTTAGTAAGTGACAGTTAAAACTCAACCCTTGAGAACTATGACAACTACTTCTCTGTATTTCTATGTAACTCACTATAACATTCTTCATTATTCAAGGCTATGTCTCCTTGAAGCCTAAAATAGCCTAATAATTTTAAATTAAGTTCATTTTTAGGGAAGAAGAGAACATTTCATCAGTTCACCTAAAAGGAATCCAAAATACACCAGCAGGAATAGTATTGCCAAGAGTAACCCTGGCTTCATACACATTAGAAAGATGCTGCATCTTTTAATAATAATGTGCTATTTAGTAATTTGTCCTTAATATAGTGAATGGTTACCTGGAGAAGACTCTTGCTAAAGTTCTGGTATAGTGCATTAATTTTATCCTTTCTTGTGTCGGGGACCCAAAGACAGAGTGGAAAGCTCATCCAATATCCTGGAAGAACTCAACAAATAGAGGACCATGTTGGTTCAGGATATGAACCAAGATTATATAGTTGGTTTTAACCCATAAGATATATTATATATTAGAATGAATTACAATTCTATAGTTTAATTTTGCCCTAGATTTCTAAGACCACTTATGAATCCCACTTCACACTGTGTGCCCCATCTGGAGCTGCCCAGAGAGTATGGTGGAAATAAGGAGGAGTGTGGATGCTCTGGCGGGAATCTTCTCCACTTTCAAGTAAGACCGGGGATGTGAAGCACCTGTCAGTGTATTTAGCATATAGACACATGAGAACCCTTCAGAACTTGCAGTTGCTATGACGAGGTATATTTTCCTTTTACTAGGAACATGCTTTGGAAAGGGCTGATAAGTAGGCATTCATGGATATGAAGCGTGGGTTCTGCAGGGCATGGTAAAACAAACCAATTGCTCTGACTTGATCAATGCCTTCTATGATAGAAAGCTTGGGGAAGCCAACATTCCCCTAGAGCCTCATTTATCTGTGTGTCATCACACCAAATCTTCCCAGATAACTACTCATGATGCATGACATCATATACCCAGGGAGATCATTGTCCAAAACCTAGCTCATCAGAGGCTGTACATTTAGCCAACTCACCTGAAGAAGCCCTGACACTTCTGAGTTTCTTTGCCAGATTCTTCCAACTCCTGTGTCATCCACAGTCCTCTTTCTGGTTGACTACAGAAAAGACAGCAGACAGCTGAGTAGCACCACACCGAACCTGAGCAAAGGAAATTTCCATTCTGTCTAAAAGACTTCAAAGTTTGGCATCCCACAAAAGAAAGTGGGATGGAGTACTGAGTAAGCCTCCACATTGGGCAGGTTCAGAAGGTTGGCTTTATTCATTGGTAAGTCAAACCATACCTTCAACCTATGGTGTCATCACAACACAATGGAATGTTTGGGGACAATCCCTTGGGGAAAACAGGAGGGAAGTCTAAGTTAACTTGCCCAGGTCAAAATGGACCCTCAAGTAGCTTCTTAGATTTCCTGGTTACTTAGTATGAAATTCAAGATGGAGTCACAATTTGGGTGCCATGTTCCTATACAGACTACAGGGTGTTGGGAAGCACAGTATATTATTTCCTTAAGTGCTTTTTGGGAGAAGGGATTAGACATAAAAATGCTGGCTTTGTGTGGCAAGGTCATGACCTTTGACAACTTTGGAGTTTATCTCTTTCATCCTTTTACTCTCCTGAGACCTCTCACTTGCAGAGGAATCAAGCCCCTAAGCCTGGGCTTGACAGAATGCAGCATTGTTGTGAAGTTCAGTTCTCTCTTTCCCTCTCCCTCTCTTTCTCTCTCTCTCTTTCTGTCTCTTTCTCTCTCTCTCCCTTTTTTCCCCCTCTAAACAAAACAGATCTGAACTGAGCCAAGGAAACAAAAATGTATTGTTCCTCGCAGATGGAAGCGAGTGTCGCCTAGGTAACCAGATTAATCTCCTTTTTCTCTCCCTTCCTCTCTTGTAGTGCGGTAATCGGTGGGCTCTTTTCACAAAAAAGCCAGCCTCAAAGCTGGGGCTCTAACTAGGTTCCTAATTAGCTGCAATTTACAATGAAGACGACATGATGAGATAATAGAAATTTGCAAAATAATGACATACCTCAGCAAAATATTCCTCCTCCTAAGAACCATTTTTATACAAAAACAATAAAGAGGGCCCTTCTAAAGCAAAGCTGGAAAATGGTGGTGTATTATGTGACACAGAACATTATTGTTCGCCTCTTGTTCCCCCAATCAACAGCTTATTGTTTGGCATCTTAAATAAAAATGACTCAAATACAGGCCACATAATGATCTCCATTGCGCTAATACACTGTATATACTGAGTAGTCAAAAATGTACGGGAGCCAATGCCAGCGGGGCTGATAAAGTAGCAGGGCCCAGGGAAGGTAATTTACAATACAATGCAATAAGCATTATTACTGCTCTTAATCACACATATCTTTCTGATTCCTGTCAGGATGCAACTCTGACATCAAAAAAGGGCATCCAAAAGGAGGACTGCTAGTTAACAAAATATGATGGACCACATTTGTTTTCATGTGGTGGTTAGCTCAACTGAAGCAGCCTCCAGACTGTTAGCCAACAGTATTCTCTTGTGTGACATCAAAGACTACCATTCAATGGGGGTAGAAAAAAAATCACAGTAAGACAGCTCAGAGGGAGGAGCTCCTAGGAACAGAAAGGGCCATTAATAGTAATCTCTACCTTATGTCTAAAAGAACAGAGCAGGAGGAAAAGAGGCCAAGGCCAACCAGCCACTGATCTCACCACGAGGATCATCAGTACCTAAGCTGTTTTAGGATGAATGCCACAGCTAACATGCAGTGGGCAAGATTTGACATTTTGTTATGCAGGCGCAATTTGTCACCAGTGACAGGAGGTGCAGACCCTCGTGCTTTCTCTGAATCAGGATTTCAGCATCCTCTAAACATGGAGTCCAAATAATAAAACAGAATCCAATGCCATGTTTTGCCTCAACAAGAATCATTCATAAATGGCAACAGATTGTCTAACCAATCAGGGGGAAAAAAAAAACAACAACCGTACACAAAAAGTAAGTCCACATTTGCTTATGGACTAGTAATTGTGAAGAGTACAGCTGCACATACTTGAGAACTAATGGCCCCTGGACCTCCCCATAAATAACTGCTGACTAAAAACCAATTGGCCAGGGACAGAAAAAGCATTAACCCCTTGGTTATTTGGCCCTCAGCACCAACAAGACAACTCGATCCCCTCACAGAGTAATTAAAAGGTAACAAGTAGGACAGATTAGAGAAGGTGCCAAATGGGCTCTAATGACTTTGGAGGAAAAATTGTTGTATTTGGTAATAACATTTGCAGAAATGCAAAAAAGGAAGACCATCTGGGTGTATCAACCCAAAGAGTTTGGCATTCATCTTTTGGAAATGTGGCTATAATATCTTGACTTGCATAGGGCTATCAACCTTTTTCCAAAGATTTAAAAAAAAAAAAAACCCAAAAAGAATCTCAGCCAAGAGAGAAAGAGAGCAAAAGCCTGTGACACAGTACCGAAAGCAAAGGACTGGTCATCATAAGTACCTAGGTTTCTGCTTCTAGATTTTCCATGGGTTTGACATTTACTGTAAAATAGGATCTACTCACAAAACAAGGTTTACTTTTGAGTTTTATGTTATCCTTACAAGAAATGTTCTCATCCATATAATTCATTGAATGACTCAATGAAATAATTTTGATGGAACTGATGAAAAGCAATGTGTTAAACTATTAAATGCATACAGTGTTGGAAGAAGAATGTTTGACTTTGATGCACTATCTCATCTGATAGAACCTCTGTTTCTATCTTTGATTGTTCCATATTAAGATTATTTGAGGAATTAATAAATGCATTTCCCCAATACATATCGACTCCTCTTTATACCTGTGCACCTCTCCCCAGAAGCCCCATCCTGAATGGACCCCAGAGTTTGCTGGAGAAAATCGAAACAGCAAAGCTCAGGCCACTACCCCATGCATACCTGTGCTCCTAATGCCATTCAAGAGTCTTAGTTTCCCTTCCTCACCTTCTTTCACCAGCTTTTGTAGCTGTTGCAAATCTTCATTGCTTTCTATGTTTCACCATCTCCCTCACTTCCCATAGGGATGCACTACCTGCCCCATTCTCACACATCACTTTGCACAACCCTCCGTAGAATATCTCTGCAAGATCAGAGGATGATGTGTCTCCCTGGGTTTGAGGCTAACTTCCCACTAATGGTTGCCTATATTAACCAACAACCTTGCTCCATCATTTCCCCCACACCTCGCAGTATCTTCTGGTCTACCAGCTCATTCTCTTTCACCTAGACACAAGTGCAAATCCTCTCATTCTACTGAGTTCTTCCACCATACCTCCATCTCCAGGTATTTGTCCATCACCTGCTTTCTCAGAGATTCTACATTTCAGCCCATTCCCACTGGTCACGTCCATTTCACAAAAAATTAGATTTTATAATACAGACTCAACTACATTTTCCCTTGCATTTCGTTACTGTTTTAATCATTTGCTCAGAAATATTAACATGCATTTTAAGGCATTTATCAATAAAGAGCTGAAAATATTATAAGAATGAAAAACACGATATTCAACACATCTGATGCTTGTTCTCAACGTCCTGATCATGACCAAAGTATTAGAACATAAAAAGCCAGAATTTGAAGGAACCTTTGACTTCTTCCCCTTAATTTTTCCTACATTGTAAATAAGACCTAAAGATTGAAGGTCATATGACAGGCTAAGACTAAAACCTGACTTAAGGTCCCACTCTGTCTTCTGAAGGATGACTTTTGTTCTCTAAAATACTCCACCTTGACACATAATTCTGTTAAAATATAACTAACACAGTATATCATTCTGCACAACTATAAGAGGAGACTAATTTGAAGTATAGTAATTCATTTAAATTAAAATGCTTTCCAGACTTTAATTGTATGAACAACACATAAACTCCTTTACCCATGAGAGACCAAACCAAGCCAAACACAGTTTAGAAAAACAAATTTCCACATCTGGGACTTGGAATGGTTAAGTAAATATAGAATTAAACACACTTGGAGACATAAGGAATCATAGGTCATCCATCCCAACAAATAATATTATTTGTTTGCTATTTATTGTTTGTTTATTCTAAGACCTGGGTCTCAAAAGGGAAATGATTACACCACATTTGAACAGCTGACCTTATTACACTCTGCATCTCTGTCCCACCCTGAACTATAGAGCAAGGAAGAGTCAGTTTTTCCTAGGTTAGTTGGACATTTGAATGGGTGAGTAAGTTACCTGTGAATTTGCAGAGACCCCCCAGGGTTCACTGCAAAATCAGTGATTAAATGTACGCAGGGTCCCAGAGCTGACTTACCACACTAAGGAACCATTTTCTTCCAGGGAGAAGCTGAGGAACTGAGTCAGCTGGAGCTAAGTTTTACTTAACATAGTGTGACTTAGGTTTGTACAATATATTTCCTTTCTAAAACATGAGAAGCAGTTGAGAGAATTAATTGAGATAATTAAAAATTTTACCAAAATGTTTTTACTGAAAATTCACATGGATACATGCATTTTGGGGTCCCACCATATGTAGAAAAATTTGGTGAAGCTGAAGTGCAGTTAGATCCTTCTAGTAACTAAACCACTTCAAACAAAGAAGACAGAACAAAGTAACTCTGAATTCTGGAAAAATATATGTCACATTAGAGTAATTTCTCAATGACTTAGTCATACAAAAAACTGACTAATCAATGTTGAGAAATCTTTGTTCTATCAAAGGCACCAAACTCTGCAGAATATCGAAGATAGCTAAGGGTCAAAGCTTTTTGAATTGAGCCCTGCCATTAACCAACCGCTGAGGCTCCATAACGACAGGAGGTATAGTTTAACTCAATAACTGAAAGTGTGACTTGCAAGGGTAATCCCTTCAGCCATTACTAAACTTGAAGGTACTGACACAAACCTGGATGTCTTCACATCCTACTCCAAAGTCATAACAAGTAATATCCACAAGGAACCTCCCAGCCCAGAATTACAAACTTTCAGCCAGAGCTCTATGCGGAAAGGAAGAAAACAATTAAGTAAAACTTTAAAGTAATCTCATTCTGCCTGTTTAGCCTCTTCATTCCTCAATGTGTGGTTAGCAAGTGTGGCAATCAAGGGTAAGGCCTGCTATCATTCGGCCTTAATTAAAAAAGACACAAGCAGCATAGCTGTGAATTGAAAATGTAGTACGCACTACTCCTGATTAATTCAAGGCTCATGTTGGATTAATAACTCCAAACAAAGAACAAAAGGAAATTGTTATGCGAATTGCAGCCCTCCCAGGCCAGACAAAGGTCAAATCACAGGATTTCAGTTTCATCCGGAGCTGCTTAATCAACTCCCTCGGAAGGAAGACCATATGTAGTTCTGAAAGCCACCCATTGTAGTCTTCTTGTTCCTGGACCTGAGAGACGCACAGTCATCCTCTCAAACTATTCTCAATCGCTTCTCTTCTTTCCTCTTTAATATGACAAAAACTTCATTATTACCACTGATTAAAGAAGGAGAGATCTGCCCTGCAGAAATCATCCCAACAACTGCTGGTTTATGGCATACGCTGGTCACCATTGGCACAGAGCCTGCAGAACTTGCTCCCTTTCCTGAGAAAGGTCTTGAACAGCAGTGAGAGTCAGAACCAACATAAGGGTGACATCATTGATAGGGCATGGGGAGGACCATGTGATGCCAGGGCATTTATGGAGAGTTGATGATGGGAGAAGATAGCTTCTACCTTTCAGTGAAAGTGCATTGAAGGTATGGCCCATGAGATTTCAGGCCTCAGAAGACAAGACTCTCCCTGCTGTGGTTATACTAGAAACTGCATGAGAAAGCACAGAGGTTTTAGTGCCTCAGGGAGACATGAGGATCACAGCCTCTCCACCCCTAGTTTCTCTTAGAGACTGCACTAAACACTGAGATTGGCTGAGAATGGCGGACACAGGATTTAAGTGGTTTGAAGATGTGACAATGTACAAGGCAACATTAACACTTTTCACCTTGTCAACACCAAAGTGCTACTAGTGGTAAACTCTCAGGCCCATTACAACACTGTCCTCTGTAACCAAGATCCAGCACTCCCTAAATGAAACTCCAGCAAATTAGGCAGCACTTCCAAATGGCCAAAAGTATAACTTTGGGGGATTTTAACGTGAGAGTTCCATTCTTTGGCCTAATAGAATCAACAGCAGTACTCATGGCAATGGTGGTGACTAAAATTCTTATCTGTACTGATTCATTGGAGCACTTAATGAAGGGTGCTACCTATGTCATACATTCCTAACCGTGGACTGTCAGATTTATTTGTATCATCCAATCTGATAGGGTAAGACGTTCAGCCTCAGCCTTCTTTAGAGTACAGTGGTAGTTGTCACCTTCATGAGTTCTAGACTTGGCTATGAGAAGGGTTCACTTATTCCTCTAAAATCTCATAGTGCTTTGTTAGCAGGTCTTTTATTGAACATAGCATTTTCTCATGTGTATCACATTTTCATTCATACTTTCATTCATTTATCCTTTTATTCATTGAATCAATATTTACTGAATGCCTACTATATACCAGGCCCAGGGATTAAGCACTGGAGATAAAAGGATGACAAATGGATGATAAAAGCCAACAACATCCTAGCTCTCATGGGCTTTATAGTTCGGTGTTGAGACAGATAGCAATCAATCAAATGCATGAAAATGTAAAATTATATAATGTGATAGGTGTCACAAACAAGAGTACATGATGATGAGATTTTAACCTATTAAGGAAGGCAGTGAGTGATTTCTGTGACAACATCACACTTTTCTCTCAAACGTAAAGCAAGAATTTAAGTAGAACTTGGTGAAAAGAGAGAAGACATGGAAATTCTCACTGGAGGTGCAGGTAGATCCCAGAACATAAAACAACTTTGTAGACCACGTCGAGGATCCTGGTATCATTCTAAAAACAGTAGGAAACTCCTGAAATCCTACATGAGATAGAGCCAGAATTGCATAGCATTTTAATTTGCCTACTATTGTACAAGATCTCTAAAAACCATTCACTGGTGACCCTTGCCAGTGTTCAGCACAATGCTTTGCACAGTAGAGTCATTTCACTCCCAAGGACTGGCAGAACAAATTGAGTTGACACCATTGCCCCACAGGTTCCCCTGAGTAGGTCACAAGTGTAGTTGAAGAAAGTGGTCTTACTAGATGAAAGATATTTTCTACTAAATTAAATTCAGTAGCATTTCAGTATACTGTTTGTTCAATACCAGTGAATGAATGAATGACTTTTACCACTACACTGGAAGATGACAGTCACAGTCACTAAGGACACAGGGTGCTCAACAAAACTCCTGTCCATGAAGACATGTTTTCCTTAACATGGTGTGACCATTATTTGGACTGGATGACTTCTCAAGGGAAAACAGTAACATCTGCCTTCTGAGCTAGCCAAAGGTGTGATGGCATAGCTTTTCCCAACCTAACTTCCATATCTGAAAATAAACTGTGATTTCAATTTAGGAGATATAAAAAAAAAAGTTACAAATGTGTCTGTGAGTCACAATTCCCAGGGAGCCTTTTTGCAAGCTATGCTCTGTGTGATATGCAGCTATCACAGAAGCACATTCAGGAAACACGTTCAGATGCTTGTGGCACATGGTAGCACAGCTGAATCAACAAAGCTTTCTGAGGATGATTCTTCAATTCTTCTTAAAGTCACTCATTTCTTTTCTGCAAAGTAGATTGACTTGATCTACACATTTTAAGACAAACCAAAGAAATTGACTGAATGTTCAAGTGGTCAGATTAATCTGAGACCCAGAAAGACTACCCAAATCCTGGATTTAAAAACATGTATGACTACTTTTAAAGGCCTTTTAAGTTCTGTGGTGTCTGTTCTGTTTGAGGAGAATGATGTATCTCTCATAGGACTTGGGGACTCTGTCAGTTTGTAACATTAGCACAAACTGTATTCAACAAAATGACTTGCTAAACTCATTGCTCAAGCTCATTGTTCTTTGTACTAATGTTTGCCCATTGGTTTATACGGTACTAATTCGGGGGGTCATTTTAAATATTTATGCTTAAGGATAACAGGGAAAAATGATAAAAGTGATACCCATTAGTTAAACAATTAAAAACTAAATGTGTCATATAAATATTACATATACATTTATTTGTCTATTTAATTTTTCCATTTTTAATCAATTCTTCATGTTTTGAGAAACTGAGCCAGAAGGTCCAGGTATTCATTGTCAATCCATTCAATATTTAGTGATGTATTTATCTTCATTCATCTTTTACTATGTGCTTGCCTTGTGTTAGTCACTGTGAATAATCCCTGTCCTTAGTATACTTTCATAATCATTGAACATAAGAGAAAAATGTGACATGGGGCAATAAGAAAACAAGCATTTGTGCCCAGTGTCACATAGCAAGGATGTAGCAGGTCCTTGCTTCTGAAATGCAGAACCTCTCATTTCAACCTTTTCTCTATGCTTTTCTTAAAATGCTCTCACTCCAATAAGCATTTAGCTCATAAATTAATCTAGACTAAGATAGTTATTTTGAGAGAATGCTTAAACTTCACTAAGTCATTATAATACAAATAAGTAAATGATTGCTTTAGTAGTTTGGAATTTAGTGAAAAACAGAACACAGTGGTAAAGGGAGTTAATTGCTTCAACTTTCTACAATGTGAAAGTCTACTCTGTGTTAACCACAAGACAATTTCCTCTGACATCTAGTAATGTTTATTTCACGATCCCTTCAATATCTCAAGTGAGTTTTGTAGGAGGATAATAGAAACATAGAGCCCATTTCCGTCTGCATTCTACTGCATCACGTTACCTGAAACAAAACTTCACAGCAATACAAATCAACTTAGATTTAGCCTCAGTTATAACTACTACATGACAACAATGAGAAGGAAATCTTATGGCTTCAAAATCCTCACCTGAATTCAGAATGTACAGGAATTCATAGGCATTTACTCCAGGGTCATATTTAGCTACAAAATAATTTGAGCTGATTAAATCTGACTACATTTCAGATATTTCTAAATACAGGTAATAATTTTCATTCACCAATTTCAAATTCTTATACTCACAAGTACTGTAAAAATTAAAAATAAAAAGTTAACCATGTTGTCACCTAACAGAATACATAAGAAAGGACTGTAACCCTAAATCTCTGTAACAAACCCAATCTGTACTTCTGAGTACTGAGAATTTTATTTCATCTACTATAAAAAAATCATAAAGGCGGAGTTTTAGCACAATTTTTTTTCACTGAACAAAGTAGAGTAAGATTGGCAATCCACACCAAATTTCTATTCCCTAGAGAAAACTCCAGAAATGTAAAACATATATGAAAATTTAAAATGGGACTACTAAAGAAATAAGATTAAAAAAAAAACAGAGCTCTAGAATTAAATGTTTATTAAAATTCTTCCTTACACCAAACTTTAAATTTATAAAAATCTTTAGGAAAAAAAATCAATAATGATGCAAAAAAACCTGTGGAAAATCTTCTAAAAATGTAACCTATCTATTTTTAGCATGTAAAATATAAAAAATAAAGAAAAGAAAAATCTAAGAACAGCAAAACAGCTCCCAAAGATCGAATCAGAACAAAGTCAGGGAGCGTGGTCCTTGGTACTTGAAGGTGACAGCATGAGAAATGGAAAGATGAGAATGTGCACATCGCCCCTCAAAGAGGGTGGCAGCAAGAAATCCAAGACCCAGATAAACCCAATGTCTAAATGTAAAGGAGCACATTTCTAAACTCATAAGAAAAATGTTTGAAGGCTGCATAAACAACTAAGAAAAGAACTGAGCAGAGAGAGAAAGAATTAGAAATTACTAACTCACTTTATTAAATATCTCCACTTGTACTTTTTCTCATAATAAATTCTCCAGCAGTTTTGCCAAAGAGGATGTTATTTTAGATGTAGAGAAGTAGAAATGTAGAGAACTTGCCTTTAGCTAGTCACAGAAAAGAGGTGTCTTCCTAGATGGTGGACACTCTTTACCCCTATCTCGTGGAACCTAAGGCTTATTACAGAGAAAAGTAAAATATTCCTCTCAAAATCCCCAAAGTAGTTGACAGCTGATAAACAAGTGGGTAATGTTAAAATATCATTGAAACTTTCAGGTAATTCAGAAAATGAAATACTGTACTAAAAAATACCATGAGCTGAGCATGGTGGCTTATGCTACTTGCTAATCAAAAGGTAGAAATTGGGAAGATTATGGTTCAAAGTCAGCCTGAAATAAAAGCTCCAGAGACCCCCATGTCAACCAATAAAGCAGGGTATGGTGACACACACCTGTCATCCCATTATAAATAGGAAAATGGAGGCTCAAGCCAGCTTTAGCAAAAATGTGAGACTCTATAAAGTAAAGAGGCTGGGGGCATGGCTGAAATGAAAAGGCATCTGACTAGAAAGCACAAGGCACCCACCACCAAATGAAAAACTGAAAAAGAACAAAAACAAAATGAAACCAGTAACTGTAACTACTGAAAATCAAAATTCCACAGAATAAATAAAATATACTCATTTATGACTCACTTATTCATTTTCTCTTCTCAATGATCAGAAAAGCGAGTAGGCACTTAACCAAGCTGGATGCATTTAGCAAGATCAGGCACCTTGTCAACCTAACAGCTCCTGAAGACCAGATTTCCCTTCTAATTCACACGCCTAAAAGGCATTGGATTAGCAGATTCAAATACCATCTTAGAATATGAACCACCCAACACAGCTTCTTTCAAAATGACCAGATTGAACATAGCATGTAGGCTCAAAAGTTGTAAGGAAAGCCAAAACATCTCATGGTATTTACAGTAAACACAGGGAAAAAGGAAGCAAAGGAAAACTAAACCTGACCTTTGCCACCTGGTCTTCTGTTTCCTAAAGAAAATGGCCTTGAGGGAAGAACTCTGGGCATAATGGTTCCAGTCGTCCTTCTTTTTGGGATTACAAAAGATGACCAGATCTTAACATGCAATGAGTTTCTCCAACTTGGTGTTATTTGTTATGAGTGTCAAAGATTTCTTTTCTCAAGGGAAAACCCTGAGAAAATCCTTTTAAAACAATCATTGATTATAATTTCATGGTGGCCAGGAAAATCCCACTGGAACTGGGAGTGGAGCAGGAGGAGTCTTGACTATTGAGAAGTTGTTAACTCTAACTATGAACATCACATTGAGTACATGGAGTTCTTTTGAGTTCTCAAGGGCACACCTGCAACAGAGTTAGTGTCATCTCAGCCACTTAGGAGAAGTGACCATGGAAGGAATAGTCAGGCCACAGAGCATACTGAAACCTGAGGCCGCCATAACAAGGAAGCATAGAACAAAGATTTATACATGGTTAAACCTTTAAAAGTTAATTTTGAAGTACAGTAGACTATACTAGTATAGTTAAAAAGCCCATTGCTTAATGTGGATTTTTCATAGGAAAACATCTCAGAATTGTCTCTGATTTACTACTTGGTTAATTCCAGTTCATTAAATCTCTTCTTATTGATAAACTAATAGATACTGATTTATGCATCCCTTCTTTTACACCAATTGTATGGCATGCTTGTGACTATAAACACCTCTACTTCCTCAAAATACCTTTCTTGGTTTCTGTGTTCTAGCCTCTTGACCAGATCCTTATGAAAGTCCTCCTGACCCACACTAGGCTTCTCCTTTATTGATGTGCTCATGACATCAGTGGCCTCAAGAAGCATCAAATCTGCTCTCTTTGACTCTCTAGACTACTTTATTCTACTGCCTTCCAAGTCTTCATTTGGATATTTTTCCAGGCATCTAAGAGTCAGCATATCTGAAATTAAAATCGTTCATTCTCCCTAGTCTTTCTCAAGTTTTCTTAAACGATGCTATTCACTTTAAGTCCTGTCTAGAAACTTACAAACTCTCAACATTCAGTAAATGACTAGGTCCTACAGACCCATCCTCCTAAATCTCTCCTAAGTCTGATACCACAGCATGGCAGTGTACAGCAAGATGGAGGGTTGTGGATGGCAAGTCCCCCAGCACACGCTCCCAAAGCTATGTGACAGCTTGCTCAAGATGTTATTTGAATTAATGTAACATGATAATTTTTAAGAGCAGATGAAAAGTCATAAGAGGGGTAACATGAAAGTCAAAGTCGGCCATATACAGTTGCCTTCATGTGGATGACCCTTGGTCTTCTGTCCATTTCCCTGGTACTAGAACTCTGCCTTTAACTCGAGGTTTCCACGGGCTCTCCCCTGACCTAACACAAGCTACACAAATGCCTCCTGTTGCCAACCTCGTTTTCCTCTAATACATCCAGGATGTTCTTTAAAGATGCAAATCCGGTTCCAGCAAACATTCCTCCTCACACTACATGTCTAAGGTGACATGTCTAAGTAGTTTGCAGGGCTTTCTCCAAGCTGCTTCCTCATAAAAGCTTTGCTCACCCACCCTCTGCTGCTCCCACTCTCTCTTCCTGCAGCGTGAGTTCACCATGCTCTCTCTCACTTCTAAACCTTAGGACGCACCATTCTGATTTCTGGGGCTTAGGTGGTGAGAGAGACTTCCTTGGATGCTTGATTTTGACTCTTCCTTCTCACATCTCTGTGCAGTCAACATTTCCTCAATTGTAGGACTTTTTAATTGCTTGCATTTTCTTCTAGATCCTTGAGAGCAGGAAACCATACCTTCCTTACTCACTGCAAAACTCCTAGTCCTTTGACACAGTGCTTCTCACACAGCACACACTTCTGAACCTGGGTAGATGAATATAGTTGTTTGTCACTCTATAATGTAGATTAGCAGGAGGCAGGGATCAGGGTTGTAAGTAGTAATGTTTCAATAGGGTAGAAGGGAGACTAAAGTAAAATTTGGACAATAGAAAATCTATGTTGATGGTCCCAGGAGGAGAAAGACGTGATGTCTCTGCCATCTACCTGTTTGCATTTGTAGGAGTCTTTGTTGGTGCCATAAACAGACTAATTTAAAAATCAAATGGCAGACTCTAAGAATATGTAACAATCCCTAGATTTGTAAAGGATGATAACTGGAGATCTGCTGTACAAAATCATGACAATAAAAGGAAAATCCCTCCATCTTTTCTTGGATTACATTCAGCGCTCAAGTCAGAGAGCCTTAAATGAATAACAATGAATTGGTGCCTCTGTGAATGACGGAAGCCTGAGTCACATTTTAAGTAGTCTATATTTCCAAGTCCCTTTGGATGACATAATTACAATTCAATCCATACACTAATTAGCAGCAATCAGCTATTTAGTATTATTTAGTGGGTTTAAAGGACATCTTTTATTTGTTTGAGAAAACAAATAAGAAAAAGGACACTATACAGATACAAGAACGTTTAGGACCTATCAACAAATAAGTTCATGCTACTTAGAGGCAAAACCAATTATATTTCAAAAATAAAGAAACATATTTCATTTTTCTGAGTAATGATAAATACTAACTGTGCTCATATATAGGAGATACAGCAAAAACAAAATATTTCCAAAGAATGCTTTTTCCCACACAATGATGACATTCCTAGTAGCCAATCTGTGTTGTTTTCTATTGATAATACTGCCTAGCAACTGTTTATAATTCCTTAAAATTGATATATCACCTCATCAGTTTTACGTCACACTTAAGTGTACCTTAATGGATTATTTACCAAGAGCCAAAAATTCTCTAACACTTTTATTTTTAGATGAAACTCCATTTTGTTCCAGTTTTGCCTGACCAGCAAGTATTTCTTTAATTTACTTGAACTCCTAATTGTGTTTATATTTTTAAAATAATATTTGCCATTGTTTTCTTATGTTAATTTTCTTTTAAGATCATATACTTTTTAAAAGACATGAATAAAAATTAGGGGAAAAGTTCTTAGAATTCAAAATATACAAGTTTGAATATGATTTTTTAGCAAAATACAGCGGTCAACATTGACTTTTTTTGTTTGATAGGGTACTTTTAGTTTGTTTGATTTTGTTTGACAAGGTACTTTGGGTTAGTTTTGTTTCATTAAAGAATTGAGAAATTCAAATGCACCACACACTAGGTTGCAGACTCGGTTCTGATTTATTTAAATGTAATTTTCATAGACACCACATGAGGTATTTATGTTTTCACCTTTATTTGATCATGGAGCACCAAGATACACAGGCAAGCAGCCGATGCACAGTTATGCCAACTCCGGGACACAGAGCTGATGATAACTTTTGGATGGCTTCCTAACAAAAACATTCTCTCATCCTGAATAGTCATAGCAATAATGAGCAATAGGAAAAAAGTCGCAACATTACACTATACGACTTCGAAATACAGCACAAAGCTACAGTAATTAAATCATCATGGCACTAGCATAAAAACAGACTCATAGACCAGAGGAGTAGAAAAGGAAGAAATAAATGCATCCATTTGTTTGCAACAAGGTACCAAGAATACATCATGGGGACTTACGGTCTCTTTAACAAAGGTTGAAAGAAATGACTATCCACATGCAAAAGAATGAGATTAGACCCTTTCCTCACACTATACACAAACATCAACTCCACATGGAAGAAATAATGAAATGTAAAGCCAAAATCACTGGCAGAATACTACAGGAAAAGCTATGACATTGGTTTGGACAGTGATTTGGGGGGAGGAGGAGTATTTCCCCAAATACACAGGGAACAATAGCCAAAAAAATGGGATTGCATCAAACTGAAGAGCTTCTGCACAGCACAGTTAACAATTAACTGAGCAGAGAGACAATCTACAGAATAGGAAATATATTTGTAAGTCCAACATCTGATAAGGAACCTGAATAACTCAACAACGAGTAAACCAATAATACGATTAAAAATGGGCAAATGATCTGAGATGTTTCTCAAAACCACACTACAAAATGAAAATGAAGATATTCTTAGTATCAGACCATCAGGGAAATGACAATTAAAACCACAATGAGAATTCCCACCCATCTTCAAATAGCTATTACCAAATAGATGAAAGATAGCCAGTGATGTTGGGAAAAGTGAACCACTGTGCACTATTGCTGGGAATGTAAATTAATACAGCCATACAGAAAACAATATGGAGCCTTCTCAAAAATTAAAAACAGAACTACATTATGATCCAGCTTTCTCACTCCTGGATACATAAATGAAATTAAATCAATATGTTGAATATCCATCTGCACTGTTATGTTACCTACAGCATTGTCCACAACAACCAACATTTGAAAGCAAACTAAGTGTCCATCAAAGAAGAATGAAGAAAATGCATGATTTATACTCAGTGGAATACTACATAGCAATAAAAAGTTAGTTCTATAATTTGCAAAAACAGATGTATCTGGAGGACATTGTTAAGTAAAAAGGTAGACATAGAAAGACATTGCATGTTATTGCTTATATGTGGAATCTAAAAATATTACATCACAGAAGTAGAAAGTAAAATGGTGGTTACCATGAGCTAGGGAAGTAGGGGCAGACTTTTAGGTAAAGAACACAAAACAATTCTCTAAGTCTACCTTCCATATGCCTATAAATCAATAGTCTTCTTAAACATCCGTGATATTTCAACCCATAAAAACATTTTAGAGTAGCCAAGTTTTACACTTTTACTCAAAATATGGAAGTCTTAGTGGGTAAGCACAGTGGCTTACCCCAGCAATCCCAGCTTCTTGGTGGGCAAAGATCAGAAGGACTGAGATTCAAGGCCAGCCTGGACTTTTGTCCAGTTCATGAGAAAAACAAATAAGCTGAGCATGGTGGCATGCACCTGCTACCTCAGTTACTTGGAAGGTCTTTAAATAGGAGAATGACTGTGCCAACTGGCCCAGGCAAAAATGCAAGACTATGCAAAAAATAACGGAAGCAAAAAGGGCTGGAGGTGTAGCTTAAGTGCTAGAGCACCTGCTTTGCAAGTACTAAGCTCTGAGTTCAAACCCCAGTCCCACCAAAAAACAAACAAAAAATCAACTAACTAACTAAATGATGGAGACAATAATTGTAATAGCTAGTGTTACATAAGCATCAATGTTTTCACATCATTTTGATTTTCCTATGTGGGCAACATAAGATGGAAATAAAGATATCACTATAAATATTAGTTTTTTCATACATTATTCTTACCCTGAAAATCCATCAAAATTGGGCTGGGGGCATGTCTCATTGGTAAAGCACCTGTCTAGCAAGCACAAGACCCTGAGTTCAAACCTCAGAACTGCACCCCAAAATTCCATTAAAATATGCATTTTAAAATGTCATCCAAATGAATTCATTTCCTCAAAACACTAGCATCTTTTGTACTTTCACCTAAAAAAAACCTATAGTAAAATTAGTTAGCTTAACCAGTTATTGTTATACTAAAGCTTTGATATCACATACCAAAAATTCATGATTAAATATATTCTAATTGTTCAATTATAAAGACTATAATTATAACATTTTCATAGCAAATACTGTATTAAGAATTAATTTCATGTGCTAGCATTTCCTACTGTTAACTTTAGCATCCAGTGGTATTGTAAAATTAACTCATTCATTTGTTTAACCAGACCAAGACAGGGAACTATCAGTTGGATAAACTGAAATAAGGTGTTTGGGGAATCTTAGTGAAAGGGAAGGCGCGGTGAGTGTCTGAATGAAACTTAGGACTTACTGAGGGAACAATGGGCACATGTCTTCTACCAGTTATTACCACCCATGCTAACAAACAAACTTTATCTTCAGTGAAATTTCTGTCCCTCTCCTTTCTCCTACTCATCAGTGCAGCTAAAAACAGTAGGTTATACATTTTAGACTATCTTACACTTAAAATGTTTTCTTGGTTGTTTTTTAATATTACAAAGATCTAAACTCAGATTCTCAAACTGGAAGCAAAAGGTCCTGAAGTGCCTTAAAATTTTGTGGATAAACAATGTACAAGAAGAGTGACGGGTTTTGTCAAGATTTGGAATGGTTCCATAATCCTTAAAAGTTAAAAATAATGGTTGATGTACTTCCTATACAAGAATGAATATAGTCGGACACCAGTGGCTCACTCCTGTAATCCTAGCTACTCAGGAGGCAGAGATCGGGAGGATCATGGTTTGAAGCCAGCCTGGACAAATAGTTTGTAAGACCCTATCTCAAAATAAACCATCACAAAAATAGGGCTGGTGGAGTGGCTCAAAGTGTAGGCCCTGAGTTCATTCCCCAGTACCACAAAAAAAAAAAAATTAACATAGAATTTTTAAACCTGCCAAAATTACCGTAAGAAAGGGACTAAGGCAGAAAGGAGAAAAATAGAGGGGATGAAACTGTTTGGGTAATAATACATACATACATGGAAATGTCACAAGGAAATTCCCTGTGTAGCTATCTTAAACAAACAAAAATGTCATTTTTTTTTCTTTTACAAAATCAGAGAACAGGAGGGCAGAACAGGTCTTGTCTGGGGGGAGTAGCATCAATGAGGAGGGAGGACGTGAGGAAAGGGTGAGGGAAGATGAATATGGTGCAAATACTGTGTACACATGTATGTAAATGGAAAAATGAGACCTGTTGAAACTATTCCAGGAATGGAGGGGGATAAAGGAGAATGGTGGAGGGTGGGGGATTCAAGTATGATATATTTGATACACTGTAAGAACTTCTGTAAACACCACAATGTACCCCCACCCAGCACAAGAAAAAAAAGTGCTTTAAAAAAGTTGAAAATAACAACAAATCAATAATTTGCATCTTTGGATAAAAAAGAAATGAGTCTACATGATGTGTGTCCCAACTCAGTGTGAGTAACTTTTCTAATTTGTTATGTTTTTTTCCAAGTGCTTTTATAATTTTCCTACAGGTTGTAAGGAATGGAAATGACACACTACCTACAAAGACAGGGCCCTAAAACCGCAAGCAAGATTCCTAGTCAGTCTTCAACAGTTTCAGTTACAGAATTCAACGTCTTTACAGGTCACTTATGTGTTAAAATGTGTTCAAGATTTTTGATGTCTAACTTAAAGGACTTTGAACCTCAGAGGACCACTGCAGAATGAATATTTTTAAAGTTACCAATCCAGGTACTAAATAAATAAATAACAGAGTTTCAGTGCTTTTGATAAGAATCCAATTCCTGATGCCATTTTTTTAACATCACAACTTTCTCTAGCATCAAAATAAGTTCCATTTTGAGAAGCAACGGTTCCATTCCAGACTTCAAGAAAAATCTACACATGCAGTAAAGAGGCGTAGGAGTAAGTAAGAAGATGGCGAATGACTCAGGACAGTACATAGTCTTGATTTCATCTAATCTTTCTGGATCAGAGTAAGTAGAACTAAATCCTAATTTTGAGAGTATTTGCCTAGAAAGAGTATTCTTTACTGCTAAGAAAAGCACAGTTCTATAGAGAATTTGCAAGGTCACCCTTCCTAGCTTACAGATCAGTAATAAGAACACACAAATGCCACAAATAACTCCCACTTCCTCTTGTTTTTAGTGATGTTTGCCTGGGATCTGCAACATGGAGACCATGTTTTTTTCTCTTACAGGCCATTTGTAGATTTTATAAGCCCCATCTACATTCTAAGACCCTAAATTTAGGACTATGAAACCTCAAACGTAACTCTTTGGATACGTCAAGTCATTTCTTTTTCCAAAGGAGAAAGTTAAGCCTTTCCAACACACTGGTCACCAGCACGTGGGACTTTCGAAGTACACAACACATCCCTTTTAGCTTCCAGAGCCTGAGTGAAAGAGAAGGCATTTCCCCTCTCCAGACTCCCTCCTCTCACTTCTCCAGCACAAAGCAAGTGGAAACAAAGCAGATGATTAGCTGTGGAAATGAAGCCACTTGTTCCCCTGCTGCTGGACGCCTGGCCTTCGCCCCCCTGCCACACATCTGGCGGCCATGTGTGGCCCTAATGAAGACTTCCTTGAGTGAGCTGCAGAGACTTCCCATGGTGGCCAAGCTTTCCCGGGCTGAACCAAAGTCAAGAGGAGACCCTAAAACTTCCACTTGGCAAAACCGGATCCTCCCCAGGCCCTGGCTCCTGGGACTCTCATCACACCACAGGAAGAACACTTCTTAAAAAGGTGTAAGCAAATACTTCATAAGTTACCTCCTTCCTTTCTCCACATCAGCATGGCACCCTCTTGACTGAATGTACTTCCACAATCCTTGGAACAATAGAGCATTGTTACATAGCTGTCATTCCCTCCTGCTGCACCTCCACCCATCCTACATTTACCTAACAACTCATCTACTTTAATGCAATCACTTTGTGTGTTTGTGTGTTTTACAGCTCCACAGATTGCCAGGAACTGCAGGGCAAACACAGAGTGTACAATCAGGCTGTCTTGACAACGCACACTTGTGTTTACTCTACGTCTCTTCCCCCTTCTCAATCAAGCTACTAACAGAGCTGTTTTAAGTTTCAGCAAGGACCATATTAACTGCGGGTACCCACATGAAACAGAATGCCAACCCCAGCGTCTCCAGAGGATGTGAGCTCAAAGCCTCCCAAATCCTGGTTTGCATGTCTGTCTGTCTGAAATCGCCCTTCTTTCTTTCCAAGGCTTTTCTACCCCTGAACCTACCAAACTATAAGTGCTCAGTAAATATTCTATGAAGGCAGGAAAAACATTCGAGAGAAGATTTTGGGTAGTACTGAGTACAGAAAATTTCAGACAATTTTTTGTTAACTTATACCCCTGTGCCATGTCCCTTTTAATTTCACCAATTCTGGTCTTGGTATTTGCATTTATTCAGTAAAAGTTAGTCAGAGATAATTCTTCATCCCACTGTCCTCTCTTTTATGAACACGGTTGACACTCAAACCCCTATAATTATTAATAGGTACAATTAAACATTTATAAATAAATCAGAAAAGCCCCCCCCCCATACTTCCTAATGGATCACTTAAAGCCACTCCAATGAATAAACCAAACACAGTACCATCCCTAAAACAAAGAAAGAAAATCATAAAGAAACAGCACAGGAGAAAGCAGTGTCAATATTTTTTTCTTCTTTTAACAAAAAACCAGTCTAAGTGGAATCATATCCAGGAATAGGAATCAGAAATAAAATGCAATAAGCATATTAGGTTAAAAAAAATAAATCACAGCCTTTCAACTCATCTGGCCCTTAAATACAAATATCTTACAATAGAAGAAAGAAAAGCATTTCCCTCATCATTTCTATAATTCTAATTTCTATAATTGAAAAATATTTCAACAGAGGAAACTAAAATTTCTGTAAGTGTTTTCCCTAATGCCTTCACCTGACTTATTACAAAATGTGAGTGGTTTAGCTACATAATCCCAAACTTTTAGCCAACAGAAAATTTTGCTCTATCTACTTCTGCTTCTGGGTGGTATTCTTCCAAACTGACCTCTGTCCCTTTCAGAAATGAACAATAAAAACAACAACCAACCAAACAAAAACTGAAGCCCTCTGTAGATATTTTGTAAATTTTAAATTTTTTTCTTAAAAATTAAAATATCAGGATTCATCTACACTTCACAATATCAATCTAATTCTAAAATACAGAACAAGTTGTCTGCAAAACAGGTATTTTATTATAGAATGATGTCTTTCACTTTAAATTTTTCCTTTATTCTGTGGCTAGGAGATTGGCTTTACTACCAATAATGATGGTTAATGGCAACTCAGTGAGTCACTGCCCCTTGCTCCTGGGCCTTAGGCAGGACTGGTCCCTTGTATAAATGATAATTAATGTCATTAGCCATTCCGACACTATGCTTACTTAACAACTTTTAGCACACAGACTCCTAATGCCTCTACCAAATGGCACCAAGTCACTAAATACTGCAAAGATACTAAGATCGGTCTTCAGTGTAACCAGCTGCAATTTTGGTGGCAGATCTTTTGAGAACAGAATTGGTCTGCAATTTTTATGTTTACAAATCAGTTTTGTAAGTGGGCATGACATTGTTATCCTGCTGAGCAATCAGCTGTATCCCAAACTCAATGCACAGGAAACCATGCCCCTGCCTCACTGGACATTGATTCTCAGTTCCTGTGTGGCTAACATCTTCTCTGCAACCTGACTTCCACTGTGGCAAATTTCTGGATGGGATTCAAATTCATTTTTACAAACTGTAGATTTGGTGATTTATACTATCATGGTAATCCTACTCTCAATATTTCAGAAAGGAGGGGGAGAAAATAATTAATGTGATAAAATATTCACCTGATGGCTTACAACTCTGGAGGCTTTTTAATATTGATAAACATAAAAAGATTTGATTTCCTAATGAGAAAGAATTTTCTTAAAGTATGTACAGACGTTTGAATTAATTCACACATTCCATTCTTATCTCCCGTAAATTCAGCAGGATAACTTTAAGTCTTCCTGAGACATGTTATCAATGTAAAAGCAATAAAAAAGTCACCCTCTCGTGAATTACTATTTACAGTATTTCACAAGAATGGCACTCACACCCTCCAAATGAACAAGAGTGTCTCCTTAAATTGAAGGACACCACGGGCACTCTTCATCAGTCAGCATTAGCAACAGGGAGAGGGGAAGGAAGAAAATACTGTAAACCATTTTTCTATCATCTGAACTCTCTCTGACCCTGGCAAGCTATTCAAGTATGCACTTAAGACAATTCAAATAAATAAGATATATGCACAAATACAGAACAGATCTATAGATACCAAAAGAGTGAATCCTGATAAAGCGATAGGTTGATATGTAGAAATTAACCATCTTGAAGCCCATTTCTTGGCGTTTTCACTGATGTAGCACAGGAATTCCCATCAGTAGAGTAAAAGCATTTCATGACTTTTATCAGTAATTCTGGGAATCAGGGTAGAGACTTGCTGTGAACCATCTACAACTAAAAGAGCTACATGAGTAAAGAAAGAGAGAGCGCCTCCTTGTCCCCATATTAACTTAAAATTTCTCAACATCTGATCATTGCTACAGGGGTGGGAGGACGTGTTGAAGGAGGCTGCGTGCTAGAAAAGTCAACAACGAAATAAATGCATCATTCAAGTGACCTTTGGCTTAAAGAATTCAAAATGTCTCCATTTCATAAGTTCAGTATAAGGTTTTAGGAAGCCATGTTGCATCTCGTAAGAGTATACTTACATATTATATATGGATACAAGATTATTCATTCATTTATGCTAAAATATTCCCTCACAATACAAACTAATTGCTGTCTGTCTAGCAGTTTCCAAGACCTCTTCTCCACTTTGGTGGCACTGTGGCCATAGTTTTAATACAGAACCCTAGTAGAGGTAGAAGCCCAAACTTAAAAGTTGAGCACACAAAAATCCCATACGAAGCACGCATGGAAATATATTTAAGTTGCTTTCTGAAGTCATCTATCATCTTTTCCAGAAAAAGAGATACAAAAGGAGAAAAAAAAAGTAGCAATTGAAATTTAAAATGTGACAAAATTATCCAGTCTATTTTAGCGTTTAGAGAGCTTTAATCACAGTTTGTGGAAGCAAAAACACAGCCCTACCAACACTGACAGAGCAAGATAGAGATAAGTGAGTCACCAAATAAACCTTTCTTTCCACCAAAAACCATGTGGATTGAGGGTTCCTTCAGGCAAAACCTGTATATTGAGTCCCAGTAGCACTGTCAGTGGCTGGGCTGTGGTATCAGTGCCTCTGCCTCCCTATGCCACCTAAACTCTCTTGCTACCTCCTGGAGCAGTTCGCAGGACCAACTTAGAGCCAGGAATCCAGAGGGAATGGCTCTATTGAGATTCCCAGAGACCCACAGAGCAGGATCTCACCACAGTCCTGTGACATGTGACTGGACTTGGGGAATTCAGTGTCCTTCCAAAAATCCTAAGGACGGCTCTTTTCTATGTGAAATAAATTGATTCTCTAGTCAGAGTGCCACATTGTCGAGGCCTAGTGACACAACGGCAACTGCTACTCTTACTTTTCATTTTGTTTCAAGAGTTAAAAAGAGAAACAAGTTAAAAGACACAGCACAATATAATTTAGGAGAAAGAAGATGAAAAAGACAATGTTTTTGGTCATTTCTTGCAAGAAGTTAAAGGTTTTAGATTTGAAGCCCTGTGAAAAACAGCTTACTGTTTTGTACTGCTTACTCTTGAGTGCTGAGTGATCAAATGAGTGGAAGTCAGTTGACCCACTCTTCCAGAGACCCCTACATCTGCAATATAGTACTTTCATCAATATTTATACCTCAGTTCTGCTTACTGATGTTAATCTCATCAGGCTGTACTTGGTTACAGAGCTGCCTATGACTTTTACCTAAGTTATTAGTCCCACAACCATCACTGCCTTTTAAAAACAGCTTGTGCACTATATTTTCTTCCTATTCTAAGTTTCAAAATGAGGGAAAATCATATTTGTTGCATAGGCTCTCCAATAAGTTGATTTTTTTCTTTACTTTCTTTCTTTCTTTTTTTTTAAAGAAAAAGATTTAAGGAGCTCTCACCCTTTCCCAAATTCCTGGCAGGATAAAATGCCATTTCTAATGGTAAATATTAAAGTCAAGAAATGTGAGCAAGCATGGAAACTGTGAATTTTCTCAACACATGAGTCACTTAATATCCCCAGAAGAAATGCAGCCTCCCGAAAAAACATAGAGATTCTGAAGGATATGATGATTTGATGGTTTTTCCTGTGTCTAAGTAAGATTGTCTATGACTAAATAATTTCTCAATTGCTGGACTAACTCAAGCCAAAACAAACAGCTTTAAAACTTTAAAGTATACTGTATAGTGGTGACTGTCCAAGATCTCACTAAAGTCAACATCAGATAGAAAACACTAAGATAAATTACATAGGAAGGGTTGCCCTTGAATTCATTAATCACAGAAATAAAAAATTGCAACATGATCAGAAGTAGAAAAAATTTAAAACGAAATATTCTTACCTATATATATTAAAAATATCTGACATGGGTTACACGCAGCAAAGGGCATCACATGTATATACCCAATGCAAACCTCAAACAGTTGCTAACAACAGTAACAGTTTTAGTATAGTAATGGTAGAATGATCTCAACTTTTGCAAATCAGGAAACATTTTGTCCAAATCTTACAGTGTCTACATTTTATTTCCTCTACCTCTTTTTGCAATCTTTCACACATTCAACAGCAAAATACAAAAAGGATAATGTGTTAGAGAAATGAAATTCAAACACTAAAACTTAACCAAGGAAAAGCCATTCATTTAATAGAAAGTTTTGTCCAATGCCTATCATGTCCCACAGAAGGACTTCACTTTTGTGAGTTCACTATGCAAATGAACTCAGTTTCTTAACCTTGCTGTTCTTAATCTTACGGAAATTGAGTACACGGATCAGTTTTTAACTTAAAACTTTAAGTCATGACAATGTGGTTAGATAGGTCAGCCTTCATACTGTCCTGGTTCAATTGGAATTATGTTCCCAGGAAGAGAGGACATGCTTTGCATGTCATGTGATTGAAACCTAGCACTGTAATGTGCAGGTGATGGTTATTTAATACATAACACGAATATACTTTGAAACAAATTCAAAGGATCAGGAGGTAGAAAAAAACACCAAGGTTATATATATTTCTTATTTAACAATTATACTTATACATATGAACAGAAACTAGGCTTGAAAATACCCAGTCCTGACTTCCTTGTTGCATGATCTTAGGTAAACTATTTAACATCTTTGAGTCTCCACTTTCTAAACTGCAAAATGATTTTTAATGAAACTGCATCAAATCCAAAAGACCTCAAATTTACAACTTACAAATTCTGTAAGTACTTGACACATAGTAAAAACAAAATAATTAGAATAATAAATTGTTATAAAACATTATATTCTTGGCTATTCATAATCTATATGGATCTTCTCTGATAATTAAAAAACATAAATATTTCATTGTTTTAAATATTAAATATTTACTTGAGCAATATGGCTAAAACACATATAAAACATTCTGTTAAGTAAGACTGGTGGCATACACCTATAATCCCAGCCCTCAAAATACTGAAGAAGGATATTAAATTCAAGTTCAGCCTGGGCTACATGGGGCAACTCTCTCACAAAAAATAATTTAAGTGCTTGGAATATTTTATGACTGGAAGTGTAGGCTGAATAAAATGCAACTCTAAATTAAAGACTATTTCCCCTTTACAAGTCATCAGAATATACTAATATTTCTTAAAGAATGCAGATATGGGAAAACTGATATAGCTACAAAAAGCAAGAAGTGCCCAAATGGGAGAATCCTGAAGATCAGTTTGATGGTGTTAGGTGAGACAAGACAGTAAGGGAGGCTTCCTCCATCTTCTGTATCCATCAGATTTGCACATCACAAATCTGACTTGCTGAATATTGTTACCTGAGCCATGCCAGTCTTAGGGTACACAGATACTTTCATACCCTCAGACTTCAAAAACTTTTGTCAAGGTGAGGATCCTGAAATTATAAACTTCTAAGAACTGCATACTACTCATATCATATGCAAGAAAAGTGACAAATTCTTGGGTTCAAGAGGAGAGATAGGAATCAAGTTGGGGTTTATGAAATATTGAATTTTATGAGCACAGTGATGTACTTAGAGCTCTTATGACTGAGGACTGTGTGTGTGTGATATAGTACCATGACCACAAGATAAAGTCCACTGACCCTTCACTTTTACCCAAGTAAAAATTAGATAATACCATTTGAAAGCAATATCTGAACTAGGCTATAAAGAAATAAGCAGCAATTCTTAAAAATTACCCACCTAAAATTTGGAATGTTCCTGTGATAAGTCACAAACAAATAAATTTGGGTAAGACTTGTTTTATGTATTAGCTATAATTTTTAACCATTGTTTTAAACCAAATTTTAAAAATAAACACTACGTGCACATTAATAGTCCTCTTGCAAATCCCCAAAGCAGTCATCAGGGTGTTTAACATGTTTCATGCAAAGGTATAGCATTAACCATATTCACCACCTTTTAAAGTGATTAATTGGTACCTAATTTAACCATTTTGAGCATAAATCTTAAAATATCATTAAAAAGCTAGCATCAAGGTGGATCTACATAACATTTTATTACAAAAATAAAGGACAAAAGATATACACCAGGCACATGAACCAACAACACAGGTTTTAGGGTGTATTATTGTTAGTTGCAATAAGCATTTGTTCATATCAGCATGATCATATCAGTGTGTACTTCCATGCATCATATCTACAAAGTAATAATAAGGCAGTTAAAACTGATACAATCAATAACACAATATTTATCCTAATCTGGACTCCATCTTGAATAATGTCTGATACCCATGGTGGAACTCAGAGCTCAATGATACAACAAGTATGTGTGCTAACAAAACTGGAAAGTATTCCAAGTGATTGATCTAGCTGGAATACTTTAGTTTCTATGGATAATTTAATTACAATGTTCTCCACAGTCATAAAAATGATTTAGCTATTTAAAAAGTTATTATTACTATGCCATTTGATTCGATGGTAACCAGCAGCAGTGAACACGACTATTTATTTGTAAGCTCCACAAAAAGTACTTCCTTTTAACTATTTTCATGATATTTTGATTTCATGGGTGTTTCTTCACATGTAGATAGGAACTGGAAGAGAATCTACCAGCATGTAAGAATTTTTCATCATCATCCTTGGGTTTATCACAAAATGTTTCCTCTGAGTCTCATCTTTTCCTTGTGGTTCCAACACAGACCTGCTGTTTGTGATTCTTTACTTCTCAATGATTTCCTTTTCCACTTTTATAATGTACACAGAACCTCCCACAAACATGCTTCATAAAGAATGTTGATCTAAGCTGGGTGTGGCGGCACATACCTGTAATTCTAGCTACTGGGGCGGAAGAGGCAGGAGGATCACAAGTTCAAGACAAGCCTTGGCAAAATTAGGGAGACCCGATCTCAAAAACAAAATTTAAAAAACGGAGTTGGCGTGTGGCTCAAGTAGAAGAGTGCTTGCCTAGCACGCTCAAGGCCCTGGGTTCAATACCCAGTACCATAAAAAAAGAAAGTTGTGTCTAATATTTACCAGTTTAGTTATTATAATCATGTATTACTATTAATAGAGGAGAGTAGAATGATAAGCTAGTACTGGGACATATCAAAAGAGATAAATTGTTCCCTGTCAGAGCCTGAGCTGATCTCAGGTTCGCATTGTATCACAAAGTACCTAAAGAAGAGATGAATTGTCTCCACAAACTTTCTGGTTCATAAATTTCCTGTAGAAAGGAAGTAATTGTTTTGTTTAAAGGAAACATCTTGAGTTAAATTAAGCAAGAATCCACTTTCTGTTAACAGAAGACAAAGCAGAGAGGTAGAAAGGTCAATAAATATCTGAAGGCAGGAGACTAACTGGTATTTATCCAGTACCGTGTATGTGTAAGTGTTGACGACACCAGGGAAACAAAATATCTGGATATCTGAATTGCTTTTCTTTTTTGTTCAAATATTTAGTGTTTTCTGTGTGCCTGATATACAAACACATTGCTAAACATGTAATAAATATTAATGCCTACCTCTCAAAGTTCAAAGTCTAGGAAAGATTCCTTTCTAATTCAAAGTAAAGAATGACCGAGTTGGGAAATCATTGCTTCTACACATATAAGTTCAAGTGTTCCAGCAGAATTTTCCTACTGAATTTTTCCATAAGTTATGGCAAGGGTCTCACAGTCCAGCACAAGATGGGCATTTCTGTGCTTTTAGTGCCCTGATGTTATATTTGGACCTTAAATGTTTCCAAAGGCTGGTGAGTTAAAGATTTAATTCCAACCTGTGGTGCTACTGAGAGGTGGTGGAGCCTTTAAGAGGTGGGACCTAGTGGGAGGAAGTTAGGTCACTGGACCCTCACAGGGGATATGGAGACCCCAGTCCCTCATTGTCCTTGCTCTTTGCTTCCCAGCTGCCAAAAAGGAGCAGCTTTGTAAATCATGTACCCCAGTCATGATGAAGTGCCTGGCCTTGGCTCAAAAGCAATGGGGCCAACCAAGTATGGCCTGGAGCCTCTGACAGACAGACACCAGGATTGCAACAAAATCTGAGCAGAGCTTGCAAACAGCTGTGATTAGTGAAATAGCAAAGTACCAGATGATGGCTGTGTAAACAGATAACCCAGGGATAGAGGCAGTGGAATATGGACCTGTACTGCCTAGGTTCAGATCCAGGGTCTCCTCCTTCCAAGCCAGGTGATTTGGGAGACAGTACTTAACTTTCATGACCTTAGGACTTTCACTGATAGAATATGATAAAGCTTCCCTCGGACAGTTGTTCAGAACAAAAGGGAGTTAGTATTTCAAACAACAGGCCCTCTATTGCTACGTGTTTCATAAATCAGCAGTCCCCTTCGTAAGTGGTGGAGACAAGGATGACCACTCCGAAGTTCGTGAACTTGAATGTGAAAGTTCTAACTCCACGCCATTGACAAATGTCACAGGTAAAACCTCCATGTAGCAGAAGTCACTATGAAGACTTGCTCAGAAGTGGCAGTGACACAGGTGTGGTTCAAAGGTTATGCAATTCCCACCCTTACAGGGAAATTCGTCTCAACTTCACCCTTGGCCTTGGGACTCCCTCCTCAAGCAATTTAAATGTCTGTGTCTTTGGCTGGGGAGCTGTGTGGACATGGATGCCCTCTGTTTCATATGTTCTGGGTTATTCCATAGCTATCACGTATCTCCTGTCACTCTGGCTGTTTGGGGTTTTGTTGTCTGTATTCAAGGAAGGCTTGTGGTTGTGTCTGTCCCAAGCGTCTGTGTTTCAAATTGTGCGGTTTGCCCCCCTCTGTCTCTCATCATTGCTTTTGGCTCAGTCCCTTGACAGGAAATGAGAGATTTATTTTATCTGGCTTGAACTACATTGTTCCTTGCTGACTACTGGTGTTACTTCGCTCTAAATAATATGACTCTGTGCTCATAGTCTGCCCAAGGTCAAAGCCTGAGTGTAATAGAAACATTGAAAAGAGGGAAGAAGAGAACTAGAGGGGAGGGAGTAGGCAAGGAGAAAAAGAGAGAGAGAGAGAACACAGTAGTGATGTAAAAGTTAAACTTGCAGTAGGTCTGAATTTTCTGGCAGGCTTGAAATGAAATCTGTTCTGAAGAGCTGAAAGAACTTTTTTTCCCCTTCCAGATGTTATCAATTTAAAATGACAATGTGCAGTAATCTAGGCTTAAAATCCAAATTTAGTTTAAAAAGAAAGCCTGAGTTATCTGGGAGAAGGGTTTACAAAGCTTATTAATATCTGTGATATCATAATTGTAGTGTGCTTTTAATAATTTAAATTGAGATGGTTATTAGAATTCAAATATTCCTCTTTGGTTTGACATAGAAATCTGAATGAATTATGAGAGTGCTCACAATTAGCAAAGTCAAATTAATTACACAAATGTAAAAAGGAATGCTACCTAACTTTGAAATTTGATATCATAAAGGTTTAAAATGTATTCTGAATTTAAGTACAAATAAAATACATCTGACTGTGTCTCCTAACCTATTCATATTTTTCCTTTCCTTCTTCTTTCCCCCTTTGGAGGTATGAATAAAACTTTTTTGGTCTCTGCAAGTCCCTCCTGAGTTTCAAGGTGTCAGTAGGATGACCATTCCAAAGAATGGCTCTCTGGCCACACCATCTATGCCTGGCTGAAACTCTCTGGAATACTTTTAAAAGACTGGATGGTAGCAGGAAACTGGTCTATCTACCTGACCATCCATTTACCTACCTATTTTCTTTCCTGTTCTTTTTACAAATAGTCATGCTATTTAATAGTACTTCTTCCTCAGGAACATGGAGTTAATGGGAACAGAGTTTAAATGAAGCAAAAAGAATTTAGGTCCTTTTTTAGACAGTGAAATATGGTCCATAAGCTAAGTTGTACACACAGGAAATGTTTTGTATGTGTATTTCAGCCTTGGACAAGATGAAATTCACTGTGCTAATAATTTCTCAACACTCCTATCACTCTGTGTCTTTAAAAGCATTAAAGCTTTATGGTGAAGCCAGAGGAAATTCCTCTTAATACCTTAAAGACTTCAAGCAACTCCTTTATGAAGCCCTCCTAATCAGTAGCTCTACATGGACGTTGACATCCGGGATAGGCTGTGGTCCAGTGTATTGATTCCTCAGACTCACACTTTCTTTTCCAGTCAGTGTATTATGAAATGGTCTGCAAATAGAACGAACTTCCAAATGCTACCAACTGCCCACTACCAATGAAGTCTCACATTTGAACATTAAGTTGTGAAAGCCATAGCAAACAGCATTTGAGGCATTGTTCTGAATGTCTTCTGATGATTAACTCCTAAAGATGACCCCAGAGAGTCAACACAAGAAAGTAAACCTTGTGTCCTGTGTTCATTTACATTCATGGAGTTTAGTGATTACGTAAATTCAGGATCCTAAAGTCTGACTGCCTCTCTTTAAAAGTAAAGAGGTATACACATAAGTAGCTCTCATGTCCTGCAACAGGTTACAATGGAGTTACCAAACACCGTAGTAATTCTGTTCCTAGGTTTGTGCCCAAAAGAAGTGCCAACACAAACACTAAATGTTCCTAGCCACATTATTCACGATAGCCCCAAACTAGAAACAACACAGACACACATCAACTGATAAATGAGTAACTAAAATGTGGCATATCCATTCAATTTTGCAATAAAACACTTTATCAAATACAAAGCAAGAAAGGTTGGGGATGTAGCTCAGTAGAAGAGCACTTGCCTAGTGGGTACAAAGCTCTGACTTTGATCCCCAGCACTGCAAAAACAAATAGAAAAGGTCAGTATGGCACACCTTTGCATCCATCCTATGAGGCAGGGCAGCACAACCCTAAGAACAGGAGAAACTCCTGAGCAAATCCAGCTACTACAATGGCAAAGAACTGATTTTCTTCTCTCATTCTTCCTCAGTATTAGCAAAATTTTGGTCTGCTAGGGCCAAGTGGACTTTGGAATCATTGAGAGAGTCGAGAAGGCATCCTTCCTTGGACAAGTTTGCTTTGAGAGCAAAATTTTTTGAAAAGTTAGAACCACACACAGGCACTTTATTTACTCAATACTAAACCACTTGTTCGCCATTTCCTGTCTAAGCTGACCAGCGATTTGTGTATTGCATAGATAATGACAAAGAACAACTGAAAGCATTATTTGAAAAGTACTTAAGAGTTGTATTAACACTTAGTACAAGTCTCCACGTCTACTGAGATTTAGCACTTCATGTTCAGATGTGAAGTTGCCCAAGTGAGAAATTTGTCAGTGTAACTTTTAGTCCTGTCTTCATTAAATTACAGGGAAACCTCATGATGTGGCGAGGAGTCCGTCAGTAGTGATCAGATATCCCAAGGTTGGCATATCCGAACGCTGCAGCCATTGTTTTAGAAGGATCCTAGAAACCGCACAGCAGAGAATAGCAGGTTTATGAAGACCCACGTCTCTACAGATAATGACACATCTTATCCGGAATAAACTTTAGGGATGTATAACTTAAAAGATCCTCAGATGAAGTAGCTGTCAAGTTAAACGCCATCACTGCAGTGATTCTGTTGGGATTGTGACGAGAGTGAACTGTGCGTTTGGTCCGTGTTTTACAAATCACCATTTGGCAGGGAAATGACAACATGTGAAATCTTCGCAGGACTCTTGTTTTTCTACTATCTGCTGGATAACTGCTGGGACGCCTGCCAGATGGTAGGCAGGTATGTTTATGAGTTTAAGATACTTATTTTCTTTTCAATGCTTTCACATGCTGTGGGCGCAGGGGCAGGAAAGCAAAAGGGAAGACAGAAAGGGAGTGGGGAAGAGAATGACTGGGTAAGATCACCACACCTCTTTGAGGTTTGTTGAAATGAGCATTTTTCTAAGTTCTGCAATGAAGTATTTTCTATCAATAGAAAAATCACAAGTCATATGATCATATGAAAAATGCTGTGTTTTTCATTTTGCAGAAATAAACAGGTTGATGGTTTCTTTGGTCCCGTTGAGTAGATGACATGTATCACCTCAGAGGATCATAGTCTCATCAACAAGCATTGGGGAGTGTACATAATGTATACAGCCATTTCAGTGAAATAAAGTAAGGGTCTACTTATATTTTCTTTTGATTATTTATGTAAACGATGTAGGCAAAGAATACCTAGTACAGACATAACAAAACCCCTCCAACAATCAAAATAAGTCTAAGAAGTAAGTAGTCAGCATTTGAATGGCCTCCCTGTGAAAAACGGGGGCATTTTAAACCATTTTGACAGATAATAAGTGAGCATCACAAAAGAGATTGTGTGTCTGGGACCAGAAAAGTACCATGATTTAAAGTTAGCTTTGAATTCCTAATCAGCACCATGACCTGAAATTCTCTGAATCTCAGTAAGCTCAGCTATGAAGTGATGAGGGTAGTTCTACCTTTTGGGATTGCTGTGATCTTAGAAATATAGGAAATGCCTGTCACCCAGCAAGGACACAGTTACTCAGTTAACGAAGCTACTCTCATTATTATCAGTGACAAGTGA
Source organism: Castor canadensis (assembly GCF_047511655.1). NCBI lineage: Eukaryota > Metazoa > Chordata > Mammalia > Rodentia > Castoridae > Castor > Castor canadensis. Next base: position 20,284,194 of record NC_133391.1, on the reverse strand, counting down.
AAAGGCCTCCTTCTAAGTTAAGTCTGCTCAAATATTTGCCCAGTGGTATATATTTGTGTGCTTATGTCACATAAAGACTATGTGCAGTTGTGTGCTTCAGTGAGAATATTCACATATGTAAGCATATATACATATATATATATATATATATATATATATATATATATATATATATATATAAATGCATAGATCAGTATATATGCATAATAGTAGGTATCTCAAAATAAACATTTGGACCTAAGGTTCTGCAGTCATGGTGACTAAATAGTAATAAAACTTGTTTCCAGAGGTGATACTTTATACAATTATTGAATTTATGTGTGTCCTTATCTATAGGAGACAGAAGATAAACCTGCTTCACGTGTGGTTATGAGAATTAAGTGTGATTGCTTCTATATAACACATTGCAGGATGCCTAGCAGAAGGAAATGAGTAAATATTTGCTTCCTTCCCCTTTAATTGCCAATTTTCCTCCACCTTTAAATTAAGAGCTTTTTTTTGCCCATCCTTACCTCCTCCTGGCAAGTGGATTGATGGATGTCAGCTTCCTTCTGGCTTTTTCTATTTCATTCTTAATTCTATAACTTTTCCACAGTAGTAATTTTTCTTCTTAGTTACATGATTTCTCTCTGTATTTTCATCCTAAACTATCCCCAGTCTCCTCATCATAACGGATTCTCTTAAAGATAAGCGAGCCTTGCTGAAGAGATGGAAAGTTTGACTAGGCCAATTACCACAGAAGACGGAGAAAAGACCAGTAGTGATTCTCACCTAAGAAATGCCAGACATGGGTAGTTTTTTTTTTTTTCTCACCCAGAAAATTTTATATTTGGTTTCAATAAAACCAACTAAAACACAGTATTTCTTTTTCTATATTAAGTAGTCCCCAAACCTTACAATGATTGAAAGACTCAATTCTTTTATAAGACTAGTCCAACCCAGATATCAGGTCATAACCAAGGCACTCTAGTACAAACAAATTATATACCAAAGCTATTGAAGAGGAAAGAAGCAAAAATCCTAGCAAGTAAACTATTATTTGTACGTAGACCTCAAGAACAAATTAAAGAATAATGTGCCATAACCATATGGTGTTCATTCCAAGAATGGGAGCGTCGTTCAATACAACTACTTAACTTATCTACTTAAGTTATTTTTACACTGAAGATAGCAGACTAAAGAGAAAATCCACAAGCAAATTGTTTTTCTAAGTCTTTAAAAAAAGTGCCAACTCTTCCAGATTTGTTTTCGTGTAAGTTAGGAACAGAACATAACTGCCTCCTGGGAAGATTATCTGTCATAATAATGACCATAAAGCACACAGTTAGTGAAAACGTAGTCACATTCCCTTTCATTGACCCAGCTCCCCTTCTTCCTAGCACCATGTTTCACTTCACCAACAACCATACTGCTTGCAAGTTCAGCTGCCTACCGCCTGCCTCCTCATATCTCCTAGGCACTTCCAACCCATTCCAAATGGCTTCAGCTCCTACCTTGTTATAAAAGCTCTTTTCTCAAAGATTATGAAGATCCACTTAATTCCAAAATCCCATGGCCTACTCTCTGGCTCCATTCTGTTTAGCCTCTTCTTAACAGTCAATGCTCTTGCTCTAAGAAAAATGCTCAGCTCTCTTCGCTAAGCTTTGGGATGGCTCCTTGCTGGGCTTTGCATGGCCTCCATGCCTAGCCTTTCTTAGCCTCTTCGCTGCCTCTGCATAGTTTATCTGCTCTTTAAATCTGAGGGATGTCAGAAGTCCACCATTGCTTCTTTCCTTCATACCCTCTCGAGAGAATATAAATCAAAGGTAAATAGGAATGACAGAACCTGAAAACTAAAGCAAGCAAGTAAAATACTGCATGGAACAAAATAATTCCATGTGACATTCCACTTCTCAGGTTGCAGTGTAAATGAAATCAATTTTATGTAAAATAAATGCTGCAGCATGGGTGACTTTTGCCTCTGTTGCCATCAATATGCTTAATTCTACATTGCTAATTTTGGTAACAGTTTTTCATATTGAACTTGAATGACTTTTATGCTATTGTTACTCAGTTCTCTTAAATGCATTATTGACATCAATAATTAACTTACTAATTGAAACTCAAAACATGACTTTCCTAATTTTGCATTACCTTGACTTTTAACTCTCTCCCAGACCAATTAATTGGAGGCCAGCTAGTATTATTTTAATTATTGGGATCCATCTGTATGTAGCTTAGTGGAGTTCAGTAGTTATTAACTGCCAGTAAGATGTGAAACGTCAGTTTTTATGGTCATATTTCAATACATAAACTTCAACCAGATGCCACATAAATGAAATTAGTTGACTGACTTCCATACACAGCATAAGGTAACAATTTTAAGATAGAGCTGATTTTAATAATAAAATCCAAGAAAAAATACGAAAGAGAATTACATGGCTGTTTTCAGGTTACTTGTTACAGTTTCTACCACCAGTCTCTCAATATCAAATAAATAAAATACCTGATAAACTTAGACTATCTTCACCAATCCTCCCATCATGCAGTTACTGTCCAGCATTTGATATGACTACATTCTCTTCTTCTGTCTCTGCAAACCTGGAGATTGCTTTTCCACTTGGTTTGAAAATAAAACTCCCTGCAATCCTCGCTTCTTCTTTTTAATCTGATATTTGTGTCCCTGGAAGAACATCTTTCAGATTATTTATGAAGTAAGTGCTACTGTGCTATCTCTTATCTGATACTTATAGCCCCCATAAGGAAAATTCAAAAACTCAAATACAGACAACATAAAATAGGGCATTATTCACTCTATAAAGGCATCCTAGTCAGGTGCACATGGCTCATGCCTGTAATTCTAGCTACTTGGGAGCCACAGATCAAGAAGACCTAGGTTCCTGGACAGCCAGGAGAAGGGGAAAATTCATAAGACCCCATCTCAACCAAGAGCTGGGCACAGTGGTGTGCCTCTGTCATCCCAGCTCTGCAGAATGCTGAGATTGGGAAGACTGTGATCTAGGCCAGTCTGAGTAAAATGTTCCCAAGATTCTGTCTAAACAGAAGAAGCTGGGTGTGCCAGTGCACCTGTCATCCCAGCAATGGCAGGAAGCATAAACTAGGAAGATCACAGTCCAGAACAGTCAGGCAAATACAGAGACCCTATCTCCAAATTAACCAGAAGAAAAAAGGCTGGAAGTGTGGCTAAAGTGGTGGAAAGCCTGCCCAGCAAGCATGAGTCTCCAAGTTCAATCTCCAGTACAGCCAGATAAAAATAGAGAGAGGAAGATCCTAGGTCCTTAATTTTAGAAAAACAATTATCTACAGAATCCCTTTAAGTAGTGATTTTCTCTACTACATAAAAAGTCTAAGTCAGTTAAATAAGAAATTTATATTCAACTTTTTAATGGTGAGACTGGGGTTTGAATTTAGGGTTTCGCATTTTACAAAGCACATGCTCTACTGCTTGAGCCAAGCCTCCCATCCATTCTGCTTTGGCTATTTTGGAGTAGGGGGAGTCTCATGAACTATATGCAAGGGTTGGCTTCAAACCTCAATCCTTCCTATCTCAGCCTCCCAAGTAGCTAGGATTACAGGCATGAGCCACCTGTGCCTGGCTATATTCAACTTTTTTCAAAATTGCAATGGTTTAGCAAAGTGGGCTGCAACTTGATCTCATCAGATTGTTGTATGTGATAGCTTTCCTTTTATCAATTTGAAATTGAGCTGCTCTCATTAGACCACAGATTCTCCATATCTCATGCTTAACAGCTTTCGTGAGTTGAGTGTTATGATGTGGCAAGCCTTGTACTGGGTTCTTTGTGTGTCTTTTCTCTAATTCACAAGACCCTAACAGGATAGGTATTATTGGTGCCCTTGTGAAAACAAGGAAACTGATCCACAAGGATGCTGAGTACCTCAGGTCAGGGAAGTCATCCAGCCCAGATTACAGCCTAAACCTGCCTTGGAAGCTGGTGGTCTTTCCATTATACCTCAAACTCATTGATCATCAAGAAAACTGGGGGGGATACAACTCCTTATTGGAACTGAAAACAAGACACTAAAGAACACAGATTTTATTTTTGTTTTTTACCCGAGCTAGCACATTTATTCTTCTAGGGCAGTGGGTTTCAAACTTCTTTAAAGTTGTCAAAATATTTCTTCAACAGAAATCTTACAGGGACACAATATCTAAAAAGATAAAAGCAACAAAGGTATGTCCCTTCTGTCCCCTTCCTTAATTAGCCATGACAAATAACCAGGGCCTCCTTCAGGGCATACTTTGAAAACAATTGTACTAAATGATTTCCTATTTATTGCTAAAGATTTTGCCAATGAAATCAAAATCTAACCACAGATAAAGTCACAGTATGCCAAGTTGGGAGTTCCTTGGGCTCCACAGGGGGACATGCTGCCTTCTCGGTGTAGAATGGTACCCAGAATATGAGTCACACACACAACAAATGGTCAATGATGGTTACAATAATAATTTTTAAAATAATGAGTATATAAATCTCCTTGACACAGGAATGGGTTTCTTTTCCTGTGCCATTTCTTCTGTCTGTGCCAACTCTTAATACACACCCCTTCCAGGAATGGCACTCAGCCATCCTGGCAACCAGAATTAGAGCAAAGAAAATATGAAATTTCTCTTCAAAACATAAGTGGAAAGATGAATGCAAAGCCAAGCAAAAAGTACTCAGATTCAACACACACATTGTTAAATGTCACTTCATAGTAGGATACTTTATGAAAGTCAAGTGAACAGGGACGTGTGCAAATTGGGGGAGTGAGACTAAGTATGGTATGGTTTAAAAGTATCAGTAAATAAAGTTGGTTGGAGGACCATACAAGGTAGCAGTCTCACTTGTGGGAGGAGGAGTGGATATTGTGCAAATAAAGATTGGAAATGGAAGAGCTATTCTTTGTTGTACACACTTTTATTCTGCTTGAATTCTCAATTGTGACTTTATTCAAGAAAGCAATTCAATTAATTGGAATATTAAAAGATATGGATAAAGAGTTCTAATAGGCTAGTCTGAATATTTTGTTAACATAACAATTTGGGGGGAAGTCATTACTAGGAACATCTTTCATCCAAGAATCAAGACTTAGGCAGCCCATCATTCAGAAACACTGCTTCATCTATGTCAAATAACTCATTTAAGGAGACATCTATTGATTACAGCCAATGACTCATGCTTTGAATATCAAAGAGAGGTCCAATGTAGTGAGGGTCCCCAACAGTCCAGCTGCCTGATGGAGGTCTTAAGACTACAGGTCAACAGTCCACAGGATGTGGCAAAAAATAAGTCAATGTCCTGCCCCAAATTAAGACTCCAAAGAGAATTTCACAGCTTTCTTTGTGACAACAAAGTTGAAAAGATCAAAGATAATCCTTTACCACCCTAATCGGGATTTTCCCTCTTTTTAATGTGCAGTGTTTTCACCCTGTGCACCAGGAAGGAGATGCCTGTTGACTAACAGGTCTTGGTCTGAGCACTTTATTTTCAAAAGCCTAATAACAATCGGGAAAAGTGAGATTTCTTTCAAAACAAGTAGATGTTAATATTCTTCCAAACATCTTTTCCAACAATTACATGCTGATGTTATTATAAATAATAAAAAGAGAACAAAACACTAACATCTAGGAGAAACTATGGCTTATCTAACAGGGTAAAAAGGATAAAACCTCATTGTGAAAGGCCACCTTCCTGAGAGGTATTTGAAGGTAGCTGGCATTCCATGAAATCTGTATCACCTCCCAATTAACTAAACAGGTCAGAGTGGCCTCTGGGACCCCAGGTTTATGCTGTGGGTAGAGGAGTTCTGAATCTTTAATCAAGACTAGGGTCACATGTGCTACTATGCTTTGGGCAATCTTATGCTATTCCCTTCTTTACATGAGACAATAAAATACTGAACTCAAGTGTTAGTGTATAAGCCATCTCTAAAACCATTTGTCCTCACACATACATACACACAGTGATTACATGCCTAGTTGTGCATGATGTTTAAATAAGTGTTTTTAAGTGGTCAGTGTAAATGAATTTGTTTCCCTTTGAGGATCTCACATACCAAGACTGTAAGTGTGGGTCAATTACACTTACACAACACCAGAAAAAAACAGAGATGAATCGTATTTTAAAGGAACGTGCTAATACCTGATCCAAATCCATGTCATTTAGGTCTATAATTGGGATGTGAACTTACTTGGACTTCTTTAAAGAGTAATGTAGTTCTCAAACACTTTGATGCCTAAAAGTGACGAAATGAATTTTGCATTCTTAACAGTCAGATCAACACCCACAGGGATCCTAATTCTCCTCCATGTGACACCGCCTTCACTTTTTCAAAGTAATAGGATAACTCCACATCATGGTTTTGGAGGTGAGGTGCTTGTTATATGGCCCATCATTCCACTGCTTGCGAAAACCTTTGTGACCTCTCCTACTCAAAAAAGGGAGGTCAGACACTGTATCAAAAGTCCATAAAAAGAGAAAGTAAATGGAGCCTCCATACATTTTATTTTCTTTAGTTAGGTAAGTGTAATGCCTTATTTAGAGGGAGATGTAGTCAAAGAATGAGATGCATTTTAATCTGTGTACTCTACTTTTGAAAAGATGGAAGGAAAATGCAAGCTGCCTTGACATCCGGAGGGTGGTGTGAAGGCAAAGAAAATTAAGAAAGAGAAGACCCAAAGTTTCCCAGAAAGAAGGAATTAATAAAAGAGTATAAACAAAGGCAAATGGAAGAATAAAAACATTACAAAAAGGAGGTAAATTTAAGGGTGATTATACTGTGAATAAATATAAGTGTGAGAAACATGTTTTGGATTTATTTTATTTGGAGATTATCAGTGATTTGTTTCCTCCCTCTTTGCTTACTGGAAAATCAGTGTTATCAATTCTCTTGTGTTAACATATATACATTTAAAAGAACCTACTTGAATGTAGTTTACTGCATGACTTGTAATCTTTGCAAGCTATGCTTTAAATTTTATTACAAAGGCACATAGACTCACTTCTATTTTTATTAGTAGCAACCAAATAAAGTAACACAAATAAATGGCATCCACTTTCCTAATTCTCTTGAATAAATGCTGTGTTGACAGATAAACAATTTTGTTATCACTGTACAACACAGGCAAAAATGTATCACCATGCATAGCTAAAAATACAACACTTTTTTCTACTTGTGTGTTTCCAACCTCTTTAGAAAATAATACGCAAACAGTCCAGTTGTCATTTGAGGAGATGTAAGGATGACATCCTCTGGGCAGCAGAATACAGCCAACAGTAAGGCTAAGTACACTGGTCTAAAATTTAGGAGTTAGCAGCATAAATTATTCTAGCATCTTTAAATTATTTTGTAAAACATAAGGTACAGAAAATAAGGCTTGTGTTTTCTTCCATACTCAAAACCTGTGCCATTTTTAAAAGTAGGTCCTCTGAGCAGAATTTGTGTATTATGATTGCTTTCCCCTTTGCTGCTTGGAGAGCAAGGTAAGATAGCTCAGCACAGCTTTTATCTGCAAGGATTCCCGGAGGCAGTTCCTGTAAAAGGGTTAATGACAGATGTTTCCATTAAATCTGACCTACCTCTTAATTTTGCCATTGCCTGATAATATCCTAGCTTTGTGCTTATTTGCATGGGCAAATGGAGTCAGTGCATAACAAGAATCTCACCGCCCTCACTGAAACAAAAGGTCAATTCATTTTAAACTCATGTGTACAGTATTTTTGTAGTTTTTTTAAAATCCCCTTTCATACAACGTTACTGTTTACAAAGAATTAAAAGGTCTGTTTTCAGAAGCTCTGGACACCATTTACATCTGTAGGCAGAGACAAGTACTTGCAATAGGAATCAATACATCTCCTTGTGGGTAACCAACTAGAAAAATCACTTCTGTATCTTGGATGCTTTACTTATTTTTATACTAAATAAAACCAAGACCCAGTAAATTTTCTTTGCTGGGAAATTAGTTGAGGATTCCAAAATGCTAGCAGCACTTTCTTGTTTATTGAGGATTTTTAGTTCTGTAAAGAAAACAATTCTGTAAATATAAAGAGGAGAGTTGTCTTGTGTTAGTTGAAAACTATAGGCTCTTAACTCATAAGGATGGCAATCTAAAAGCTACAAATTGAAAGTCCAAACTCTGTTCCACCTCATGAAAACAGTAAGTGATCCTGAATTTGACCAGTTCGCTGTTATAAGTCTCTTAAAAAGTAAACAAATAAATAATGGCATATTAAATAGTTTTGGGCCAGGTTCTATTCTAGCCACTTCTGTGAGAGGGTCAAATAGGGTAAAAACAAATGTCCAGGGGCCTTCCCTGATTCCTCTCAGAAAATACCTCAAATTTGTACTTCCTGAAATTTCAGGTAGTCCATAGCCAGATTCAAGAAACACTGCATTAATTTAGTTTCATTGCAAATTTAAGGAGCTTAAATTATCACTTGCTAAGGAGGTACTCTTTCATAATTATACTCAGTGTTTTATACACACTTACACGTATGTTATATGCATATCAGATTTCATTGTTATCATTAGAGTCTAATCTCTAAGAAATTTAAATATTGAGATTCTGGCATTAAGTTTCACCTTACTCTGGAAACTTCTCTCCTGTTTGTGATGGTAAACCCATATCCAAAATGCTCCTGTGGCCCAAAAACCTTTGTGTGAAAAAGAAGGAGGCTGGACTCATGCTTAGAGGAATGTTATTTGATAAGTAGCTCATTTCTTCATCTTACACAGATAAAACCCACACTTGGTACTTGGGCATTTCAAGCCATTGAAACAACTTAGAAAATGCAACTTGTCTCATCTGAAGCTGCTTTGTTTTTATTTATGAACTTGCTAAGGAAAATTCTCTTCTTAACATGTTGCCTCAGCTTTATCTGGAAATGAAGCAAAAGAAGGAACAGTGAGTGTTCAGCAGAGCCTTCTCGGCAGGTGTGTGTGCACGTGCTGGAGGCATGTGGCAGGTTTGTGTGCACATAGGGCATGAGGCAGGTGTGTGGGCACATGTTGGGAGAGTGCAGCAAGTGTGTGCGCACATGCTGAGGGCGTGCACAGGTGTGTGTACACTTGATGGGGGTGCACATGTGATTCCAACCTCAGCTTCAGGACTGGTTCACTCCAGGTCTGGGGTAGACGACACAGCTCTGGGGATGGGAATTGTACCAAAAAAAGGCCCTCTGAAGAAAACATGGTGGGATCAAACCCAAGACCTTGGCATGGTTAAGAATGTACCAAACTTTTATTAGTACACTGCTAAGGGAAGTAGTGGGCAGCCTAGCAACAAAGGAATTTCACTGCTGCTGAGCCATTATGGGGTTGAGGACAGTCTTTTGTGGAGTTACTTGGGATTTCTCTGATTGTGTTTTTCTTTCCAGTAGGCTTTGTTGATCGGTTGTTTCTTGGGAGCATGGTTTGAATCTAAGTGAACATTTTGTGTGCATGAGAAACATATTTCACGTGCTTGACCCCCACTTCTTCATTCCACTTGCCTCTAGGGAACTTATTTCTGCCTCGCCTCCTATGGGGCACTGCCCTCAAAGGAATCCTATCTCTTCTGCTCTACATGGATAGTTGCTTAAAACAAGTACAATCACCCACGATCAAAAGTGTAAAAAACAAATGAAATAAAAAATATTTAGAATATACAGTTAGACACTTTTCTAATTCTGTAGGAATTAGTGAGATAAAAATGAACCTACTTTTCTTTACAAATTTACCGTTTCATGAAGTAATTAAGCACAGCAAAACAGTAAAATCAAACAGCAAAAATACAAAAAAATACAAACAAAAACAAATTGCATGAATGGAGTTGGACATACTGAACAGGGGAAGAAATGAGAGATTTCAAGCAGGTGATGGCCAAGTTTGCAAATCCAGACTTGTGTCCAAGGTCAATCAGTAAAGGTAAAATTTGAATACTAGCAATCTGAGTCATATCTTTAGAGTAAATTTAAAAAGAAACCTTTAATAAGAGCCAGCATCTATTGAACACTTATTATGCACCAGGAACTAGACAGAGCAGTCTATATATTCATGACATTTAATATTCACAATTATCCTATGACATAGATGTAATTATTAACTCATTTTGTAGATAAGAAAACCAAGGCCTGAGATGATTATAGACTTCTCCAAGGCCAAGGGTGAGTAAGTGGTAGAGTCAGGAATCCACCTGGATGTTGTTGCTCATGGGTGCATGGGTGGCAGCCCATGTTCTCCCATGTATTTTTGATATGAGTTTGGGTAAGATTCCTATGTTTGTAAAATGAAAAAAATGCAACTGTTCTATTGGCATGGAGATCAATAGTTTTGGCTACCTAGCATCTCTTCTTTCAGTTAAAAAAAAAGAGAGAGATGGAAAATAGGCACTCTCCCAGTGCCCCCTTCTCTGACAAGAGATGGGCAGAGGACCACAATCTAGGCAAAAAAGCACTTGACCTTTATGGCTTCAATATGGGCTTGGGTATTCACACAAGTCAAACTAAGAGATGATAGATTGATGAAGAAAGGATCTCTAACTTTATGTTTTAAGATAAAGGATTGGAGCTATTCAGGGCAGAAACCACATGGACAGAGATTGTCTAAAAGTGAAGTCAACACAGAAAAGGGCAGAAGAAGATGAAAGATTGGCACAAGAGTGAAGGAGACAGCAGAGCAATAGAGCCTGGATCAAATCATGCCTGAGGCTAGGAAGTTCCTGTTCTTTTTATAATCAAGTATTTTTGGAATGAGTCTCTCACTTGTGACCTAAAGAGCCCTAGCAAACAGATCACCTCATAGAGAGAACGTGTGTGAAGAGCTTAGAACAGTATCAGAGACTAGGGAACTCAGTGGATGTTGGATGTTTTACTATTACTACCACTGTTAATGTTTTCCCAGGTTCCACACTGGAACTGGGAGTCTTGTATGAAGGCCAGGGTTAGGACAAATCACAGAAGTTTTTAGGAGTTGTGGCATTAAGTATTCAGAAACACCAAAACTTGGCTTCTCCTTTTTCCAGCTAAAGTGAGCACTCCATTGGGGCCCACTGTATCTCCAAAGGAATTAAAATATCAAACTATTGATTATTGTCTCACGTGCATTTAATAGTCGTAAGTTTCAGTCATATATCCAAATGATTATCCAGATCGAAATAATGTTTTATGAAAACTTCATTTTGCTGTTGCTGTGTTATCAATGATAACTTTTGTATGAGGCCCAGGGCACTGAGAAACAGTTAAGCCATCTGGTTTTGAGAACTTTCTTCCATGTCACCCAAAAGTGTAAGGTCAGTAGTTAGACCCCACTCAGAACTGAGTCACCCAAGGTTCCTGTGATTGCCACATACCCGTTGCATCAATATGACAAAAAGAAACTTTCCTCTCCTCCCTCCTTTGAGCAAGCCTTATAATGTGAGAGGCAAGGATGGTTCCAGAGGAACTGCGTCAAGCACATGAACATTAAAACACTGCTTGCTAGTCATTGCTGTATAAAGTACTCTCTTGCTCTGTGGTAAATGGCTTCAAATAACTGCTGCGTTCAAACAGGAGTTTTGTTCTAGTTTAATGTAGCCATTTGAGAGAGAGAAAATAGAAAAGAAAATACATTTTAAAAACAGACCAATATTAAAATTGTTGAATCAACTAATTGTCGCCAAATGGTACCATCATTTTCACATGAGTCACATATTGTAGCCTCCAAGGCACGGGAGGCAGACTCACATTCTAACAGTATAATTGGCAGATTGATGTACAATAACAAGAAAAAAGGGGCAGATTACGATCTGACCCACCTAAGCGAAAGAAAATTCTCTTCTTTCTATCACAACTTTCTCCTGCAGTAGGACTGGTGTTGTCTGAAACTATTTCCACCTTTTTTTTTTCCTGACTCCTCTTTCTGGCTTTAGCAAAGTTGATCTTTAGCAATTGTGAGTTTGTGGTCTGTGTTAGAGAATGCAGTATGATGTAAGGATCATGTCAATTTTTGCCAAAATGAAATTAACTGGACTACTAGTCCAATATCAGAAGCTCTAAATGTTCCTGTGTGACAGAGATGAATGAAGGAATGCATTACAGTGTCATAAATTCCAGCCAACAAAGACTCATACCGTTATTATAGACCAGTGTTCTCCAACTATACTTTCTCTGTGGGAAAAAGAGGTAGGCAGGAGAGGGTGGGGACTTCTGACAGCTTTCTAAAGACATGGTCCTGAAGAGTTAGCTTGCCAGTAGGCCACCCACAGAAAATTTCTACCACTTATATGAAGCATTACACTAAGTTATAAGAAAACAAGTGAACAAAATATCCAGGCTAGCAATTCCTTCAAGAAGTTCTGAGGCATAGAAACTGAACAGAGAATTATAAGCTGCTCATCTTTGTGGAGCGGCCTTGGGCAAGTTATTTTGTGTCTTACTTCCTTCAACTCTATATCTCTAGACTATGGGTGTCACTACTGGGATGGAATATCAAAATATCCTAACAACAACTACTAGAAACAAGATTGTGAGGATTTATGCGTGTACCATGACTTAAGGAGGAGGAAAGGAAAGCACAATGCATAATTACAAAATGCTTTATCAACCAGCCTATTACATAATGTGTTATAATATACCATGTGCCTGTGGAAACATGAAATCACTCATAATTCCTAAGTACTGCCAGATGCGTAGCTATAACAAATTTCAACCCTTTCTGAAGAATTCACCCACACACTCACTCTCTAACCAAATTTTCCACTGGTAACTGTCAGAGTTTACAAATCACAGAATAGACCCTTATTCACATCACAGTGGTAATGACATATAATTTGCTTCATATTTGGGTAGGGAACATGGCTTATTCATAGTCTCAGAACTAGTGACTTCTCTGTTTTGGTACATGACTACTCAGAAAGAGTTTGCTGAATTAATGAATGAATGAACTTAAAGACATGCTCAATCATATTAATCAAAAAATAAATTTTAGTACCTGGAATTTTTTTGTTGTTGTTGCACTAAGTATCAAACCCACAGCCTCATTCATATGAGGCAAGAAGACCACCACTGAGCTACATCCCCAGCCCAAGAAAAATCTTTAGTAATGGCGTAACATAGACTAAAGAGACCCTCTCCTGCAAAACCACTTAGGGTGGAGGTGGTTAAAGATTACCTCCTTCCCACTAGGTCAAGATGTTATTTCCTGGTGTGCATTCATTTGTCACCTGTCATAACTTTCTAGAATATACAAGCAATCCCATTACAAGAGAACATTGTCAATGGAAGCCTCTGACTATAGTTAAGGGTGCTGAATGTCTTTATATTTCAGTGATCGGGAACCTGGTACATTGCCACCTGTACACAGAATGAGGAATCTCTAAATATTATACCACTGTAGGTTAAGAGAAATTCTAAATTAGTAACTAATATACATACAGCACAGGAATGCAGTGAAATGCAAAAATAAAACCCTCAAAACTTGGAACCCAAAGGCCTGGCTCTGCCACACACTTGCTTTGTGAGTTGTACCTTCTTATTAATGTGTCTTTAGAGACTAATTAAGACTATTACCTATAATGATAATAAGCATCTGTAATAAAAACATGTAATTCAGGGTCACTATAGTAATTTAATTAATAATGTCCATAAAAGTAGTCCATAAATGGAAAATGCCACACAATATAGGATGGCATCTGGGTATAAAATGGCAGAGAAAGGTCTACAATGTAAGTAGCCTATATGGTTCCTAAGCTCAGGGGCCATGGCTTATTTATCTTGTGCCTAAAAATATGCCAAATTAACTTCTAATATTAGATATTGAACTGAAGGCACCAAGATACCTGTTTTTAATTCTCAGATTTAAATAGTTGCTTGGTAAAAATGTAGACTCCCAAAACTCATCCAGCCAAGAGGACTCTTCAGTGCACTGCTAGAGTTGGTTCTAAATTGACTTTTACACAGCTGGTAGCAATGGAACAGCATCAGTTCTATCGGGGCAGGTATGTGCTATTATCGTATATATATCAAGCTATTTACAGTCAACAAACTACTTTCAAATGCAAGAAGCATTAAAAACAATGAGAAATGGTTTAAACACTTTAAAATAGTGCAGAAATGTAAGACAATAGAATTTTAGAATAACACTGAATCCATATCAAATTTAGATATGTTTGGTGATTGGTTCTCCCTAGGAGACCAGGATCAATATGGTCCTAGAACTTTGCTTTCTCCCAGCTGTATCCTCACCTAGAAAAGCCATGCCACTTTAGAAGATGCTCAAGAAAGAAGTAAATGTGTATGTCTCAGAAGAGTTGTTGGCTTAGAACATGCCTGTGAACACACAATGATGGGTCCATGTGACAGAGTTTATAGCTGAGATTATGTTTGTCAGAAGCAGGGCCCCAAGGCAGATGACAGGATATCAGTCAAACAGAGTTTATATAATATGTTCTTTTGAGATACTGGTTTTTAAACTCAGGTTGAAGATGGAAACTGGAAGACAATTGTCCTCCATCTCCAGATGTTTTTATTCCACAATCAACGAAGCCACATAGAACAGGCTTCCTAATGAGGAAAGACACTCTCCTCTGCAAGGAGCATAGTTTGGGGACTTGGGGGAGTGAAAGGGTCAGGTTGGCTACTGGCTCTGGGAAGCATGACTGTTGGCTGGCCGAGACATTAAGTTCAGTGCGTGATCTTGGCCGGCTTCCATCCCCAGGCCTCCAGCTCTTGTCATTCTGAGTCTTCCTACTCTTCAAGGATGAGGGCAGGATGGCGGGCTGGTTACAGGCATCGGGAATGCTGACAAGAAGAAGGCAGAGAATCTTGTAGATGATGCTGGGCACAGCAGAGATTATCTTGCTGATCTAGAGCTAAAGTCCCCTCTCTCAGGGATGTCATTTACTTTAATCACTCCCAGAGGCACATGGAGACAGATTCCAGAATATGCAAGCTAATGAGGAAAATATTGTGGCTATGGGCTGCAAACAGAATACTCACTAACTGGGTTCAGTGATAAGGCATTTAAAACTTTTAATTACCAATTACCTTCAATGACTACTGTCAACCAGGAGACTTCCTATCTCCTCTGGGTGCCCAGGCCCTTGACCTCCAGGAAGCATTAACCCTTATCTTATCTCCTTCCACTGAGCAAATAACAGAAAGGCTCAGCACCCATAATTACAAATCCACCTGAATTTTAAGCTAATTCTGTGTAGAGTAAGAGTTAACTCCACCATAAAGGAGCTTTGTTGTTGAAAATGGACTGTACTTATCCATCCATGTATTCATTTATTCTTTCATTCAAACATATTTTAATACCTCAGGAAACTTATAGTCTAATTAAAGAAATAAATACAGAATGAACAATTGCACTTGGTATTAAAATGGTTACAATTCTGCAATGAGCCCTTCTCCTGATTATCAATTGCTATGCTAGATTGATAAATGCATCAAGGTCATAAAACTGGCTTATGAAGCTGAAGTTACAAAGTGCCAACACAGTCCTATCATGATTTGTAAGTTTGATAAATCCTAGAATTTCAGATAGAATGAAATAGAAATCAATCAAGTATGGAAATCAAAATATTCTATAATAGCTTAATTAAAAGTATAAAACTCACTTAATGAAAAAGATGAAATAGCCACACATTAAGAGGTGCTCTGTGAGTGTCTATTGAAAGCATGAAACCTTGGAAAACATCTTTTTGAAAGTCTATAGACAGAAATACCAAGAAAGTACTGAACAGAAAAAAAAATGTAAAAGTTACAATTGACACCGTTTGTTACAAATAGAATATGTTGCAAATTCCAGAGGGTAAATATCTAGAAAGATAACTTTCCAAGTTTATTGGAAAAAAAATGTTGTACATTTCTGCAGAAATCATTTCATAGCTTATTGAAACAAAGATGCCTCTGGTATAAAATGTACAAGTGGTTAAAAGTTCACAGTCACTCTTAAAAATATTTTAAGAGACACAAGAAGGAAAATATTACACTTATTTGCAACTAAGCAATGGGGGAAAGGTGAAAAGTAATTATCCAAACTGGAACACAGTTGAACCAACAAGAAGAACACAGGTGGTCAGAGATTCCATTTAACCTTTCACCTAAAAGTTACCATCTTTTTAAGAGAACAAATTCTACCAGTGGCTCAATTCTGATTCAGAAGGAAAAGAGTCACTTTCTGAGTCATAACAACACCCTAGTTTTCCTTTCACTCCTCAGTTCCAAGCCCTACCAAATCCCAACCCATTTTAATTTGTCTAAAGGTGGCCTGGCCGGCACCAGAATGTACTGCTTCCATAAATGAACTCTGATTGACATGAAAGACGACTCACTCCCAGAAAAACTTGTACTGCTGCCATTTGGTCAGTTTGGGGTTTGTTTTTAAAATGAATGCCAGTTGAAGCTGAGCAGAAGCCAGGGTGTGTTTTTATTTTATGTGTCAAATAAAAATAAAGAGCTGGGTATGAATAATCAAAGTGGCAGGCGCCTCCCTGGATACTTCTAAACCTTCCAAAAGCAGTCCTAAGGCTCAGCAGAATGTAATACAGTCAAAACAACCATGAATGGCACAAGCACCAAGAGCTTGCCCCAGAAAAATAAGACAAATGCCATAGAGATTCCTTTGCAGTCACAAACTCCAATACCTTTCAATGTTATGTTAAGTTAAAGATAATCCTTAGAGGATAGTGAACCTGGAAAGAGTGTCCCTACAAGATGGAAGGATATCAGGTAGAAGAAAGATGAAATCATCTTGTAGAACTCTAATTCTGAGGGTCTTCCCGTTCACCATCTATGCATCATCACTCTGCATTACATAGAAAGTCATAGGAAGTCAATCCATTATTATTCTAATTTTGATCATCAATTTATGGATTATACATAACCTTTGTTTCTTGCTATACAGCTTGTCTTTTCATTGGATAGTTCACAATTCTTACACAACCAGGAAAGCAAGAACAGCAAGAGAGTGAGTAGGAGAGTTGGGGGGTTGGGGTGAAGAGTAGGAGAGAAAGAGAGAGAGAGAGAGAGAAAATGGGCAAAAAAGTAAAACTAAGAGTGACCATAAATATGTAAATGGATAATTTCTTGAGAAAATGTCAAAGGTGATAAGAAAAATTAGCAGATAAAATGAGATTTCTATAAAATTTATGGATTGTAACCATCACTGTGTCTTATAAAAGAATTAGGGCTGAGAGGCAAGTATACACAGAATTGAGGGAAATGCTGACAACATTGCTCATGAAAATTTGGAACACTGAGTCAAAAAAAAACCTGAGCTTTTGGTTTTAATATGGAATAAAGAATTCAATACAGTATAATGAACTTTAAGAAAGGCTCTATATCAAGATGTGTTTGGAAGGAGTTAGCTCTATACTGTACATTCTGGTGCTAATTTAAGAGAAATATTTCAGAAAATATGTGATGCCCCTGCCCCCTTCGCTTGCACGTGGTTGGACTGAAGTAAGTAGCCACCATCCAACTTGTGTGTGGAGGGTTTCCATTTTTACAGTCGATTATTGCTGATTCACTCATCTTCTCAGAAAAACAACTCTTACAATAATATATATATTAGCACAGTTGCCCCCATTTTAATTCTGAGCTATATAGTTGCCCCCATTTTAATTCTGAGCTATATATAATGTCACCATTATAGAAGCCATCTTAACACAGCTCCAGTAGTTGACATGGTGCAGGGAAGGTAATATGAATTTGGGGGGAAAAAAGTTGAAAATTAAGCTCCACAATTCAGAAAGATCTGTGGGACTAGGTTGCTTCCATAATCAGAAAATTGTTTTCAACACTGTCAAATGGTATTCCAGACTTAGAGCCTTAAAAAACGAAAACAGGCAATTCTTCCTGGAGACATGAACCAGTTCTAGAAATTGCTGTTGACGCCATAAGTGACAAGGCATGTGAAGTGCTTTTCATTGCATTGTTTGAAATCAAAACCTGGAAACAGTGCTGCTTTCTATCTTGAAGTTCTACCTCAGAAACAAGTTCACAGCCTTGGACACTCAACCAGACTTTCCCCATCACCCAGCTCTGCCCACTATCATAAAAGAAATACCTTTTCTTTACTTAAAGTTAAAAACCTTAATAATTGTACAGCAGCACTATGATTATAACAGAAGTTTATGTGATTTTAAAGCTACAGTATTATAAAAACTATTGTGAGCAGAACAGAATTTAGCGCTGTATGCAGAGATCCAATACCAGAAGGAATCTCCCAAATTGAGATAGCGTTGATGTGGACGTTCTTTACGTAGTGAGCGCAGAAGGCCCCCATCCATCACATGGCATGTTACTTCAGACAACAGAGACTCTTGAAGCATTTCTGGCAGCAGGGAGAACTTTCAGCATCCTAATGCTTTTACAAGATTGGATATTTCTTTTCTCCCCAATGTGCTTCAAGATTTCATAACACAAGAAACATAGGAGCAAAAGTTAAAATGCTTTAATGGTCCCCACAGGCTATTTAAATAAACACTGCAATCGCAATTTAGACAATCTGGAGTCCATTCAATATTATATCCTTGCCCCAAGTTTGAGCTACCACACAAATAGGGAATTCACAGTATACTCCACAAGGCCAATGACTACTGCAATGGCCTCCTGACAATTGTGGGGAGGAGCTCCCAAACCCAACATTGCACCAGCTAAATCTGTCAACAACTGGAGAGAAAGCACCACTGAGCAAACATCCTGATCCCTCTCACACAGCCCGTCTTTGTCCTGGCCTTGCTAGAACACTAATCTTCTCAGACTATCTTCAGCAGTGCAAGCAGAAACTTCTGCCACCAGCTGTAACAAAAGATCCCTTTCTTCTCTTCCACACACTGTATGTATATATTTATGCTGTTCCTTCCGCTCTGTCCCCCACCACTTCCACCCCTTCCTACAGACCCAATCCTGGGGTAAATCATCAGTTATTTCTCATCTCAGAAAATATGCAAAGAAAGACTGATTAGTCCTTTGATCAGGACCCAGTAATGCAGATTTATCTGCACCAGAAGAAGGAGTAAGCTCAAGAAGTAAGCAGGTAATAAATACCCTGAAATACGGTGTGCCAAACTGAGACAATGGGGCAGCAAAATTCATAGAACCACTGAATATTCCTCTGAGTGCTTATGGACATCAGGAGGTTTGTAGTGTCCTATGTCATTTATAGGTCCTGTTGAAAATATTTATAGGAGTCTTATTTTGCCTATGGCATCAAAAATATGATTCTAATTTGAGAATTTTCAAGGTACAAAAATGTAATAGAGAGAAAAATGTAATTAGAGAAGAAAACAAACATTTCTAGAGATCATTTGTATTTAAATTAAAAACCCTAGGTTTACAGCTCAAAAAAAATTAGCTATATATTTATCAATGTAATCACACTGAGATTAAGGTCCAGCTACCTCTAATACCCCACATTTTATCCAGTCTTCTTTCAGTGGATTTTCCACTGGAGGTAACCTCCAGGGATTCATTCTGTTTAGAACAAAACTACTTTTGCGTCATCACCAGAGTTGGTTTGGCCCAGAAAAAACATGTTTGAGCTGTACATGTCTAACATGATGCTGTAAATTTTCTTTAGGTTATTTTATTTTAAAATCATCTAATCCTAAATACAATAGGAGACAAGGATTTCTGTCTAAGCCGACCAAGACAGAATAAGCAATTTGCTCAACATAAAACTTCACCTGAATTTTTGAGCCTATGACAGTTAAATACTCAATTATGGGCTGGCAGAGTGGCTCAAGTGGTAGAATGTCTAACAAATGACAGGCCCTGAGTTCAAACCCCAGTACCATCAGGAAAAAAAAAAAAACCCTCGGTTATGCAATATTTATGTTGCATAGACCATTAAAATACTCTAATAGTTTAAAAATAAAACACTTAACAGAGTAACAGTGTTAGTAGGATTTACCCCAGGTACTAAACCAAAGCCTCCACTGCATTGCCCAGTTCAATTCTCAACCACATCAGACAGCTATCGTTTGCTTCACTGTGCTGACAGCTCACAAAGGTAAAATGATCTGCACATGTTTATATAGCAATTGAGTTCAAACCTTGTATTTTTTGACTCATAGCACTTAGTTCATACTAGGTACTCCACAAATACGGGTTAAAAAAACTGACTTAAAGACTAACTGAGAAGACTTGAGAAAGGACCAAGTCCACTTTCAGAATGCTAAGCAAAGTTGTTTACCACTTCCATGACAGCATTTACAGCAACAAATTTAGAGAACTTGAAAGTCAGATGGAGTCTTTGACATCGATCCTTACCCTCATTTAAGAATGGGGAACTACAGCACAAGGTGACCTGTTTGAGTTCAGATCACTAGAGAATGTCAAAATGTGGGTGGGGATTAGGTTTCTGATTCTCATTCAAGAGTTCACGATGTTTATTTCCATGGTTCTGAGTCAAACATTCTGCGTGGATGCTAAATAAGTTTGCGACTGAACTTGATCAGTTTATCAACACTTCAAATAGCTGTGACAATTATTCTGTAATGTGTTAAGAAGAGAAGGAGGAAGAGAAGAAATAGAACAAGGTTTCTTTCTTGGAGAAGCTTGGATATTTCATTGGCAGGAGAAGAATCAACCCAATGAAACAGTGAATATTGTTAAGATGTATACTCCTGAAAGAAAAAAAGAGACTGCTATATTAGAGATTACATGCTAAAGTTTGTATCATTAAATAAAATCAGCCACCTCAATTCATGGGACAGATAATACTTATAATGAAAGTCAGAAAGGGATGACATCCAGCACTGGCAAGAAATGTCAAGAAACTTAAGGCAGGTTCAGAAGTCATCATAGGCTCACAGATTTGAGAAATAACCCACTGCAAACTGCTTGTTTTATGCAGGAGGAGGTACATTCAGGGACCTGTGGCAATCCTTGCACAGAGACCCACAGCTGTTTGATAGCAGTGGTGTGGGTGCAGCCACTCACATCCAGTCCAGGGTTCTGTCTGTCCACTAGCCATTTTACCAACTTCTCTATGAGACATGAATGGGCAAACCTACTCCTAATGTTAAAAAGTAAAACAAAGCATTGCTAACGTGTCTGGCATGTCTTCAAAGATGTCTGTAAGAATATTACTTAGAGGTATAGTGATTAAATTGCTTCCATTTTTAATTCATTGTTAAACTTTCGCACTTACGATAAATTGACTTCTTAAACTTTACTTACTATAAAGAACAAGTGGAAAATTAAGATGCAAAAAGGAAAGATAAGTAAGTCACAGGGAATGTTGGAACACAACATACATCCTGCAGCTCATTCAGTGTCCTAAAATGTATGATTCAAAGTCGGGTAAAATCAAAACTATTTGTTTAAAAAAATAAGGCGAGGTACTACTATTCTGGCATGCTGTGATGAAGCACACTTCTCTTCTCCATTTAAAACTGTCAATGGCATACAAGTGATTTCATCCAGTGAACCAAAGAGGCTTGCAGCCACATGCGAGCCTTCCAGCTGTTGTTCATTAAGAACTGTAATATTTATTCTAGAAGAAGCAAACAACAGATGCATTTGGAGACTAGGGGTTCACCTGGCTCCTGTAGCATCTGAGCTCAAATGTAATTTGCTAGTCAATAGACATCTTGTAAAAGAACAATCACTAAAACACAAACAAACTACAAAAAACCCACAAGAATATGCAAATTTAAATTTTAGACCCCTGCACAGTCTTGATTTACCGTCCTCGTCCTTACCCTCCATCTCCACTCTTATTAAATGAGAAACTCCTCAGGACAACTCTGAGAACAACTTTTTCCTTTCCATTTTAACACCTTATCATGGTACCTTTTGTAAAACTGGCCTCTTCCCTAAGGGACAGTGACTTACTGTTGCTCTAAAGATGACAAGAAATGTGTTTGCAGCCTTGTCTCCATGATTCACAGCCATTTTCCGTAAAACTGCCAACCACACATGAGAATCCATGAAAACACTTGAGGGTCCCTGAAGGACCATCTATCATTTTTTTTAAAGCATCTGTATTAGAAAGCAGAAGTTTTCAACAGTGATTCAAATTTAGACCTTTTACCTAGCACAAGTGTGCTAATTACACACTGCTGCTATCTTTGAAAAGTACAAAAAAAAAAGGAGTAATGCACAATGAATCTACAAAATTGTGTAAAACCATGCAGAATTATTTATTTATTTATTCACTTATTTATCATTACTGCTTTACTCTTGCTTGAGCTTTTGGCTATTTTACAGTTAATGTTCAAGAGAATAAACCTGAGCACAGAGAGTAGGTACAACATCAGAGGATTTCTTGATAATTTTTGGATAAAATCTTAAAATGGCCTAACAAGTTATTGGTTTGGATAATTCATAAATTTCATTTTTTTAATGCTTGGGCCCTTTTAGCATGACTTCTATACAGTGAGCCAGTGAAATTGAAGCTAGCATGAAAAATGAAATATTCGCTTTAAAAGCACCATCAAGTCTTGAGTCCATGAAATTTAAAGTATAGTTGGCCAGCTAGGAATTTAACACTACTATTTATTATAAAGATACTGAGTGCCTGCTAACTCACGGTTAAAATATGTCAATGTTTGCTTCTGTCAAAGTTCAGTGTAGGCAAGGTATAGAGTGAATTCAATGGAAACACACTGCTAATTTTTTTTCAAATTCACTCTGTACTTCTACACTCATAGATACTTCCATATGGGAAAACAGACATATCTGGTCTTTCATCAGGCCACATGGCAGAATCACAGACATTTCCTCTTCTCCCAGCACTTCAGCAATGACCCTGAGTTTTGAATCTTGCATTGCCACCATTATCACAAATGGTACTAACTTCAACAGAGCAAATCGAACCTGTATCCTCAGACTCTAATTCTATAATTCTATACAGACAGTGAATGATGATTTCATAATCTTAAATCAGGGAAAAAATAGCTAACACCTGCACCTGGATAGTTACCAGGAATGACTATAAATCTAACTACATTAAATATGGCTAAACATTAGTGTACATTTTAGTACCTATTTGATTAATGACAAGAACAGTGACAGACAGTTGCAATATGGAGTCTAGTGTTTATACCCAAACAGCACATCAGTCATTTAGCCCAAATTTACCTTACTCCCACACAAACCTGGTTTGGGCTCAATGTCTATTTCTATAAATTACAAAAAAAAAAAAAAAACACTCAATATTCAAACTAAGGAGTGTTTTTCACATGAACAAAACTTGTTCATGTTTGCTATGGTATGAATCTCAAATGTCTCCCAAAGGCCTGTGTGTCGAAGGCTTGGCCACCAAAGAGGTCCAATTAGGAGTCCAATTGGGAAGTGGTAGAACCTTTTAGAGGTGGGGCCTAGTGGGAGGTCCATAGGTCACTGGGGGGTGTGACCTCAGAGGGGATTATGAGACCATAGCCTCTTTCTCTTCCTCTCTTGCTTCCTGGTCATAAAGAGAGATGTTTTGATTCACCACATGCTACAACCATGATGTACTCCCCTGCCACAGGTCCAAAAGTAATGGGGCCCATGGTGCATGGATTGGGGTCTCCAAAACTATGAGCCAAAATATCCTTTTCTCATTACAAACTTGTTATCACAGGTATTTCATTATACTGAGTGAAAGATGACTAACACTGCACTAAGGAAAACTCCAAAGCTTTTCAAACCACTCTTGAATTGCTTTCAGCATTTACCTGCTACATGTGTCACATCTCTCTCTCAAGTGTCACGCCCTACTTGGCAAACTTAGCTGGGACTCTATGGTATGACCTGGGAAAGCTGTTTCTCCTCTTTGGATTGCCTTGCTTTTTTTTTCCTCACTTTCCAAACAGACTTGGCAGGTTCCAGCTGATCATACTTTTCCTTCATTGACAGTCAATCCTAGTGCAAAACAGGGCTTAAAGATTTTCCTCATTCTCTATTAAATGTGTCTTAAATGGAAAATCAGGAATATAGTCATCAATATTTTCACTTGAGAAATAAGGGTGTAAGTTTTTTAAAAGAGTTTATCTTTTCACTTCAAAAGGCAATGCTTTAAGTCCTCTGAACTTTAGGAGGAATGAAAAAAAATATTTAATTCTGACAGTGATCACTTAAAAAAAAAAACAAAAAACACTGGCAAACATACCGGGTACCCCCTATAATTCCAAATTGTTCACCTGTGTCAGAGAAACATTTTATTTTAGTTAACTAAATTATACTATAAAGACTTTGTTCAGCCACACTTATTTATAAAAATAAGACATGGCTGAAATAAGCAAATCCAGAGTTCAAATGTTCCTGTCCTGGACTCAAACTGAAAACAACCATTGAATCTCATGACTTGAGTTCTGTTTGTTCAATCTTTGCTGAAGATTGTTTAACTCCTCACTATTTTTCAAAGGAGGCAGGATAGCTAAAGTGTGATATGATATAAAATACGCTTCTTTCTGCATATTTCTCTTATGAGCAATTCAGAAGAAGTGAAGTTAGCTATTGGGGAAGAGGAAACGAAGACAGTTAGCAATCATTTGTGGAGTGAGGAAAGTGGGGTGTAAGACTGCTGGAGATGGAAAATAAAATGGCCAAGATGTTCCCTCATTGGTTTAACTTAAATCCCACTTGTAGAATGAGGGGTTTTTTTTTCCCCCTCTTCTTAGAGCCCTTGTCCAACATGTGTGGTATCTAGCATCTGGGTTTGGGTGGCTTATTATTATCTTTCTCACCATCTCCTCTAATTAGAATGGTGACCATCACCTAAAAGAACTTTTTTTGGAGAGGGACATTGTAAAGCCACAGACCCCAGCTTGGGTCTGTTGAACCTGCAGGCAGTTTTATTTAAGTGAGCATTAAAGACTTGGCAAGGCCTCTCTGGTCTCATTTTCTCATTCTGTATTATCTAGCCACTTAATAATTTCAGAAACTTCAATCAGGCTCTGACCAAAGCACTCCACACAGTGCTCAGGATAGAGTGATAACACCATCTGTTTTCATTCTGACGTGGGTTCTTTCCAACAGCCTAACCCAGCATTCTGGTTGCTTACTTTATGATAATCCTGACATTGGAGGTGATTTAAAGAAAACTCTGTCATTTTCCCAAGTGACATGCAGAATCTTTTGAATTCAAAAATCTCACATATTGTCATAGTTCAGTGATTGCATTTCAATTCTATTGGGTGAAAACAAAGATCCAAAGCTATGTCCTACATTTTCGTAATGACTGTTAAAGCTGCAAGCTCTTCCAAAGGACTCTATTTGGCATGAGACTTCAAAGTCTCTTTCTTAAAGTCTAGATAACATTTACTTTTAAATGTCTAAAAAATAGAAACAACTGACTTACTGAGGCCCCTCTATACAATGACTACAATGGCTTTTCAAATGTGAAGCTATCCTTTATTCCTTAAGAAGAAGACACCAATATTCCTATTCAAGTATGAATAAACAGTGATATTGTTTCCCTTGAGTTGTGGTAACAACTGAGAATTGACAACGAAGGTCAAATGTTTTAAAACTCTTTGACACAGGAAAAATTAGCCAATGGGATAGGAAGATGCATGCCAAATAATTCATTTTTGCAGATTTTAACAATCAATATGGAGCACCATATGATAGCAATGGCTCCAACAATCTGTATCAATCATGAAGATTGGCAGTGGCAAACTACACAGACCAATTTTTGTCATGCTACCACAGTCAACTTTACAGTCTATGTGTAACCAAGACTTCTCTGGTGCTTTCCCGACACCACACAGCCCCTTCCAAAATCTGCTTCCAACACATTCAAGGGCTTTTCTGAACCAAACCTGACTGCAAACCTTTGGAGACTGGCACAAGTTTCTTATGAGGCTCCATGTTTTCTTTCCAAAGGCTGCATCTTTAATACATTATATTGGGTTTTTCCCATCACACATTTAATGTGTGAAATTTCTAAACTCTTCCCCTTCACTTATCTAAATTGAACTTTGGCAGCCAACAGTTAACTGTTGGAGAGTTGCTTAAAAACGATCAAACCCTCTCTAGATCTGATTGCAAGGAGTATCAGTGCCAAGATAGAAATTTCAGTCTTCATAATACACAAAATCAATATGTACGCTCTGCTCTGGAGAGAAATCACCTTGAAAATAATTCATAAAACATCAAAGCTGCACACAACTTCAAAAATCCACATGACACCAAAACACTTAAGGCAATTAAAAGAAATGATTAATTTATATAAAGTGGGACTTCTCTTTGCAAGGTATTTTTCAAATGTAAATATAGACACGTATATCTATATACACATATATGTAGATAAGTGTAGACTGAAGTCTCAATTTGGCTTCCAAATGGCACTTTGAAATCTTAACAACTTACCCATAGCAGTTCTGAATGCTATGTTAAATATACAAGCTTTGCAAAACCTTAAGAATAATTTGGAAATATTTAAATAATATCAAAAACCTAGAGAAGTGCAACCTATATTTTCTTTTTTTCATTCTCTTTTTTTTAAAGTTTTTATTTTATTCATATGTGCATACATTGTTTGGGTCATTTCTTCCCCACCCCCCCCATGCTCCCTCCCTTACCCTCCCTTACCCCTTGCTACTAGGCAGAAACTATTCTGCCCTTATCTCTAATTTTGTTGAAGAGAGAATATAAGCAATAATAGGAAGGACCAAGGGTTTTTGCTAGTTGAGATAGGATAGCTATACAGGGAGTTGACTCGCATTGATTTCCTGTACATGTGTGTTACCTTCTAAGTTAATTCTTCTCGAACTAACCTTTTCTCTGGTTCCTGGTCCCCTTCTCCTATTGGCCTCAGTTGCTTTAAAGTATCTGCTTTAGTTTCTCTGTGTTGAAGGCAACAAATGCTATCTAGGTTTTTGGGTGTCTTACCTATCCTCATAGCCTCCTTGTGTGTTCTTGCTTTATCATGTACTCAAAGTCCAGTCCCCTTGTTGTGTTTGCCCTTGATCTAATGTCCGCATATGAGGGAGAACATACGATTTTTGGTCTTTTGGGCCAGGCTAACCTCACTCAGAATGTTGTTCTCCAATTCCATCCATTTACCGGCGAATGATAACATTTCGTTCTTCTTCATGGCTGCATAAAATTCCATTGTGTATAGATGCCACATTTTCTTAATCCATTCGTCAGTGGTGGGGCATCTTGGCTGTTTCCATAACTTGGCTATTGTGAATAGTACCGCAATAAACATGGGTGTGCAGGTGCCTCTGGAGTAACCTGTGTCACAGTCTTTTGGGTATATCCCCAAGAGTGGTATTGCTGGATCATATGGTAGGTCAATGTTTAGCTTTTTAAGTAGCTTCCAAATTTTTTTCCAGAGTGGTTGCACTAGTTTGCATTCCCACCAGCAGTGTAAGAGGGTTCCTTTTTCCCCACATCGCAACCTATATTTTCACTGAGTAGTGATGCATAGACTTATTATTATTATAACTTAGACAAGGGCATAATTAAATACTTTTGTATGTACATAGATAAAATCACTTCCATAAAACATATGCCAACAAAATAAGTCTGAGCTCTCGGTTGCAGTTCACTGTCTTACAAAGTTAACTTGCTATTCTTATAAGCAATGCTTGTTGTTGGAGTTTTAAAAAAAAACAGATTTTATTTTTTTTTTATTTTTTTTTTTTCATTTTTCTTTTATTATTCATATGTGCATACAAGGCTTGGTTTATTTCTCCCCCCTGCCCCCACCCCCTCCCTTACCACCCACTCCGCCCCCTCCCGCTCCCCCCCTCAATACCCAGCAGAAACTATTTTGCCCTTATCTCTAATTTTGTTGTAGAGAGAGTATAAGCAATAATAGGAAGGAACAAGGGGTTTTGCTGGTTGAGATAAAGATAGCTATACAGGGCATTGACTCACATTGATTTCCTGTGCGTGGGTGTTACCTTCTAGGTTAATTCTTTTTGGTCTAACCTTTTCTCTAGTACCTGGTCCCCTTTTCCTATTGGCCTCAGTTGCTTTAAGGTATCTGACTTTAAAAAGTGACTAAGAAATACGCTAGCTGCAGAAGGGCGTGCGGAGAGGGGGACAACTGTAGTAGGTTTGTGGTGTGGTTTGTACAGAGGAGGAGGTGCCCAAGAAAGGACACCTTGACCCAGGAGGTGATGTTTGTTTTGGCTGTGGTATCTGAGCCATAGTTACTGGATTTTGAATGGATCAGCACACATCCTGGACATGAGAAGAGGCCACAAAGAAGGGAGGCTGGAAGGCTTGTGGGGTACAATAGGTAAGGGTCTTGCTTGCCTGTCATAGGTGTTTGGACATTGCAGTATAGGCAGTTGCAAGTCATTAAAGGTTTCCCATCAGGAGGAAGACACAAACAGATTGTCGCTTTTAAAAGACAAGTGCATCACCAATGAAACAAATGGATCTGAAACAAGAGACAAGGTGGGAGTCTACTCAGAAGGATGCCGTGACTCGCAGTAACAGATGGTGAGACCCTCAAGAAGCAGGGTCACTGATACTGGAGAGTGGGTTTTCTCTACACTCTACAAGGCCCTAACCTGATACATCCAATGTATTAATTTCAAGGAACTATAAAGGGAGTAAAATTTATACACTTTTTGCACTATACTTTATCTGCACTTTATTATGCATTTTTTATTTGTTTTTTGAGGCAGGATCTTGCTATGTAGCTTAGGATGGCCTTGAACTCACGATCCTCCTATCTCAGCCTCCTAAGTGCTAGGATTACGAATATGTACTGCCACTTCCAGCTATTATTAGACATTTCTTAACTCAATCCCTCAACCTCCCAAGCAATGAAAAAGATGGCAAATTTTATTCACAGTATAAAAAATTTAAAATGGAAATATAGAGTCTATATATATAGAGTCCCTACTTTTTAATTTCTTTCTTTTTTTTTTTTTTGGCTGTACTGGGGTTTGAACTCAGGGCCTTACTCTTGCTAGGCAGGCACTCTACCTCTTGAGTCACTCCACCAGTCCCCTACTTCTCTTTTGTTTATTTATTTAATGGTTGTGTGTATTGAACCCAGGACCTCACACATTTTAGGTAAACACTCTCCCACTTGACTTGAACTCCAGCTCTTTGGTTTTACATTTTGGTTTTGATACAGGGTCTCCTCTCAATAAATTTGCCCTAGGATGACCTCTACCTCCTGAGTAACTGGGATGACAAGTGTGAACCACCACACCCAGCTCCTTCTTCTCTTCTCATCATTCATCTTTTAGATCTGATGTCTAGCACAAACCACGACTCCATGCCTTGCTTTCCTGTTCCATGTCACCTTAGGAGACCAGCAAAAACCATGGAAAGACATGCCATTTAAATGGGGGAAACAGTAGAATGGAAATGAAGACCAAGAAGCTGCTTTAGGATGGATTCAGCCAATCAATATTTGCATTTTAAAGATGAAGTAAACTTGACCTAGCCAGATTGATTTGCCCAAGATAAGATCAGCTGCCCAAAGGGATTTTTCTACCAAGCTCACAGGAACCAACTGCTAACTCAAATTCTGAGGCTCATTTTCAAAATTATATCATCTATTAAATAAAAATGTTAAAGGGATTCTTCAAAGATCTACAAGGTGCTTGACATGAGAACTATTAGTCTCATATAAAAATAATGTATTTTATGTGTTCTCCAACATGTAGAAAGCATGTTTTATTGTTTATTTATTTTATTAAATAAGAAAAATAGTCAGTTGATGTTTAGCCACAAAGTTGATTAATAATATCCTAATCCTACAATGCCATTGAGCACAAATTTTCCCCTTCTAATTTGAAACCATTAAACCACTAAAATCATTCTCTTCTCAGGTCCTGTCTATCTATCTATCTATCTATCTATTTATCCATCTGTCTATCTCTATCTACCTATATATTCATTTAAGGAGATCAATCAGCCATTCCACTTGGGACAAGTTTTTGGAAATGTATAGGTTATAGCATAATTGAACAATTCCTTTTTTGAGCTACCTGATGTTTAATAACTATTTTCTTAGTGACTGCCTATAACTGATCTGCATCTTAATAAATTATTGAACAACCATAACATGCTGGCATTGAAGCCCACCTATAAGTTTTAAAACAGCATGATTATTTCATGATAGAACTAAAAGACCCCATTAGGAAAAATTTTTGTGTTATAAACATTTACTCCTGTTTTGTTTTTTTTCACCAAAATACAATCTATGTGAGATTCATAGAGCAAATCTCAAATAATGAAATATCGTTTGATCTTCAGAACTAAGTGTGTACTACTTTTCTTTGCTATTATTCTAAAATTCTTTAGCAAACTTTTGATAAAATTATTGGGAAGGCAAATTAATGTGTGTAAAAAAAACTTTTCTGAAAGTCTAAATGATACTTGAAGAACTGAAAAATTGCCAGGCACTGTGGCTCAAGCCTGTAATCCTAGCCACTGAGAAAGTAGAAATTAAGAACATCTCAGTTTGAGACCAGCCAGGGCAAAAAGTTAGCAAAACTTCATCTCAACTAATAAAAGCTCAGTGCAATAGCATGTATCTGTCATCCCAGCTACACAGGAAGTATGAAGCTGGCCTGACCATAAGGAGGCCCTATTTGAAAAATACCTACAGCAAAAAGATCATGGCTTAAGTGGTAGAAGAGCAAACATAAGGCAAGGTACTGCAGTTCAAACCCCAGGATGGAAAAAAAAAATCCCTGCAAAAGATGCCTTTGAGTATTTTAGTTAGAAGTGGTATTAATAAGTACAAGGCACTAAACCATGTGGATTCTTCAGAAAGCTATCTAGTCTAGATTAATCACCTCTATGATAGCAATGCTAAGACTATAGCACAGCTCAATAAATAAATATTTAATGCAAACCCAAACTCGTTAACTAAGAACCATGATGTTATCTCCACAATGATAAAATACAGCATTTCTTCACTTTTCCCACATTTCTAGAGTGCAACATCTCACTTCTTACACAAAACAAAATAAAACTTGGCTAGGTGAAATTTTACATGTGTTTATGTAGGCATATGTATGTTTCATTCGTACTGGGCACTTTTATGACCAATGCTGGTTTGTACTGTCTGTATACAAACTCCACCCAGGACTATAGACTGTATGTTGAAACTTCCAATGTTTGAAGGTCTGCTTCTTTACCCTTTGAACTAAAAATCACTTTTGTTCCAAAATATCGTTTGCTGCATTCTTATTGATCTATGTATTTTTGTGTTCCCCACAATGCTACAGCTTAAACAGGCACAGTGAGCACAAATATTTAATAAGAAAAGCCGATTGCAAGTTTTTGCACAAGAAAGAATGGCATTGTAGTTAGGGTATGACTTTAATACATCTCGCCACAATAGTTAATTTTTTTAAAAATCAAGATTTAAAAAAAAGTCATACACATACATAGGTTAGAATTATCTTAGCCTGCTCTATAATAACTCTGAGTAATATGATTATTACTTGTGAGTTTAATATATATGGCATCAAAGTAAAACTCAATGATGAAATCTAGGGAAATCACAAAGTGGTCATTTTTCTCTTTACCCTAAACTGAGCAAGGAACTTTTTGAAACAACGTGAACTCTATGTAGCTCACACTGCCTTCTAACTGGGAATCTGAGAGGAGGTGAGGTCGTTTCATCACTCCTCACAAAAAAATGCCAAATGTCTGCTCACATCTGACTTCATCTGATTTACTCTCCAGGACTGTCTCTTATTAAATATGTTTCATTGCTATCTCTAATTAAATGTAGAATTAATTTTGGCAAAGTAACCACAGATGCAGTTCAAGCTCAATTTTATCAGACAGATTTATTTATAAGCTGTCAACTTCTTGAAAGACTTCATTTTGGAGCAGTTTTAAATTGCTAACAGTAGCTGTAAATGGAGCTACTGTTCTCTGGAACACTAAAGGAAAAGTATGCTATAAATGTCCGTTCCATCTGGGAGAAATCATAAAACAATCACATTCCTTTATTTTTTTTCCTCCTTAAGACCTTTATTAAATTAGTTCAACTCAATTAAAAATAACTTCAAAAACATTTCAGAGCCTTTTGTTTCATGGAATACTTGGAACTCTCTGCACTGAACGTCACCCTTTTAACTAATCCCTTTTACTAAAAGGAGAATAGTGGTATTGTGACTTCACGCAGGGCTTTCAAGGGCCTCTACTGTACCAATTGAGGTCATAGCGAGACAATGCCCAACACCCAATAGCCATTCAAACATTCTTCTCAACTCCATCAAACGTGTCTTTCTTCCTTTCTCTCATGGCAAACCCAGAGGACAATGGAAAAAGCCTCCAGCAGCATTTATGGCCACCATATTTGCACATGACAAAGTCTATTCTTCCTGGTTTGCCAACTCTCTATAATAAAGAATGAGCCCCGAGATAGGTTTTTTCCCACCATTACTGTTATTCAAACTGATTTTGTGTTTAATTTTGATGTTTGTGGAGAGCTGGTCCGTGGCATTTGAGAAACTGATTTGCTATTTGTGTGTTTATGTAACCAAGCAAGGACTAAATGCAGAATTAGATATGTTACATTATAGCCAGCATATGCAAGTGGCATGTACAATTTAATACAAAGCAGACACAAATGATGAAACTGGAACTGTTACAGCTTGTATTATTGTCTAGTGTTATCAGTATAGGAAGCTGTTTGCCCACGAACCACTATGCCTGTGCCCCATAAGCACTGTTTACTTTTTGGGGGGGGTTATAGCTGGAGCCCCAAAGAAGCAAAATCAATTGCTGTAAATTTTTCTCACCAGGGCCACTCCTTTTCGAAGGAAAAATAAATAAATAAAATTTGTATCCAGAGCATAGTCTTCCAAATAAGCAAGAAAGAACACGTATTTACAAGTTATTATGATAAAGATTTTGGTTTTAATTAAGAATGGGATCTGTAGGACAATTAGTGAGATGTAATATTCCTTGCAAGAAACAGTGCCCTTATTGAAAATCCTGTCTAAAATGGAATGGGGGCACTTGCAGCTGTAGAGAGACTTGTTTCCATGGATTTCCACAGCTAATGAGAAAAAAAAATGTATAAGGAAAATGTAAATATCTCACCTGAAATACAGGAATAGAAATTCCAGTTGTCTTTTTTTTTTCTTCATTTTCCCTTCATTTATTTTTTTAATTATAAATATCTGTGCTACTGAGATTTCAAACAGGTAATCCTCTTACTATTAACATACTATACAAGTTCTGTCTCTGGTTATTATAAACACTAATTACTAGGACCATGCCTCATCTTGTTTGACTTTTATCAAGAGTTCATGATACATTTATTGATAGTGATAACAAAATTACTAAGTTGGGTTTTTTGGATATGCTTAGCTACTAATATTAAAAACAACACTCTCTCTCTTATTAATTCATATTAAAGAACAGAATATATGTAATTGCTTAAAAGTTTGAATGGTCATTTCCTTTACAATATATGAACTTTCAAGTGTTAGGAGTACTACAACTTCATCCCCTAATCAAATGGCAGATAGCCATTTTTTCAGTCTAGTCAACAAGCTATATTACAAAATTTTCATTTTGTTAAACATAACATTAAACATTACAAAGCAAAGTAAGGGATCCTCCTATAACACAAAAGAAAATTATACGAGTCATTGCTTCATCAGACAGTATTCTATGAATTATAAATCAAATATATATAACCACAAGTACGTGACTTAAAACATGTACCAATCAGCAATGTTCTGCAAACTATTTACTAAGTATTTGCTATAGCTTCACAGGGCTGTACCAAGCAATGGTACAACACAATATACATGGTGGATGGCTGCATATAGCTTCTAGTCTTCTGGAAAGACATACAATTAAAGAACTACAATCACTCACACTGTAGGAAGGCCTGTAGTATAAAAAAATCTTCAGTTTAATTCAAAATAATGAATCCCCTGGGACTATGGAGGGCATTGTGAATGTAAATTCTCATGGCTATTGACACCCTGTCTGAAAAGCATCATGCTATGTGTACTGGGACTGAAAGATGAAGAAGAAGTACAAGAGAAGCAACAAGGAACAAACCAACAAGTGGTGAAAACACAAGGAAATAGAAATAGACATGAACCATGACAAGGGAGAATTGATGGTCCACTTTGATTCTAATGGGGATACAGATATGGAACTGGGAGGAGGTCATTCTGGAAATCCAGGCAGAAGGCACGTGTAGTTATAGATTCTTAAATTCTACCTTAAGTACAGTTGACTAGTGTGGAAAGAGATGAGTTCCCTCCAAACCAAATTCCAAGGTTACTAGAGGATTTCACCCCAGAAGGATGGGCGTATAGTGTTCCTTCAGGGCAAAAGGAAAGAAGGAAAGCGTTAAAGAGTAAGAAGATCTGTGTGATTTGGAAACCAGATACAATGGCCAAGAAGGGAAGGGATTTGACATGATCTCAGTGGTTTTGTATCAAGATGGCCTAACTATGGGGAAATATCCAACCTGATACATCCAACTGATTACTTGAACAGAAGCAGTGGACAGAAGAGAAGTTCAGAGAAAAATGTGGTTTATGTATAGATTCAGAAAGCAGAAGGGTGAAGCAGAGTTGGTAAAATGGTTTAGTAAAAGTCTCCTGAAGACACAGGATTCACAATTTCCTTCGTATCATCAAAAATGTAATGTTATATATTCTGAATATGTCTCCCCAAATTCCTATGTTGAAATTTAATTACCTGTGTAATAGTGTCAAGACGTTGGAACTTTAAGTTCTGATGGCTGGGATTAGAGCCCTTAGAAAATGCTTAAAGGAATGGATTTGCTCTCTTCCTCTCTTGGCCATATGAGGACATGGCATTGTCTCCCTCCCTGGAGTAAGTGGTAAACAAAGAGGTGCCATCTTGAAAGCAAAGAAGAACGATCACGGAAGTAAAGAGGCGCCATCTTAGAAGCACAGACAGTCCTTGCCTAAAACCAACCCTGGCTACACCTGATCTTGGGACTCCTAGGGCTCCAAATCTGTAAGAAATACATTTCTATTATTTGTAAGTCTGTGTACTATGTTCTAACAGTACAAATGGACTGAGGCACTGCTCCTGGTTTTGTTTTTTATTTTTCCTCCAGGCTTAACTTCAAAATAAATTGTATTTTGTGTATCTTCCCAAGACTTAAGATTTCTGATGCCTGATTCCGTTCTTCTATTGTGCTTTAATTATTCAGGTCCTTCTGTGTGCCATTCTTTAAGATGAAATTTTGCTTTAAGAATATTGCTCAGAATCTATCATGTCTGAAAAATTACAATATGAATATGGCACACAATGTGAATATGCACACATCCCACCAGTACAAAAACTCCATAGTTATTATCTTCACTAATTTCAAAACCAGACCTTTTTGTTCAGTTTCAGTCCATAACTCCAGTGGAAACCCAAAAGGCATAAATGGTCTATTTATGGTAGTTGCGTATCTTAGATAGCCCTATCATATCACTACACATTTTAACTTATTACTGTAAATGCTAAACCTTAACTCTACCTATCTTTATTCTGATTTATAAGCATATATAATAAAGATGCTAAAAAGGAACTTTTTTTGGATATTTGCCTAATTCATTCTAACTCCCTTGTGAAGAAAGTTGTAGCAGTATGCCTTCCAAATGATTCTGTAGAACACAGGCTGACTTCAAATCCACAAGGAGCATCTGACAAAAGAGGGTTAGGATTCTTACTCAGGATAATAAAAAAACAGCTGACATAGAGAGCCATAACTGTCCAACCTGGTTCCTTTGTCCACATTAAAATGATGCCGCCTTTTGGTCACCCTCATGAGCAGCCCAAGGCTCCTGTTTACTCACAATTCATGTATTCACCTGGGCTCCTTTGGACCATGTGAAAAGCACATAACCGTTCTGTGGGAGACATTATCTCAATTCCCATGAAAACCTATATGTTCCAGACAATGATTGTAGCTATTTTATAGAGGCAAACTAAACTTCCCAAGCTTTCAGATAGTGGCCTCAGAAACCTCACTCTTTGCCACAATGAATCATTGCATGCATCACATGTTAAACTAGGATTTGATTTCATACTTTTACATAATTACATTTTGTTAATTATTTGACTATATTATAACATGTGTGTTCACTGTTAAGGGTGATTAAGTCTCCTCCCCACACACACCACAACCAACTTCTTAATAAATTAAAGGGGTGTATCTAGAAAGATATTTTACCAATGGCTTCAAATAGACATATTATAAAGAGGAAAAGATTCTTCATATTGAAAGAAAAAAAAACTCGTCTTTGACAGAAAAAATAAACTTTCTATTAACTTTAAAACAGGCAAAGAAATCAACTCTGAAGCTATCTCTCCCTCTGACACCCTTCCTCAAATAAAAGCTTACTCAGCACACTTAAATTAGTAAAATAATTCCCTCAGGTAAGATAAACATTGTAAGTTGTCCACAAAGACAAGCAAGCTATGCTATAAAAAAGTACTTGAATTACACTAACAATATTTTACTTGGTAGTAAAATACTTCTTAAAGTATTAACTCAAACTAGTTTTGCCAAATCAAAAGTTTTCTTTTGGGTGGTTAAGAAAGCCAAGAGTATTCAAAATGTTTTTTTAATTGTTCTACCTATCTCTATGCTTCCAATGGAAGCATTGGCAAATGCATTTAGCTATTAAGGGAGGGAAAGTGCTGTGCGTTTTTTTTCATTGTCAAAGTAAACTCTTAGTTAAGAAACTCCTGTTTGGAAATAATTGCAAACCTCTGATGTATTGGGTATAATCAGTTCATAATGCAGGCTACATGGGCTCTTGAAATATGCTTCCTCTAAGAATTGGTTATAAGAACAACTCAGAGTACAGTGCTAAATTCCTATAGTGCTTTAAAACAAGCCACAAGAATGGAAAATTGATTTGCTTGTTTTGGGATGATCTTAAATTGGTAGACTCTGGATTCTAGAATTTTTGTGAACAATGAAGAAAGGGGAGGAAGATGTGGAGTGGGATGAGCAGCAGACTGTCACTTTTAGGACAGATTCATTTAAAAATAAATTAATGGAGCTAATCAGAAGATAAGGGTCTACAAATTGTTCTCTGGTACTGCTGGTCCACCTGCAAAACCAAAGCATTTTGTAATGTGTGTTCAGTTTCTAGTAGCCATGGAGCTCCGTAAGGAAGGTCAGTAGCATGAAAGACCCAGATTGTCGCAACTTTCAGCATGACAACTGTGTGCTCTGCCCCCCCACCCCCCGCACCCCATAAATTAGTCACTCCATACAGACCCACCACAGATGAGAAAAAGCTCCAAACTCAGTGAGCGTATAACTGTAGAATACAAAAATATAATCAAATATTCAAAGTTTAGAATGTTATATTCATTCACGTCATCCTTATTTTTGTCACCAGTAATATTTCAAGACTGCTTCTGAAAGTACCAATCAAAGATAGTATTCCAAGATCATTAAACAAAAATGGCATACAATTATATGTTTTCACAAAATTTTGTATGACCTTTTTTCTTAATTATTTAAATATACATTTAATTAACTGAGTACCCAGGGCTGCTGCATATGTTCCTACATGTTGGACACTGCCAGGCAGCTACACTACAGCCACGTGTTCAAAGAATTACCAAGAGTGATTGTTTTTCTCTGTCTCTTTGTCTTTCTGTCTCTCTGTGTTTCTATCTCTCTCTGTCCTGTCTCTGTCTCTCTTCCCCCCATGTCTCCATTTGCATATATGTGTATAATTTTAGAATTACTTTTTATTTTATAACCACCAGTAATAATTAATCATAATTATTGTTTCAGAAATTTCTAGAACTTTAATCAGAATTTATGAGTGAAATATGTGAGAAGACAAAAGGCCATGTTAATACATTTTGGAGGAAAGATGCTATGCTTTAGTAACAACCCCGATCCTTAACATACAGTCAAAAAGAATAATATGAAGCAATAAGTGTCTAGTGTCCTTGTCACTGTCCTCTTCCCTTTTCTCTGTTTTTACCTTGCCTGTTTATTCCGATCTATGAATAAACCCAACAGGAGGCTTTGCCTACAAGTTCCAGGTAGATTTATTTGGTTACCAAGGTGTAAAAGTTTAGGGGGGGTGGATGAATTTCTATGTCTCTGATAAAAGTATTTAAATTACAGAAGATATTCTTTTTCTTTTTGCTTCAGCTGAGAGCAAATACATGAAGAGGGACTCTGGATATGAAAGACTGAAATACAAGGAGCCTCAAAGTATGGAAAAGCCTCAGATTGTATGTTCTGGATTCGTTTAATTTCCTGCTGTAGTTTGCATAGCATGTGTGAATATTCCTTTTTTATAAGTTAATTTTTTCCCTTTGGAAATCTTTAAAAACATTGAAAGGGGTTAGTATTTAAACTTAGATGGCTCTAAATATTCATACCCTCCGTTTATATTAACTGTGTGTGCAAATGAAAGCATTGCTGATTTTCTTCCCCTTCTAGTGGAACTAACAGGTTCTCTAACATGATGAAGCGCTGTAGTACTCCACGTCCTTCCAACTGGTGAGTGTCTATCAGTATCTCAGAAATGGGCCAAAAAAAGCAGGAGGAGGTGTTTGTATCCCCAGAAAACTTGCAAGAATTGAGTTAGGATCTCTCTCTTTATATTGTGGAAATACTAAATGTATAGAAATGTCTTCTCATAATTTTCACCTTTTTTAAGATATCAAGAATATTGTCCACCCTGGCTATTGGATCAAAAACATTTTGATCTTCCATATTTTTTAGCATTAATCAAAAAATGAAAATGGATTTAGGGCAAACAGATCCATTTGAAGATGGACTTTACCCTATTCCCTATAATTAAGAGCTCTGAACAAGCTGTCTTAGCAACTGTCTGTTGTTGTCATTTATAAAATGTGGTAGAAATTTTCATTCATAGAAGGACAGTCTACTACCAACAATACCCTGACTAACGGCTGCCTTACTGCACAGAATTTGATCTACCAGACTTTTCTACCACAAACACGGTGAATCAAGGGAAGATAATAAAATACAAGTTGATAGACAAAAGGCACAGTGAAAAAGTTTTGTAAGTATGAATTTGATAACTTGACATCTGAGTGAATAATCTGGAAATCTGATATTAAAGAAAATGTGGCATCTATACCAGGTTAAAATAGGTATGAGTTATATACGTGATTCATTTGAGTCTTTTCGGCACTACCTTCTGAGCACCACCATTTCAAATAATACGGTATTTTCTCTTGAATTTGGCTACAGAATCTTACTCTAAGACATCATCTTTTCCTGAAAATCAGTTGTTCTCAAGCTTTCTACCCACAAAACAAACACTTTAGGAATTTTAATACAGACCTGTTGGTAACAGTGGCCCATTATGGCAATAAATTATAATTAGGGATTTTTTTTTAAAGGAAGAGTAGAATTTTTTAAAGTACCATCTTTCTTCACTGGTCCTTTGAATCACACCATATTAGACAGTTTTCACCCATCACTGAGAATCATTGACAGTTTATTTAATAATGGAACAAGCTATTTCTCTTTTGGTTTTTGTGCCTGGAATGCCTATAATGAAACTGCTGATGACTCATTAACGAGTATTTAGATAACACCAGTAATATAACTCCTGATTGCAAATGAAAAATACTGGTATCCATCCAAAACTTTGGTAATATTGCTGTCCAAAAATATCCATTCATTTTTTCATAGGATAAAAATATTAGTGATGTAGGAAGACAAGAGAAATATAATCTAACTGATCAGTAATTTCTTATTTTAATCCTGGCTTCTAACAAGTTCCCCTTACATAGGAGAGAGCAGATTTTTCTGTTTCATCTTAAAAACAAAGAACGATTGCTACTCCCTCCCCCCCAGTTTCTATATACAGTCAGTAAAACCCATCTGCATCACAGTCGTCATTACAAATGATAGCTTTGCCAAATCTAGTCCCACAAATTGATATACTGGAACACCTGGCATGAATATTTTCATGCCCTGACATTCTAAAGGAGAAGCATTAGATTTTACATTTTTATACATGAATATTAGGAAGTTATATATGACTGCACATATGTATGTCTTCATATATTCATGTCTAGGAAAAATTTAACCAAATAGAAAATCTAATTTTTTCATCAAATTATTTTTATAATTAACTATAGGGCTACCTTGTCATTTTTGATAAATGTGGGAAATTGAGGCACAGAAGTGCCCTCTAGGTGATAACCAAACAGCATATGACAAAGAAAGAGAGACTGGTACAACGCCCAGGCCTTATGTGCTTCCCTCTCTGGTCCAAACACCAGATTGCACAGAGCTTCCTATAAGGAGCTCTGTAAGAGAAGACCTGAAGAGCTAAATAAATTAAAGATTTATTCATAATATAGCAGTCTTGACTGCTATGTTTCCTTCTTCATTTCTGGAAGGTGACTTGGCCCTCCACAAGTACTTGGTACAATAAAAGCATTGCAAGATGGCTTCATGGCTTTTTTTGTAGTTGTTACACAATATTACATCAGAAAGGGAAAGTAGCATGTAGGTATTTTTTCTTCAGTGAAAGGAAATAAAACCTAAGACCAGGTAGAACAACCTTAGAATAATGAACCACTATCCCCAAAATATTCATTTAAATGATTGCATATTTAGGTGACTAAGGGAACCATAATGTTTGAGATCTTGAGAACTCCGAAAAATGGAGATTACACCAATTTTTTTTAAAGTATTTTCTTA
Source organism: Castor canadensis (assembly GCF_047511655.1). Lineage (NCBI taxonomy): Eukaryota > Metazoa > Chordata > Mammalia > Rodentia > Castoridae > Castor > Castor canadensis. The sequence goes on along the minus strand of NC_133391.1, from coordinate 20,243,625 downwards.
GGACTGGCCATGTAGTTCAGTAGTAAAGTATTTGTTTAGTGTAACAAGGCACTAGTTTGATTCTCGGCTCAGGGAGAAAAATACTGTATTAAAAGTCTTACTAAAGATAGTTTCCATCTCTTTTCATTACTTAGATCTTGATTTTAGAAACAGTAATTTATAGATTCAAAGTGTCCTTTCCAAGTCCTTAACTTCAGAATCAGTGAAAGTTGTAAATTGCCTGCCTTTGGAATGGTACTTGGCTAGCAAAAGGGTAAACTCCCCTCCTCCCATCTACCCTTGTTTGTGACATCAAGAGCACCTTTTGATTATAAAGGGTTCCTCCTCACTGCTTAATCCACCATCACTGACTGACTCACCCTAGAGCTCAGAGAGACATAAATATCAGCAAGTAAGGCAAAAAAATTATACTTCAGCACAATTTCCTATAATGAACATTCAAAATATAAGAAAATAACTGTATGATCAAGGGCTTCCCTCTGCCATGAAAAAAAATCAAAGTGTTGGACAAATCCAAATATTTAGATGAAAGTCTATTCAAATACTTGAGTTAAAATGTAGTAAAAATCTAGGCATATTTCATTCTAATAACAGTTTCATTATTTTCGCCAATTTTACCAATATGCTATCAATGTAAGAGAAATATTTGTGTCATAAGCACTATCAGGATAATTGACGACATGCTGTAGATACCTAATGTGAAGCAAACCAAGAGAGCGTGGGGAGATGACATTTGGAGATGAATACATTAGGTAATACTGAAGACCTGAACTTGAGGTTGGGGTGCTGAGCAGGGGCACAGAAGGGGATGCCACAGAACATCTGAAGAAAAAGACTGACCTGTTCTCTTCAATCAAACTTCTATCTCCTCCCAACTGTTTCTTTTTCTGGCCTCTGACTGGATGCTCTCAAAGATGGTGCTTACTGCTTGACAATGTTTTGCATTCTGTATCAAGTCCAAGAAAACTCTTTCTCACAGTGAGCCAAATTGAACTCTCAATAATTCTAAGATGTCCCCAATAAACTTTTATCTATACAGAGTTGTAAAAGGTATCAGTTATAAATGTCAGTAACTTATAGTCTCTGGCCTGGATTTGAATCCTGACTCTAGAAAAGCTTTTGTGTTTATTTTCTCCTGATTTTTAACAAAATATCCATTCATTGTAACTACTGAAAACATAAAGAGGAAAATGTTGATGCTTAATACCTCAGCTATCAAATGGACGATAACTTAATGTTTTCCAACTGTTCTTTCTAGTTCACCCTCATTCTGCCTTCTCTCATCCTAACTCCCAATATCTTCTATCATAGAAGCTATTCCAGCTGGTCATTGCTAAGTATTGCTAAACATATTCAACAAAAGCCTACTTAGAGGCCAGGCACAGTAGCCCATGTCTATAATCCCACTTCCCCCCAGGGAGGTAGAGTTTGGGAGGATCATGATTCAAGGCCAGCCCAGGATCCCCCGAAAAAGTAAGCAAGACCACATCTCAATCAATAAGTCGGGTATTATGGTGAATGCTTAGCAAACAAGAGGTCCTTAGTTCAAACTCCATTACCACCAAAGTCCACCTAGAATGTTGGAGCCAAAGAAGAATGGAAGCCCACTTGGCCTCAAGAATGCAGGTTTTTATCCCAGTCATAATCCTGACAAAAGATCTCAGATTACACAAAAGTGGGTGTGGAGAGCTGCTCTGACTGTGGAAAAAAATTAATTCCTCAAAAGGGTTTACTGCGTTTCTAGATCCAGCAAATGCCAATTGTTTCCTCTTGGTTCTTACTGGACTCACTCTCAACCCCCCACAAACACAGCCTCAGCATTATGGGAAGCAGAATATTATACTTCAGGGTCTGCACCATAAGCAGACTCAGAAGCACCACTGAAGTGGGTTGTGTCATCAATTAACCCCACAGTGTAGACAGTCACACAGGAAGTATGCAGATTATTCTGCTCTAAGAAGTGAGCTAGACCTGCCTAATAGTCCTGAGTTCTACCAAAACCTGCCTCCTCAGCTAGGCCTAATGAAGGAACTTCCTTGAGGAACTGGTAGGAAAGTTTCCCAGATCAAATATAGACAACTGTGTAAAGACACCTTCAGTACATTGCAAAAATGTCCGTAAATTCTTCCCTTACTGGTATAAAGACATCTTTGGAATGTGATTTGACAATGTCGTTAAGAGGTAGCAGTCATTTTTCCACCCCAAATCTTTATCTGGACATATTTCTTGCTTTAAACCACTGAATATCAGTAGTGGCCAAAACAGTCCTTGTGCTCAGGGACTTGTACTTTACTTGCTGGTCTTTAGACACCATAAACTATGATATGCAGAAGCCTAGGCTAATTACTAAAGGATGTGAGACCCCACAGTGAGAGGCCCCAGCATTCCTACAATGTTCCTACAGCCATTTGGTCAACACCAAGTCCTGAGCAAAATAAAATGATGGCGATTTTAAGCCCCAAAGTGTTGGGGTGGTTTGTCAATCATCAAAATTGCTCACTGTGATACAAAACCTTATCCAATCCTTAATCGGTTCCTTTTGTTTAGGGCATGTTTGTGACTGAAATCAGTGCTCTATGATCAAAACCCTTCAAAGTGACCTTTGTACATTATGAGTGAAGGTATAGTATCAAATGAACATATTTGAATACGTATTTCTATTGCTACTTCTTACCCTGGTTTATTCATTTTGACTGTTTAATGAATAAATTTCTTTGGTTTGTTGAAACAATGGTTGTTGTTCATTTTTTCCCCAAATGAGTAATGCTACTGAACAGTCTTACACACATCAAGGAGTTGATGTACTGGTCCTACAGGATGTGCGTCTTTAACCACTACATATTGCCAAAGTGCCCTTCAAAGTAGCCATGCCAGTTTCTACTGCCACTCAAAATATACAAGTCACCTTGTTCTTTGTCCTCGTGTGAATGTGATCTTGGGAGACATGCACTTATGGCATTCTGATGGGTGTTGAAATAACTCACTTGAACTTGAACTTGAGTCATAAGAACCGGAGCTGCACATCATGGTATGGGCTCTTCTTCTGTAATACGCCCATTTTAGGTGGTTTGTCCTTTACTGACTGCGAAATTGTTTAGCTTTAAATGCTTATACTTTGCTGGCTTTCCCGCTCTCTCCCCGCTACCAGGAGCTTGCTTCTTTCTCTTTCTTTAGTGGTACCTTCACATGTATAGAAAATAAAGTTTTAGTTATGCTAAATTAAAATGAGTTTTCCTTATCAGTCTTTTTATATGACCTTAGGTCATATAAAAACTACTACTTTTAACAGTAGAATTTTTGAAGTTTGGCTTTCACTTTGAGTTTTTTGAGCCACCTGGAATTTCTTGCCATCAGGATCTAATTTTACTTTTATCCATATGGATAACCAATTGTCCTAACACCATCTAAAACTTTCCCTTCTGACTTTTCATGCATGTCTTGCATCATCTGCAAATTTTACTAACGTTGGACTCTCAGTTCTGCCTCACCCAGGTTCTAGATGAGAGCTAGATGGCCAATTCCATACTACCTAAATTTTTGGCTTTATAATAAGGTAGGAGAGTCTAGAAAAAGTCACCACCAAATTTATCCTTCTCTTCAAAATAATCTCCTGTGTTTCCTCTTTTCTTTTGCTGCCCCAAGAAAATAATGTTCAAGTACATCCTCCCTTAAGGGAATGACTGGTTGTCTTCTAGGCAAAGGCTGTGCATTACAAATCCTCTATTAGCTTCCTTGTCATTCCCAGCCCCAACAGTGTGTGTGTGTGTGTGTGTGTGTGTGTGTGTGTGTGTGTGTGTGTGTGTAAAAGAGACAGAGGTCTTTCATTAGTTATTCCAGAAAAAATAGGGTCTCAAGAAGGGGAAAAAGAAAAAATTACGAACTGTTGAAGAATCTGAGTGGCTTGCTTTCTTCCTACTTGTTAACATTTCACTCCTCAGGAGTCGCTGACCTCTCCCTGTCTTGTACCATACAAAATCTGGGGACTTTCTTGCCCTCTCCTTGAGTTTTATTTTTTTAATTCTCAAAGTTGCTCACAGTCTGGATTTTAGCTTTCTGTAACAGGGACATTCCTGATGCTACCTTCTGTTATCTATACTGGGATCACTTCCTACTGACAAAAGTCTTCTTTTCTTTTTTTATTTTCATTTCCCTTCCTTCCCTTCCCCCTGTCTTTTCTTCTGTTCTTCCTCCCTCCTCCCTCCCTTTCCTTCCTCCCTCCTTCTCTCACTTCTTTCCTTCCTTCCTTGGCAGTGCTGAGGATTGAACTAATGGCCTCATGGTTCCTCCAAGGTGCTCTACCATTTGAGGCACTCAAACAGCCCTTTTTTGTGTTTGCTGTTTTTGAGATAGGGTCTCACCTTATGTCCACGTCAGCCTGGACCCACAATTCTACCCTTCCCCTCAGCCTCTGGACACCATCATTCTACTTTCTGTTTCTATGGATTTTATTACTCTAGATTCCTAATACAAATGGAATCATACCATAGTTATTCATTTATGACTGGCTTATTTCACTTAACACCTTAACTTCAAGATTTATTTCATGCTGTAGGATGTGTCAAAATTCCCTTCCTTTTTTTAAGACCGAATAGTATCCTTATATGTCCATTACACATCTTAGGTTACTACTCCTCTGTGGATATACATTTGGAGTTGTGTCCACTTTTTGTCTATTTTGATTTTGCTTTTAAGTGTGGACAAATTTCTTTGCTCCTGTTAATTTCTCTTTTGAATAAATGTAGGAGTAGAAGTGCTATCTCATATGGTGATATTATGTTTAACTTTTTAAGGAACTGTCCAACTGTTTCAACAGATATACATGTCATTTTACAACCCAACTAGCAGTGGTAGAGGATTTCAATTTCTCCACATCCTTACCAACACTTATTTTCTGCTGGTTCCTTTGTTTCTTTTTTAACAGAAACCATCTTGGGAGTATGAAGTTGTTTCTTTTCATGGTTTGGATTTGCATTTCCCTAATGACTAATAGGATTGATTATCTTTTCATGTGTCTCTTGGCAATCTGCACATCTTCTTTGGAGAGGTGTTTACCTAAATTCTTTGTCCATTTTTAATAAGGTTACTTACCTATTTGCTGTTAAGTTGCAAGACTTTTATACATATATTCTCAATATTAAATTCTTATATATATGACTTGCAAATATTCTTTCTCATTTTGTGGATTGTTTTCACTCTCTTGATAGTGTCTTTTCAGGCATAAAAGTTTTTATTTGGATGAAGTATATTCAACCTATTATTTAGCTGCTTGTAATTTTCTTGTCATATCTAACAAGTCAAAATCTAACTCAATGTCATGAAGACTTACCCCTATGTTTTCTGCTAATAGTCTTATAATTTTTAAACTATCTACCCTTACATTTATTTCTTTGCTGCATTTGGAAATGATTTTTGTACATGGTCCAAAAATCATGTGAATATCCAGTTTTTTTATGTGAATATCCAGTTGTCCAAAACTACTATCTTTTGAAAAATTAAATCAGCAGTAAAACAAGCCGAGAATGAGTTGATTAGCTTTTTCTTCATTTATTTGATTAGCCCACAAGAATTTTACCTTCATGGTGGTGTATCTTACTTTCTACTACACTCTCATTTGGGTGTAGACTTTGGAACAGAGTCAACTTCCCTCAGAAGTATCACCCTATGACATCTCCTGCATTTATAAAATTTAAAATCCACATTCTAATCCAGCTCCCACACCATGCTCTTTAAACTTCAATGGTTCTCACTGTTACTTGTTTTCAGAGAAGTTATGAGAATTTAGATAGATCTGAGATGCTCTGAGGATCTGTAATATTCTATTCCACACCTGTGATCCTTTCATAGTTTCCAGTCTTAACAATATCTTTCATTATTTTCCTGTCTCTCCATCGACTTTAGTCACCAGAGTGTTGTAATTATCATGGAAAGGTAAGTAGAGTCCTTATGAGCACTTTATCATTAACAGTGCCAATTAAAGGCAGGATTTACCTAAGAAGATGACACTGTCCACTCTTTGTTAAAGATTTCAGTGTATAAGCAGCTACTTTAATAATTTTCAGTATGAGTCCTCCATCACAAATTTCCTGCCCTTGGGATTTCCAATGGCAGTCTTCTATTTTTGTCTTATCATAATTTTGCAGGGGGAAAGAGTGCTTTGGAAATATTTAATTTAGGACATATTTTAGCAAAATCACACATATTACCTTTTAATTGCTTGGCATATTGGTATCAACCTGATACTTTGAAGTCAGTTGTCCCCTTCTAGCCTTTCACTAAAAATTAGGTGACTGACAGGAAAAGGATGTCAGATATAGTCACAATATTAGTAACGATAATTGGAATGCTATCACTACTTTGATAAATAAAACATTATTCTTGGATATTAGAACAAATCTAGAAATATGAGAACTAATGCAAATATTTCTTTAGTAACATAACTTTACTTCCCAGAATTGTACAGGATTTGTCTTGCAATCTCAGTTTCCATGTCTCTAGAAGCTGTACATTCCTCTCCCAAAGAGCCAGGCCAGTCCAGCTCCTGAGCTCTTGCTCACAATGGGTAGGAGCTTTATCCCACCAGAGGGGTTAGGAATGGGCTATGTGTCCATATGCTCAGACTCCAGCAAGCCCTGGTACCTTATGTGCTCTCCACCCAAACACAGCTCTCTTGTTCTTAGTGAAAAGGCTACTTGTCAGCCCTGAGATCACTCCTAAGTCTGGACATCTTAGCTGAGACTGATAACATCTAAAACTTTCATCTGCTACTCTTCTATTTAGCCAACACCTGATAGCTGTAAACTTCCAATGTCTAGCTAGAGTTTTACCCTCAATGGAGTCAGTTCTCTGAAATCCTAACCCTGACATAGACTCCAACCCCAATTGTTTCCTTTGCTGTAATAATGCACCTTCCACTTGTGAGTATTCAAAATATCCAAGTTCTGTATGGTCAATCCCAAGACTGCTGTACTGAAATTTCAAGTTTTGGTCAAGATTGCTGAGGATACAGATCCTCGAGACAGAAATTGCATTGCTAGAAGATTTTTAAGTACTGTCTTGGGAACAGCAACCTAGAGGAAAAAAAAACAGTATTGGTCAGGAGAGGACCAATGATGAAATCTGATGATATGTATCTAAGAAATCAAGCAGCCTTTGCTAGTCACCTTCTTAGAATACTTCCATGATGCCTGTTGCTCCCAGAATAAAAAGTAACCTTTGAATCACTGCCTCAGAGTCCTTCATTGATCTGTTATTGCATCTATCTCCAAATTTACCTCCTAATACCGCACAGCAGCAGTGACAACACGCCGCCTTACTTCCAAGGGCTCACACTTGACAGCACATGTTCACCTCACTCACACTTCTGTGCCCAGGAAAGTTCTGCTCTGCAATGCCCAGGACTGACCCGTTCTCAGTCTTAGTTCTCTCTAAGTGTGTTGGGATCCACTATATTTCATCCATAACTAACACTCCTTCAATCAATAATCACTTATTTTAGCCTAATGACTGACTACTCCACAACCCCCCCAGTAGAACCCAGTCACCACACGAACACAACCTCATTCGTCTTGTACTTACTCTGTCTTCAGCTCTGACTTAGAGTAGCTGCTTGATTTGCAATTTCTGAATAAATGAGGGATTGAAAAGGTATGTGTCAGCTTGGTGGTAAGAGAGCTACACAGCCATCTCATCCAGATCCATGGTGATGGCTGCAAAGTGTCATTTTTGCCTTTGTGTGTCACATAAAAAGGTGCACTTCTCACCTTTCTTTAGAATAAGTTGCTATGATTTGCTTAGGGACAGCAAGTTACCTATTTATTTTATTAGCGTTTATTAATAGTGGGGCTTAATTGTGATATTTCCGTAAATGTGTATAGTGTACTTTGAACATGTTCACCCTCTCTATTGTATCCCCTTAACCCTCCTTTCTCTTCTCCCCCTTTTTCAAAGTGTTTGATGGGTATAATTATGTTATCTGCATATATATAGAGAGAGAATCAACATTCTTTGATTCTCTTCACCCCTCACTACCCTTTCCTTCCCCTCCACACTCCTGCTTATCCCCCTCAAAGTCTCCCTTTTATACTTATATCCCATCATTACCATTATCATCATCATTATCATTTTAAGTCTAGATTTCTACTTTTAATATTAATCTGTAAGAAACAGGATATGGGAAATAGACTCAAGGCAAGATACGTAGTCTTTTAACAAATCCTATGGATTTAGGGTACAGTTATATAGAACCGCAGTAAACCCTATCCATTTGTTAAAAGACTTGTGGGTACCTGATATTTTAAACCGTCTGCTCATGGTTATTTTGAGTAGGATCCTCATGACTTGAATGGAATTCTCTGCAGTAGGGGATCCCTCTACCCATGTCTTTCACTCAGTTCTGTTTTCCAAGTGTAACCCTGACATTGCAAACAACTAGGATCCAAATCTCCATGAAATGATCTGTTCTTTCCTTTACTGAATACAGAATTGTTGTTTTGGCTAGAATTAGTCAGGCACAGTTAGTACAATAACACTCAGTGCCTTCCTGCGTCGCACCTGCTGCATGTTATTTATTTCTTGTTAGCTCCATAGTACAACAAATTGTGTCTTTTAACAGCTCGTTGAGTAGAGGAGGAAGACGTGATGGCAGTAGGATTGTTGAGAATGTTCAGTGGTGTCAATGTATTTCTTTTCAAACAACCCAGCTAATAAATTTGCACTAATATCATTTGTTTCTTTGGGAAATTTCTCTGTCACAAAATTTCCAATGACCTTGAGCAGACAGACAACAGAAAGAGTAGAAAATATGCAGGCAATGACCCATGTCATTGGCATATTAGCAGAGGTGATTTTAATTGAATAAATGCAGTAGATGGAAATGAACCAATACATCTTTTCAAAAAGCTTAAAAATGTTAAGATAGTACTCAGTTGTTAAATTTCCATAATCATATAAGGTCACTTGAATTTTACAATGTAGTTAAATAACACACCATCAACAGAAATCTACACCAGCAACTTCCCAGGACACTCCAATGCTACTGAAACATCTTCCAGAGCAATACACAATTTTGTTAAGGTCCCCCAAATCTTTATTGGCACATGTTTGACAATTTCCTTCCTTATCTACTAATTTAGTTTCACTAATGGGCAAGATTCAACAAATGGTGCTTGAATTAAGTACAGGACAGTGGCTACTAATTTTTTCATCTGTGCATTTTGTTTTATTACGTTAGAGACTCTAATTGAACCTTGTTCTAAGCCATTAACCTATGACAGAAGACTGTGGAGATAAGATTTCACTGACATACAGAACAAAGAAAAAGAAAGGGCGTGAAAATTACAATACCAAGGTTGCCTTTGCAGTTTCGAGGTGGTAAATGAAATCCTTGACTAATAGGCCTAGCTAACACAGGAGGGCAAGGATGTGAAAGGGAGGATGATCTTGGATTGAACCCACTGAGAGGCTCTCTGAGAAGCCATAAAGGATACACACTGTCATAGCCAAGTTCAAATTGCAAAGCAAATTAAAGTATCCCTGTAATTGTTATAAATTGTACACGAGGTTCATATACAAGGCATAAATTAAGAAGCATTACGAGTAAATTGCTGATGTTATCAGAACAGCCATTTTTGTTGAAGAATAGGCTAAAATCTTTGCTTTACATTTTATAAATTATTCCTCTTCTCAGCTTTCAAGAACTCAGTGATCTTCTGTGACAATTTTATTCCAATGACTTTATCTTAATTCTGCAAATAATAAAGTATAAAAGCATTGTACAGGTGTCTAAGCTGTGAACAAAATTGTACATAGAACTTTCTACACCCACATCACAAGAACAAGCCAATCTTCTGCATCAAGGTTAGACTGACTAGTGATGTAAGCAGTATTTCTCAAATACAGAGTAAAGAGTACATGCAAAAGTATACTGCAGGTAAGAGCTTAAGAGCTAAGTGTAGGTCACCAACCCTCTTCTTGAAGAGTAGCGCCAGTATTTTCCCTCCTTCTAGCATAGATGGGTTTTGATGAAACCAAAATCATTAAGGAAAGTCTTAGGGGTTTATAGTTAAAAGGAATGAAACCGTTCAAGTATTGTTTTTCAAGAACAAGTCAGAAGGGCACAAAGAAGTGTGGAGTCCCTATTTTGAATCAAATTTTTAATGTCTTTACTTTTAACACTTTGATAGCTTCACATGTATCCTGACATAAACAGTAGGTAAAACCTAACCTATGTTACTGATTGGCACATTGTAAATACACACACAGGAATATAAGGACATCTATTACCACTGGAAATAAAAAATTATGTGTTGAGAAATACTGAAATTAGAAAAGATTGTTGTAGTCAAATGAGCTCAAAAATTCTAAGCTAAAATGACTACTGTGAGGTTCAACTTATTTACATGGTAAGACAGATCACTTAAACAGGTTTCATTGATTCTATGGCCTGCCCATTGGCGAGGATACTTGTATAATCTGGAAACAACTTTTGAAAGGTCAAGTGCACATCTATGGCAGATCATTTAAAACCGACACTATATAGATTTCAATTAAGGAACCTCTAAAAATTTTCCATTGAAGAAAAATTTCAATAATGTACAACATCTAGCAAACAGGGAGAGTGCTTGTTGACATCCCTGTCCTTACTTTTGATACAGTTTCATTGTGAACAACTATGAATGCACTCCTCCCGAGGGCCTGACATCCACCATTCTGATATCCCATCAACACAAGCCAGCTTAGACCTTGTGAGCCATTTCTGACACCAGCACCAGGAGTTGAACTCTTTCAGAAATGTCCCCATCAACAGGCTCTTTGCAGATGTCCTCAGATTAAGTTAGAGCAATGTTCTATCCTGAAGACAGTAATATGTCCCCACACAACAGCTGGCTCAAAGTTCGATCTCACTATTTCAGGACAGCCACATAATCAGGGCCTTCGTCATCAACAAATCAAGTCTCAGACTGCCTTTGTTTCTTTCAAGCTAATATATTCCTGCTGGGTTTGAAATTTTATTTTGAATAATTCAGATCATCACTTTGGCATGGTCTATATGTCTCGAGGTAGAGAGAATCCTATTAAGACAGAGAGAGACACAGTATATTATTCACTAAAGAAAGAAGGCAGCCATTACTATCACCCTTCTAATAACGTCAGTTACGTTGTCATTGACTGATAAATTCATTTTGATGTCTCTATCTTGCCTTATCTGCCATGTCAGAGGTGAACTTGACCCTGAATCACATTTGTTTAGGGCTTGTGTTATCAGTTTTTCATCCAAATCCTCTTTTTGAATACAAAGTAAGGAAATGCTTTAAATCCATTTTGCTTTACAGTTCCCTTCAAGGGAACTATGACAAACCATAAACCAATAACTAAAGATTTTGTTAAATACAATACAACTGCACAAAATGTAGGCATTTATTGTTCCTTAATTTGCACATGAAGAATACAAAATATGTGCTCAGCTTTAAGACAATTAATGTCTCATACAGTGACCAATCATTTACTGTTACTGTATTCAGAGTTTGTGAATTAAAGGAATCCTGAAGGAAAAGCATTCAGACGTTCGCAGACAAAATGTCCTGAAAGAAATCTTATTATCATCATAAACAATTCAAGAACAGTCTCCTCCTCCTGTTTTTACAGATTAGGAGATTTTGTTTCATTTTTTTTCCTAATACTCAAGAATATATTCACTTAATAAGAAAAGAGATGAGGTCACCATATGATTCCTTACTTCTTAATCTTAAAAACTGTTAAATAGAACACATAGAAAACCTTTGCCCTTGGGGTAGTCAAATATTTTTCAAACAAGACACAAAAAGCACAAACTATAAGAAAAAATGGTAAATTGGATAATTTTTTCTTTTCTTTTTTTTTTTTTGCGGTACTCGGTTTTGAACTCATGGACTCATGCTTACTGGGTGGGTGCTCTATCACTTGAAGCCATGGCTCCTGCCCTTTTTCTCTTTAGTTGTTTTTTTAAACAAGGTTTTAATTTTGCCTGGGCTGGCCTGGTCTACAATCTTCCTGACCTCCACCTCTTGAGTAGCTGGGATTATAGGTATGAGCCAGGGTGCCCAGCTGATAAATTAAATTTTATAAAAACTACAATTATTTGCATTTTGGAAGGCAATAACAAAAAGTGGACAGGCAAATCAAAGAATGTGAGAACATATCTGCAATGCATACCCCTGACAAAGAATTTACATGCAGCAAAGTGAACCAAACAGACAAACTTCTCACAGCTTAACAATGTTTTATTAAACAGACAGCTGAATAAAAACGGGCAAATCGTTTGGACAGAGTTTTCACCAGAAAAGATACATGAACGTCTAATTAGCAAACAAAAGACAATCATGATCACTAGTTATTGAGGAAAACAAATTTCAAACAACGAGATAGTGCTAGGTACACATCAAAACTGAATGACAAAAGACTGACAATGTTGATTGTTGGTAAGGACACAGAGCAACCAAAACTAGTCCAGAGCAGACAGTAGTGTAAAATGTCACAGGTGCTTGGGAACACAAGCAATTTTAATTTAATAAAATTAAACCAAACACATCACTCAGCATTCTGCCCCTCTGAAATCAACCAAGAAAAATAAAACATACATCCAACATTTTCCACTTGACTCATCACAGCATCTTTATTCAGAATAGCCCAACATGAAATGTTGGCTACACCCTTCTGCAAGCAAATGTGTAAGCAAAATGTGGTATACACACCCAGGAGATTCACCTTACAAGGAAAAGGAATGACCTGATGATATGCACAATAGTGAGCAATGTCTCAAAATAATTTTGTTGGGTGAAAAAAGCCAAAAGTGAAGGGTACATGCTGTATGAGTCCAGTGACAAGAAGTTCTGGAAAATGCAAAATAGTCATGAAGAAACAGAGCACTGGGTTCAGGGTTGGGGATGGGACTGACCAGAAAGGGGCATGAGCAAATGATGGGAGGATAGGAATATAATTTTGATGGTGGTGACACAGCTGTGACATCTATCAAAACTCGATGCTGGCTGGGGATGATCACTCACTCCTGTAATCCTAGCTACTTAGGAGGTTGAGATAGGGAGCCCAAATAGTTCTCAGAACCCCATCTCCAAAATAACCAGAGCAAAATGGACTGGAGGTGTGGCTCAAGTTGTAGAGCACTTGCTTTGCAAATGCAAAGCCCTGAGTCCAAACCCCAGTCCCACAACAATAACAAAATGCTGAGGCCAAGCATGGTGGCTCATGTATGTCACCCCAGCTACTTGGGAGGCAGAGATCAAGAGTATAACAGTTCAACACCGCCCAGGCAAAAAGTTAGTTGAGATCACATGTCCACCATTGGTAGCATGGTGAGTCACACCTGTCATACCAGTTACATGGAAAATATAATTAGGACTGCAGTGCAGGCCTTACTAGTAATCATGAGACCCTATGTTCAAACCCAGTGCCACAAAAAAAAAAAAAAACCCTCATTGAATTATATACTTTACATAGGCAGAAATAATTAATGGAAATTATACTTAAAATTGACTCAAAAACAAGAAATATCTTCCTCAAGTCTCCTTTCAAAAACTGCATTAAATAAAAGGGATTATAAATAACTGAGACTATCTATTATCCTATTGGGAAAACATTTTAGTGCGTCTCGAGGAGTAAGGTAATGTGGAATGTGAAGTAATTCATGCAAAATGCATTGGCTAAAGATAATAAAAGGGAAATTGAAAAGAGTTTAAAATTGTGAGAAAAATACATCAGAATCCATGTTATTTAACAAGCATAAAACAAACTTAAACTACTCTAAAAGAGATGATAAATGTGACTAGCTTCTCTCCAGCACCAATGAAATCTAGCATGAAAATCGAATGAGCCAAAATTGCCACAAAATTGAAGTGAGATAAGAATACCCAAAGTACTGAGTTAAAGTTAACAATCCTAAGTGGGATGAATGAAAATTGGCTAGGACAAGCATTTTATTCTACATGCTGTCCCTCCAGCACCATGCCTATATCTCTTAGGATCCCATAAACCCTCTTTGACAAGACCTCCATCCTCTCAGAGCAAGGTATACCTCAATTAAAATACTCACCACATTCTGCCCCACATCCACCCAGAACACAAGCATCACTGGATACCAACTTTCATTGTTTGTTCCGTACAAGCATTAACTAACTCATACTTCTTATGCTGCACCAAGGAAGAACTATTTAATTGACAATACTACTTATCTCTTGCCAATCTTCTTTATTGATACATACACTAAATGTGAAAGTTTGTTGCACATTTAAAAATGTAAGAAGAAAATTTTTTGGATTTTACAAGCTGTACAGAATTTGAGCAAACTCAAACTTTCATACTTCTGAATTATTTTAATTTTAAATGGAGAAAGCATGGACTTCTTGATAAAAAAAATCATTTGTGTTTCACTAATGTTTAGTTGAAGTGTGTTTTCTTTCTTCTATAAGAAATCTTCCAAAACAAGGGTTCAGAAGTCCTGCACCCTTCACGGAGGGGAGTGAAGACCTTGATAGGAGAAAAGACAAAGCCAAGGTTGCAGCAGAGAGAAAAGAACTAAAAACAATCAGTCTGTTGATGCCAGCTTACAGAGGTCATTGAGAGATCAGGTTTACCTGCATCTGCTCCTTAATTAAAAAAAGATGACAGTGTCCACCATCATCACTATGGAAACATTGAAATGCCAGCATTTGTGACCAAGAGACCACTCCAAAGCAAGCCAAGCGAACGGGTAGAGAAACCTGTAATAGAACGTAGGCTAATTGAAATAGATGTGGTGAACTACACAGAAAGTTTTTAAATCAAGTGTCCATTTTCCTTGATCTTTCTTCAAGTTGAAAATATTAAAGTACATATGCAAATGAATGGCAGAACAGAGGGAGATGCATGTGAGAGGGGAGACTTTTAAAGGAAGCTTAACAGTTCCATTGTTTCACATTAATTTCCTGTGCATGTGTGTTACCTTCTAGGTTAATTCTTTTTGATCTAACCTTTTCTCTAGTTCCTGGTCCCCTTCTCCTATTGGCCTGTATAGCTATCCTTATCTCAACTAGCAAAAACCCTTGTTCCTTCCTATTATTGCTTATACTCTCTCTTCAACAAAATTAGAGATAAGGGCAAAATAGTTTCTGCTGGGTATTGAGGGGGTTGGGGGGACAGGTAGGGGGCAGTGTGGGTGGTAAGGGAGGGGGTGGGGGCAGGGGGGAGAAATGACCGAAGCAGTGTATGCACATATGAATAATAAAAAAATTAAAATTTTTTAAAAAGTGCCATTGTTTCTCATACACATCGCACTACCTTATCTTTGCCTTCCATCGTTCCTAAGATCCAAGCTACAGCCACCCTAATTGTCTCTAAATTCCATTGTTCACAGTGTTCCATTTTTATTTTGCAGAAATATCCTTTGCTTAGGCTGATTATTGTTTGTGTACATTTTGTTAATTATAGATCTTCTATCCTTATTTTCTTCTCATTTCCTATTGTCTCATCCAATTCATGCATCATCATCATTGTCATCAAGGAATATGATTTGCTAGAAAAAAAGGTGGTTTTCTTTTTGAGACATCAAGAAAAATGTATAGACTTTCTCATTACCTGAAAGATGCTATTTATCATTGATTGTATGATATCACACATATTGCATTAGAGTCTTCTGTCAAGTTAGCTCCTCAGTTACTTGTTCTATAGGGTATCTTTCCAAAGTAAACATACTAGTGAGACGTCTAAAATCCCATAATCATTTGTATTATCAAGTTACGCAACCATATTATCATAAACATGTAGTCATTTTATATTTAACTCAGTCTTGATAATATCAGAAAATAATTGTCAAACATGACTCTGACACCTTACCTGAGCCTAATGCATCTTGTTTAACGCAGAATCAATCCCACCAGTGTTTAAATCATTTGTGAAGGATTCCTTTCCTACTTAAATGGTACCTTTCACAGAAGAGTAGCACTTCCACGAACCAGCAAGACATTGGACAATGAAGTGAAAGCCGTAACACTGTCTGTGTAAGGAATCTAATGTCTTGCTGATGTTGGGTTTAGTATACGCTCATCATTGACATTATTCCTACTTGAAAATGCTTTCCAGCTCTTTATATCTGGCACTATATTTACTTTTTTCTACCTCACAAGGCCTGTCTCTAATACTCCGCAATCACTTCCAATGTTTTGAATCATAGTGTATTTGAAATCTGTGTCCTAATATTATAACATTGTAGCTAACCTTCATTTAGAAGTTTATGATATAGCTATTATAATTCATGTCTTAAACATCTTATTTTGAGAATATGTCCTTAAACAGCACTGTCATAAGTAATCTATATTCATATCATCAGTTTCCTTCACTTGTTATTCTTGCTTTAAAAAAAATCAGAATTTCTAAGTCAAGATCAGACAGACAGCAGCATTAGATTACACTCTGGCTATATTTAACCAGCCAATTTAAATGAAAGAACACCAATAATTGATAAAGTTATTTTATTTAAATAGTGTTTCTGAAAACTTCAAAAGCCTCAAACTAACTTTTGTTTAAGATTTTTGCCATCTTCTATCTTTAAAGAATGCTGCGTTTCTGTCACTTTCTGTCTCACTATAGATTTCTAAGACAGAAATCCAATCACTAGGCGTTCCTTTATTGAAAACAGTGAGAACAGTCTTGATCTTATAAAACTCTCTGGAAAGTGAGATGACACACGCAGCAAAATCTCCCCACAATCACCTGCTTCTTTATGCAAAGCTCAACACAGGCTGCACCTCAAATCCACTAGGGGGATCATGACACAGAAAAAATAGACCCGTCTTTTTCCAGGTGTTTTCTTACATTCTTACTTAATAGCACAAAGAAAAGAAGTATTTTCAAACAACAACTACAAAATCATTTCAACAGAATTGCTGGTAATGTAGTTTTAAAATATTGGACTTTGAAAATATTTTCATTTATTTTTAAAGGCTAGTAGTTTAAAATTCCTATTTTGAAACCTAGCCTACAATCCTTGTCCTAGTTTCTAAAAACTAAAAGCAGAATCAGAGTCCTTGCAAAATATACACCAAAAAATTTCAAATGATCTATAGCCATGAGCTTATTTTAATGCAAATTTCATTAATACTTTATGCACTGGTAGAATAATGATTAAGGTTCAACATGAACTTTGAAGGACACATTCAGTGTATATTGATGAGGTGCATTTTTTTATTGTTCATTTATTCACATGTACATACATTGTTTGGGTCATTTCTCGAGGTTCTTTTTTTTTAATTTACAAAGCTCATTTACTGCATTCTTTGCCTAACAGGTATTACCACTTAACAGTGTTCCTTCAACAGCCTTGTCCTATGACTTATTAAGCAAGAAAACAGAACTAAAAAGTCTCTAAATCAACTGTCTTGTCCTATCCTCTTACCAACACCAACAAAGCTTTTGAAAATTCTTGAGAAGCTTATCATCACTTTTAACAAAGCCCAAGGAGTGGCTATGATATAACAAAACCTTACCAAAGTCACAGAGAACAGCAATGGTGGCCCCTTCATGGGCTTCCATAACCTAATTAAAATCATCTTATTTGCAATAGAGTCAAGCTAGGTCCCCTATCAAGTGCTCCTTGAATGTTTGAACAAATGAATGTCTATCTGGGAAGAGACCCTGACAGCTGTTGATTTCACTATGACCAGATATATGAGAGAAATGCTGCATTTTCAAATATCTTCATAAAAAAGCATACTAGATGCTATTCATTGACGAGCATTACTGTCCTAATCAAGATGATCCAAATTCAAAGAATCCTGAAGCCCTATTCCTGAAACTTGACACTAAGCCAGGGTTGGCCAACCATAGCAGTGACAGGTTGAATCAGTTAAGTCTTTGTTGTAGGAGACTACGGTGTGCTTGTGAGAGGTACAGGATATCCCTGGCCTGTATTCACTAGAAGCCAATAGCATTCTTCAGCTGGAATAGGCAAGACTGTCTCCAGACATTGCAGGAAGCTGCCTGGGGGAGGTTGTAAAAGTTAACCCCAGTTGAGAATAGTGCATTCAGAAAGTCACATTTCTACACTTTAATGACAGAAATGTGGAAAAGCCTTCATGAGATATTTTAAACATGAGATAATGTCCATCAAAGGGCAAAGTTAACAGTCATCTGTGTTCTTGCTACAGAGAATGGAGTATAGGCAACGCAGCCTCTGAGTGGCATATCAGGGTGCTCAGCCCCATTGCATCTTCTTGCCAAGTGTGACAAACAATTACCAAATACACCATTGACAAACAAATCTGTAATCTATCTAGTTCACCTCAAAAACAATGCTTGGCAATCCATGTCTTCCAAAATTAGAAATTCTACCTATTCAGACTGTGGATTTGTGATCCTACTGAGTCTTAAAACTTTGGTGTTCCTTATGTGCAAACCATTAATCAGGTTTTTGCTGCTGCTGTTGTTGTTTTCAAAGATTTTTTTGTTCAATTTTCAAATCTAAACAAACCAAAAACAATAAACCTTATAATTCTTCCTAGTGGCAATTCTCCGATTATGTGAGTACTCATGATGCTCTTAAAAACTTTCTCTTGTTTTTACCAATCCCAGCTTCAGTCATTACTAATAAATCATTGCTCCTTGACTTCCATTTGTTTTAGGGTAATCTATGCAGGTATTTCCCACTGTCCTCATCCTATCTTAATGGAAGACTCCCTATTTGCTTCTGGGTTGGTAACCCACCAAGAGTGGTGAAAAAGTCACAGCCACATTTTCCTTTCTATGAATAGTGCAGCTCAATGATCACAGTGACAGGCACAAAGGGAAAAATGACCCATTAGCAAAACATTAACTACTAAGTCTATGTTCACCATAGCTCAAATACCAAGTGCATGCAAAGACTTCAAGTTGTTTAATTTTTTTCAGGGGGGTGGGTGCTGGGGACTGAGTCCATAGCCCATGACATGCTAGGCAAGTGTTCTACCACTGAGCTACGTGCTCCAGCCCTGACCCCATCTGTTTCTCTTGAAATGGTTTTGCCAATGGAATGGGTGAAAAGTTCATCCATGACAGAAGTCCACTAAGATTTGATCATGTCAAGGTGGGGGGCTGGCGGACTGAAGCCTGCTATCTATTTTTGTAAAAAAAAAGTTTTATTACAATGGAGCTGCCCATACTCATTTATGTATTGTCCATGGAGGATACTTTCATGCTATAATGCCAGGGATAACGTATTTGCAATGGAGATCGTCTAGCCCTTAAAAACTAAAATGTTTCTTCTCTGGCCCTTTACAGAAAAGGTTTTCTGATTCTTGTTAAACATCCAGGCAAGCTTCAAGCAGCGAAGCCGGAGATGGAGACACTGATTTACACTGTAGACAGGGATGCAGAGTGACTTGAGGCACTGATTTCTGAAGCACTGCATCAATGGCAAGAACTTTGCTCAGGGTTGCTTTTTCCCAATATTTGGAACTTTATTCTTAGGTTTCTTATTTTAAAAATCATAAAATATATAATCATATGATTTAGATCACTGAATCCTAACCAAAAAACCAATTTTTAAATAAAAGCTTTTATTGTCTGTCACCTCACGATTCTGAAACGAAAGTCATAATAATGTAAATTACTTAGGTCTTGATTTCAAGAAAATCAATATAATGTCCTAGCAGCAAGGCAAAGGAGAAAATAAAGAAAGTAATTAACAGTAAAATAGTATGTGTTTGAATATTTAAAAGCTCAATATGTCCATGATGGAAGAAAAGTGATCAAGTCAGTCACTTGCAAATATATGTAAAATCACCAAAAATCCAGAGCTAAAAGTGCACAATGATACATTTTAGGTTGTTCCTTGAGAACTCAAGAGGTGACATTTAAAAACTGCGAACAATTCTAGGTAAAGTATAGGACACAATGAAATATAAGCTTTCTTTGCTTTACCATTTTATTGAATCTATGAACTAATGTACATTAAAGAATACAAAAATATTTGTTTTGATATGTACTATCAAATTAGACCTTTGTCACAAAAAAAACAAAATTAGAAAATTTTTATTATTATGTAATGCAACCTGGGGCTTCTGGTTTGAGTTTGTGTGTATTCTTCACCCTCTGAAAGATACACCAAGAAAAAGGGGGAGGAGAAGGAAGAAAAAAGCTAGCCATGAGAAATACTGAACACAATGGTCACTGGATCTGATTCTTTTCAGGAGCTTCCTGGACAATGAAACAATTCGGGGAGAAGAACAATTACAAACTAAAGACAAACAGCATAGTGTTTACCTGGAAAATGTGAGGACTTGGTTACAATCCTCAATACCAGCAAAATAAACAGCCAAACAAACAACAACAACCAAAAGAACAGAGCATAAAAAAACATAGTGTGGAAAAGCTATGGAGGAATACAGCTGAATAAGTAACTAGGTGCCTTGATCTGGTAAACTCCCAGATGGCTCAGGACTTGCAAATGCTAGCTCACCTGGGGGCCAGAAGGCACTTCAATCAAATTTTCACCCTCCCACTTCAAACCTGCATGCATATTGCCTGAAATTCAGCAATACAGAAAACACCAACCCAAAAATATGAGGGGTTTTGCTAAGATGTTGGCAATCTTTCAAGCAAAGAATGTTTCTGGTTTGAAGGGCTGGGAAGACTGTAAGATTATGGCTGCCTACATATCCTGTCCCCTGGAGCTGGTTGCCCATTGACAAGCCCCGTACACAAGTACAGATGTCAGTGTCTGCGATTTCTCTTAGACCCCAAAGAATCAAACTTTAAACCAGGCATGATAGCTCACTCCCAGTTACTCAGGAGACTTAAGATTTGGAGGATATGGTTTCACCCCAGCCTAGGCAAAAAGTTCATGAGACCCCATATCAAGCAATGAAAGCTGGGTGTGGTGGCACACCTGTCACCCCAGCTAAGCAGAAAGAATAAATAGGAGCACAGAAGTCCAGGCTGGCAAGAGCATAAATGTGCTCCTCTAGCTCAAAAAGTAACCAAGTCAAAAAGGGTTGAGGGTATGGCTCAAGTGGTCAAGAGCCTACCTAGCAAGTGGGAGGTCTTGAGCTGGAAGGAATGAAGAAAGGAAGGAAGGGAGGGAGGAGAGGGGGGAGGAGGAAGGAAATTTATGCAAAATTTTCAGCACGAAAAGGAGTGGTTAAATTTAAAAAAATAAGAAAATTCTGGAAGAAACATAATTCAGGGAAGATTTTTTTATAAATTTCAAATTAAAATCTTCAGACTTGAAAAGATACTGAATTTATAAAATAAGATTTTATGCAAAACTAAGTATCAAAGAAGAAGAAAATAGACTGACAAATTAAAAATGCATGGGACAAAATTTTTTTTAATTTCAAGAATAAGCTTGGAGATTGTATTAAACAAAAAAATGGATGGAAGTATAAAATAAAAGGTATAAGGAGCCATAGAAAAAGTTTAATATCTAAAAAGACATTTGAATTTGCTAGAAAAAGTACTATGCCAAAGAATTTGAGAAAATTAAAGATGTAACAAAAGCAAGAGCTGCAAAATAAATAAAATAAGAAGACGATGGTAAATTCCATCAGGAAAAAAAAGAGTTGTTCCAAAAGGATATGCATCGGAGATTGCCATTAGATATACACCAAAAACTTTCATCATCAAAACAACACAAATTCAGTTTACTGACCTTAAACTACCAGGATTAACATACAGATAAATTTCTGGGAACTTGACTATGATTTCAAAACACTGTTGTTTGTAGAAAAGAATGAAATTTTATTAAATTTGAAATTATTAACATAAAAGTTTGCATTGCAAAGATTAGTAAAAGATAAAGATGTATCTTCTTATAAGAAAACAGAACATCAAGAGATAGTACGTAACAGGAAGGAGGCAGTGGGCTAATTTCATAAAAGCACAATATATACAGACTGGAAGCTTCCTTGAACTATATCAATATGCACCTAATGAAAAAAAGTGAAGGGCAGGAGGGAAAAATAAATCTTTCCCAGGGTTATGTACCAGTGGGAGGTGGGTGGACCCAATGAAAGGGGGAATGAGGGTGAATATGGTGGTTGTATTTTGTATCCATATATGAAAATAGAAGAATGAAACTTATTGAAATTGCTCTAAGAAAGGGGCAGAGGGAAAGATGGAGAATGATGGAGGGGGTAAATCCAACTAAAATACATTTTAAATGCATATGTAAATAACACAATGTATCCCCCTGTACAACTGTTATATGTTAATAAAATCTAAATTTTTAAAGAGATACAGTTGATAGCAGCATTAACTATAAGTAGATCTCTAAATATAAACCATAACACTAGAAGCAATGTCCTGTAATCTTTCAAAAGGTGGGAGGAAGAGGGGGAGAGAATGTCACAAGGGAGCTCAGCCCTCTTCTATTACAGCAGAGCATGTTAATAAAACCTAAATCTGACAAATCAAAGACCTGGGGTATTCACACGCTACTCACACAGAGACTTTTCACACACATTTGACATGAACTTGATTGGAAGCCTGGTGGGTTCTTTGAAACTGTCCTTATAATACTATTTCAAATACATGAAACAAATGACATAGAATTACTAACAAGATCACAAAAATATTAAACAAATGCTTGATATAGTAATGACCTGGCTTTTTTACGAATGCATTAAATTAGATTTGATTTGGAAATAAAGATGTAAATGAATAATATTTTCTATATTTCTGCAACAACTTAATTTTATATGTAAATATTTCTGAATTCTAACACTGATAAAGTCAGTCCTTGTGATACACCTAGTGAACTGTTGCCTCTGCTATATTGCAATCTATAAATTCATAAAAATAAAGTTGTAACTTCTACCCCCATGTAAGCACACAGACTTCCAAAATCCTATAAATGTATTCCACATTAAGAATTCCTGGTTTAAAAATATAACAAAGAAGCCATCATAAGAAATAAAGTGTTTGCCTTAGAGAAGTGCTGCGTGGCTTATGAATGTGGTAAACTACTTCTGCTGTACATTTACTTTGTATTGTTGATGGTACTGAGGTTTGAATTCAAGGCTTCATGGTTGCTAGGCAGGTGCTCTATCACTTGAAGCCATGCCCTCAGCCTATTTTGCTCTGGGTATTCTAGACATGGGGGTCTTGCTTTTGCCCCGGACCATGGCTAGCCTAGACCATGAGTCTCCTATTCTGTGCTTCCCACTATTGCTACAATGACAAACACATGCACCAAGCCCAGCTTGGTTCCATTGACAAGGGGTCTTGCTAACTTTTTTCCCCCTGTTTAGCCTGGAACCATGATCCTCCTGGTCTCAGCCTCCTAGTAGTTTGGGATGACAGGCATGTGCTTCCACACCTAGCTACTAGTTGAGATGGTCTCTTGCAGTCTTGCCTAGACTGGCCTCAAACCAGGATTCTCCTGATCTCAACCTCCTATGTAGCAGAGATTACAGGTATGAGCCACTGGTGCACAACACCTTGTTTAATTGTTTCATCATATGTATCTATTATTTTGACAGAAATATTTAAAATGCTTTACTTAAAATGTAAAAATGTACCTGTTTATGCACCATATATGGGTGTGTATTACTTTCTATATATGTATAAATCCATGTGTGTACCTATGTATGTATAAACAATATAACAATAAAAGTCTGGGCCCTATATTTCTCCAATAAGAGTCAACCACTTAAAAATGCAAAACAAAATTTCACAGCAAAGGAAACAACAGAGTGAAGAAATATTACTCACTAACTGAGGACAATATTCATGACCCACACATCTGATAAAGGACTAATATCTAAATATTTAAGGACTAAAGCAACTCAAGAGCAAATACCCAACTTAAAAATGAACCAATGATGTGAACTGGCATTTTCAAAAGAAGAGATATGAACAGTCAAAAGTTGCATGCAAAAATAGCAAAATCTTAATTATGAAGGAATGCAAATCAAAATCACAGTGAGACAGTGCCTCACACTTGAAAATGTATACCGTCAAAAGACAAATGACTATTGACTGGGATACACAAGCCTCTAGTATACTGCTGTCAGGAATGTGAACTCATTCAGCCATTTTGAAAAACAGTATACAGATTCCTCAAAAAACACCCTGCAGGGGTGTGGGCAGGGTGGTACCAGTGGGAGAGGGGAAGAAGTGGGGAAAGGGTGTAGGAGAGTGAATATGGTGTGAATGCTGTGTACACATGAATGTAAATGGAAGAATGAGACCTGTTGAAACTGTTTCAGGAACGGGGGAGGGGAGGATAAATGAGAATGATGGAGAGGGTGAATTCAAGTATGATATATTTGATATATTGTAAAAACTTTTGTAAATGCCACAATGTACCCAAAGCTCAACAACAACAAATAAATAAACAATATGCAACCATCTGATCAAAAATATCTCACTTCTGTATGTGTATCCAGAGGGATATATATCATTATGACAAAGAGATATCTGTATCTTGTGTTCATTTCAGTATTATTCACAAAGGCCAATATGTAAAAGGTGGCTGATAGACACAATGGAGTAGAATGCAGTCTCTATAAAGAAGGAAAGTCTGCCACTTGTGACAATACGGAAGATCTGGAGGACATTAAGCTAAGTGAAAGAACCCAGGCACAAATGCTATATGATCTCACTTATGTGTGAAATCTAAAAAAGTCTATCTCATAAAAACCGAGTAGAAAGGCAGTTGCCAGAAGCTGGGGTTATGGGAAGGATGGACCAGTGGATGGTATTATTCAAAAGTACAAAGTTCCCAGCAAACAGTAGAAGGAAGTCTTAGACCACATTTAATCATCATTGAAGGAAGAGATTTGTGACATCAACACCACAGAAGTAAAAGGAAGCTGGCAAAATGATGGGTATGGTAATTAGCTTTATAGAATCTTTCTGCCATGTATAAAGATCAAAACATCACATTGGACTCCTTAAGTACACAATTATTATTTGTCAATTAAAGCTAAATTATTTTTTAAATAAAATAAAATGCAAAATTTCTAGGCCTGGATTTACTTAAAATCATTAACAAAGAGTTCTCAATGACAGACAAGGACATATCAGACACTACTAAGCTTCTTAATAATATCAAAACAATAACATGAGATTATTTTACATGGTCACAGGCCAATTTTTGGAAAACTAGGAAATCCTTATCAGAAGTCATTAAATTTCTCAATAATAAGAAGGAGAATTCATCTGCAGATGAAGGCAGACATCACAGTATTAGTCAAACCTGAAAAAGTCAAGTAGAACACAACTAACATACATTGTTCCTTATCAAGATATCCACAGTATCAAGGAGACTCCCTGACAGAAAAGCATACTATCAATGGGCTACTGTAAACAGGCAGTGGTGGATAATGTGAGGATGACCGTAAATCACACAAATGTGTTCCCATTAGCACCAGTGATAACAGATTACGCATGAGACATTTCCCCGTGGCGTAAAAGTCAGGCAATGGGAAATACTGGACAGTTCCGTTTTCAGTTGGAAGACATCTTAGTGCTGTATCTTTAGATCTAATTCTTCAGCTCTCTGGGTCTGTTTTCTTATGTCAAAAACTTGGAATTGTTTAGTAATATTTGGCCACATGCACTTGTAAGAATTCTGAGTTTTTAAATTGATGTTTTATTAACCTTCAGATGCTGAGAGCACATTGGATTCTCAAAAGGGACAATCCTTCAAGAGTACTGAGTGCAGTAAAGACAACTTTGGGAAACTTCCTCTGGTTTATTAATGCTCTGTAAAAAGGACCTAAAAGTCCTTTATCTTTAGACGTGAACAAAATATCAGAGGTTTCAGTTTCATAAAAGCATTTGCATCATTGAGCTATTTACCATCAAGTATTGGGAGACATCACTGAAACTCAGAGACAGTATAACGGAGGCTCATGTCTGAGGTAACATTTGCAAAGTTTATAGAATGAATGCAGAGTCTTAAAAATATCTACAAATTTGGCAAGAATTAGACCTTAAATGTAATTACGTAAAAGCATAATTTATAGATTACCTCTATTTAACAGGCTACTCTACTCATCTACTCATTACTTATCTTAATTTTGCACTAAAAAGTAATAAAATATTTGAAAATGTTAAAAATAAAATATATTTCCTGCAACATTAACAATGATTTCATTGAATTTTAAAAACCCACTGCTTTTTTTTCATTTTTATGTATTATTAAAGAATAGGATATAGAGAAAAAAGCCTAGTGATTATACATATAGCTTGAAATTTACAATAATTAAAACATATCGTTTTAGAACATACCTGCATCAAGATCAAGAATAAAGTATTGCTAATAGCCCAGAAGGCCTTCCCTTCTTATGTGCCTCCAGGATAACAACTGTCATTATATTATAAATAACATAGATCAGCCTTGTCAATTATTACACCTTACAGAGTGAAATCATATAACATACAGTTGTCTGGAATCTTCCCAAGATTCCGTTGGATGTCCCTTTGGATAGCACCGAATCCTATATAGGCTGTGCATTTCCCACACACGCTTAACTATGATGAACTTTAACTTATAAATTAGGCACAGCAAGAGATTAATGATAACTACTAATAAAATTAAAACTTTAAACCAGCTGGGCACTTGAGTGGCTCACGTCTGTAATCCTAGCTACTTGGGAGGCTGAGATCAGGAGAATCAATGTTTGAGGCTAGCCCATACAAATAGTTCTTGAGATTCTATCTCCAAAACAACCAGAGCAAAATGGACTTGGAGTGTGGCTCAAGTGACAGAACACCTGCTCTGCAAGAGTGAAGCCCTGAGTTCAAACTCTGGTTCCCACAAAAATAGATACATAAATAATTTAATATATTATAAAAAGGGATATATGGATGAGTCTGTCACTATCTCTCTCAAAATATCTTCTTGTACTACACTCACTACAATTCTCATTGACGTGGACAACTGACGTCTTGGACAATGAATCCAGGATGGGGGCAGGGAGGAACTGCTGTTTACTATTCTGTGCTTGGCTCATGCATTCAGACTGATGCTTCTGAAATTCATAAAGAGCTGTGTTCGGTTGTAGAGCATGCAATTTTCTTGCTATATAGCTTTCCATTCTAAGAATAAATTACAATGTGTTTAAGCATTCTATATTTTCTGGGTGTTTGAATCATTTCTTGTCTGGGGCTACTAAACACAGTGATACTCTGAACATTCTAGAACCTACCTTTCAGTGAACACACACATGTATTTCTGTTGAATATACACTCAAAAGTGGAGATGGAGTCAAACATGTGCATTCATGTAGTCAACTTCAGTATATATTGCCAATTTCCTAAGGAGTTATGCCACTTTACACTTTCACCAGCTGCATGTGAACAGTCACAGTTTCTCCCTCTCTTCACCACACTATCTGTCTATCTGTCTATCCATCTATCTATCTAATTGTTTAGAAGCCCTACCCCTTTAATTCAGTGAATATCCACTGAGAATTTCTTACTAAATGTTAGCTACTTTACAATGGCCATCTTTTTAACAGTACAAGTGACAAAAATCTGGAAAGAAATAATGCTTTTCCTCTTAAAATCATTTCTAAACTATTCTTTCAGAACTACCAAGCTTTCCCTCTCCTAAACAAAATGATCTTATTAGGAAGAAAAAGGTGGATATCATTACAAACTGTAACAAAGCCTTCAAAGATCAAGGATTGAATTGTCCCTCCAAGATCCTCTGCAACCTCTTAGTGACACAGCAACTAAACAAACAGGTAATATATTCAACTGACAGAAGTGAAATACAATGTGCTTCTAACTTTTCCATATAGTACAGGACCTGATAAGAGCCAGATTTACATTTTTATAATTTTGAGTGGGTTTTCCCCCTTTATTGGATAAACATTTAAACATCAGGACATTACACAGTGAAACTTTTAACTTTTCTTGAAAAAATAAGAATGGGTAACAATGAACTCAACTCATGAGAAAAATTAACAGGGTTTGAAGCAGGTGCAGCCCATATGCCCATGGTCTCTAGGATCCCCTATTGTCCTCCAAAATGAGGTGTGGGAGTAGAGCAGAACCAAGCACCAAAAAGGCACTTTTACACAAAGACCAATTTGCTCAGTTATTTTCTTCCTCCCTCTGGAGCTGCTATGCTTGCCAGACAAAGACTTTGTTTTGTGACATCTACATTTCATAACGAGTTGTCAAAGATTTCGAGGCTTGTAGACAATGGCTCCAGATTATAGACTGTCATGGTGACTGACAATCAGCACAGATTGCGAATGTACCACCACTTAGGGACATGCCTGCAGGTCAGGTAGGTCACCAGAGCTTGGGTTCTGAGTGGCTCTTGCAGATGAAAGTTCCTCCTTCACTTTTAAGCATTATAAAATAGCTCAATGGTGGAATGAGAATGTCTGTACAAGAGATCAACTGCAGTGAACCACACCTGTAATCCCAGCTACTCAGGAGGTAGCTATCAGGAGAATCATTGTTGGAGGCCAGCCCAAGATAAAAGTCAACAAACTAGCTGGGCTTAATGGTTCATCTTAGGGGGGCTTTACATTTCCCTTTGACACTCTGTCCAGAAGACAAAATGGAACTATAAGATCAGAATATTTAAAGGTAATCTATATCCTATAAATATGCCAGAGTAGCACAAATAATGTATCAAGCTATTTAATAAACTAAAGTAGCTCCATGGAGTATTTAATTTGTAATGTAAGTTATAATATTCTCTGTAATAGTTCATTGAGATAAAGTATTATATTTTCATTTTGTTTCCATTTCTTTCTGAACAATATAAAACAGAAAATTTCTTAAAAGCAATTCCTACAAGTGAATTAGAGGTCAACTGAACATAGCCACAGAAAGAGTGTTTGAAGGACACTATGTGATGTCTACTTGAAGTAATGTGATGTTTACTTAAAGAGCTGAGAAACTGCTCTTGGGCTGCTGGGAAGCCATTAATGGCAAGTTCAATGTCAACCAAGATCAAGGTAACACATAAAGCTCACCAACAACATCCAAGACAGATGTGACCAACAAGTTTTAGCTAAAATCACTTTGGAAAGAGGGCAGAGCAATTGTGACCAGGTGCCCTTCTGGTTGCCTCATTTGGCCTCATTCAGGTGGAGGGACAACTACTCTGTGACATGTATCATCCTGTGACATGTGTCATGCTCATAGCTTCACCTTGAGAGCCCATTTCCCTGTTTGCACTACCTCCCAAGACTGAAAAAAGAAATAGCTGTATAGAAAGAACTCCATTCACCAATGCTCATTTTACAAAAGAGAAAAGGACATAACTAATTCAAAATAGCAAATAATATGACAAAATGTGTCTTCAACTCAGAGATAGTTAGACAATCTTTTCTTTCCTTGTTACATTCCGTGAATCACACTGAATGTACGCCCTACCTCCTTTAAGTTATCAACAGGAAGTTTCAAGCAAAAGCAACTTCAACTTGGGTCTTCCCCAAACCCTTCCCCTCATTGAAGTTTACTAGGGCCATCATTCATCAGACATGTACCATGTGGCTGGATTTGAATAATCAGATCACTTGCCTAAGAACATTATAAGGAAGTTGCATTTGTGGCAGTAAGTTATAGAACACAGCTCAAAAGCTATACAACTCCAGTAAGATACACACCTTTATTCTTATTCCAGTCCCAACTTTCAGATTCAATCAAGAGTTGAGCATAAATAATTCTGGGATAAGTAACATCAGGCATGTTGTAAAACAGAGAAAGTGACACTGGTGTGTTCTAAAACAAACCACGGACTGCCTTGATTGAGGACAGGACAGGGCTGAGCAGGTACTCCAGCTGAATCATGCTAGCCTCTCTCCTCTCCTCTCCCTCTCTTCTCTCCCTTTCCACTTTCCCTCCCTCCCCCTCCTCTCCTCTTCTTTTTCTTCTCCTCTCCCTCTTCTCCCTCCATCCTTCCACTCTCTCCCTTTCTCCTTCTCTCTCTCCCTCCCCCACTCAACTTCCAGAAATTGCATGCTAACTTCAAGACTCTCACCTTTCCCTAAAAAGAATAGAACTCAGTACTATCCTTTTTATGATAAAATGTTCGCAGGTTCTATTTAGGTGCAACCAAATGACTGATAAAATACTTAGGTAAAAGTTCATTTTGGAAAGAAACGTAGAATAGTAATAGACTCGTGTTAAATACAGTACACCATATTTCTTTTTTAATCAAAAAAGAAGAACCTCTATTATCCCTTGACCTCCTCGTGCTGTCTTGATTCACTTTGTCCTGGTCCTTCTCCCCACATAATAATCTTTCACTATGCGTCCACTTAGCAGAACATTGTTCTTACTGGCTAATGCAGATTTTAAAAAGAGAAGTATTTTGTTTTGTGCCCTGCATATAAGTTACTTGGACACCACAGCTGCAGAACATATCTGATCAGTCTCTTCTAATAACAGCCATACAACACAAGGACTGTGCTTTCTTGACAAAACCATGCACTGATGAGTTCACAGAAGAGAGTGAAAAGTCAAACTCCTGAGACATCTTAATAAATCCTACAGCAAAAAGTCCAATCTCACCATGCAGGCTTCATTGAAAATGGCATACATGAACGTTATCATTCATTGCAAAAATGTTCTTGCGTAAATCACTTGTGAAATGGGAAAAGAAAGGGAAGGAAGGAAGGAAGGAAGGAAGGAAGGAAGGAAGGATTTTGGATGGATCCCCAGGACTGCAGTATGATACGAATTTGGTCAAAATTATTTTACTTAGAAAAAAGACTTAGGATCCAGTAAGCTCCATTCACCACTGGCCTCCATTGGAGACTGATGGAATAATTAGAATAAAGTATTTCTCAAAAATAGCTACTATCTTTTCTAATATAAAGGGGGCTTTTCAGACTTTATTATAACTTGGTCGTTCAGCATACAGGGATGGATAACAAGCATGAAATTCATGATGGCAGTACTTAGGACACATATTCAGATACGCTCATGTGTAAAGCAGGATTTGTTTTCCTCCAGACTCCATTGTGAATAATGTAGTGATGTCATAGACCTCCTCAAACTCTAAGCACAAAGAGAATCTCTGTGAAAGTAAGATAAGAGACATTTTCTGATGATTATAAATATAGCTAATTTTTCTAAAAGACAATCATGAATTATATTAAAATTAGACTATTAATCCTGGGCCAAAAATATATTTTAAAACCCTTATTTTTAATGCAAATACAATTTTCCATTGTAAAATTTCTCTCTCTTTCTTTCTCTCTGTTTGGTGGTACCAGGGTTTGAAGTCAGGGCCTCACACTTGCTAGGCAGGTGCCCTGCCACTTGAGCCACTCCACCAGCCTTCTTTTTGTGCTGTTTTTTTTTTTTTCCAGATAGGGTTTCATGAACTAATTGCCTGGGCTGGCTTCGAACTACAGTCCTCCTGATCTTTGCCTCCTGAATAGCTAGGATTACAGATGTGAGCCACCAGTGCCCAGCCGTAAAATTTCTTTTTATAGGTTTATTACATACAGCCCAAAGTTTCTCCAAAGGAGGACTCTAAGAGCAATCTCACAAAGGATATAAAGACCTCAGAGACATAAAACACAGACCCAAACAGGAGACACCAGCTGTTGCTTAGTCCCTACTTCCTTCTCCTCACCGCCATGTCTCCTTCCCTGTCAACCACTCCTACTTCCAATTCATTTTTCCTTTCTCTGTTTTTTCCTTTTCCTCAAGAATAGCATGAAGTACAAAACAGTCATTCAGCAAGAGGTCACCCAGGACCCATGGTATCTTAAGCAATCTAAGCCTGCCAGGCGTGCTCTAACGTCCTTTCCCCCTCATTGCAGGTGCCGTGTCCCCCTTCTGTTTTCCCAACACTCTAGGACCTCAAGAGTCAATAAAAATAAAATTCAGGGAGCATGTTAAAATGGTCTCTCTGATAAACCTCCTGAGATTAAAATAACATACATGTTCAATGCATATACCCTGACCTCTCCCTTTCCTTCCTTCAGTGTTCTGATTTAGCGAAGTCTCCATCTTATAAAACAAGAAAAAGTAACAAAACTTACCCCAGCAAGCATTACCCCCCAAAGAGATATGGATCTGTGGACCTTTCTTTTTGCAGCATTTCCTTTGCTTCTTACTCTACTCGTGACATTCTGGTTTCCATGCCATATTTTGTCCAACACTGAACACATCATGGAATCCAAGGGATATGTTCAATAAACATCTGACACCTCAGTTTTACTTAACCACAGGGTCACTTTTTTCCTTATATAGTGCTATAGCGTGAATGTGGCCTCCAAGTTTCACATGTTTACAACTTAATCACCAATGCAGTGGTGTTTAGAGGTAGGACCTCAAAGAGAGGCTTAGGCAATAGATGGATTAATGCCACTATCATGGTAGATGGTCCTTGACCAAAGATGGGACCCCCTTCCTTCTCTCCTCTCCCTCTCCCTGTTGAGGCCAGTCCAGGTAAAAAGTTCACAGGACCCCATCTGAACCAATAGGTGGGTATAGTGTCACATGCCTGTCATCCCAGCTACAGTGGGATGAACTTGTCTCCACAAATAACCACAGCAAAAAGGGCTGGAGGCATGGCTAAAGTAGTACAGCACCTGCCTGGTAAGTACAAAGCCCTGAGCCTAGTACCACTGGAAAAAAAAAAAGGGAAATATTGCTTTAATGGAAATCTTACAGTTTTATTCTTAGCTAAAGTAACCTATATGACTTTCTTCTTGTAAAACCCCACATCTGAGTACAGGCTATATGTGGCTCTCAAGGCTAACATTCATCACCTTCTGGCACTCCAGGGTCATGCTCTTCTGGCATCACCACACATGACGGGTTGATTCACTGCACATGAGTGTCACCTGCACACTCACTGGTCCCCCAATGAAAATCTTGCCTTTCCTTGAACCTCACAAAACATGTCTGCCCTGCAGCAGGGCTGGTCTTAAGAAGTTGCTCATGAATGCCTTCCTTGAAGGGAGCTCAAAGAGCCAGGTTTGTGGTTACACGCTTAAATATTACAGATTGGCCTATATTGCAATAAGGCTGTGAATCACAAATAAGTACCAAAATATTTTCAAATGAAGACTATTAATAGAAGATTCTAGTTACCTAGTTTAGCTCATAAGCATGTTAATACCGGCAGGTCACTGTCACAGGACTTCTCAACTTCTGTGTCCCTAGATTTGTATCTAAGTAACCCGAGGGCAAAGGCAGAGAAAGTTCCATAGCTTCTCCTCCACACTTCCCCCATCACTCTGGATGCAGCCACAGTGTGCAAATAAAAGAAGACCCCATCTTTGTGATATAGCCTTGGGAAGACATTGAAGTTTTGAGTCTTCCCACTCCCCCTCCCCAAGAAGGTAATAAGTAACTACTCTGGTTTTTGTGTGTGCATGGTATTAGGGTTGAACTTAGGACTTTGTGATTAATAGACTGGTGGTCTCCCACTTGA
The DNA here is from genome assembly GCF_047511655.1 of Castor canadensis. Lineage (NCBI taxonomy): Eukaryota > Metazoa > Chordata > Mammalia > Rodentia > Castoridae > Castor > Castor canadensis. Next base: position 20,210,249 of record NC_133391.1, on the reverse strand, counting down.
GACAAGCCCCCAGCCCTTTTTGTTTTAGTTATTTTTCCAGTAGGGTCTCCCATTTTTGCCTGGGCATGACTGAACCACAGTCCTTCAACTTCTGCCTCCCACATAGCTGGGAGGGATAGTAGGGATGTCTCACTAATCACTATTCTCTTCATGGTGAGTTTACTACATTAATTTGCCCATCCCACTCCACTCCACCATGCCTTAACTGGAGAATCTTGAGGCACAAATCAAACCAAGACAAAGGAAAACATTACAGGTAATAGTGTCTAACCTGGCCTATTTTTTTTTTTACATCAGCTGCACCCTGTACATCTCCAGTGAGCTCACAGTTCCTTAGGAAAGTAAGGCCCACTCTGGTTTATACACTGCACAGTCAGTCAGGACTGGTGAGAGCTGCTTCTTCCTGGGTAAGCCTTGTGTGCTCTGAACTAAGTTAGGTTTTGTTTCCCTTTCTCTCTCTGCAAGGGTTGGTATTCTCCCCTCTTAATCAGTTTTCTCTTCAGCAGTGTTTGTGCCACCATCATTGTCCTGGCAGTTCCCTTTCTTACTACCATATAGGAGAATATTGCTAATAACTTATGCGATGGATACATTTATTGAATGAGAGTCCTAAATTCATCTAGTTAGTCATTTGATTAAAAAATCTACTATTAAAACATCATTGTTAGTCACTGTGCTAAATATTAACAGGGTATTGAGTGAAATAGACATTGATCATTGCTCTTCTTTCAAGAAGCTGACAGTATAAGTGGGGGGGGTAGAGCAAAAGATGAATAAACCTGATGACATCAAATTCTGCAATTTTTATAAGCACATAAAGGAAACATGGAAGAATACTAGAGATAAAAAGCAGGGAGGTCTGCTTAGACAGGATAGCAAGGAGGACCCCTACCACTCCCCCAAATCAGACATTCTTTTTTTTTTCTTTTATTATTCATATGTGCATACAAGGCTTGGTTCATTTCTCCCCCCTACCCCCACCCCCTCCCTCTTCCCCCCACCCCCTCAATACCCAGCAGAAACTATTTTGCCCTTATTTCTAATTTTGTTGAAGAGAGAGTATAAGCAATAATAGGAAGGAACAAGGGTTTTTGCTGGTTGAGATAAGGATAGCTATACAGGGAGTTGACTCACATTGATTTCCTGTGCGTGGGTGTTACCTTCTAGGTTAATTCTTTTTGATCTAACCTTTTCTCTAGTTCCTGGTCCCCTTTTCCTATTGGCCTCAGTTGCATTTAAGGTATCTGCTTTAGTTTCTCTGCGTTAAGGGCAACAAATGCTAGCTAACAGAGGAGAGGCACTAGGCAGGGCAGAGAGGTGTAGGACAAGTTCCAGATGTTGGGAGCAGTGCATCCAAAGGTCCTGATTTTCAGACAGCTTTTGACTTGGTCCCCGAACTGAATAGAAGAGTCATTTCAACTTTACAAGTAATGGCTCAAGTAGAAGTTGCAAAGATATGTAGCAGCCATATCTTGCAGGGTCTTACTGGTCATAGCAAAGAATTTAGGTTTAGTTCCAAGTATAATGAAAGCTATTTGTAAACTTCAATCAGGGGAATAACACTGTATGATTATCATACAAAGCATATAAAGCAATGTGCTTTATAATTTAAAGGGGTCATGCAGGCTGCGCTGTGAGGAACAGATTTGTAAGGGTGAGGTAGCTGAATAAAGCAACATGAGCAGTTAGGAAACTATTGCTATAGTTCAGAAGAAAAATGATGGTACACTAGGGAGATAGCAGTGGACGAAGTATAGATACAGAAAGCTTCAAGATACACTATGCAGCTGAGTGTGGTAGCTCACCTCTGTAATTCCAGCACTTGGGAATCAGAGATTAGAAGGATCACAGCTCAAGGCTGAGTGAGTTAGTGAGACGCATCTCAACAAACAAGCCATTGTGGTGGCATATGCCTGAAATACTAGCTAGGGAGGAAGTGTCTTAGGGGGATTAGAGTCTGAGCCAGCCTCAGGCAAAAACCCCCAGACCTTATCTAAAAAAATAACTAAAGCAAAAAAGGTCTAGGGTCATGGCTCAAGTGGTAGAGCACCTGCCTGGCAAGTGCAAGGCCCTGAGTTCAAATTCCAGTACTGCAAAAAAAAAAAAAAACCAAAGACATAATATGTAGGTGGAAATATTAGGATTTGCTATTAGATTTAAACACAATTACTCATATTTACAAGAACATCTGACTACTATTAATCTATGCAAAAATTCAGTCACAAATTAAGTTCCCATTGCAATTATAATGGGAATAATCAGTTGAATGGATGAGACTAATTTAAAGCCAAAAATAATCTAGAGGAAATAATGAAATCACATCCATAATGAAGGTTATTTAGAAGAAATGTTAACGCCTTGTCAGTTGAATAAACACTTTATAGCCACTAGTGACATATCGAGAGCTTTTGTCCACATCATAACATGTTGAATACAAGAGGAACCTTGATTTCGTCATGACTAATGTGCTCTTTGCTAATTTTGAGGGAGCAATGCTGTGGACTGTGTTAGCAGTCCAGCATGCTGTTTTGCTTGTCTCCTGATGAGAGCACCCCTTGGTCTTTGGAGGTACTCCTCCCCACACTTTTGGGTGTGCCCATGGCCCATGCCTAGCTCATCCACAGTGGGAAGGCTGTGTCCAAATCAGACTTTCTTGGGAATTTTTTAGGGGTACAGGAGTTTGAACTCAGTGACTCACACTTGCTAGGCAGGTGCTGCTTAAGCCATTCCTCAGTCCTTTTCACTTTGGTTATTTTTAGATGGGATCTCACATTTTTGCTTGGGCCAACTTGGACCACGATCCTCGAATTTATGTTTTTTGTGTAGCTGGGATGACAGGTCCATACCGCCATGCCCAGCTTTATTGATTGAGACAAGATCTCACTAATTTTTTTGCCAGGCCTGGTCTTGACCTGTGATTCTCCCTAACTTTGTCTCCTGAATAGCAAGAATTATAGATGTGAGCCACTCCATCCGGTCCTCCTCAGGATTTTTTTAACTGCACATGGTAGGTGGCAGAACTGGAGAAATCCACATGGAAAAAGCCTGACTTCAGCCAGAGTCCTACTTAGATGATCAGAACAGAAGCAATGAGAAGATAACAGAAAAGAGTTACAGACAAGTCCTGAAATCAAACTACTTTAACTAATGAGTTGAGTTTATCTCACCAGAACTGACTCACATAAAAGCAGATCAATTTAATAGAGAGAATCAAAAAAAAATCTCGGGCAAGAAGTATTCATGGTTATAGTTAATAATTTAAACAAGTTGAAACTAGCCATGTGCACTGGCTCCCACCTGTAACTCCAGCTACTCAAGAGACAGAGATTGGGAGGACCAAGGTTCAAGGCCAGCCTAGGCAAAATGTAAGCAAGATCCCAGTGCAATCAATCTAGCTGACATGGTGGTATGTGCCTGTCACCCCACTACTTGAGAGGCATAAATAGGAGGATCGTGGTCCAGTCTTAACTGGGCATAAGTGGGAGACCCTATCCCCAAAATAACTGAAGCAAAAAGGGATAGGGTTGTAGCTCAAGTGATAGATAACTTACTTAGGAAGTTTAAGGCCCTGGATTCTCTCAGGGCCAAAAAAGCCCCCCAAAAGTTGAGAAGTCAACATTAGAGTTTTGGGTTTCTGTTCATTTGTTTCAGAATATAATTCTATGGATTTATTTTTTAATAGTTCTAGTATGCCCATAGTTAAAACTTCAAACCAAAAATAGATATGGGTCTGTGAATGTGTACACACATGTGTACACATCTGAGTGTGTGTTTTAAGACCTGGATATCTATAACCACATATCCTATACCTGGTAGGATACTCAAGAGACTGATGACAGCTCTTTCTTCTGGAAGAGACAAGAAAACAAAGGAAGGGGAAAGAAAAGTCTTGGGTCTGCTAGAAATATAACCAAGTTGCTAAGAAGACAGCACTGAAATGGCACATTTGCAGAGTGGTGGAAAAATTATCTACATTTCTAGTACATTCAAATCAGGAAATAAAATGATCACATCAGGCAGTTCCCGAAAACGTTAAGCAACTAGTGTGAAATCACAGATGACTACCAAGTCATCTACAAGTCTACTTAGTTCCAATGAGTTAGAAACTCTGGGTGAAAACGTGAATAGCTCAGAACAATCTGCTGTTGACCTAACACACAGCCTGTTCTATAAGGAGCTCCTGTGAGTCTGACCCTGCTCTAATCTCTGGTAGACCTAGAAATGTTGAAGTTTCAAGATATTCATACATGAATGTTTCATTTCCATTAATGAAATTTATCCAGGAATGGAACTGCAGCATAAGACAGGTCAAATGGCTGTAGAAATGGGGATAAGGCTACGTGAGAATGTGAACCCCACCTCTTAGGGGAACAGAGAGGACTCAGAGGACTCACTTGGGCGAGAAGCCCAGGAGCTGGCCAGTGCAGTCCTCTCCTCACCTCGTGCTGGTCCTTTCCCTATGGACATTTCTCTGTTTCCTCCACTCTTCCTACATGGGCAGGCTGGGCCCCAGCTTTCTTCAACTAGCACCTGTACCTCAAAGACCCAAATGTATATCTTCAACCCTCATTTCTATCCCAAATACCAGATCCAAACTTATTTGCTTGCTTTTGGTTTTTTGGTGGCATATTCTTGTGGTGTAACCTGGGCTGGCCTGGAACTCAAGATCCTTCTGTTTCAGCTTCAGCCTCAGGAGTGCTGGGATTACTGGTGTGAGCCGTGATGCCCAACCTGCAAACTTTTACCTAGAAGTCTCTCTCAAACTGATCCAACCCACTAACTCCTAAATATCCTCAGTGACTCACTCTTTATTTCTTAAACCTGCACCATTTTCTGACTCCCAGTTAAACCATCACTCTTCACCTAATTATTTCAACAAGGAATGTTTGAATTACCTTCAAAAACTCATCATTCAAGATTCAACTCCAATGGTAGCAACTTTACCAACTTTTTCAGAGTTACTAACCTTTCAGGGCACTTCTACAATATTGTATATGTAAATGTCTTTATTAGAGCATTTATACATGGTTGCGGAGTTTCATTTTTGTGACATTATTTAGGAGTCCCTAGAGGGTAAAAGATAGGGACTACATTTTTCAAAACACTATAAAGCAGCAGTATATCCATGGTATAAGTACAAGTTCAATTATTTATTGAATTTGTTTATGTATAACGCCTGATTCCATTTCACAATGAATAATCCATTTCATCATGAAATTCATTACTAAGCTAACATTTTAAATACACATCGTTAAGTTTACATGTATTTATAACCTCACTGCAAGAATTTGCAGATGAAAATGTACAACAGAAGTGACTATCAGGTAGGTGATTTTAACTCTGCAGCTGCTCTTATACTTAAGAATTGTGAACCGTGTGAGTAATGGTTTATAGAACAAAGCCATGTGATTGCCATGTGTAGGACATGTGGGGAGAAGGAGATGAGAGCAGTAAACATCTGTGTTATGGAAACAGTGTCTAGTTTTAAGATAAGTATTTTCAAACTTCAAAGGATCACTGAGTACAAATCTTTTACCTCCATATCTTGTCTACACTGACTAGATTTTCTGCATTTTTTCTTCCCTTCTTTTTTTGTTCTTATGACAGAGGCTAATTCATATTTACTCAAGTTGGAACAGGACTACCTCTTTGTTATCATTCCATTGAACTTAGAGATTGTGTTTGCTCACATATCCCAGCAAGGTCCCATTCAAGGCTCTCCTCAACACCCGAGGTTAAGTAAAGATAAAAAAGAAGAGAAGAATAGGAGAAGAGAGGAGAGGGGAGGGGAAGGGGAGAAGACAGGAGAAAAGTTCTCTTCAATAGACAGGTACAGACCATACCTGTGTTATGCAGTCTGGTATAAGACAGGACACAGAAAAAAACGATAGAGATTCAAACTACCCACCTTCAAGTAGCTCTCAAGTATGCAAATCACAAAGTTCAAGGTACAGTTTTTTAAACTTAGCATGGGTACCAAGTGTGTAGTCAAATGGGAAGACAGTCTTTCAGTCACACAGCAAAATTGTCTAACAGGATAACTAACATTTTTTGAGGTTTAATGCTTTTTACAAAAACAAAGACATTTTTTGGCTGATGGAGTAACTCAAGTGGTAGAAGGCCTGCCTAGAAAGTTTGCGACCTTGAGTTCAAATCCCAATACAGCCAAAAACAATAGACTTTTTACGAACATTTTAGAATAAAATACAAAATTTTATATATACATAAATCCAGCAGGGCTCATGGACAATGGGAAACAAGGAACAGACCACCAAGGCTTTTAAAGTTGAGATTCTCCGAGAGAGGAGGATATGGTAGAAATATCCACAAACTTGGGCTGGAATTTTAATAAACAGCTATAAGCTACTAGCACAAAAACAGACATGAAGACCAATGGAACAGAAGACCCAGATATGAATCCATTCAGTTACACCCACCTGATTTTTGACAAAGGTGCCCAAAACATATGATGGAGAAAGGACAGCCTCTTCAACAAATGTTGCTGGGAAAACAGGTTACCTGCATGCAGAAAACTGAAGCTAGATCCATGTCTTTCACCCTGTACAGGTATCAACTCAAAGTGGATTAAGGACCTTAACATAAGACCTAAAACTTTGAAGCTAGTACAGCAAAGAGCAGGGAATACACTGGAATTTACAGACATATGCAATAAATTCCTAAATAGACTCCAATGGCCCCTAATAGAAAGGATTGACAAATGAGACTACATGCAACAAAAGTTTCTGCACAACAAAAGAAATGGCCACCAGCAATAGGAAAAGGGGTCCAGGAACTAGAGAAAAGGTTAAATCAAAAAGAATTAACCTAGAAGGTAACACCCACGCACAGGAAATCAATGTGAGTCAACTCCCTGTATAGCTATCCTTATCTCAACCAGCAAAAACCCTTGTTCCTTCCTATTATTGCTTATACTCTCTCTACAACAAAATTAGAAATAAGGGCAAAATAGTTTCTGCTGGGTATTGAGTGGGGGGAGGGAAGGGGCGGAGTGGGTGGTAAGGGAGGGGGTGGGGCCAGGGGGGAGAAATGAACCAAGCCTTGTATGCACATATAAATAATAAAAGAAAAATGAAAAAAAAAAAAAAAAGAAATGGCCACCAGATAGAAGAGACAACACAGAATGGGAGAAAATCTTTTCCGGCTATAGATTTGATAAGAGATTAATAACCAGAATATACAGGGAGCTCAAAAAACTAAACTCCCCCAAAATTAATGACCCAATGAGAAATGGGCAAATTAATTGAACAGAGCTTTTTCAAAGGAAGAAGTCCAAATGGCCAAAAAACACATGAAGAAATCTCACCATTCCTGGCCAAAATGAAAATGCAAATCTAAACCACACTAAGATTCCACCTCATTCCTGTAAGAATGACTATCATCAAGAACACAAACAACAAATGTTGGTGAGGATGTGGGGAAAAAGGAACCCTCATACACTGTAGGTAGAAATGTAAGCTAGTACAACCACTATGAAAAACAGTGTGAAGGTTCCTTAAAAAACTAAAAATAGAACTGCCATATGATCCAGCAATACCACTCCTAGCAATATACCTGAAGAAATGTAAGTCAGGTTACAACAAAGGCACCTGCACACCCATGTTTAATGCAGCATTACTTACAATATTTAAGCTAACAGCCAAAATGCCCCACAACTGATAAATGGATTAAGAAAATGTGACATTTATATACAATGGAATTTTATTCAGTCATAAAGAAGAATGAACTTGTGTCATTTGCAGGCAAATGGACAAAATTAGAGAACATCACCTTCAGTCAAGTTAGCCAGGCTCAGAAGGCCAAAGGCTGCATATTTTCTCTCATATGTGGAATATAGACAGAGTACAAATACAAGTAAAATTATATAGAGAGAGAAATACATACACAACATGTATCCAAAAAGGTAGAGGAGACCAAGGAAGAAAAGAAGGAAAGAAAACCGGGAGTAATAATGAAATATATCACATCTGTATAGGAAGAAGACACAAAGAAACACACTGAAAACTGTCAAAACAATGCAGGACAGGGGAAAAGTGGAGGGGGGTTACATTGACGTAAGTACAGTGCATGTACAGGTAAAATACCAAGGCAAAAATCCCACTGAACAATGAATAGACACCTAAACAGCAAAGAACAAGACTGAAAATCAGGTCACACTAATGGAAGGGCACTAATAGGAGGAGGAGGGTAAAGAAGGACGTTAAGAAGGTGAGTATGTTTGATGTATTATCTATACAAGAATGAATATGGAATTTTTAAACCTGTTGAAATCACCATAAGAAGGAGCCTAAGGTAGAAAGGAGAAAAATGAAGGGGATGAACCAATTCAGGATATAATTCATATAAACCACGGAAGTGTCATAATGAAACTTCCTGTGTAACTATCTTAAACAAACAAAAATGTCTTTTGTCAAAAATGAAAGAAAGGAAGGTAAAATAAGTCCTGCCTGGGGATTGATACCAGAGGGGGTGGGAGGATATTAGGAAAGGGTATAGAGGGTGAATACGGTGCAAATACTGTGTACACATGTGTGCATAAATGGAAAAATGAGACCTGTTGAAACTATTCCAAGAATGGGGGAGGAGGATAAAGGAGAATGACGGAGGGGGTGAATTCCACTGTGATGTATTGTAAGCACTTTTGTAAATATCAAAACGTACCCCGGGTACAATGATAATATGATAATAAAAAAAGAAACTGTAGGAAACAAAGTTTATATAGAAATGAATCTTAAAGAGCATTTAAAACTGCCCTCAAATGTAAAAACTGATTCTGAATGTTTGAATTCTAGTTTAAAATCAATGGAGCAAAACCAACACCACCAACATAATCATGACCAGATGACGGTGCATAAAGTTACAGAATTCATAAATGCACTTTGAGTCCTACCATTCTTAAAATTAAGACAAGCACATTAAAGGATGAGACAGAGAAAGGAGGTTCTGGGTTGCTGTAATGTTGACACAGAACCAGTGACTTTATTTTCTACACATAGAAGATGTCCAGAAAGTACCACCCATAGTAATGAGGTCCCCTCTATCATGGGACCAGGATTTCCATAAGGGAAAAATACAATCAACCTGGCTTTGGCTCCTTGAAGACAAGATGGCATACCACCCAATTCTACAGATTATTTTTAACACTGCAATGAAAAATAAAAACACAAGCCAGTTGGCATAGTGGCTTCCCACTCTGCTTTTAATAAGAAGGAAAATCAGGGTGGGCTCCAGGGCTCACACCTGTAATCTTAGCTACTCATATGGTAGAGATCAGGAGGATATAGGTTCAAGGTCAACCGAGGCAAAATGTTCACAAGGCCCCCTTCTCAACCATATGAAGCTGGGCATGGTGGTGTCTGCCTGTCATCCCAGCTACACGAGAAGTGATAATAGGCGGATGGGACTCCAGGCTGACCTGGGCAAAAAGCAAGACCCCACCTGCCTAGTAAGTGCTAGACCCTGAGTTCTAATTTCAGTACTGCCCTGCAAAAAAAAGAAGGAAAAACAACTGCAGAAATGCAAAAAAAAAAAAAAAAGAAAGAAAAAAAATTACTGATGAGATTGTGGGTTTGCTACAGTGAGCAAGTAGACCCTTGGGTGTCACTCCTTGGTGAGAGCCACATGTCCCCAGCATTAGGTCATACAAGAAGGTCTAGGGTGGTTTCCTTTCATCCACGGTAATCATTTTATGAACTCTGTTGCTAGTCCAGTGCCTTCTGTGGAAGTCACAGTAATTTGGAACATCCTCTACATTTAAGGCAGATAAAGCAGACAAGACTGTGGTGTGACATGGAGGGGTGAGGCTCCCCCACCCCTTTTAAAGAGCATATCAATTAAGCCCAGGGGAGGAGGGTACAGTTTACTAGCTAATTAGTCCTGGGCCGTGGTTCTTTCATGTGTAATTCAGAACAGGAACACCTGGTGTGGGGCTCTTCAAAGCACAGGGGGGGCAGGGAAACCAAACAATGCAAGAGAGGTCACAGCAGAAAGCAACAGCACAAGAACAAAAACTGTTTCTCTGTGACCTTCACCCTGCTGTAAATAAAACAGGTTCCCCAGGGTCTACTCCCTCACTGGTCCAGGGAGAACAAACAGCTTCAGGCCCTCTTGGGGAGTTCTAAAAAGACTTGGTGTTAACTAATTGTTTTATAACCCAATTAAAAAGAAAACAGAGAGCCAAAGAAATGCAAATAGGGATATAATGATTATAATCACATTCTGATAGATAGCTCACACCAAAAATACTGACATGCCCTCTTTGTTGTATAACTGGGGCAGCCCAGGTGACATTCCACAAAATTCGGAAGGGAGGTGGCAGCATTAGGACAAATTACCTTGTACTACTGAATCAGAAATTGAGCAGTTTGTTCATGGAACTCCTCTCCCTGTGAATTCTAAAACGGTGAGGTAATTTTTTAGAACTGTTGCTTCTAAATGTTTATCCGGGTTGTAGACAGGCTGATTAATGCAGGTGAGGACACATGAATGTTTAAATTGAGCCAACCAAGGTATGATTTCAGCTGTGGTAGCCATTGAAAGAAAGAATAATAAATGTTTAGGGGGCTCATTCAGAAGGAATCAGGGGAGAAGCTGCTGAGATGGATGGAATCTGGTACTTTTTAAAACTGTGGTCTCTCTACAAGAGACCCCTGTCTGAAGACATGAAAATGCCTGCCACAGAGGTTTGACTTAAACCTTGCAGACTCAGATAGAATGGCTGAACAATCTCTAGCATTGATTATACTTGGTTTTGCTCTAGAAAAAACTTTAATAAAAGCAGTCTTAACCTCCTTTTGTGTGTGTGTGTGTTCCAAGAGTTTATTTCTAACACACACACAAACTAAAAAAAACAGGCTCTGATCCATTAAACCAAAGGCACTCAAGAGAGTGAGGGAAAGAGAAAGTGAAGAGATTGTGAAATGACCTGGACAGCTCTGTCTATATTACGAATGAGCAATAAGCCAGAGCTGGGAAAGATGAATGAGAACAAAGAATTATCTGGAAAGAAAGCCACCCTTAGGAAACTTGCAAGTGATGTCAACTTGCATGGAATTTACATGTAAACATGTGTGTGTGATAATTTGCTCTTTCGAATGGAGCTCAACACAGAGATAGTCTCTGAAAATCCAAAATAATTATTTTGACAGCCTAGTTACTGACGTAATAATCCTAAAAAGCAGTACCTTTTCTCTATATATTTTTAGGCTTTTTTGTGTGTGTGAAAATGGGTGGATGGGGAGGGGGATCTCACTTCACCCTTGACCTCTGGGCTCAAGAGATCATCCTGCCTCTGCCTCTCAGGTACTTCAGACTATCGCTGTGTGTCACCATTCCTGGCTCTGTATTTTTAAAACTTTACTCTTTATTTTTAAAATTTAAAATCTGCCCTTGACCAAAGGAATGAAAATTAGTTCAAACTGAAAAGATAAACAGTTTTGCCATGAATCGGGCTGGGAGGACAGATACAGAAAGGTCAAATGACAAAGATCATGTTAGAAGACATGGTTCCCCCAAGGTCATACAGAGCTGCAAAATGCCATAAGGACTCCTGCCTGTCTCCCAAGTCCCCCAGACCCACACTGTGCTAGCTTACATCCTATAGCGAAATACCCAAGATTATCATCTTGTAAGAGGAAAGGTTTATTTGCCACACAGTTTTGGAAGTTTTGGTCCACTATCAATTAACTGTTCCCAGGCCTGAACACCAAGCAGAAATACATGGCAGAGCAAAATCACTTATATCAGGAACCAGGGAGCAAAGAGAGGTGACAGGGAGGGGCCAGGATCCACCATCCTTTCAAGTGCATGCCAAAAATGGCCAAAGGACCACTCACAAGACCCCACCTCCTGAAGATTCCACCACTGACAATAGTGCCACCCTGGGGACCTTTGGGGGACATTGAAGATCTGAACCCCATTTCACCCTTGTAGCCTAAGCTAGGAAGCATCCAATCCCTACTTAGTTCCTACTTCTAGTCCTTCAGCAAAAACAGCAACCAACCCACAGTGAATCCCTTCTTCCCATCTCAGAACTCTTCTCAGAACCCTTCAGCAGGAACTCAACTTCACAACACATTTTGTGAAGGAGGCACCTACATCTCCTCAAGGGAATCCATGACTACTGGGAAGGAATACCTCCTCATTATAAATCAGCAAATCTGATTCTTCCAGAAGACAGACTTGTTCCTGGGGGTCTTTGGCTGACTCAACTTTTGCATACTCAGTAAGTTTGCTATGGGTGATGCACCCTGCACACCTGCTGTGTGCAAAGCCCTGGTGCTGTGTGAAGCAAGGTGAGATGTTGTGTTCTTCGTTTGTCTGAGGTCCCACTATCTTAAAAAGAGCAAAATGTAAGTGATGTAAGTACACAGTGCATATAAGTGCAGAGCAGGTATAAAGAAGCACTCTGAATGTCCAGAGGACAGATGACATCCAGAAAGCTTTGAAGTCAAAGAGCCTATGGGTCAGAGTTCAGAGTGTGATTTCAGGCCTCAAGGCAGGCAGTGACTGCAGAGGAAGGAGAAGGAGCCATGATGTAGACACAGGAAGACCAGCTGGTGTTCAGGGAATTGCAGCACAACTATCTGTGAGGTTACTGGGAAGTCAACTTGAACTCTGAGTCAAAAACAAAGGCATTTTATTTGGTAGATGATATGGAGCCAGCCACCAAAGGTTTTAGCACAAGGCAGCTCAGTCAGAGCTATCCATTGGGACAATTTCTCCTATAATGGCAGGAAGACAAAGGGGCCTTTTGAACAGCTCCATTGGGTGTTTACTAAGGTTTGAAGTAGGGTGGTAGGAAGAAGAATGGAAGGGACAGAAGCTAAGGGAATGTAAAGGCAAAGCAGCAGAAAATGATAGTAAAGAAGACAATGAAGACATAGGATCCAGAGGAGAGAGTATGGAGTCCACAGAGACAGGAGACCATCAGTCCTCAAAGAAAGAGAGGTGACCAGGAGGGGAGGGGAGACCAGGATGGGCATCCCATCCAGACCAGTCTACCCAAGGCTGTCCAAAGCCCCATTTTGGCTCTGTTTAAACTTTAGTAGCTGCCCCCGAGAAAGAGTGAGGATGGTTTTCAAGTAAAGGAAGTGAGTATCTTCTGGGAAATGCTGGGCTTAAGCCACCTTCAGTCCTCAGTACTTGGAGCTGGCAATTGTTTAACCTCAGAGGCCAGTCTCATGAGCAAAGGGGCATAAGCAGCATCTGCCCCAAACAGATGATATGATGCCAAAATTAAATTAAGGAGGCTGCACAGGCCTGTCTAGTGCTGCTGGTGTTCAGGTGGCATCAGAATCTTGTGACAGTAGGCATGGGTGGTAGAAGGGCAGTCTTTCCACTGATGGGGTATCTCTCTGGACTGCCTAACCCTGATGACTTTTATGCACTTAAAAAAAATTGTTTTAACATCAAGAATCATTTTGAAAGGGCCCTTGCTGCTACTTCAAAAGTTGCTTCTTTGGGGGGTTTGTTTTTGCTTTTTGTCTATTATTTGTTTATTTGTTCATTTGCTTTGCAGTGCTGGGGGAAGAATGCAGGGCCTAGCACATGGCAGGCGAGTGCTCTACCACCCGAGTCATGCCTCCAGCCCTTTTGTTTGTATTTTGTTATTGAGATAGGGTCTCAATAACTTTACCAAAGCTAGCCTAGAATTTGTAATCCTCCTGCTTTGGCTCCTAAATAACTGGGATTACAGGCATGCACCACCACAGCTGGCTGACTTTTGTTTTTAAATGTGCACACTATCAGATGTACACAGACTGGATTGAGAGTCTTTGGTACTACAGCTCAAATAAATAGTGTTTTAATAAGTCTGTTACACTATTGAAATCCTTTCAGATCTGTTCTCACACAGAGTCTTAGACTATACTCCAAAAATAGCATTTGCTCTTGAGCAGGGCTAATAAAGTCTGGAATTTCAAATATCTGTGTCTTAAGAGAACAGAGCTTAAAAATGAAGTATACTATTTACATTTCAAAATGATTTTCTAGTTTTCAAAGCCCGATTTCTTTTTAGTGGTTTGTAGTACATAGAAAAAGTCAATCTATTAAATAAACACTAATATAAAGGCAGTCATTATTGATAATTATAGGTTCAATAAAGTAAGCTAACAGTTCAACCTTGGGCACCTTCTTTCCTGAGTCTGCTATGCCTCGTGGTGAGGAGAAACAGTAAGAGTGGAGGGGGTTTAGAAAGGTTTGATGTCAACCTTCCTTCCCTGAGTTATGAAATTCTGTCATAAGCTTCTAACTTTGTTACAGGACTTCATAACACTAGCTTTGACAATATCATACTTAGGTTTCCAGTTCTCAAAAATCTTACTTCTTGATTTTACATCACAATGAGAAAAAAATGAAAGCTTGTCCACAAGAACCAAGAAAACACAACCAGGTGCCAGTGGCTCACACCTGTAATTCCAGCTACTCAGGAGGCAGAGCTCAGGAGAATAGTGGCTTAAAGCCAGCTCCAGGCAAATAGTTTGTGAGACACTACCTCAAAAAGAACCCAACATAGAAAAAGGGCTGGTGGAGTGGTGTGGATCAAGTGGTAGAGTGCCTGTCTAGCAAACACAAGCCCTGAGTTCAAATCCCAGTACCATCAAAAAAGAAAGAAAACCAGGAAAGGATGTACATGTATAGTTCAAAGTCATTGCCCTTAGTCAGACTGAAAGTCAATGCCTTTCAACCCTCCAAATGCACCATCAAATTCACCAGCGTACACTGAGGTACAGCACCTCTTGGATTAGAATGCCTCGCTGTTTGGCAAAGAACCTGGCAGCCAACAGGATGAGCAAGGAGTGTGTGCGTGATGGCACGCAGTCACCTGGTTAGAGGTTCTGCAAGTCTGTGTAGTATTAACAAGTAAAAAGTACCATGCTACTTTGGAGGTCACAAACAGGTAGAACTCTGTGGTCCATTTCACTGACAAATACAAGCTTTTAGCTAATTCTTGCTGCTTAAAACAAGGTCAGAATGAGTGTCGGTGCCCAACTTGGAGTACAGAGACACCCCCACTTGATCATCAGCTGTTCATCCTGGGTTCTGTGGCAGAAGGATAGGAGCAAAACACCCAGCAAAGTGTGCTGGCTTTTGACGACTGAATTTTCGTGTTCATCTGCTGACATTTTTTTACACTGTGGTTTGCATTTATTTTGCAGAGTCTACATTGACCCTACACAGAGCTGACACCACTCCCCTCCAGGCTGGCCTGTCAATCACAGCTCCTCCCTTTGCATACTACATGTTCCATATTTGCTTTGCTGACATAGCCAGTGGTGTTTTGGTTTGGCTCCTCATTGAGTTAATGCTACTTCCTCAGGAGCACTTAAACATAATAGGACAGTGGGCATTTATTAAAGAAGTGTGTGAGTGATGGTGGGGTGAGCGCTGGATGCAAGGGAATATGTTTGCAGGACAGGTAAGAAAATACACATTTGGACTTTAAACACACAGGTCTTAAAAATACAGATCTGTAATTGTACTTTTACAAAATAAGCAGTTCTGAGTATATTAGGTGAAAGAGAAGGAAATAATAGGTTCACTTCAGGGTCATAAAAATTTGTCACACCAATTGCAACTATGATGTACACCTAACAGGATGATCTGGAGATATTTCGCCCCCCCCCAATTAAAAAATTGCTGTTGATGCTGCAGCTACTGTGAGCGTGTGTGCCGCGGGCAACATAATAGATTGCGCCTCATCTCCTTAAAGAGTACCCTGATAATATGCAAGGCTAAAATGTCAGAAGCCGTTAGGAACTCTCACATGCACAATGCATCTCCATCCCGAGCTCTCCCCTTGCGCTGCGTGCAACACCAGACAACAGGCATACGAACGGCTCAGCTGCAACTGTTCCAAGTCGAATAATTACAACTTGTCAGAAAGAATTAATTTTCCCATTTCTCATAAAGATGTGTAAAAATTACCATGTTATTATACACTGACACTCTCTGGAGGCAGACACAAAATTTAATTTTGAATTCTTTCCGCATATTAAATTAAATCCATAAATAAGAGTTTAGACATTCGCTCGGAAGCATATGTTCATTGGGAGTGAAAGCCAACACGAGCCCGGCTGTAATGGCTGTTGTAATGTTTTAATAGCTCGCTTCTTCTAAGCACCAATAAATTTACATGACGATAACAGTCGTGGGCATACAAGAAGCCTATTACTGTCTGGGCACAGGCAGCAGCGTTAACAGGATGGAAAAATGGGAAAAGGAAAAAAAGTCTTAAATAAAATTAGGCAACTGCACTTGTCAGCTGCTCCATGACTGAATTCTTAATATTGTGGTCAATTGGTCAAAACAAATAATGGGATAAAATATTTTAATGTATTTAGAATCTGTTTCTGTGGTGAGCCCACAAAATGGATTTTTGTTTGTTGGTTTTGCAAAAGAAAAAAAAAAGGCCCATTTCAGTCTTGCTGTTTTGAGCAAAGATATTTCTAAAGGCACATGTGGCCATTTTTAATCTTCTAGAGGACATTTGGGCTTTCTGTGTCCACGCTGGTGTTGGAGTATTTCAGATTCTTCTCCACAGTGGTTCTCATTAGCCAGAGGAGACTTGACTGAGGGAAACTGCTGGGGTGTTAGGCAGAGAGCTCCAAGGCTGGCTCCTGGCAAGACTTAGGGTGCAGTAGCACCTCTCCTGCCTGCAGACAGACTGCTGGACACACAAGACAGACTGCTATCCTTACAGACACTAATGAATCATGCACATGTAACCAAAATCCCTAAATTGTTCAACACCAGCTGAAATGGGTTTCAGATTTTCAATTAAGTTGATAGAAAAATTGAACTAAATAAATATCTTGTCATCCCAAGAAGGTCATAGCTATATTTCTACCAAGTCCCACATATTTAAAAAAAATTTCTTTTTAAACTCACTAATCCTCAAAAGCTTCAGAGAACAGGATGGAGCCTATTCGTTAAGTATTTATGGGTATTTCAGAACTACAGTATGGGAACACACTGGGAAAAAGACACACCTTCCCACAACTTCACTAACTGACTCAGAAACCTCTCTGCAACCTTCTCTCTTTACTGCTGGAAAACAAGGTCTGTGTGCAATGTTTTTAGAACCTCCCTTTAAATCTTTCTTCTCCCACATGACTTGATCCAGGTTGCTATTAAAATGGTTTACCAGGTGAAACATATTTATATCCAGAGAGCTGCAAAGTGTTATTTGATGAAGGAAAAATCTGTCAGCAAGAAGTTTTAAGGGATAAAATGGCTGAGGGGTACACTTAGGTAATGGAAGATGGTGGACTTGTTGGAAGGTAGTTGGAAGGTTTTCTAACATTTACATAGGTTGGTGAAAAGAACACAAGCTATAAATAATATTACGTATGGTATGAAACAATGTGACAAGGACAGAATACTGGATTAGACCACCTTTTTTCCCCCCAAATGGTCTCTTTTTTCATAAATGGTTAGTAGAATCCTTTGAACACCAAAGATCCTCTGCCCACTTAAAAAGACACTATTCCAAAGGAAAATTACCTTGTCTTGACAGTACTGAATCCTAGCATACACAAATGAAAATGTTTCATGCAACTCACTTGAAAAACAGAATATTTCTCTTTCAAATCCTGCAAATGGTCTGTTTATTTGTTATTTATATGATTACATCAATATGCCATATTCCCCAAATTCTAGTAACAATGTAAATGGGTAGTAACAAAAATTTGGGTTATTAGGGTCTGGACTATGATAAAAGGCAAGTTGGTATAGATTGTGGAGCAGGGGAGTTTAATGATGGAATTAATCACTGGATGGATTGTGTGAACAGTAAATATGAGGGACTTTGTGGTTGGAATGAATCGCTATTAGCTATAAAATAGGGTAAGAATTATAAAGCCTACTTGACATTTCACTATCATAAAATATGCGAGATCAAATTGTTCACTCTTCTCTTTCATATTTTCCCTTTCATGTTCCCTTTGAATAGAATTTAGAAAAACAGAAAAATTCCCCCTTTCCTACATTTTTGCACTCTAGAAAAGAAGCTATTGCCACCAACAAAGGCAGATTCTTCCCAGAAACAGAAAGACCTCAACTCCACAATGAGGGATGTCCTCTCAGCTTGGACAAGGGGTGTCTGGCTCTCATCTCCATTTGCTCTTCCTGTCCACTTTACTAGCTTCCTCCAACTTTAAAGCACGTACTATTGATACAAGTGGAGTAACAGGGGCTGTATTTACCTGAAACAACTTTAAAAAAAAAGGACAAAATAAGTGAAAAACTGCATTTTATAGTACTGGACACAAGGCAACAGAGCCTTGAAAACCCTGAGATCCCCGAGAACCAGGAGGCACAGCTGATAAGCCGTGATTCCTGTTGCTTTCTGTCTCAAGAGGTTCCAGGCTGAGGCTCCAAGAAGGGGAGCTCCATGGAGCTGGCAGAGTTGAGAAGACAGAGTTGAATCCAGGAGCACGAAGGCGGCTGGAATTCCTAGGGGAAGCCATTAAGAGACACTGGGACAGAGAAATTGGGAGATGTGTTCCACTCAAGTGTTCAGCAGGATTCTGATCTTCACATGTGCGAGGACATTTCCCAAAGCTGGGAAAAGAACCTCCAAGAGAATTATACAAAACAGTAACTAGGGTCTTCACAGGCTGGGATTGAAGCTTGTTTCCAACAATCACACTGAAAAGATGATCCATTCACAGAGCTGTGTTAGAATACTGAAAAGTATCTCGGCTTTGTAGTAGGAGATAATTAGACCTAGAAAAAAGTTCTGGGTTGATCCTATCTAGTAAATAATAAAAGCAAGACTCAGAGATTGATCTGTTTCTACTAATGTCACTGCAGCCTAAGAAAAGCTCAAAAATATCAGTCAGAATTCATGACTATCTAGTATCCAATGAGGGAAGCTTCACAAAGTCTGGTATCCAGTGAAAAGTTACCAAGAATGAAATAAGCAGGAAAATATGATTTAAAATTGGATGAAAAATCAATCCCTCAAAACTCAGAACTGACACAGATTTAGAATTAGTAGGTGTAGACCTACACAGTCCACATGTTCACAAACCGTGTATAAAAGTGTGGACAATCTAAGCGAAGACATAGAATCTAACTTCTAGACAGGAAACTATATTCTAGGGATGAAAGTTGTAATGCTTAAAGTTAAAAATACACTGTGTGGGATTAATGACAGTTAAGAGATGGAAAAGAAAAAGATTTGTGAACTTGAAGACAGGAAAAAACAGAATCTTGAAATATATGGAGAAAAAAGACTCAAAAGGGGAAAATAAATGACCAGCAAATTAGTGAGTTGTGGATTGTACTGTACGTATGGATAAAGTACAGAGGCTGAGTGGATAGATGGACAGGAGGAGGAGGCAGAGGAGAAATAATGGTTGGACAAAGTTCGATTTCACATTTAAAGGAAGCTCCCTAAAATATCACAATCACAAAAAGAAAGAAAAATATAACAAGTCACATCATAATTGAATTGCACAAACTAGAGATAAAGAGAAAAATCTTAA
Organism: Castor canadensis; assembly: GCF_047511655.1. Lineage (NCBI taxonomy): Eukaryota > Metazoa > Chordata > Mammalia > Rodentia > Castoridae > Castor > Castor canadensis. The sequence goes on along the minus strand of NC_133391.1, from coordinate 20,190,738 downwards.
AAACCGGCCAAGAAAAGTGATGTGATTACAAAGGAATAGGGTAACAGCAGACTTCTCATCACAAACTATATATCCATGAAGTGAGTGGAGCAGCATAGTTAAAGCAATAAAGGAAAACAACTGGAACCATTGAATTCCATACATTTCAAAAACATCTTTTGGAAACAAAGGTGAAATATAGAAGGAATAAAACAAAGATGTTGAAAAAATTATGACAAGGAGATCCACCAATACAAGAAATTGCAAAGGAAGTTCTCAAGCAGAATATCATACCAGATGGTACGATATCTCCATCCCCAGATGGAGATACTGACTTATAACATACTATGGAAAACACCAGACATGGTAACTACATGGACACATTAAAGGTTTTCTAAGTCAATAACCTACTTATACCTGTTTAACCCAAATAATAATTATAAAATGTTGAGTTTGCAACATATAAGAAACAAAGTCTGGGGTAATGATGTCACAAAGGCCAGAGGGAGGAGAAATGGAAATACACTATTTAATCTTTTCCTGACTTAGAGGCAGTGGTATAATCTCCCTTAAACAGGGAATATGAGAAATTGATGGTATATGACTGGAAATCCTAAAGAAATGCCATGACAACTTCAATAGCTATAGCTTATATATCAAAGAAGAAATAAAAAGAATCATGAAATATCTTAATTTTAAAACATTAACTTTTAAGAGACAAGATGAAATGGGACAAATCAAAAACAAATTGTTAGGTAAGAGATTGAAACTTAACCACATCAGTAATAAAATTAAAGACCAGTCACCTAAATTATGCAAAAGACATTAATTTTCAGAATGAGCTTAAAAACACAACCATTTAGCATGCTGCTGACAAGAAACCCATTTCCAATATAAAGAAATCTGGAAAGTTAAAAAAATGATCTATTCTGATAGCATTAATTTTTGAAAAGCTGGAGTGGCCACTTCAACATCAAGAAAAGTAGCTTCCAATCCTTATCTCAACCAGCAAAAACACTTGTTCCTTCCTATTATTGTTTATACTCTCTCTTCAACAAAATTAGAGATAATGGCAAAATAGTTTCTGCCGGGTATTTAGGGGGTGGGGGGGAGAGGGAGGGGGCAGAGTGGGTGGTAAGGGAGGGGGTGGGGGTAGGGGGGAAAAATGACCCAAGCCTTGTATGCACATATGAATAATAAAAAAAGAAAAAAAAAAGAAAAAGAAAAGTAGCTTCCAATATGAAAAACACTGTTACATGAGGAGAAAGAAGTCAAAGCATCAAGAGCACCTCATAATCCTAAACATCTATGAACTGCAAGATAAAATAGACAAATCTATAGCCACAGTCGGAGATTTTGGTGTCCTTCCCACAGTAATTATTAGGAAATCACTAAGGATATAAGAGGTAGGCAGATCATTATTGACAATTTGACCTGACACTTAGAAGACTCTCTTCCAACAATAGTAAAGTATAGATTCTTTCCAAGTTCACATAGAAAATTTACAAAGAGAGGCCATATTCAGTCTATAAACAAGTTTCAATAAATTTAAAATGATTCAAGTCCTTCATAATGTGCTACCTGATCTCAATAGAATTAAATTAGAGATCAAAAACAGCACAATATCTGAAACATCCCCAAGTATTTAGAAACCAAATATTACACTTCTCAATAACCCAAAAGTCAAAAACAAATTCAAAAGAGAAATCAAGAAGCATTGTGAGCTAAACGAAAATCAAAATGTTATATATCAAAATCTTGAGGTCCTACTAAACACTCCTTAAGGGAAATTTATAGTGTTAAGTGTCTATATTAGAAAAAAGAAAAAATTTCAAATCTGTGGCCATGCAGCCATAAAAAAAACTAGACAAACAGAACAAACAAAATCCAATGTAAGCAAAACATAAGAAACGGAGTGAATTCAACAAAATGCAGCAGAAAAAGCTGATGTAGAAAATTAATGAAGCTAAAATCTGGTTTTCTGAGAAAAATCAATAAAATCGGTAAATCCCTAGTCAGACTGGGAGAGAGACAGAGAGAGAGAGAGAGAGAGAGAGAGAGAGAGAGAGAGAGAGAGAGAGAGAAGACACAAATCACTGTACTCATTAACAGATACAACTAGCAATGCTCACTGAAGAATAAATAAATAACATAAATAGCTTAATCTATCTTAAAAAACAAGAACGCAAGGGGGAGAAACCTTCCAATGAAGAAAAATGAAGCCCAGATGGCTTCACTGGTAAATTGTGCCAGTCACTTAAAGAAATAATAAGAATTCCTAAACATATTCTTCAACAAAGTTAAAAAGGAGAGAATGCTTCCTGAGTCCTTTTACAAAACCAACATACCCTGGTACTAAACCATACAAAGACGTTATAAGAAAAATACAGTCCAATATCACTTATGATCAGATTCAAATATTCTTTAAATTTTTTAACAAACTGGATCTAATTTAGTTCATCCCAATAATACTATGTAATTTGTAATTTGAAAATTGGTTAATGTAGTTCAGTATATTATCAAAGTAAAAGGAAGGACCGTAAGATCATATCAATAGATGCAGAAAAAGTATGTGCAGAGTCCAGTATCCTTACTTCACAAAAATCTCAGGGTGTAGGTATGGGAAGTAACATTCTCAACAGGGCCAAGAGTGATTCCAAAAAAGCGTGCAGGTAACATCGCACCTATACAGGAAAGAATGAGTGCTACGTCCAAAGACAAGGTGTAAGTTGGGGGTATCTTCTCTCACATTTCTATTTCACCTTACAGTAGAGGTTATTATTTGGGGGGGTAGTAAGGCAGGAAAAGAATTAAATGTAACTAAATAGGAAAGCAATAGGCAAAGCTATCTTTATTCACAGTTGATTCAACTGTCAATGTTGAAAATTGGGTTGCGTTTACAATAAAGGTGGTAGAGTAGCAAGTTTAAAGGGTTGCAAAATGTAAGAGTAATACACAAAAATTAACTATAGTCTGTGTACCAACAAGGAAAGTTCAACAACCGACATTTGAAACTCATTGCTATTTTTCAACAGCATCAAAATAATGAACTACTCAGGGATTAATCTGACAAGAATGTACAAGATCTATACATTGAGTATTATCAATTATTGTTGGGAGAGATTACATATACATAAATGAAAATTATGCTTTGTTTATTGTCAGAAGACTCAATATTTCTCAACGTTGAGTCTGTTCAAATTATTCTATAGATTACAAACAAAAATTCCTACATTATTCTAAAGAAAATCCAAGAATGCTTTTTTGTAGAAAGTGACTAATTTTTAAATCCATACAAAGTACAACACAGCCACAAACAATGTTGAGAAGAAAGTTACGAAAGTTCTGTTTGATTTGATTTCAAGTCTTATTATGGAACTATAATTTTAAAGGAAATTCATTGTTGGCACAAATAAAGACAAATAGATCAATGGAACAGAATAGAGATGTTATACTTTGTTTTCAACAAAGGTACCAGAACAATTAGCTATTCACATGGAAAAATAAAACTTCAATCCACACCTTGCACCATATGCTAATATTGATTCAAAATCGAATAGAAATCCAAATTATATACCCCAAAAATATAAAAATTCTACAATATGTAGAAGAAAATCTTTGTGAATTTGGGCTAGGCAAATATTTTTAAACACCACAAAACAAGAATAATCCACAGAAAAACATCAAGTTGACCTCATCAAAAATATAAAAAATTTCTATTTGTAAAAGGATATTTTTTATGAATGTTCAAACACAAGTTAGAGGAGGCATTTGCCCACATGACATTAAAAGAATGTGACCCCATGAATGTGCTCATAAATGTTCATAGCTGCTTTTATTTTCAATAACCAAACCAGAAGCAAATCAGATGTCCATCAGGAAATGAATAGATAAAAATTATATATTTACATACAACAGAATATTTCTTAACAATAAAAATAAATATATTATTGATATTCACAAATGACATGGATAAATCTAGATAATGATGCTGAGTGAAAGAAACCAGACCCCCAGCAATTTTTAAAAGAAATGTATGTAATCACACAAAATCTAGAAAATACACAAATCTATAGTCATGGAAAACAGACAAGAACAGGAGAAAACTTTTGCAGGTGATGGATATGTTCACTGTTTTGGTTGTGGTGACTGTTTTGGATCCATATATATGTCAATACTCACCAAATCTTATGCTTCACATATGTGAAGCTTATAATGTATCAATTATGTACTACAAAGTTTATTATATATGAATTATAAGTCAATATGGTTGTTACACACTTATTATGCAGCGTGTATATTATTTGGTTGTTTTCTTTCACTAAAACATAAGCCCTATGCAATCAGAGATCTTTGTCCTCTTGCTCCAACTACTGTGTTCTTGCTGTCTAGAAAAATGCCTGGAAATATGAAATTAGTGCTTCTGGTGTCTTCAAGGACAATACAGAATTAGTGCTTCTGGTGTCTTCAAGGACAATACTGACTCAACAGTTGCAATGGATGAGTTTATGGGCTGAAGGTAAAAGTTTGGTGACCTATGAACATTCAGATGTCATTGATTTGAATGAAATTACTCAAATAAAATTGGTTAAGTGAGAGAAAAAGGTCAAACAGAGTGAACAAAATAATCAAGAAAAAAATATGTATTTATTTAATCATAATATTCTTTATTCTATCACAAAATTGTTTGATATACAAACAATATTGTTTGCTCTACAAAGCAACTTAAGGTAGCTAGAAAGATGGAGAAATTGGCTTAAGATTGTCTCAAAAGCCTGTAGAGGTGGAAATCTTAGGATGGAGAAATAGAAAAAATTCATGGGCAGTAAAACAAGGGCTGAGTCACAGTCCTGGACATGGTGGATGAGGGGATCCATGGTCCTGGTTAGAACAGAGTCCTTGCAAGGAAGGTGGTAGTGGCTAGACCTCCCATGGGAAGAAAGGACTTTCTTTGCAAAGGCTCAACAGGTCATGGCTTTATTTGAGGAGATGATTCAAAGGAAAAATTATGAAAGGCCATCACCTGTAAACAAGTGTATTTTTCTTAGTTGAAGAGGGTCTATACAAGAACAGGGTAAGTAGAAGAGCAAAGAAAAACACCAAACAACATCCCAGAGAGAAAAACTGTATGGATTATTAATTATGAGGTGTAAAAGTCAAAGAAGATGGAGGACTAAGATGGGATTCCAAGTTTAAATTCATGGCAGACACGCCAATAGAGACAGTAAATAGCAAAGAGAAAATTGACAGTAAGATCTGGTCTAATGAGGAAAAAGGAGCACCTTCATTTGCCAAGGACTTTTATCATCCTTCTGTACTTTTCCTTTCCAAAGTTTTAGAACTATCTGCACAAGGAATAGGTATTTCATGAAAAGAGAGTCCTAAACAATCACTGGAATTGTCACAAAACTAGATGTGCCAGTTTAATGAGACCATGTACACCTATCCTTCATCACGGTAGCATCAGAGCCATTCCTATAGGCGTAAACAGCTCTCAGGTTTGTTGAAATTTTAACTACTTGATAGTAATGATGGTGGTCGTGATGATGGTGGTTTGGTGATGATGATGGTGTGAATGCTGTTTTTGGGGACATTGTATCAGTTGCTTGGCATTTTAAAGGTAACTCCTTCTTCCTGAACAACTCAAATAGCAAATGAACACAATATTCTCGCCAGCTACTGCACTGCCCTTAAGCTGGGGACAGAAGAGAAAACTTCTCATTGAAGTTCTTTTTAATTAGAACTGCTGAGAGCCAAGGTACGGATGATTGCTCTGAAACTATGATTTTATAGAATCTGTGGCAAGAAGTAAAATAAGCTCACTGTTTCTCAATAGCACATGTAATAAAATATATTACTTCTATCATAATATTGCTTGATACATATTCTCCTACACTTTATTTCAATCATAATAGCTTCAAAGAAGCTAGGAAAATGTCTCCTGGAATTCACTAAAGAATATTCAAACATTTAACATTCTTCATGTCCTCTATCACTCCAAAAGCTCTCAAATGATTTCTATCCTGTGGAAATCTTATTAAATCTTTGTGAGTTTCTTGGTGCTTTCATGAACATACTGTGTATATAAATAAAATGTAACCTGTCATATGTCTTGGGTGAAACCGCTATTTTTGAGAGTTCAAAGACTTTTTGTTCACTAGTTAAAAATATTTCACAGTATTTCAGATGTCAGTGATTTAAAAAGTCTTTATTTGTTATCAATCTGCCATGGGATTCATGAGCAGTCTGTAAGTTTTTATCTGGTAGATTATAACTATCCTGAGCAAAAGCACTTTAACAGGTGTTCGCAAAGGTGATCCGAAAGTAAGGTCTGAGTGGGACATGGGTGCTGGCCAGCTTGCCTCTCCTTCACCTGTGGACCACATTTGTGCCCTATACCCTCTATCTGTGAAATGGAGATACTTTTCACTTTTAGATGTAACAGAATGTCACTTTGAAAGTGTCCCCACCAATGCTATACATGCGTACAACTCAAAATACTTGTCTACCTGCAGGAATGCCCCTGGTTTATGGTTGGTGATGTTGTTTTTCTTTTGTTTAAGTTATCTTAAATTTGAAAAGGACATTTTAAAATATTTCCACATGATGGACTGAATGCATAAGATGGGAGAGCATTGCATCATTTGATAAAACTTTGGTAAAAAAAATTGTGCAAAGAAAGCAGGATGAAGGTGTTTTGGTAGAGCTCAGCACTGGCACAGGAAGGCACCACTGTAATCATGCCTAATTAGGGTTAAGATGACATTTCCTCTAAATGTTTTATTAGCTCCATATCCTTTCATAAACATTCCTGATATGGAGCACACTGCAGAGATGGAAGATTTTAGTGAGCGCAGTGTTCCTGTGCCCTGTGTGGGGCAGAACCTGACGAGGAGGACTGTTGTTAGAAGACATCTGGACCCTTCTGGACCCAACCATGATTCTTGCTCCAAACAGCAGGCTGCCATCTTGACCTTTGTTGCTGTTACCAACACCCCATTGTGCTTCCACTGTAACAGTATTACAAGCAGACAAAGAAATTTCCTGTGATTTGCCCTTCAGTTCAGAGACAAATCCTAGTTAAACTTGTCTAACCTCACAGCACATATTATTGTGACCAGCCTGCATGTGGTCTCTAGCAATGAACTACTCGTTCTGGAGGGGGGGTACCCCTTCAGTTTGACAAAGCAAGACCAAATTTACTGGCACACTTACAGGATGCTTGTCTGAAGACTGCAGCAAATGTAATTAACCTATTACAAATACAGTTTTCTTGATGATTACAATTTGTATTCCTTTGCCTACAGCTGTTTCAAAAGAATATGTGCTTTGTAAAGGAGTTTTCTAGAAAAGCCCAGAACACTGGTGTGAGTGAGCTTGTCCTCCTCAAGACCTAGCTCTGCTCCTCACTCACCAGCTTGTTCCCTGTATCTCAGTTCCTTCCTTCTTGCATGCTGCAAAGAACCAATGGCAGGAAAGAACTTTACATTAAACCTATAGTGATCTTGAGACTTCAGTCCTAAAAGATCTGCTATGGAAACTGATGCTAGACTAATTGCTATCCTGAATTTGTACTGGAGAGGTGAATCTGCTCTGAATAGTGTAAGGGCTTTTGTTATTTTCAAAGTACTAACCAGTCTTTAACAGGCAAAATGTTGTCTATTCTGTCTCTCTCTTTCCTCATACACACACACAGCTCCAGACACATGTTCATCTTCAAAGTACCTCTATCTCCCTTGTCCCTAGACACTCACTCACTATCTAGAAGTAAATTACAATTTTGGGAAGGGACCTTCCATCCTTTAGCCTGCAGACTGATCCCCTGGCATTTCTGAAGCTTTCTTCCAGCTCAGCTCTGCAGAATCCTCTTCCTCTAGATTTCTCTGTAATCTAGGAAGGTAGTAGTAACCCATGGTTCCTTCCAAAATACAAAGGTGTCCTTTTGCACCCATAAGCTATGTGCCATGGAAACATCTGGTATTCTGAAACCCTTTAGGGCTACTGACTTAAGACAGTGGTCAGAGGTACAAGGTGTAATCAGCCCCATCCCGAGCCTGTATTGTTACATGGTTTTAATCCAAATAAATGAACAGAAAGTGGAGGATTTGTGAGTACCACAAAGGGTCACTACACAGCCAAAGACTGCAAAGTGTTAAGAAGCCTTCCTCAGAGTTACATGGAAAAGTTTGACCACTAAAACCTGGGCTCATTCCCCCTTTAAAAGGGTAAAAGAGAAAGATCGGTAAACAAGGGAGGTATGTAGCAATCAGGGAATAATGGACCTAATAGTTCATTCAATGGAATGCCTTGGAGGCACAAAGAAAAATTCCCGAAGAGTTTCTAACATGAGAAAAATGCTGATGATTTCATTTTGAAGTGAAAAGAGGTAGGATATAAAAGTGGACACACAACATGTAAAGAATAAAATATTTATTTAAAAAATAAAAAACAATAAAACATTTGGACAGAAAAACACATTTAAAGTGGTAATGTTGTATTACTGGGCTCTCAGTACTGTTCAGAAGTTTCTCCTATAGTGAAGGTCTTTAAAAATATTTGAAAAGCAAATATGAATATGCCTAAAACATGTCACTTCCAGAAGTTTCTTACAAATAACATACATGTATGTCAGCCTATATATGAAATAAGAAGTTAGTCAGTTGTAGGGGAAAAAGTATGCTTGTGACTCCTAAGACAGATGAAAAATATTTTCATTCAATTTTTTTCTTGACTAGTACTCATCTGTTACGGTATTTTGGGTATTCTGAAAAGGTTCCAAACTTTTTCCCAATCAGACTCCCTATTTTGTCTTTGCTTCTCTGGTGTTGCTGTTATGATGTGAGTTATTTGGTAAACAGCATGTCTCCTTACTCCTCCCCAAAATGCTTCAGCTAGGAAACAACTTTTAGGTTCAAAAGTACAGAAAGAAGACTAGCAATGGAAGGCCAATTTCTGCCCAGGTGTGGCCTTCATACTGAAAAGCTAAGTCATGTCAGTGATGTCTTCATTTAAACTGTAAAACACTGGCAATGTAGTATTTGCTTAGGTTAACAAAAAGTCTTCGAAACAAAAGAGGCAGTACTGTGAATGAATTCCAACCTGTCCTTTCTCCCCTGGTTAGCTGAGCCCTGCTTACAAAGGACTTCCAATGGGTGTGGAGAGAAAAGAGGCATCTGAAGAGGTGTCTGAGAAGCGCAGTTGGACAGAAGGCCTGGATGTGGGCACCTGGACAGCAGGCCTGAGACACCAGGAAAGATTGGAAGGAAAGCAGCTGGAGGTGAGAGCATGTGCACAAAGAGAGGTGACAAAGACAGGTGTTTCCATTTTGCAGTTCTGTCTATGGACACTTGGTGCACAGACCAGGTGCCCTCTTTGGTGCTCTGAGCACCCAACTCCCAGTCTCTATGGACTTTGCTTCTTGTGCTCAGCACTGCAACCTTTCTTCTGAGCACTCCTCAGGCTGCTGGGCCCCTGGCATTGCAGAAGCAGGGAGCCAGAAGTGCCTGGAATGTGTGTCTCTCTCCTTTACATCAGTCAACAGCTGCTGGTGGGAGGGACTGTGTGGAAGCCCAACTCTCTTGTCTTGAGGTGATGCAAACTCTGAGCTGACCTCAAATTTCACAGCTCCTAGGCATAGGCCAGGACTTCTCTTGAAGTCACCCCTGCTTGGCTTTCCTGTCCTGTTTCCTCCAGTCCATTACTAGTTTCCCCTTAATAAATAACTTTTATGTGAACCCCTGTCTTACCATGTACTTCTGAGGAACATACAATGATGCACTTAACAAAGCAGGACTCCCTACCATTTCACTTTCCTCTGCCTGTTCATCTCCTGCATCTCCTCTCCTGTTCTCAGCTCTCACCCCACATCAATAATGATGTGTTTATTTGTACCAGAGATACCCAATGTCTGTCTAACAGAATCTAACAAAAAAACATTATGAAATTAATGTATGTATGCATATATTGCATTGCAAGAATAATTATAAATCTTATTTTTCTCGGCTACAACATTCAGTTCAATGACTGACTTCCTCGAAGCACAGCATAATTTGTCCATAACAAAAGACTTACAAGATTCTGAAGGTATTTCTGAATAATCAATTAGGTCAAAACTTGTCTTTTGTAAATAAAAGTGTTTTATCACAAGAAACAAGGGGTTTGCATGGTTGAAACAATATCCAGCCTCTCTTCAGGGTTTCAAGTTATAACATCTATTTTATGCTTAGCCACGATGGTTATGACTTCTTTCTGTTGAGCGCTCAGTTCTTCTCTGTTAATGATGTCTTACTGTTCTCATTTGTAAGTCTTCATCTTCAGTAGTCTCTTTCCCCATTTTCACTGGAGTGGACTTTCATCTCAGTTTCAAACTCTGTTTATATCCCTGTTTGCTTCATTAGCATCTCCCATGCCCTGGCATTCTTACACAGGTAAGCATTTTTAAAAATAAAATGTATAAATATTTGATTAAGTAAATATAAATCCAAAACACTAAGATTCTTCATTGAACTAAATTATCGTTCAACGTTGCATACAATTATAACACATTTAAAGACAGCACTAAGTTCAAAAATAGGTAAATGCACTCAACATTGCACACAGAAGAAATGACAAGCCGAATTAAAACAATAACTAAATCAATGCACAGAAACAAATACAACTTTTAGAGTCACAACTTGCCTCTTCACTCTCAAGAGCAACAGGTAAAACTTAGTAGGGTCATTTTTTAAATCTCTAAATGCTTACATGTTCACTGCAGCAACATAACTGAGTACCTCAAATACAGCTCAAGATGGGATCCTGTTGGATGGAGTGTAGGTGCGGTTAGTCAGAGCTATCCTATGTGCAATGCACCTTGTGTTTCAACAACTGGTGTGCAAGTGAATTCCTTTTAGATAACCTGTCCTCACAGAAGGCCTCCATGAACACTGCTGTTGTTTTCATAGATGAGTAAGTTAATCAGCTAAGTCATTCCCCTTGAGCCCATCTGTCATAGAATGTGACTCACCAATATTTATTGCAGTAAAGTACATATGTAAGCCAGGAGCAAAAGCATAGAGAAGGCGATAATGCCCCAGTGCACAGAGGCTTCTATATTCTTCAAGGCAAGTTTCTCTCTTATTCTTCTTCTATACTTCACTTGTGTTTACCCTATATAATAATCCTAAATGTTCCAAAATAAGATAGCATAAATGGGTGCCTCAGTGCTTACTAATCAAAAGAGGTGACTTACTTCGCTTTTGTTTCTTTAAAAGGAGTTTTTTTAAGACTGGGGTTAGAGTGAACTGGTTATTAAAGTAAAGGCAGTTCTTACCAAGGTCAACTGTTTTTCAAAAGAAAAACACACATTGAGAAAACCAAACTTTCCAAATGATTTTACTAAATTCATTAGCACGGAGGTCATGCTAACACTCCCATGAAAGGGGCTGAGCTGGAGAACGCAGTATAGTATCTCCTGGCTTTAGACCACAACAGCTAATGCAATAAAAACATTTAATGAAACAAAAGTCCTTGATCCTCCTGGCACTGACAAACCATTAGTACTGTGTTTTTAAATTTTCAGTATTTCGTTCCATTCACGGAAATAGTTAAAAGAATAAATCAGACTGATTATTGCTGCAGAGGAGGTCACAAGAATTCACATTTACCCAAAATATGTTCGGAAAAAGTATTGATTTTATAGAAATTCATCCATACCTTATTGTAACTTTCTTAGTGGGTCAAATTAGACTAATCTTTAAGCCATTAACTGCAGCTTTGAGGTGTGAGTAGCAACTTTCTAGATTACTGTTCAACATACTCCAAATGGGTTTTACCCCTCAGAGTAGTTTTCTTGGAAACAACTTATGCCAGTCAATCCACTGCTCCAACTACTTTTGAAATTGTCATTTAGAAAGTACAACATATTGTTTGAAATATTTCAATAAGCAAACCGTCTTTGAAGGAATATGTGCACTAGAGAAGCAAAAGTCATTTTGATCCCATCTTTTGTCTACTAAATTGTATGGGAACACTTGTGGTAGCTTTGGTTAAAGTTTTGAGATGGCCTTATTAAATAAATAGGCATTGAAGTTGTTTTCTTGTATAGTTTTTAATTGTTTTAAAATTAAATACAAAATAATATTTAGAAATGACTTTAAACAGTATCCTTCAAGGACCAAAGTAATAATTTGGGCAAATGGCATTTATTTATAGAAATATGATGTATGTTGGTATAAAATTAGTCACAGGTATATCATCTACATAAAAAAATCAGGGATTTAAAAAAACCCACTTCTCTTCACTATATATGATTCCCTGCTTCTTGACAAATCTTTGTTTCCTTCACTCACACATCCATCCATTCATCTATAAATGCATACACTGAACTACTCATTCATTTATTCATCCAAGCTGAGTGAATTATTACAATGTGTTTGGCTAAATCCAACTGCACATGGTGAAGTAACACAAGGTCTCTCTGCTTCTCTTTTGTCTTTAGATTTTTCCTATAAATAGTATATGCTAAACTCTCTGTTCCTAAATAGAAAACAGATTAAAATAATTTAAATCTTAAGGTAACACTTATTTTTAAATAAGCTTTATGAGAAAACATTGATTGAATTTGCTGACTTTGGATTTGCTGTACCTGTTTACTTACAACAAGTACAGTCACTTATCACTTAGTTGGGAGACTCAATAAATTCTCCCCAAAGAAGTCAGTGTCCATCAATTAAGCATAGAAATAACTTAATTGCCCTGCATCTCATTAACTGAACTCTTAGCTATATATTATTTTTAAATGTAATTTTAGAAGACAGCATATGTTGAAATAAATTCAAATTAGCAGTTTATTTTAAGGAACTGGTTCCTGAGAATATGCTGATATCAATATTACTTGATCTAACACTCTGTTCATTCAATATTCACATTCAAGTAATCGACAAGGTGAATAATTATGACAGACACAAATATCTAAGCCCAGGGACATAATGACATCCAGAAACCTATACTGGGAAAGAAAAATATATTCTCCCCAATGTTTTCAACAGATAACAAGAAACATAGTTTATAACCAGTAAATTCCTTTAGGCAAAGCTTCTTATACTTGGTGTCCAATAATCAAAGTTTTAACATGAATGACCATTTTCTCTAGAAAAGCACAACAAAATCTAGTGATTATTACCATACATCTTGCTGTCTCCATCAAAGACAAAACACCACAAACACTTTAGCTTTCAGCTTTGCATACCACTGTTTTTTATAACATGAAGACTATGACATGATAAAAAGGTTAAATTTGTCCAGAAAGAAGTTGATAAATTGTGGTGATGAAAAATAATTATAAAATTATTCAAGTAGAGTTAGCCATGTTAAATTTTATTATGTTCTTGAAGCTTTAATGGTCAGAACACCTGTAAGAGGAAAAATGGAAAATAGGGAGGTTGTCATGTCATTATGGTTCTTGGACTCTGAGCATGATGTCTGAAGTAAAAGAAGAAGAATGGCAAGTGACCAGGAGGATGGGGAAGTGACACAAGCTGTTGAAGGTAAGTGTGACATTGCACTGCATCCTATAAGCAGTGCTGGGCTGTTACAATCAATAAGGTAATAAGATCAACCTTGTGCTATTAGAAGGATTGCTCCTGAGGCAGTGTGGAATATTGATGCAAGACAGGAGACTGGATGGAGCAGGATTAGCTAAAGATGACAAGATGAAAACTAAAACAGCCTGAATTAAAATCATGATTACGTGGGAAAAGGGAAGGAAGGATGCACATGAGGGCCACGTTGGGTAATGTGCTTACATTCAACACCTAAAAGCGACTGGTTTTTTCGATGTACTTCTATGACACAAACATAACAGCAGTGAGAAGAGTAGCTCAATGGGGAAAATACTAGTCACAGTCATGATGGGATATGTTTCAAAGGGAAGTTGTAAAAACAGGGGATAACCTCACACATATGTCTCCCCATGCACAAACCATAACAACACACACACTCCTCAGAGATTAAAATTCATAAAATGCTATGATATGCATTACTCAATGGTCACACAACCTTCTTGAACTCAGTATCATTAACCCTGTGCACTGGAGTAAGCTGAACAAGACATGATTGCATTTGTTGGGACAGTCCATTGTAAAGTGTGGGGGTAGGAGGAGGCTTAATTCTAGATGCTTGTACTCTGATATATTGGTATCAAATACCTGCTTAATTCTGCCTGGAAGAAAGTGGTGGACTTCTAGACAATCCTCATAGGGTTGTCTCTAGAGAATCTTGAACCTTATGCTTACTAACCAAATGAATTATGCTCTGCTGAGCCTCAACTCTTGTGGAAGCAAAATACAATACTACAAAGTGCATTCTGCATTAGCTAGCCTTCCTGTAAGTACCACGCTGTATCAAATATTTGCAGATTGCTACCAGATCAGGCAGAAACAACATATGCACCAGGTTTCACATACAGAGGTAAACCTTGAAGACACCCCTGGATTTGTTTACTAGAGCATAGAGTATAAATATCAAGAGGATAGAACCAAGGCCAATGTGTTTATTATTAATGAACATTACCTTATGAGGCTAAATGAGAATAGTAGGGCAAAAATCAATCCAGAATTATACCATAAAAGTCAGGAGTTGAGAATGTCAAGTGGTTATAGACACCCAATAGAATGAGTAGTGGCAAAGAGTGATTGCTACTGACACTTTATTGAGTCTAGTCATTTAGAAAGTCACTGCTTGTAATAATTAAATGGTCATCCATAAAAGTGTCAAGGATTTAAAAGTTTAACACAGTTGTCATCTAGGGTCCACGGAAAAGGGACACTCACACCTTCATACTCTTGAGAGCATCAATGAAAGCATATACCATTTTATTACACATCTCTCTCTCCCTCTCTTTCTCTTTTTCTCCCTCTCTCCCTCTCTCACACATATACACTATTCCCTAAAATTCCAAATCTAAGAAGTTTTTCTATTTAAGAAAAAAATCGGAACTCTACAAAGGACACTAAAACATGGTTTTGAAGAAAATTTTATGGTTTACTAAGAAATCAGTGGAAATCATTGATGAAATTTTGGGTAATGCTGTTCCCTCAAGCATACTGGCAGGAAACAGAAGGAAAAGGATAAGTAAAGGAAACAGAAAAATCCCCATCCCAGGTTTTACCACTGTAATTTTTTTCAGTAATTAAGTTAATAAAAATTCAATTACTTTTGACACTTTTTTTCCAAGTGTTTTTATAGAAAGAGGTATAATCTACTAGAACCACTTCAGCAAAACAGCCCAAGTGCTCCAAAGCCTCTAGATAACCCAACGCTGACAAAGGTTACTGATGCTTCCAGATCAACAAGCTGGTTGCTATGATTCATGCACACTACTAGGCTCAGGCAGAAAGCGTCATACTGAATAAACATAATGGCTCCTAAATAAGTCTGACTGATTAAGAAGACAGCATTTAGTGGTTGAATACCTAATTATTCACATTGAACTTCCCCATATGGATCTATTAATCTAGATTCCGCACTTCCAGCAATACCACAAAATAGACAAGGAGTTTCCAAATACGGAGCAATAGTATTAAAGACCAAGTATCAACCAGTTTTCTCAAACTAAAAACCACTGTGATCTCCATCTCAAAATAGGGTAAAACTGGAGCACAGAAGGTCATCAAGTTACAGACACAACTCTGTGAATATTATCTTTTGTGCTCTTGGAAACAAAGTCTGTGCTAACTAGGTTTATGTGCAGAACACCTCTAGCTCTGGGAAGGAATTCTTCCTTTACTCCCCTTTTCTCTCAAGGTAATGGGTTACCTATTTTGTCTTGTGGTATCTAACACAAAGTTGCCTGAAGACCCATTTTCAACAGGTCTCTTCCAGCTTTAAAGACACAAGGAGTCACCACCTGGTGGGTCATCCACTTCTGACAGAGAGGGTGACCCAGTTGATGGGCACCGATGCCCTCAGCCTTCTTCACTCCAGTAAGGTTTGCCTGACCTTTTTTTTTTCTTTTGGTTTGTTTCTAATGTAGGTAAATGAGCTTGCAAATATTAACTTGTGTCAGGCATGCTGAGAGCCTCTTCCTAAATGAGGCCCTACGGATGTGAGCTGGAGGAGCTATTTCAGTTGGTCCAAAGGCAACACCGAACAGTCAGACTTTTAATTTCACTGAAGTGCAAGCCAGAGAAGCAGAGCTCTGCAAACCTTTTTAAGTATGAAGAAATAAACTCAAACCATTGCACAATCAAGTTAATGACACAATAGGGCTTTCAGAAGTGACCTAAGGCAAATGATAAAGTAAATGATTGAAAAAAAAAAAAAACTCAGCTAGTCACCCAATACTGAGAAGGTCTGCTATTTGGAAATCCTCCTTTGCCCACAAATCTGCATTCATCTTAATAAACAGTGGCCTTTCCCATGCAGGTTCTGGGAGGTGGCCATATGACAGTGATCTTGGCGCCAGCCCTCTTTGCAGACACTGCCTTAGAGAAAAATAACCAACTTCAGCAATGTCCTTTCTGTCCATGCAGCACACTCCTGCACTGGGCCTTCTAAATTTTAATTCTCTCTTTCCTGGCTTTATACCAGGCTTTCTTCTATAGTGTTTGTCTTGGAGCGTGAATTCAGTATTGCATGGTTTGGGTTATAGGCACCTGGAATACCAGGTTTCTATCAGTATGAACAGCTCCAAACAGTGTGGTTGCCAGAGGCTGGTCATGTGGGTGGAGAGGGGTTTTGAACAGGTAGAAAGTTATAGGTAGATAGGAGACCTGAGCTTTGCTGTCCTATTGCACAACAAATAGGGTGACCATGGCTAGTGCTAATGTATCACAGAGTGCAAAAAGTCAGAAAAGAGGATTTGTAATGTTCTCACCACAAGAAAGGATACATGTTTGAAGTGATGGAGACTCTGAATACCCACATTTGATCATCTCCCATTGTATACATGCATGGAACTGTCACTTAAACATACACAGTGATTGTGTCATTAAGAATACAATTTTTAACAAAGAAACAGGACAAAATTAGAGCATAATGCACCCTCAAAATGTTTTTCTGATAACAAAATTGAATTCCTTCCAACAAGTTTGTGACGATTAATGAAAAGATAGAAATAATTATCTTTAAATTCTTATTTGGTAATGTGTGCTCCTATGACTTTCCTGCTTTCAAGTCTATATGGAACTCCCTCTCTCTCTCTCTCTCTCTCTCTCTCTCTCTCTCTCTCTCTTTCTCTCTCAGAGAAGAAACAGAACACAACGATTCTGCAATTTGTGAAGTGACAAAAATGGCAGAAATAATCCAAATCATTCATTGAAATAAAATTACTTTAACAGAAAGACAAATAATATAGAAATTAAATTGTATAATACAAGTTATAGGTTATTTGAGTGTTTTATTACAAAAATAAGCACATGTATTTGCCCGTGGACTCAGAGAGTGATCTCTAGCAAGGAAATACTCCATCATTTGGACCATTCACTCCATTTTCTTCAGAAAGTCCCCTGACATACAACAAGGCTGTGTGTTCTGACACAGAACTTACTAGCTGTTAGGAGGCACAGGGTAACAACTAGAGTTGATGTTTTATTGTTCATAAATCCATATTTCAGAGTATATAAGTTTAAAGCTTTCTTGCTTAAATTACTGCTAACTCTAAACATTACAATAATATACACTTTCTTTTTTAATTAAAAAAGCTCCTATGTGTGTGTGTATATATATATATATATATATATATATATATATATATAAGTTCTCACTTCTACACATATGATATCCTCTTTTGAAATCAAGATGATCAGCTAACTTATTTACCAAGGAGAAAAAGAGTAATGCTGTATATTTAACTATATGCCTTATGAAACTGTTAAAGGGTAAAATTGGAAATTGGATCCACCTGTCCCAATTGTTAATTATTATGGGTGTCCCCAAATGGAAACAAGTACTTAATTCATACCAAATCATTATGAATGTGCTAATTAAGAGGCCACTGCTTCTTTTGAGTCTATAAGTATTTAGGACACAAAAGTGAAACCCAGGGAAATAGATGAGTGAATATTTAATGTTTTCACCTACATTTGCCTGAATGCTCTATCCTTTAAAATACTGCTGGTCTATTCCCCTAATTTTCTGTTTTAAATTAGTGGAAATTGTTAATATGCCTTCTTACTCAATTCCATTCAGAAAAAGAGTTATTTTTTTTTAAGATTTAGTATGAATATTGAAAGGTATTGATGGCAATTTGTTCTAATTATTCTAGAAGTAACTAGATATTTTCAAAGTAACATTAAAAAATCTAGACTGTAGCTATGCCGTACAAAGGTTTGGGAGAAGTTTTTGTTTATTTGTTTTAAACAGACCATCTTTTAGTATAAAAGAAACTAAATATATTTCTAGGTACCTGCAAATATCCTTGACTTTCACCATTTATTTACTGAGTACATAAATATAGTAACAATCACACTTTCAAATCCTAATTTCAAAGACCTTCTGGGTACATTTAGCATTTGTATTATTTCTGTGAGACAAAATAATATCTGTTATTAAATGTAATGATATGTGCTCCCATGACATCACATAATCTTTTTTTACAATCTAGCAAATATATGTTGAGTGTTGGTATGTGTAGAAAGCATGGAATTCTGGGCTACAGAGCTCATGTAATGAAGAGAAGCTTAAAACAGAAAGACAATTTCTTTGCATTTAAAAATCCCACAATTATCTCAAAATCATAAAACTTTATTTCTGCATTCCTTATCATAGACTATTCTAGATTATTTAGATGTACCAACTCATTGGACTTCAATATTGATTTCAGAGAATCAGGACTCTCATTTTTCACTGCTTTTATCCTAACAGATCCCTGTAACTATGGGTACAAATGTATGTGACCCATCTATTACACAGTTCTTGATTTACAAAGAAATATAAAATAATTCTTTCTTAAAGTCATAAAACTTAGATGCACACCAAGGGACCAGGTTTGAAGCCCATTGGCTTGACTGAACAAGCCAAGCCATGGATGGAGAAGAGGGGAAGAGGAAAGGGAGATAGAAGGGGCTCTTGGAGACAATGGTAAAAGGATAAACAATGTTTTCCCCAATGAAGACTTTGAAGTGATGATGAAGAATTTAGGTCTAATAAAAAATTAAGGAAAGCCATCAAAGGATTTCATGAGTGCAGAGACATAATCATATGTAGGATCCAAGAAGACCTGACAAACAAGCAGAGGAGTTCTGGAGAACAAGACTAAAAGCAGGAGATGCTTACAGAGATATTACAATAACCCAGAAAAAATCTTTAGGGCAAGTGAAGAGGAGCTGCAGAGGCCAGGCTAGGCTGAACATGTGGGAGGAAGATTGGACAAGCTTCAGTGACACCAGATTGGTCAGAGAGGAGGGTGCTTAGTTGGGAAGGACAGCAAGGTTTTGGCTTGAATATCATTTGTAAAGAATGGAAAACACAAGAGAAGGAGTGACTTTTGTGTTTCTTAGTGGAAAAGGGGAAGGGCAGTGTGGAGTAATGAGGTATATGATGTTTGAGCTGCCTGTGTAATACCCACGTGGAGATGGATATACAGCTGCTCTCCCAGACAATTGTGTGGGGAGCAAAGCTAAATGCACATACCATCAGCATGGAAGGAGTTAAGTGGGTGAAGTCATGGAAGTGGAGGAGATAAAGAATCAGCCAGGGAAAAGTGCCCAGGCAACAGTGGCTTCCTAACTTACCAGGCCTTACACTAAGAAGACTTTATAAATTTTAATGACCTATTAGCTGTCGTTCCTCGAGTCACCGTTCCTACAGTGACTCTTCTTTCTCCTTATTACTTGCCAATGATTTTCAAAACTCAGTCGTGTTTCTGTGTTGTTAAAGTTTTGTTCCATAGCTGGGATGTAGCTCAGGGGTAGACTGCTTGCCTGCTATGTACAAGGACCAGGGCTCGATCCTTAGCACCACAAAAATCAGTTTTTGTTCCATTTATTTTCATTCCAAATTCTGTTTTCAAGACTCATCCATGCTGCTATGTTGTGACAGCCAGGGCAGTCCATTACTTGTGACTGACATGCGTTCTCTGATGGCAGGAACCCTGTTTATCCACTTCTCCTTGGTGAATATGACTTCTACTAATTTTTACTACTAAAAATGGCACTGCCATCAATGTCCTTCAACTTACCCTTGCAAGCAAAGTGCTTTAGGAGGAAACATTTTCTTAAAACTTAGGTATGCCCATCCTTATGATTTCAGTAGATAGGAAGGGAGGTGCAGGTTAGTGAGTGAGTCCAAGAGAAGAAAACATACTGTTACAGAAAATCATATTTATGTAAACATACTTAAGCTGTAAAGTGTTATTCAGTTGATAGCTATTATTATCGTTTTTCCTTTCTTCTTTCTGAGTTAACTTTGTCTTTTATTCAGTTCTTCTCTATGTACAATAAAAAGGACAAAATTAATTTATTATTTCTGAAATGTATTCTATCTTTGGGAAGATGATAGTTGTATGTTTTTTTATAAAAAGGAAATCATGATAAAATAAATTTGGAATATGCTTCAGAATATTTGTGTTTCTTGCAGTATTGAAAAGTATATTAAATCTATTGAAAGCTCTAAGGATTGTTAGTAAATTTGTTTAGTCAAGAGTGAAAAATAACTTATTTGACTTAGGAACCTCTTCCAAACACACCTACTAACAATTTCTAGAGCTCGTGGCCTGTGGAACAGGTCAGAAGAGCTAAGCTTAACTCAGAACTCACAGTTGAGCTCATGAGACCTTCAGATGCAGCTCTGTAATGTCCAGAGGGCCTTCTGCCTCGTCCCTGCAATACAGTGTTGACATTCTTCTTACACTTCCCAGGTTTTCCACAGGCCACACTCTGAGAAAGGAAAAACAATTTTTGTCCCCAATGCTAAATTTTAGGTGGGTCTATACAAAGTCCTGTTTTCTTTGTTTTTGCCAAAAAGAGTAACTTGTTATTCTAAACAATATTTATTTTGTTTCTGATTGTTTCCAGCTATTGAGATCTTTATTTTATTCAACAAATATAATCTAGCACTTCTTATATGTCAAGGACTAGTTCCTAAGTGCTTTTCCCATGCACAATCCTTTGGTCCTTTTAAAAGACTATCTCCAGTTTGCAGAAGGGCAGCTGAGACAGTAAGGCAGAAAGCTGAGTCAGGCTTCACCATGTCCCCAACACCACCTGTCTCCCACAGACAAAGTGCACAGCTGCCATCTCTTGGGACAGGAGGGTGTTCACTGTCTATATACAGTTATCTACACATAGCTGTATATGTATACATATAGAGTTTACACAGTCTTTAAGAAGTAACGAATAAAGACAACGAAAAACAAATGTAGTGATGTCAGCAGACAAGACACTCTCAAGAGAAGCAGTCATGATATATATATATAAACACACACACACATATATATATACACACATATACATATATAATGCATAAAGATATAAACACAAAAAATTATACATACTTTTGAAAAGTAGTTGACTCAACAAGACTAATCTAGCCTACACTTGAAGAATTAAATTGTCCCTTCATTGTTAAGATTTTTAGATTGACTCAGAATTGTGTTAACCTAATCTCTGGTGCACTCCTATTGTAGTAAATAACAACAAAGCTCCTTTTATTATGCTCTTCTCCCACTAACTGTGTGCTATCAGCATTTGCAAACCCATTTAATGCTATTCTTATTCTTGACTTTTGTTTATTTGCTTTTTAAAATACATTGCATTGTCTTCCTCAAAAAAATCTTCAATAAAAATAATTGCAAGGAACTGGGGAAAAGATGGATGACCTGTAATTTATCTTTCAATAGAGATACTAAAATAAGCAGTTTTATTTTATATTTATTTTAGAGGATGGTTTTAAAGCCTTCTTTTGACAGCTACCACAACCCTCTACTAAAGCAGAAACTGCTTGGGAAAAGAATTTCTCCCAAAATATCAATAAAATGAGCAAGAAAAATTAGCTTCACAGCAGGCCATTTTAATGAGACACAGAAGCACACTGGACAAGGCAGATGACATGATGCCCTTTTTGGAATAGAATAGAGAATAGAATTAGTAAGTATAAAAGAAGCCCCCTCCTGTATAAATCAAGCTCCCAGGGTGGGAAAGAAAATATCTGTAAAGAGACAGCAGTCAGACATGTCCCTCTAGGTCCTGAAGAGTCACCCTTGTGTGTGTTTGTGGAGATGGATGTAAATGTGTCCATATAAAGCCTAGAAGGATATCACTTTCATGAGTAACAGCAAATAAATGTTATTACTACAACCTGGCTTTCCATGAAGAAAACAGGGATAGCATGGTGTTCTTGAGTGTGACGTCACAGTTCCCAAGTGCACAAATCAGCTTCTTTGAAAACATAAAACTACATTTCAGAGGGTAGTGAAGTGATTCTTATAGCAAGAAGCAACAATGCAAGTAAATAAAAGTCATTTTTAATATGACAGACGTGACGGTCATCAAACTTTTACTATATTCTCACCTAAGGAAAATAGTGTACTGACTTACAAATTTACAAATTTAAAATGTTATGCACCTAAAAGAGACACCCTTTAGAAAACTTCCTGAGACATTTTAAAAGGCTTTTTTGGGATGGGTTCTCACTATGTATCCCAGGCTGACTTCAAACTTATGATCTTCCTGCCTTAGCCTTCTGAGTGCTGGGATTACAGGTGTATACCATCATGCCTGTCAACATTTTTAAGTCTTCAGGAATAACAATTCACTTTCAATAAGTATTGTCAAAATGTGTTATCAACTTTAAGGTAAGATGTGAAAACTCTGTGCTATCTCCTTAAATTTTCAAACTGTTATTGTAAATTCTCACTCTAAGCCGGTTTCTCAGAGCTAGTTTTTAATAAGTGATACTTCTGAAGAAACCATCACTCACAATAGTTTTGTTAATAGATTGTCTTCACATATCACCACCTTGACATGCAATGCATTTGTGTCAAGATATAAACATAGCTTTGGTACCCGCCCTCATTCACGTTTTCATTCAACATTTATTTATCTTGCAACTTTTATATGTCTATCACTAAACTGAAGATAGAAAGTTAGACAAGGAATAGAAATATTAAGTGTAGTGGCTTTGGAGTTACACGGCGCTGTATTAGGGTGTTGAGTGTAATTCCATATAACTGTCGCCTTGGACAAGTTATTACCAGGAAGGATTTTGGGGTTTCCCAGCCATTTGCTTAAAGAAATCTCATTACAGATATAGATGATACTGTAGGTCTGACTGACCTAAGCTTGGCCCTGCCACCCAAATTCCAAAGCCACCCAGTCTCACACAGACCCACAGCCTTTGGGAGAGATGGTCAAGTGAGCTGGCAAGGCTGACTTTTGCCTATGTCCCAAAAGGCATCTTAGAGAAAATAATACACAAGCTCGTAGCCTAAGTCTGAGGATGATAATTTGTTTTCACAGGAGAGTGGCACCTGTAAGCCCTGCAGGTTATATGGCTTCAGATGGTTTACTGACCTCACAGTTTCTCTCAGAGACTTGTGTCGAGATCCAGGGAGCAAAGGAAAGACAAAAATGAAGTAGAAGGTTGACACACAAAATTCATGGGCGTCAGTAAAACACAAAGCAGCTTGGCTCTGTGTACAATAAACAGCAGCCAGGACCAGGACAGGTACAAGGAACCCTGGCCACATTAGCAAGGAGATCTTAGGGTGGCAGGTGACATTTCTGCTGTAGTCAGAGTGAAAGAAAGAAACACCACCAATGTCACAAAGGCCAGGCCTGAGGACGTGTGAGGCACACTTAAGGGTGGACAAGCCAGGAGATGGGACAGGAGGTGATGCTTTTCCAGATAAGGAAAACCCAACCACATTTTGTATTCACACACACAGCTACAGGAAATGCAGACTCAGACTTAAAGATGCTCTCAGGAACTGAGTCACATGAGATTCTCTGGTGTCATTCCCAGACCAGTGCCAACCTCATCTCCCCCAGCCATGTACACATTTGAATATGAGGGCTAAAACTTGAAAACCAATGAAGATCTCTATCACTTAGTCTGCATTTAAACAAAATATCTTCATGGCTTTTTAATACATTATCAAATGCATCTGCAATATATATGGCACAAAATACTCTCCCAATTACCAAAAAAAAAAAAAAAAAGTGGAATTTGGCTTTCAATTGTGAAGTTAATCTATTAAGCAAAGTGTTGCTCTGGCTTTAGAGTATGTATCACACGGCAGTGGTACTTGCTGAGAAGTGTTGGCAAGTCCAGAACCAGCACCTCCTCACTGTACCACTGTCCTCCAAAGGTCCATGTGCTAAGGGTTTGGTCCTCACAGTAGCACTGTTAAGCCGTGGGGTCATTGGAGGTGTGTCCCCAAATGGGACTGAGGGACCCGGATACCTTCTGCTTTCTGTTTTTACTTCCTGTTCATGAGGAGAGTGATTTTGCTCCACTGTGCACTCCTGCCACAAGTTGCTACCTTACCAATTTGCCCATAGCACAGGCTCAGCCATTCATGGACTGGAAACAAACTCTAAATCTGTGAGCCAGAATAAACCTTTGCTCTTTATAAGTTATTATTTCAGGCATTTCATCATAGTGACAGACACCTGACTAACACAACACAATGCATTCATGTGGAATTTGGGAAATAATAGCCTTTTCGCCGAAAACCACTATAATCAAAGAATATGGTGTGGCAAATAGCTGTTCTGCTGAAGCACTACTTCTAGCTCTTTTTGCTTAGTGGGTTTTAGGTTACAGTGGTCCTAGGTAAACCACAGTATTAAATTAGGAGGTCATAAACTAGACAAGCTTATAATCTAGCTACTTGGGAAGTAGAGATCAGGAGGACTGATGATCAATGGCAGCCCAGGCAAAAAGTTTGTGAGACCCTATCTCAACCAAAAAAAGCTGGTTGTGGTAGCATGCATCTGTCATCTCAGCTACTCAGGAAGCATTAATAGAAGGGTTGAGTTGAGGCTGGCCTGGATCAAAAAAAAGACTCTATCCCCAAAACGGCTAAAGCAAAAAGAGCAAGGGGTATGGCTCAAGTGGTAGGGTGCCTGTCTAGCAAGCCTGAAGGCCTAGAATTCAAACCCAGTACTGCCAAAAAAAATTAGGGTGTCCTACAAACAGGACAAAATTAAGACTTGATATATTCTTCCTCCTGCATTTTACTTTAAGCTTTTCCCTCAACCACTAAACATATTTTTGGGCAAACCACAAAGTACTAATTGGTTGTTTCTTTTTTGTTTCATTTAATCATCTAATAGACAGTTTCAAAAGCTTTGATTAGGATTTGTTCAGCAATTTAAGAGGCAGTGGAGGAAAACAAAACATGGACCCTGCTTTCAAATGTCATCTCCCCAGGAGAGGCGACATGTCACATGGGTCACACAAGGCTGGCTGATTGCAGTATCACTTCTACGGAAGCATTTAACAGAGGTGTCCCTGACACAATGATGAGGGGAAAGTTTCCATTTAAACAGAGAAAGTAACTTGAAGTTCAAGTTTGTGAGGTCTTCCAGACAAAAAGAAAAATCCAAGCAAAAGGAAGAGAATGTTCAGAGATGTGAGACTCTGAGAAGGCAGTATGGGAGGAATGATGGGTGACATATCCTGTGTGCACACATGTGTGCCTATACTGTGCACACACACTTGCTGGTGCAGACTTGGAACAAATAGCTTGTCTGCTCTATTGAGTGGACTTAAGATGCCCTGGAGGGCCTAGAAGGGTTTCAAGCAAGGAAGGAGCATAGCAACATATCCTTTGAAAAAGTTTCTGTTTAAATGACAAGTAGTGAAGGAAGGAAGCCAGTTTGAAGTTCCTCCACTCAAGAAAGAGGAAAGTATCTGAGGGAAAAGCAGGAAGATGCAGGAAGTCACTGTCCCTACTGTGAAGATCACAGAAGATTTTAAGTATCAGAAATTTCAATTCAAATAAGTTAGAAACATGTAAATAGGCCCAATAACATACAGTTAATTATTCAGTGAAGATACAGTTTTCCTCAAGAGAATGAGAGCTATCACCAACCCTGAAAACAAGAGGTCTAACCTTTTATTAGCAAGAGAGAGAGAGAGAGGAAGGGAGGACGAAAGAGAGAGATGAATGCAAAGGGAAGAAGGGAGAGAAGGGGAAGGTAAGGAAGGGGGAGGGCTGTGAATTTGAATTACAGTTGAATTACAAAAGGCTGGTTCACAGAATTCACAGTGTGCTGCTGCCTCATCGAACCCTCACACCATCCCACCCGCTCACATATGTGTACACTTGAGTTTTGAGCCATAAATCTTGCAGTCTGTCAGCTGACAGCCTAATAACATGAAAGGAGGATCTGCAAACAAGATGGTCTGGAGCCATTGCTCATGACCCTGAACAAATCAGGGACGAGCTCCCTTTGCAGTTAGAGTCGCCCCTTTAATCACTTAACCAGGTAGATTGATATGACACTTACGACATAAACTAAGAGCTCCCTATTTCCCAGCTATCTACTGCTCTTTCATTTACTCTTTCCCTAACAATTAAGTGGAGCTTGTCATATTTTGAAACCTAAGCAATGTATAAATGAGAGGCAGCTGATAATCTGCCTTACTGCTTGTATTATTATTCACAAGGAATGCACGCTTTTCTGGCTGTCTACCTGGCAATCATTGAGGAGAATTCAAATAACAACACGGAGAGGTTAGGGGCTAAGGCAGTGGTTATCAATCTTGGCTGCGCAGAAAAAAAAAATCACTGTTAGAATTCCATTGTTGGGAGAGAGGGTTGTTTTAATATTTTAACACAGATTCTTTAGCCCCAAACCATACATAATAAATCTGAATTTCTGGGCATGTGACCCAGGCATTTTTATAAATTTCCACTGCAAATTCTGATGTTTAGTCATAGTTGAGAATACAAAAGTATTTCCTGCATTCATCCAATTTCTACCAGCTGTGGAGACCGGTGATCCATAAAGCAACGTTTCCCAGGGAATGCAGATTGTAGTGAACTCACAGGGTCTACTGAATCTTGGGAGGGACTAGATTTCCAGGATTGGCAGTTAGATTAACCACCTTCTAAGAACCACGCCAAAGGCTTCCAGATAGCTGATTTGTTTCCCACTATGTCAACTCTAGGTGACAGTATCATTACTTGGGAAGTTGGAAGGAGTCTGGAACGGGTGTTGTCACTGAGATCATAACAATGTCCCTCCTTCCAGATATTCAGGAAGGAGGGGGATGAAAAAAGAACACAAAACAAAAACAAGAAGAAAATAAGTTTTCTGCCGTGAGATGAGAGACACTGTGCAGTGGAGAAAATAATCATTGAACACACGCATTAGTCAGTATTCTGTTACTATACCAAAATTCCTGGGATAATCCACTTATGCAGAGGGAAGGTTTCTTTTGGATCACAGTTTTGGAGGTTTCAGTTCATGACTGATTGGCCACGTGGCTTTGGGACTAGGGCAGGACAGGGCATGTGGCAGGAGCACTAGGTAGGAGAATAGCATTTACTTCCTGGTTGGATCCAAAAGAGATGAAGGGGAAGGAGCTAGGATCCCAATATCATCTTCCAAGCCATGCCCCCAATGACCTGAAGACCTCTCAGTAGGTCCCACCTCTCAAAGGTTCCACTTCCTCCCACAACATCATGGGCTAGGGCTCAGGTGTTTAACACAGGGACCTCTGGAGGATGCCAATCCAAGCCATGATGGCACCTTGTAAATGATAACACAGTAACATAGAAAAGCATGCAGAAACACTAAGAGGACAACTGATAGCCAGTCTTTCTTGGCAAGTTATACTCATAGAAGGACTCGTGTAGAAACTAACAGCCTTTCCGGTTATGAAACATCCCTTGAGACTGCCCCCAAAAAGCCCAAAAGTATATTCCCCAGTTGTTCAGAAACTCACTGAAGGGTGCAAATATCTTTGGCATTTGTTAACTCTATTTAGAATCACACTTTAAGTGTTTTGCGTCTTCTTCCTCTTCACCACACCTCTCATCTTCTGAAAGCCCTGTGCTCAGTTCTCCATCCTTCACAGAAAAGGAGCAATATTCCATCAGTTTTGTGTGTGGTCTTTCCAGCTGACCCAGATGACTGTGTGATACCTAAACCATGAAGAGCTCCCCAATAGATCTAAAAAAGGATGTACCAAAAGTGTCCAATGGAGATTCAGGGTGATGGTGTGCTTTGGAAGTGGCACTTGGCTCTCCAAAGCTGTTTTCACACAGGTGGAGAAATGGCTCACTTTTAGCTCTGCAAGCAGAGTGCATGCATCCTGGGGGCAAAGGTGTGAGATGACTGTGGGCCAGCAGACTATGAACATGACTGTGGAATAGGCTACATCTATCATGTCTATTTTCTATGCATGTACAGGTACATATCTGTATGTGTATATACATAATATGTACATATATATCTATACATATCTATCTCTATATAACATTATATATATATGATATATAACATTATATATCTATGTAGAGAGAGAGACAGATATGATGTATTTCTCACATTCACTTTCTGTTCACATCTAATGGGTACTACAAGATGGCACAAGGTTTACGCATCCAACATGAGAAGACTCAACTTCCTTGATCCATACTATGGAAAATAAGAAATGGATGTGAGCATTCGTGTCGTCTGCTCACTCCCTGCTCACCCGGGAGAGGGCATCCCTGGCTCATGTCATTGATTTTGTTTCCTGGGATCCTGGTTTCTCACCTTGAAAAGGCTGACCAGGGCAATGACCCTTCTTCAGTGAAGTTAGCAAGGCTCCATTAAGAATATCCTAAACGAGACTCCTCATACAAGCAAAAAGCGACCTCAAGTAAGCAATAAAAAAAAAATGGGGGGTACTAAATTTACTGTGGAAATGACACTTGATTATATCTTTAAAGATGGGATGGAAAAGTCTTCTAAACGCATGTGTTAAATACTACTTGAACATATTGTGCTGTATCTTAAGCTACATCACCAGCCAGGTATCATGCCATCTAGAGCCTGGCATGGCTTAAAGGGCTCACTAGAATGAGCAGATCTCTTATTAAGTGATTAGATGGAAAGTGCACATGAGTGCTGACAAACTCAAGAGAGTTTGAGTTTAAATAAAGAAGCCCATCCCTTTCAATATACGCAAATCTATACATGTAATACAGCACATCAACAGAAGCAAGGACAAAAACCATATGATCATCTCAATAGATGCAGAAAAAGCCTTTGATAAGATTCAACACCACTTCATTATAAAAGCTCTAAGAAAACCAGGAATAGAAGGGATGTACCTCAACATTTTAAAGGTTATGTATGATAAACCTACAGCCAGCATTATACTTAATGGGGAAAACTGAAACAATTCCCGCTAAACTCAGGAACAAGACAAGGATGCCCACTCTCCCCACTCCTATTCAACATAGTCCTATTGAATTCCTAGCCAGAGCAATAAGGCAAGAAGAAGAAATAAAAGGAATACAAATAGGTAAAGAAATAGTCAAAAATCCCTATTTGCCAAAGACATGATCCTATACCTCAAAGACCCAAAAAACTCTACCCAAAAACTTTTAGACACCATAAACAGCTTCAGCAATGTTAGCAGGATATAAAATCAACTTAAAAAAAATCAGTAGCTTTTCCATACACCAACAATGAACAAACTAAGAAAGAATACAGGAAAACAATTCCATTTACAATAGCCTCAAAAAAAAAATCAATTACCCAGGAATAAACTTAACAAATGATCTAAATGACCTCTATAAGGAGAACTACAAACCACTGAAGAAAAAGATCGAGGAAGACCACAGAAGGTAGAAAGATCTCCCAGGCTGCTCATGGACTGGTAGAATCAACATCGTAAAAATGGCTATATTACCAAAAGCAATCTACATGTTCAACGCAATACCCATCAAAAACCCAATGACATTCATCACAGAGACTGAAAAACCTACCCTAAAGTTCATTTCGAAACACAAGAGACTGCAAATAGCCAAGGCAATACTCAGCAAAAAGAGCAACGCTGGAGACATTATAATAACCGACTTCAAACTATACTACAGTGTCATAGGAATAAAAACAAGATGGTACTGGAACAAAAACAGATACAAGACAAGTGAAACAGAATAGAGGACCCAAATATGAATCCACACACCTATGCCTACCTTATTTTTGACAAAGACATCAAAAAGACAGCCTCTTCAACAAATATTGCCGGGAAAAGTGGCTATCTGCCTGCAGAAAACTGAAACTTGATCCATGCCTGTCACCCTGTACTAGCATCAACTCAAAGTGGATTAAGGACCTTTATATCAGCCCTAAATCTTGCAGTTAGTACAGGAAAGATCAGGGAATACCCTGGAAGCAATAAGTATAGACAAAGACTCCTTCAGTAGAACTGCAGCCCAGCAACTAAGACAGGATGGACAAATGGGACTAAAAAGCTTCTGCACAACAAAAGAAATGTTCTCTAAACTGAAGAGACCACCCACAGAGTGGGAGAAAATCTTTTCTAGCTATACATCAGACAAAGGACTGATAACCAGAATATACAGCGAGCTCAAAAAACTAAACTCCCCCAAAATCAATGAACCAATAAAGAAATGGGCAACTGAACTAAAAAGAACTTTTTCAAAAGAAATCCAAATGGCCAAAAATCACATGAAAAAGTGCTCACCACCCCTGGCCATAAAGGAAATGCAAATCAAAACCACACTAAGATTCCACCTCACTCCTGTTAGTGGTGGTCTCATCAAGACCACTAACAACAACAAATGTTGAAGAGGATGTGGGGAAAAAGGAACTCTCATACACTGCTGGTGGGAATGCAAGCTAGTACAACCACTTTAGAAAGCATTATGGAGGCTTCTTAAAAAACTAAACATAGATCTGCCATATCATCCAGCAATCCCACTCCTAGGGATATACTCGAAGGAATAAGACTCAGGTTATTCCATAGGCACCTGCACACCCATGTTTATTGCGGCACTATTCACAATAGCCAAGTTATGGAAACAGCCAAGATGCCCCACTACTAATGAATGGATTAAGCAAATGTGGTATTTATACACAACGGAATTTTACTCAGCCACAAAGAAAAATGAAATCTTGTCACTCTCAAGTAAATGGATGGAACTGGAGAACATCATCTTAAGTGAAGTTAGCCAGGCTCAGAAGGCCAAATATCGCATGTTCTCATATGTGGATTATGCATCTAAAACAAATGCAGTAATATTATTGGACATGGGTCACACACTAAGGGGAGAATGCACACAGGAGGAATACAGAAAGGGAAGGAAACCTAAAACTTGAAAGTGTTTGATGTGCCCACTGTAGAGGAGCGAATATAGTAATCTTAAACTGGCAGAGTCCACTATGGGAAGCTGACTGGGAAGTAGTGAAAAGGTCAGGTAGAGATGAGCCAATGTGGGTTGTAATACACTTGTGCATGGAAGCAATGCTAGGAATCTCTCTGTATAGCTATCTTTACCTTAAACTAGCAAAAACGCTATGTCTTTCTTTTTATCTCTTACGTTTCTCGTCAACAAAATCAGAAAACAAGAGGGCAGAACAGGCTCTGGCTGGAAGCGGGTGGTTGGCGTGTCATGCACACAGCACCAGGATGGTAGGTGGTTGGCATGTCATGTACACCACACCAGGATGGGGATGGGTGGAGAAGGGGGTGGCCAAGGCAGCCTTGAGCCTAGATGCCCTACCCTAGGCTTCCTGTTTGATTCCTCCTCCCTCCCAACACACGGTTGCCTTTTCCCAGGTACCTGGATTTGTAGCTTTAGGTTATATATAGACAAACTGCCAACTAATTTCTGATGATCCTTTGTCAACTAACAGACCCAACCTGCTCTTCTTGGATGTGACAACTGACACCACTTCTCAGTGATTTGATTTAGACTTGGTGACTGGATGGAACAATCACAGAACACTTCTTTATTCACACCTGGGCGGTGTTTGGCATACAAATGAGACCAAGCAAAGTAGTGATATCAGCCAGCATTTGTGGGCCTCTCTGTGAGGTAAGAGCTTATTACAGTATCTCATTCTGCTCAGAAAGGTGCTGTTATTACCCCAGGTTTCAGCTGAGAAAAGCAAGGTTAGCTACAGGCGGAATAACTTCCTTAAGATCCCAAAGCCAACTCAGGAAATTACAGCCTGACTTCAGATATGGGCAATTTATTCCACAGACTCCTTTTAAAACCACAGCATCATTGTGTGTCACTTACACAGGACACCCAGAAAAATCATTATAAAGACCCCAGGAAATGCAAATGTGACCTTTGTCACATTTACTGTGATACTCTGCGATGATTGCCTGAACAGAAGATCACAGGGCCATGAATGCCAGAATAGTCTAGAAACAGATCCTGAAGTTCTATCTCTCCACATTTCTCTCTCTCGCATAGCCTTTTAGAGTTGTAGCTATACTTGTGTTTTTATATCCGAGGGTTGTTTCTATATTAAGGGAATGGTTTTGTTCAACTCTTTCTGCCTGCAGTACATTCTGTGGGGGGCTCTTCAGATATAGTTCATCTTGATAATGGTATATAATTTTAGTCTGAAAGCTACACAATAGGTGCTATTTTCATTATTCTTGTGGGACAATAAAATTAATAACACTCAGCAGGGTCACTAGACTCTTGTCAAACCAGTCATTGAGTCCTTCCCATTCAAGAGACACACTGCTATAATTGACCCAGGACTGTGTTTTAATTTGTGTGTCCCAATCAGATCTTTGCCAGAACACCAGATTAAAACCAATCCTAACTAGTTTTGCCATTTGTTTCAAAGATGAACGAAGCACTTTAATTTTACAAATGGTATATAGTTGCTCTACACTCTGGGCAGTCCAGCATCCAGGCAAGAAGACTGAAAACACTACCCCGATTACCAAGTTCATGGTCATCAGGCAACAGCACTAATTGAGTGTCCATCCACATGGCTCACAGTCACACTAACAGCTTCTTCGTAAGAAGACTTGGTTTCTAATATGCAGCCACCTTCAGGTCACAAGTTGGGAACCATCACCTCAGGGAATCCAGAGAGGACCTGGGTCATGTATTCATTGCAAATAGAAATAAGTAGGGCAAGTATTTACTTCTGTGTAGATTTGTTTGTCCTTTGGTTGAAATGGTACCAGATGAGAAGTTACTGGGGAAAAGATGAGATGTGGAAGAATCCCAGGTGCAAAAATCTAGAAGGGTGATGTGAATGATGGCGATGGGCCCTTCAGCAAACACTCTGGCTCCATATGAGTACCCTACCCAGTGTCTCTTCCCATCAGTACAGAAACTGTGTGCCACAAGACAGACTTCCTCAAGAAAGGGACAAATAGAGATTTTTATGTGACAGTCACTGGCCTCAAAGATTATTTTCAAAACATGTACAGGCCAACTTTGGCCCTTTGGTAAAAATCGTTGTGAAAAATATCTAAGATTAAAAAAACAAATCCAAGATTTAAAAAAAACTTGTTTTCCTGGTAAGAACTTTATATAGAGAAAACCTACTTCACACCTGCTCTGTACCCATCACTATCCTATGTACTAGTCCATAAAACAGTTTTCATTATTCTTATGACACAGGTGGGGAGACTAAGACAGAATAAATCAAAACTCCTAAGGGAATACCACAGGTGTTTTTTCTAAGTGTGCTGGTCTTTGAAGTCCAAGCCTTCCTGACAAAACCCATTTTTTTTCTGGTGGTACTGGGATTTGAACTCAGGGCCTTGCACTTGCTAGGCCAAGTGCTTTTTCACTTGAGCCCTGTCTCCAGTCTTTTTGCATTAGTTGTATTTTAGACAGAGTCTCAGTTTTGCCAGGGCCTCCTACCTATGCCTACTGCATATCTACAATTATAAGTATGTACCACCATACCTGGCTTATTTGTTAGATGGAGTCATGATAACTTGTTCCCCAGACTGGCTTCCTGATCTTTACCTTCTTAGTAGCTGGGATTACAGGTGTGTATCACCATAATCTGCTAATACCCATGTTTGAAAGAATCAGACAGAAATAGAGTATGAGGATGATCTCAAAACATGTAGCCATTTGAAATAGAATTTAATAAAAACCAATGTAAATTCACAGAGAAATGACTTGGAAAAAGAGTTTGCTGATATCAGGTTGCTCTGAAATCTAATGGGATATCCCAAATGTTACCAGAAGAATGTAAAAACTGATGAAGCTGCTTAAACTCTGAGCTAAATAAATACTTAACAACTTAGAACTCTCTTTACATAACTGAATATAATCTAGGAAACCTAAAAGTCAAGGAGCTGAAGGGGAAGAGTCAAGTTTTTATCAATACTTTCATAGAAAAGGGGCCCCGATAAGTTTCTAACAGCTGGCTGAGTGTCCTGTCCTATTTGTAAGTTAAAGAGTTAACTTCCAGCAGAGAAGAGAGCTTATAAAAATATGAAAAATAAATAAATAAAATAAGAGCTTTGGATGACCCAGGACACACACATGGAGTGATGCAACAGAAGCCAAGGACTGTTGGAGGTGATGAAGCCAGGAAGGGCAGAGGAGAACCCAAGAGCCTTCAGAGGAAGCAGGGATATGTGGATTCCTTGACTTTGGACTCGTGGCTTCTGGAACTCTAAGAGAATGAAGTTTTCTTGCTTACCCTAAGAATAAGTGTCCCAAGGAAATCTGTCTATGGAGGAGAAATTTCTGAGGAGGTTTCTGGTTGTCTGGCCAATCAAATGTCTGTCAGTCTGTCTGTCTCTTTCTCTATTGCTATGGTTTGGATCTTGTATGTCCCCAGATGCCCATGTGTTAAAGGCCTGGTTCCCAGGATGGTGGTAAGAAGTTTCCAAAGGTGGGGCCTAGTGGGATGTCTTTAGGTCATTGGAGACATGCCCACAAAGGAGATTATAGAACTCTGGATGCTTTCTTTATCTTCTTTTTGTTGTGTGCTGGTTGTAAGGTGAGCAGTTTCATTCTGCCACATGTTCCAACCATGATGGACTGGAATCTCCAAACCTGTGAGCCAAAATTAACCTTTGCTCTTTATAAGTAGACTATCTCAGTGTCTGTTACAGTAATGGAAAGCTCACTCTCTCTCTCTCTCTCTCTCTCTCTCTCTCTCACACACACACACACACATTTACAAGAAACATATATTATAAATTTGTTTAACATGAATTGTTCCCCAGGATCTGATCACTTAGAAGAGCTCCTGACGGTGGTCTAAGTTACAAGCCTAAGAACCTGTGTGGACTTAAAGACCTATTTCTGCATCCTGGTTAGCCTAGTCAAGAAGTTTCCTGTCCCTTAACAGCTGTGGGGTGTCCTCAGAGGCCTTTTTTCCATCTGGCATTATCATGACTTTTCAATTCATTCTCTTAGTCAATTTTTCTTGGAGTTTCTTCTTCACTTTTTCCTCCGTCCAAAATACAAATTTAAGAGGAAAAACATTCCTCAGCACACAATACAAGATGTCTTTCATTAAAAATATGTATGTAAAATGGCCCAATTATACACCAATGTCATGTCATACGTAAGTTCTCTTATGAGACTTTCAACTACTTTCACAGAGCAAGAACAGAGAAAACCTGAAGTGGTTAATGTCATCAGTGCAACTTCACCATCCTCTACTCAGCTCACTGGTGGCTGAGTGAGCATGACACTGGGACATAAATCTGTGGTTTTCTCAGTCTCAGAGCATCTGTGCCTCGAATGGTGTGAGCATCTCACCATTGGGATGACAAGTGGTTAAGGAGAAGTACATTTCACTCTGCATGGCCCTCAACCCTAGCCATCCTCATTCCTGTTTCTCTACTGAAGACAGAAACAGCTGCGTTTGCTTCTGAGTGAGAGATAACATATTATTCTCCATCAAAAAACTCATTAGGGATGGGGTATGGCAGTGCATACCTGTAATTCCTGGCTACTCAGGAGGCATAGGGAGGAGGACCATGTTCTGAACAAGAAGTGTGAGACCTAATCTGAAAAAATAACTAAAGCAAAAAGGACTGGGGGTGTGGCTCAAGGGGTAGAGCGCCTGCCTAGCAAGCCCAACACCAAGAAGAATAATTTCTGAAACTTACCTGATACATTCACTTTATGACCTGATTTCCGTCTGTGTTTGTCCTTGAAATGCAAATTAGACAGTAGCCAGTAAGTTAAGGTTCCACCATCTCCTCTACTCCTGGGTTTGATTTCTTGCCCTGTTGACCAATATTCTGCCAACCGATCCTGGTTCAGCTTGCATTCACTAAGGATAACTAAGGCTAACAAAATGAAGACATCTAAACCAATGACTGAATAGTAAAATACAGCTTACTAATAACACACAAAACCAGTCACCAAGGATTCTCCTGTTTTCATCTATTTGCGTTCTTTTAACGTATTCACATCCACCTGTGTATCACAGCAAACTGTTGATGCTCCCTGTTCTTACTTTCCTCGACACCACACATGTCCTGCCTCACAGAGTTGTTGTGGTGACAACTGAAGGTGAAAGTACATGGCAAGAGCACTGGCATGTAATAAGCAATTAAAACAGCTATAGAACTGTTCTTTTAAATTCATAAAAATGTACTGAGTGCTGGGTTAAGTCCTGGGAGGCAAATCTGACAAAGATAAGATCCTTATCTTTGGAGAGCTGACAGCTCACTGAGAAAGAAAATTAAATGAATAATAATAATTCAGAAAGGGCCTCCTCTATATCAATGTGATCCAAATGAGCCAGGTGTCATGGCTCATGTCTACAATCCTAGCTGGTCAAAAGTTGAGATCAGGAAGATCTCAAGATTCGAGGTCATTCCAGGCAAAAACATTAGCAAG
Organism: Castor canadensis; assembly: GCF_047511655.1. Classification (NCBI taxonomy): domain Eukaryota; kingdom Metazoa; phylum Chordata; class Mammalia; order Rodentia; family Castoridae; genus Castor; species Castor canadensis. The sequence goes on along the minus strand of NC_133391.1, from coordinate 20,153,999 downwards.
ACTTCATCCCAACCAATGTCTGGGTGTGGGTGTGCACCTGTCATCGCAGCTATGTGGGAAGTATATACAGGAGAACAATGGTCCAAATCAGCCTGCACATAATATGAGACCCTACTCAAAAAATACCTAAACTGGCTGGGTGCTGGTGCTCACATCTGTAATCCTAGCTACTCCAGAGGCAGAGATAAGGAGGACTGCTGTTCAAAGCTGTCAAAGGCAAGTAGTCTGTGAGACCCTATTTTAAAAAGTATCCAACCTAAAAAGAGCTGGCAGACTGGCTTAAGTGGTAGAGCACCTGCCTAGGAAGTATGAGACACTGAGTTCAAAACCCAGAACTAAAAAAAAAAAAACCTAAACCAAAAAAGCTGGGGGCATGGCTCAAGCACCCCTAGTAAGCCCAAGGCCCAGAGTTCAAATCCAAGTAGCACCAAAGAAAAAGAAAGAATGGTCTACATGTTGCAAAGCAGTGTGTTTACAACCTCCTTAGTTTTCTCCATCTACATACAAAGTAAAACATACAACCTTCCTTTCTTTTATTTTGTGGTACCAGACTTGTTTTCCATGAAGCACCTTCTAGTTAGAATTAAGTTAGAAGTCAGCTGTTAGATTACAAATCAATTGATTTGCAGTCAAATACCTGGATATTGTCCCCAGATTTGTAAGATACTAGTTGTTAAATCAAGGTGAAGAGGATTCAGCAGATGACAAGTGAAGTGTCCTGAACAGATACATCCTAAAAGATAAAAGGCACCAGGAGACTGCAGTGAATGTAGCTAAAAAGATAAAAGTCTTTATCAAATGCCCCAAGTCAAAGAGGCCCATGTGTAACTTTGGGGTTATTTAATAACATTAAGCAAGAATACTTAACTATCCACAAGAAAGATCAGAGACGTAAATCAGACTTCAGTTCACATATTTCAAGATCAGAGCTATAAAGCAAAATGATTTGCAGAAACAACCTGACAGCTCTAATATATTACAGCTCTTTTCTGAAGATACTCAAGCATATTAGTTATCCAAATTAGGATTTTCTTGTTGATGGAGCCAAAAAGAAAAATATGTGCTATGAAGACTTTTCTTCCTCACCTCCAGGATACTTTCTGTGAAAACAAAAATTCCTCCAACACACCTATAAGATAGATTACTTCCATAAAGCTAGTTCACTAGAAAATTTTAAGCATACAGATTATTAAGGGAAAATGCAAATTTCTAAGTGGTTAATTCTTAATGGCATCGTGCCATATTTCCAGGATTATAATTTTCATCAAATTATGACACTTCTTCCAGGAAGAAGCTAAAAACCACATTCTAGTACAAACTATACACAGCATCTGGTTCAGTATGCAATTTGTAGATTATGTATTCCTTTAGGGCCATAGCTAGGCTAATGTTTTTTTGAGTTCTTATAAAACTATATAGCACTCTTCTATCAGAAATATCTTTTGAGCTGGGTGCCCATGGATCACGCCTGTAATCCTAGCTGCTCAGCAGGCAGAGATCAATCAAGAGGATCGTGGTTTGAAGCCAGCCTGGGAAAATAGTTCTACAAGACCTAACTTGAAAAACCCTTCACAAAAACAGGGCTGGTGGAGTGGCTTAAGGTAAAGACCCTGAGTTCAAACCCTAGTACTGCAAAAAAAAAAAAAAAAGAAAGAAAGAAATATATTTTGAAATCTCATTTTCTTTCCATATTACAAATATCTGAGGTTGTTATGAATTTTTCAATCATATTGAAGACAGTAGGCATTCATGAAGATAGCATAAGCAGTGGGCCTGTGTTTTTTTACCTTTCATGAATGCATGTGAAAGGTTCCCTATCTTTCCCCAGAGTTAAGTCCATTGTTCATTTGCTAATGTGTCACCACAATGGGGAAAGAAGCAAAGTCGTCCTACTCTGAAATCTGACTGAATCTGAGGCTCCTCAGCTCTGTAGATCTATATTCTCACCAGACAGCAAGTCACCTGAAATAAACGGTGTATGAATTAATGTACATTTGAAGGAAAATAGTGGAAAATCCTAAATATACAGAATATTAGGGGGAAAAATCCATGTTTCAAAATATTTCCAAATAATTCTTATGACAAATGCTACCAATTTCACTGTTTTGATTTTTGTCTTCCTACAGTATATAAGAGGTGGGGCTCCCAAATTCACGTTTTGACCGTAGAATCTGCAGCCATATTACAAGAGTTTGGTTCCTAATGCCATCACCACTGTGACTTAAACTTCAATGTCCTCCACAGGCCATGTGTTGAAGCCTTGTTCCCATGGTGGCGCCACTGAGAGGAGGGAGAGTCTTTGAGAGGCAGGGGTTAGTGGGAGGTCAGGGGTCATAGAATGCCCTTGGGGGACATTCATTGGGGGACCCAGCCCTTTCCTCTTTTTCTAATTTTCATCCTGGTCATGAGGTGAGTGGCTTTGCTCCACCACATTCTCCTGCTATGATGAGGCAAACAATATGGACTGGAACCTCCAAAAGTATGAGCCAAAATGAACCTTTTCTTTTTATAAGTTGGCATATGTCAGGTGTTTGTCATTGCAACAGAAAACTGACCAATACAACCAATTTCTAGCTATATCTAAGTGGCAGGTGAATTAACTTTTGTGCATCAAGCTTGTCATGTATCAAATGTGGATATGGGCAGTACTTGACTCACTGAGGTTTTGTGACAATTAATTGAATTAATGTCTACCCTCACAAAAGTCCTGGCACAGAGTAATGAGCTTCTAGTGTCTTTTGGTGTCATTCCTTATTTTACTAATAATACACAATTCCAACCTTCTGCCTCTGTTCAAAAGGTTAAACTAAAGCAGAGAATCAGTAAGTGCCTTAGATTTTATTCTGATTTTCATCAGGCCTTTGGAAGTAAGATGAAAACTTACAGGGTAGATAAATGAACAATTAAATCCAGTTATAGCTAATTAAGAGATATCTGGAAAAACCAGTATCAATTGGAAAGAAATCTTGAGTTAAAATAATGTCTGTATGTATTTAACAGTACCGTCAACAACAAGACTACAGTGTTAAAAAAAAAAGAAGTGTGTACAAAACTGAAATCTCAGAGAAGTCACTATTTACTAGATGGTAGAATGACTATTCTAAAAGATCCCAATCAAAATGATTAGATTTAAATAATACTGACATGTATCAATCTGTCACAATAACATCAGGCAATTCCTGGGATAAGCCTCTGATAAAGAAGAGAAAAGGGTTTGAGCAGTTCATATGAGCTACAAATCCAACAAAGGTAAACATATAGACTTGGTTTCAGAACACCCAACCTAATTTTGAGGTGTATCAATTAAGAAAGTCACCCCAAATAAAGACACAAATAGTCCCATTATTCCTGAGCTAGTGGGAGGCATGCTATGTTTGGGTTCTGAGTGCCACAGCTAGAGGAAGAACAGGTCCCTCCCTTATGATGGTGACCCTAACAGGACAGCAGCGGGTTTGTCACTGAACAATCATGATCAGAAATGATTCAGAAACATTTCAATTAGCTACCTTCAGTTATTTGAAGGATTAGCACTGGAGAGGATTTATACTTATTTTTTACAGGTCCAGGAGGCAAAATTAAATGGAATAAAATGAGAAAAAATATTCTTTCACGTAAAGCTGTTTAATGGACTGTGTTGTGAAGAAAAGAGTGGCTACTTTTGGGAGAGTCTTCAAAAACATCTCAATAATGATTTATTAATTCACACAATCAATAAGCAAGCATTCATTGTTTTGCTACTTTTTGCAGAGCTGTACATTAGACCTGGTGAATAAAACAGGGAATGAAGGACGTCAGCAATTATTAAGTGCTCAATGTGCGAGACACTTTCAAAGAGAGTACACTGCACCACATACAGTGCTCTGCAGACAGAGGGACCTTTACAAAGAAATATGCTCATGGAATCCCCTTCTTAAAAGACATTTCATCTGAGATGTGGTGTGGCTCAAATGAGCGAACCTGCCTAGCAAGCATGAGACTCTGAGTTCCAACCACAGTACAGTCAAAAAACTATAAGCAGCTGAGCATGGTGACACATGCCTGTGATCTCAGCTACTCAGGAGGTAGAGTAAGAAGATTAAGGTTTGAGGCCAGCTGAGCAAAAGGTTTGCAACACCCCCATCTCAACAATCAAACTGGGACTGGAGGAGCATACCTGTTATCCCAGAAATGCAGGAGGCATGAGTGGGAAGATCGCAGTCTGAGGTCAGCCCAAAGCTAACTAAAACAAAAAGAATTGAGGGTGACTCAAGTGATAGAGTGCCTGTGGAACAAGCACAAGGCCCTGAGTTCAAACCCTAGGATCACCAATAATAATCCCTTCCCATTTCCCCTAGAATCTACTTAACCAGCCTATGGGATTCTGACCACACCTCTCTGCAAACTCAGCTCCCTTCTGGCAATACCGGCAGTTCTGCCATGGTCCACACTCCCTCCCATCACCATGTAGTTTTGGTACACACTGTCCTGCACCCAGCCATTCCTTCCTCCATCCTTGCTCAGTTTCCTCCTACTGCTCCTCCAGATCTTAGTTCAAGTGGCACTGTCAGGAGTGGAGCTTAGGAACCAGAAAGGACCCCAAATGATGGACAGTCTAGCAGCATTTCTCAAAGCACTGTACAACCTCTCCAAAGCACTGATGCTGTAATTTTCTTACTGCTATCTATTTGATGTATGGCTCCCCACTAGCCTGATAATTCCAGAAAAGGCAGATTGTGTTTGATTTTGTTTTAGGATACAATTGAACTAGACTCCCTGGGTCTAAATGCCTGTTTTGGTACCTTCTACCTGTGTGACCCTCATAAGTGGCTAACTTCTGGATGTCACAATTCCCTCAGTCATAAAGGAGGGTTAATAGCGAAACCTATTTTGAGAATTAAATGAGATCCCATGCGTGAAGCACAAGGAATGCTACCTGTCACTTTGTCACTTAGGCATGCGCCATTCAATATTACCCACAGGCAACAGCCTTTGTTTTCCATTGGCTCCCAGAGCCCCACGCATGGCCTGGCTCATAGGTGGTACTTGACAGTATTAAAGAATGAATGAATGATTGAGATGGAGAATTGGAAGCAATGGATTTGGGCTTTACACCCTGGTCTCTCAGTGCTTCCCATTATACCATGGTCTGGGGTTGATTCCATGAAAAAGGCAAGGACAGAAGGACAGATCAAGGAACCTGACCAGGAGAATCAGTTCACTTTATTGGGGAGGTGAGGTTGAGCTTAGCTTTGACAATTAGTGAGAGATTAGCAGACAGAAACAAAAGCAGATGCTGTTACTAACAAAAGAAACACCACTGGCAAGAGAGTAAGGTAGGAAAGTACTCGGGAAATCGCCTAGTCAAACCACTCACCCATGACAAAAGAGAGAAGAGCCTGAGACACACTAAGAAGTATGAACTTATTCTGAAGAGAATTAAAAGTAAGGAAGGCTGTTGTTTAAGCCACAATCTTATCAGTTTTTTTCCTGGTATTTGTTTCAAACTTTTTTTGGAAGGATAAGATGACTCACTAGACACATCTTTTGAACCAACATGGAAATAAACAGTTCAAGAAAGTTATGGTGGTGGCTTCAACTCCAGGAACAGCAGTGAGAATAGAAAGCAGAAAAGAGAAAGTGAAACTCATGGCTCCCAAAAGTCATTGAATGCACACTCTGGTTCCTAGTGATCACAGAACACTATGCAGTCATTGAAATGAGGCATAAAGGATAAAGATTTAACTACATGAAAAGTTGTTAAATATTGTCCTTAAACAAAAAAAAATAGGTTCTGAAAAGCTTATGCTATGAGTCAGTGTTTATTAAAAATATATTCTTTATTAACAAATATTATATCTTGCTTGACTGTTATAAAATGTATTCTTTTAAGTAAAAGACTACATGCCAAAATTTTACTTGTCTCTTTCTTTGATAGTCAGGATTAGAATTGTATGCTAAATATTATTTTCTTCCTTTTGCTCTTTTTTTCTCCTATCATTTCTCCAGGGAAATTGAGATGATATTGTAGAATCCATGATAACACATACTGAGCAAAAAAATAAAAGTAGGCAGGTATGTCAAAAGAAGGAAGTTCTGAGAAGTAGAGCCATTGAAACTCAGGAACAGTTGGGCAAGTCTGTAAAGAGAACAAGGGAGAGTCCAAGCTGCCCTCAGCATGAAGAACAGAAGGCCATGGCATCCAGAAAGGAAACACCTGGAACACCATGCATCCCGTGTCTGGGATGTCATGTCCAGGGTTCTCACTGTGGGTAGTGCAGAGAAGTTTGAATGGAAGTGATCGGATAATATAAGATTCCATGATGACACAACACCTTGAAAACATCAAGAACAGCTGCATTCTAATCCACAGATGTTCTACTGCCATCTTTGTCCTTACTGTCATCTTTTGTTCTTGACTTAAAGTTAAATCCTTCACTAGCCACAAAAGTAAGAAGATGCTGGGCACAAGTTAATTTATAGCAGAGTATCAAGTAGCACATCAAAGAAAAGCATCACTCTGAAGAAACAGACATCTTCTTCATATCTGCACTTGAGTGTTTTTACAAAATTGGGCATTGTGATTTTTTGCTACCATTTATCTATGTATTAGGTTAAATTTACATCTCTCTCCCTGACCCCTCAACCTTTCTCCAGTTTCATTTTTCTTGCTATCTCCCTGACAATTACTTGACCACTCTTTCTCTGAGTCTATTATCGCCCCTTCCTCGCACGGTCTTTGCCAACTCTCCTTCTCATTACCACTTATCCTTGAGGCTGTCTGCTGTTTGTTAATTGAGTCTAGCATTGTCTTTCTGACATTAGAAAAAACCAACGGTGTCCCAGTCATTTGTTCAAAGTTCAGTCTCATAGAATATGGGAAGCTACTGCTTGCGCAGTATACCATGGTGTAAGGACAAGCCACATTTGACTTTAAAATGGCCTATTAATATCACTACTTAGCCACAGAGTTTTAATGTAAAATCTTTTAGAAAAATCTTTACTACAGAAAAAGAAATATGTAACTTTTGCTGTTCTTATAGATTTTAATGGATTTTTAATCTACCGATGGTAGGCTGTAAACTCAAGCTCAAAGGAAATACGAGCCCAACTCAATGGGAAGTTTTATTGGATTGCTTACAGAGAATTATAGTTATGATCAAAAGCTGGGGGTGAACAAAGGCTGAACACCTCTCTATTCTTTTCAAGTGATTTGAATGGTACATTTCTTTCTGTTCACTTCCTTACCTAGAATTTAAATGAGTGGGACTAAAAGGCAGAGTTAGGTAGCATGAGAATGAAGAAGAAATAGCAAGGTTTTGGAAAATCCACAAGTGACAAAGAGCTCCTGAATAATCAAATCCCTGCCATATTTATACTCTGGCATTAACAGCTTATCCAATGTATTTTTAATTGTTTGCAATTGTAAATGATATATTTGTTACAGGGCTAATCAACTCACAAGTATTTATTCAATACTTGAAAGTGAAAAACAAAGATAGTATTTCTGAATACTGTCTTTTGAGCACATAGGACTACAAAAATTGGAAAGCTGACAGGAAAACCATCATCAAGAAATCAAGGTGAAAACTGTAGAAAAGGCAGTACATGTGGTTCATGCCTATAATCTCTGATACTGGGGAGGTGAAGATAGGAAAATATGGGTTTGAGGCCATCCCAGGAAAAAAACTAAAACAAACTAAAAAAAACAAAAATGCTCAAGTATTACAGCCCTGGCCTAGCACATGTAAGGCCCTGAGTTCAAACTCTAAAACTACCAGAAAAAATTGACAAAGTCAAGCCAGTGTAATGGGTATCAAGCAACATGGCTGACTTCAGCACGAAGAACAAGGCAAAAGCAGGTGGGGTCTACGTGGAAATGTCACCCAGTCAACTAATCACTTCTCAACAGACTAGTAAAGGGACCAGAACTATGACTTAAGAAGACTAAGCCAGTTGTACTATTTGTAACAGATTAGAGTGAGAAGGTCCTAAAGGCAGGGAACCAGGCAAAAAAAGTCACAAAATGCTGTTAGTGCAAGGTGATAATGACCCACATGTTATCTCCTAGTGAAGCAGATGTGTAGCTATAGAAAGTATTTCCAAAAATGATTTATTGCAAAATGAAATCCCATTAACACATATTCCACAGGAAATGTCTATAAGGAAGGAGATCCTAAATTGAGCACCCACCCAAATCAGTACCTATCCCGTCTTAGTTTTGCCCATGAGTCAAATGCACATACATATCAAAGCTTCCTCTTACTCACTGGCAATCATCAGAAGCTTCTTCAGTAGTCAGGGCTTGGGGATAGTGTTAGAACTTCAACTTCTTTCCTAGTACAGATATTCAACATACAAAATCTCTCTGGGTTTCTTACCACTGAAGTAGTTGATAACCTCCTAACAAGAACCTGCTTGTTCCCCAGTACTTCGAAGGCCTAGGAGCCAGGAAACCACCCAGATTTCATGAACCCGTCTCAGTCTTTTAAATTCTTAAGTATGAAATTCCGTAGAATACTTTTCTTTCCCCCATGATGAGCTCTTCCTCATACTCAAGCAATTAAGTGATGTTCCAGATACACACTCTTAGGATGTTGCTAATAAGTGATTTCAAATACCATCTCAGATACTGAACCAATGTGAACACAGTGCTAAGTGGGCAGGTGGTCTCCAATCAAGCCATGCAGCAAGAACAAGGTCTCCAGTCTTATCTAGGAGATCTCCTTGAGCATCCTGTTCCTCCTCAGTAGAAGTTTGAATTTGCCTTCAAAATGAAACCATGTTGAATTATCTTTCTCATTGCTCTGTAGGCCATTTTCTCCATATGAAAACTGTGTATAAAAAATCTTTGGTATATATGCTTTAATAAAATCATGGAGTCAAGACATTGCCCCAACATTAAGATGTATGGACACAAGTTCAAGTATGGAAACACATTCCAAACACTAAGCTTACCAATAGTGCTTATAATGGAGGAAGAAGGCTTCCACTTGACAGAAGAAAATGTATGTTAACTCAAAAGAAGTTTAGGCAATGACATAACTACCCATACCTATCTGTTTCTTTTCAGGCAAGCAATGAGAAAAAATAAATTTAAGCTGCAAGACAATAGAGAAAGAATAAATAATAGAGGAATTTAATCTGATTAAAGTTCAATACATGCATTGTGAAATACCAAGGCAAAACCCTTGTGAACAATCAGTATATTCTTTAAAACATGAAGAACAAGAAGGTAGAATAGGTCCTGTTTGGGAGAGGGTAAAGGAGAGCAAAAATGGCCAATGTACTTTGTATGCTTTTATGAAAATAGAACAATGAAACCTGTTGAAATTGTAAGAATGAGGGAGAGTATGGATGAGGGAGAATGATGGAGGGGGTAAATCTCATTAAAATACATATGTAAATGTTACAATGAAATCCCCCCCACACAACTAATATATACTAATAAAAAAATCTTATCAATTGTTTCAGTCACAAATTTGTGCTTCTTTTGGACACATGAAAATTTTTGGAGGACATTGTGATCAAACTGATCATCACTGAAAAAGCAGTTAGTTCTCACTATTGAAGCACATATGCTAAAATGTGAATGATACAGAAAAGGTTAGCATGGCCTCTGCTCAAGGATAACACACAAATTAGTGAAGCATTCAATATTTTTTGAAAGAATGCTAAGAAAATACAAATGGAACATGCAAGATATCTGGGATACCATGAAAAGACCAAACCTATGAATCATGGGTGTAGAAGAAAGAGAGGAGATACAAATTAAAGGCACCGACAACTTATTCAATAGAATAACAACAGAGAACTTCCCTAATCTTAAGAAAGAGAAAGTCACCCAGGTATAGGAAGCTTACAGAACACCAAAAGTCAGGACCAAAAAATAAAAACCCCCCTAACACATCATAATCAAAACACTCAGCACACAGAAAAAAGAAAAAAATTCTGAAAGCTGAAAAAAGACAAGTCACATATAAAAGCAAACCCATCAGAATAACAGCAGATTTCTCAACTCAAACACTAAACGCAAGAAGGTCATGGAAAGACATAATTCGGGCCCTAAAGAAAGCTACTGTCAACCTAGACTAGTCTACCCAGCAAAACTATCCTTTCTAATTGAAGGAGAAACTAAAATCTTCCACAACAAGGAAAAACTAAAGGAATTTGCAACCACCAAGCCAGCACTACAAAAGATACTTAAAGGACTTTTACATTTAGAAGAAGAAACTAGAGTGAGACAGGTAAACTCAAGAAAGAATAAACCTTTATGAGCAAGCAAACCAGTAAACAAAGAATAGGTAAAACTAAACAACAGGGGACTAAAAATAACTGGAAACAATAGGCACCTCTCAGTATTAACAATGAATGTAAATGGCCTCAATGCTCCAACCAAAAAATGTAGAATAGCAAACTGGGTTAAGAAACATGACCCAGCTATATGTTGCTTATAAGAGACTGATCTCACTGAAAAAAAAATGAACACTGGCTTAGAGTCAAAGAGTAGAAAAAGTTTTCCAAGCAAATGGACCCCATAAACAGGCAAGAGTATCTATCCTCATACTTGACAAAGTAGACTTCAGACTTAAAATGAATCAGAAGAGACAATGAAGGTCACTTCATATTAATTGAAGGAACAATTCATCAAGAGGCAATATCAATACTTAACATATATGCACCAAACACAAGGGTACCCATCTACATTAAAAAATTAAAAAAAAAAACTCTAATGGCTCTAACAGCACAAATAGACACTAACACAGTGATGGTGGGAGACCTGAATACCCCACTGTCACCAATAGATAGGTCACCCAGACAAAAGATTAATAAAGGAACTTCAGAGATACTCCACACATTAGACCAAACAGACATGATTGATATTTACAGAGTATTTCACACAACAAGTAGGCAATACACATTCTTTTTCTGTAGCTCAAGGAACTTTCTCCAAAATAGATCATATTTTAGGACACAAAACAAGACACAACAAATTCAAGAAAATTGAAATAATCCCTGCATCATATCAGATCACAATGGAATAAGACTACACCTCAACAACAAAAGAAACCACAGAAAAATATTCAAACACATGGAGACTGAACAACACACTGGTGAAAACCAATGGGTGACTGAAGTAAAAAGGGAAAAGTCCAAAAAATTCTTAGAATCCAATGAAAATGAAATACAACCTACCAGAATCTGTAGGACACAGCAAAGGCCATGCTAAGGGGAAAGTTTATAGTAATAAGTGCCTACACTAAAAAAACAGGGACCTCTCAAATAGACAACCTAATGATGCACATGAAGCTACTAGAAAAACAAGAATAAGCCAAACCCAAAACCATCAGATGGAGAGAAATAAAGATCAGGGCTGAGATCAATGAGATTGAAACCAAACAAACTATACAAAGAATCAATGAAACAAAAAGTTGGTTCTTTGAAAGGATTAACAAGATCGACAAACCCTTATCCAACATGACAAAACAGAGGAGGAAAAAAGACCAAATTAATAAAATCAGAGATGAAAAAGGGTACATAACCACAAATACTAACAAAATACAGGGAATCATTACAGAGTATTTTGAAAACTTACATTCAAGTAAACTGGAAAATCTAGATGAAATGGCTAAATTCCTAGATGCATATAACCAACCAAAATTGAACCAAGAAGATGTGCAATGAAATTGAAACAGTAATAGTCTCCCTACAAAGAAGAGATCAGGACCTGATGGATTCACGGCCAAATTTTACCAGACCTTTAAAGAAGAACTAACGCTAATACTCCTCAAAATCTTCCAGGAAATAGAATGGAAAGGAACACTATCAAACTCATTCTATGAAGCCAGCATTACACTCATTCCAAAATCCAATGAAGACATAACCAGAAAAGAGAATTATAAGACCAATATCTTTAACGAATCTAGATGCAAAAATTCCCAACAAAATAACTAGCAAGCAGAATTCAACAACACATCAAAAAGATCATACACCATGACCAGGTCAGTTTCATTTCAGGGATGCAAGTATGGTTCAACACATGTAAATCCATAAATGTAATATAGCATATAAACAGAAGCAAGGACAAAAACCACAAGATCCTCTCAATAGATGCAGAAAAAGCCTTTGACAAAATCCAACACCCTTTCATGATAAAAGTGAAGAAACTAGGAATAGAAGGAATGCTCCTCAACACAATAAAGCCTATGTATGACAAACCTAGAGCCAACCTCATACTAAATGGAGAGCAACTGAAACCACTACCATTAAAGTCAGGAACAAGACAGGGCTGTCTGCTTTCTCCACTCCTATTCTATATAGTTTTGGACTTCCTAGCGAGAGCAACGAGACAAGAGCAAGAAATAAAAGAGATGCAAATAAGGAAGGAAGAAATCAAACTATCCCTATTTGCAGATGACATGATCCTATACCTAAGAAACCCCAGAAACTCTACCAAAAAACCATTAGAAATCACAAACTCTTTTGGCAAAGTAGCAGGACACAAAATTAGCATACAGAAATTTCAGTAGCTTTTCTATGTACCAATAAACAGACTGAGAAAGAAATCAGGGAAACAATCCCATTTACAACAGCCTCAAAATGAATAAAGTACCTCAGAATAAATCGAACAAAAGAAACCAAAGACCTTTTCAATGAAAACTATAAACCACTGAAAGAAATCAAAGAAGACAGTAGAAGACGGAAAGACCTTCCACGCTCGTGGATTGGTAGAATCAACATTGTGAAAATGGCCATACTAGCAAAAGGAATCTACATGTTCAACACAATCCCAATCAAAATTTCAATTACATTCTGCACAGAAATAGAAAAAGCAATCATGAAATACATATGGAAGCACAAAAGACCTCAAATAGCCAAAGAAATTCTGAGCAAAAAAGTCCAATGGTGGAGGCATCACAGTACCCATCCTCAAAGTATACTACAAAGCCCTAACAATAAAAACAGCATGGTATTAGCACAAAACCAGACAGGAAGACCAACGTATCAGAATAGAAGATGCAGACATAAACCCATGCACCTATAACCAACTGATCTTCAACAAATTAGCCCAAAACAAATGATGGAGAAAAGACAGTCTCTTCAACAAATGCTGCTCAGAATGCGAGTCAACTCCCTGCATAGCTATCCTTATCTTAACTAGCATAAACTCTTGGTCCTTCCTATTATTGTTTATACTCTCTCTTCAACAAAATTAGAGATAAGGGAAAAATAGTTTCTGCCTGGTAGCAAGGGGGTAGGGAGTGAGAGGGAGGGGGCGGGGTAGGTAAGGGAGGGGGAGAGGGGAAGGGGGGAGAAATGACCCAACCATTGTATGCACATATGAATAAAAGAAAAATTTTTAAAAAGAAAAATAAAAAAACAAATGCTGCTCAGAAAACTGGATATCCACATGTAGATATGTAGATATAGAAACATGTAGAAACTAGATCCATGTCTTTCACCCTGTACCAAAATCAACTCAAAGTGGATCAAAGACTTTGATATAAGGCCTGAAATCCTGAAACAACTCCAAGAAGCAGTAGGAAATACACTGGAACAGATAGGTATAGAGAAAAACTTCCTACCCAGAACTCAAAAGGTTCAGCATCTAAGAAAACAATGAATAAATGGGACTGCATCAAATTAAAGAGCTTCTGCACAGCAAAGAAAACAGTCACCAGACTCAAGAGACAGCTCACAGAATGGGAGAAAATCTTTGCCATCTACTCATCTGATAAGGGACTGATATCCAGAATCTACAGGAACTCAAAAAACTCAGCCCCCAAAGAATCAACACCCCAATGAAGAAATGGGCACATGAATTAAACAGGGAATTCTCAAAGGAAGAGGTACAAATGGCCAGTATATAAAAAAGTGTTCAATTTTCCTGGTTATGAAAGAGATGCAAATCAAAACAACACTAGAATTTCATCTCATCCCGGTTAGAATGGCCAGAATCAAGGGTAATAACAACAAATGCAGGCAAAGATGTGACAAAACAGGAACCCTTATACACTGCAGGTGGAAATGCAAATTAGTACAATGACTATGGAAAGCAGTATAGAGATCCCTCAAAAAACTAGAGCTAGAACTTCCATATGATCCAGTGATTGTACTCCTGGACATCCACCCAAAGGAATAAGACAGAATACAATATAGACACCTGTACACTGACGTTCATCACAGCACTATTCATAATTGCCAAGCTCTGGAAACCACCCAGGTGCCCTACAACTGACAAATGGATCAAGAAATTGTGATGTATATACACAATGGAGTATTACTCAGTCACAAGGAATAATGACATGTGGTTTGAAGGTAAATGGATGAAACTAGAAGGCATCATGTTAAGTGAAGTAAGCTAGGCTCAGAAAGACAAAGGCCACATGTTTTCTTTCATATGTGGAAGACAGATCCAACAGATAAACAGATACACAAACAAGCATGATCATATATAAACTCAGATATAGAACATGCTTGTAACAGTGGAACTACTCTATGGAACTTGGGGAAAGAGGGAAAGGAAAGAGAATGATAGAGCGTCAGTAATATTGCATACCATAAGATGTGAAGGTAGAGGATATAAGGATGTGTATTGCAAGCTGTTGAAAAATGAGGCTGGGAGTTAAAGCAGTAAGGGAGAGTAATGGAAGGGGTTAAACAGACCGAAGCAAAGCACACCCACAATGGCCATACGTTGAGACACCCCTTTGAACATCAACTTAAATATTAATAATGAAAACCAGGACTGTAAAATAGGCACAGTGTGTGTGGAGGGGTACTAGTGGGAAGGAGGAGGGTGAAGGAAGGAGATTAAGATGAGGGTACATGGGAGATGGACTTCATACACTTACATGAAACAAACTAAGAAACCTCTTGCAATTGCTTTAAGTGAGGTGGGAAGGAGACTGAGGGGGAGAGACGATGAGGGCAATGTGAATAATGTACAATATAAGTCTAATCAGAACTGTAGCTATAAATTCTCCCCTGTATACTGAATATAGCCTAATAAAAATCTATTATAAAAAAAGAAAAGGCAAAATTAAAGTTTCAGGAAACCAGTAAACTCATAACTGTTATTATTACTGAGAAGTTTGTGAGCTGGGATAGGATTTGTCAAAGAAAGGAGACCTGTGCCTTCACTTCCAAACTCCAGACATGATTTTGGATACATAGATGTGTGTAATAAGGGGGAGAAGACAGGAATTATTTAAACTCTAATCCAAAAATTCTATTAGGAAAAAGAGCTAACAACGCAATGAATGCACCTCTAATATGAAAATGTAAAATAATTCTTTAAAGCCTGTTTAGGATCCTCCTCTTTTGGAAAGCTCTCTCTGATTCCTTTTCTTCTTTATAATGTGGCAAGATGTTGAAAAGGTAGCTTAGACACTCCGGGGAGTTTACAAAGTACTGGATCTCTGTCAAGCCTCAGTGACAGTATGTGTGACATTCTCTGGTCTCTGTGATTCAGAGTGTATTCAGAGCAATAGACTCTTGGATAAGCTTTTCATTTCATTGATTTAGGACAACCCAATCTTTTATGCATCACCAAGAAAATACACACTGGCAACTAAATTACGACAATCCATCAATTTAAGATGCGTCCAAATATCATTCTATTAAAATGTGCAAAAATGTATCCCAAATCAATGAATTATGGTGTAACTTTTTTTTAGGATGATTACAGAAACTCCAAGTGGAGAAAGCTGATAGGCAAAAGCAGAAACAAGCAAGGCAAGGAATCACCTTCCCTTGAGGTAAAAGTGAAGGAAAAAGAGAATGAGGGTCATATTCTTAAAAATTCATGTAAATTCTCTTTCCCTGCCATGTGGGAGGATCTCAGAAGCAGAAATCAAAGAGCATGAGCTGAGGAGTCAATTATCAGGACCCAAGTTCAGCAGACATCTGTAGTTCTACGTAACTAGGATCCTGCTCCTCCACACATTTTCACTGATGTAACTTTCAGGGTTTGCTCCTTTACCGAGCTTGTACTTAGCTTCTGTGACCCTTTCTCAGCTCTTCTGACATCAGGATGCTAGGTATATATATGTATGTATGTATGTAGCAGTACTGGGATTTGAACTCAGGGCCTTAGGCTTGCTCTACCACTTGAGCCATGCCCTACATCCATTTTTGCTTTAGTTATCATTCAGATTTTTGCCCAGGGTTGGCCTAAGACAGTGATTGCCTGCCTCCAACTCCCCAGTAGCTGGGATTGCAGGCATGCACCACCACTGCTAGGCTATCATGAGGTTTTAATCATGGTTGGGAATTTAGTCTGCTCGGACAGTTTGCCTCCACCAAGTCTCCTTGATGTCCGAGGGCAGCTTATCAGTTTGCTGCTGAATCAGTTGACAAATTTTCCAGCCTGGACCACCTCGAGTGTCTGCAAGTATTTATTCAGTCCCTCTTTGACAAGGTATTTCCCTGCTGTGAGATCACCTGACACTCTTATGCACAAACTTCCTCATATGGTCAAGATATGCTCCAATGTCCTATTCTTGCAGATGACTGACTCCAATTTTCAATGACCATCCCTCTGTATTTCCAATGACAACAGGGACTACTTCTGTCAGAACAGTTATTTTCAGATCACCAGAGATAGCACAGAAACACTAAGGTCTTTCATATATCTATCTATGTGCCATAGATATGGTATTAAAAATGAGTGAGAGAAAAGCAAAACTATCTAGTATGGGAATAACAAATTTCCAAGGCTATGATGCTGTGGAGACACAGCTCAACCAGATAGAAGCCAGAACAGGTGTAACTTGAAGACCAGATTCCTGGGAAGGTGGGAGGAGTCATTCCTAATTGAGGGTTCTAAGGAAACCAGTGTGATGAAAGGTAGACTGTAAGTGATGAAAGTTCTGTACTGTAACAACACAGTTCAGAGTTTAGCTTATGAGGTAAAGCTTTTTCTATCATGTAGATCAAACTGTTTAGATGGGTAAGTCAAACATCCAAAGAATCATCAATGAAAAGACTGAGACAGAAAATCTCAGCAACTCAGCCATTTGGAAAGGACAGGATTTGTAAGAGCCAGAATTAAACAACAGCTCCTCTGACACACTGGCTTATGCTTTTCCTACTATACAAGACTGTTGCCAGGGTAGCTTTTAAGAGTAATGAATAAAATTTATTCTTGGATTAGGACTAAATTACTTTAAGTTTTATTTTAGTGTTTTTCTTGCTGAATAAATAAAACAACAACAACAAAACCCCCCAAAATCACTTTCAGCCCAGTAGAAATATAACAGGATAAATACTTAGTACTGTGGCTTTTTTTTTTGTTTTTTTTTTTTTTGGACCAGATAATTTCCAGAGCATTGAATCAAATGCAGTTATTTTAATATGGTTGCTATCCAATAAATGTTGATTTGATAGAATTTTATCTTTCTATAGATTACAAAAAATGATCCTAAGTGAAATATCTAACTTAAAACATGGCCATCAAAATTATGACATATCAAAATATTTCTCTTAAAATCATAGATATCTCCTTCTGCCTTACAAATCAAAATTGAAAGTGCTTATTGATGAGAAAAAGAGATTGACATTTAACATGGAAATGAACTATGCCATTCTTAGGCTCCAATGGAACTTTACCAGCTTTTAATTATAAATGAACTCACACTCCACATAGACTCCTGTGATCCTTCCCAGGCCCAGGAGCTGTCTATCATTCATCTTCTCTACCCTCCAGAATCTTCCCATAAAGCAAAGGAGTGCATTTGCACTTGAACTTGAACCATATTCCATAGAGTAGCCCAAGTCTACCACCGTATCTGCTATTTCTCCTGCCACTATTTCTTTATTTATTTCTTTGTATGTGTTATCACTAAAAGAATATAAAAAAAGAAACTAAAACAGAGAATAAAAGTATGGAACAGAAACTATTAGTGTAGGCTAAAAGCATTTAACGAAACTTTCAGTTCTGTTCTAAAAAAGATAAAAAGCACAAGACAGCTTAAACCCATGAGCATGTTCACACACACAACTATAGCTCTATACATTCAAGTAATGACAACAGTAAAACCCCAAACAAACAAATAAACAAAAACAGAACCTGCAGGAAGACGCTGGGAAGCAGAATGCAATTATCCGATTTGGAAACTGACCAGGACACTGTGGTTAAAATCCTTCTTGCTACAAAGGTTCTGAGGAATCTATAATGACTACAAATGATCAGGACCCCATGTCCACACCTCATCTGAAAGATGGTGACAGCCAGCAGGAAGTCCCCTCTGCCACTACTCAGGGATTTGGTTCAATCCTGAGTGCAGAATAAATTGCCCCACAACATTTGCTATCCTTGGTTGCCTTTGCAACTGGTCTACATGAAGCAGCTTACTTAAATATCTCTAGTACTCCACCACGTTTTAGTAGAAATGCATAGTGATATCATTTGTGATTTCTATAAAGGATTAAAATCTTTATAATTCTACAAAGAATGCTGTGCATTCTTCTTGTAAAAATATTAAATCCTAGTCTTTGGCTAGTCTTGAGCAATGAATGTGCAGGTGTCATGAGGCAACAGACGGCTATTGTTTAATCTGTACATGCCCTCTACCACACTAACTTATTTTTGCCTTTTATATTTTTTAAGAAACTGACTCAAGTGCAGTAATTAAAATACATTACAGTAGTGCAAGTGAAATTTGGAAAACTGCCAACGTTTTCAAGAACTTATAATTTTCTTTTTCAGAGGAAAAAGTAGTTTTGACATCTTTGTGCAAAACAATCACTAACAGTTACTTACAATTTCAGGAAAATCACTGTTTTAATCATGACCTTTCAGCTGTCCTTGATTGAAAAAAATTGGCCACCTACAGAAATAATTCTGTTGGGCCCTCATCTCTCTGCTGATTGATGGCCTCATGTGGTTCTGCATGTTCACAATTATAAATAAAACTATATAAAAAGTAGCAGGGCTTAGCTTCCATCTAACTGGATAAGAATAATATAGTTCTGATTGACAATGAAGGGGACTTTCTTTAAGTGACATCTATGCCATGTACCTGTATCAAAATCAAATGGTACATTTTCCTCTGATTAAATGTGTATTCTTTTGGTCACCATTCACTACAACCATTAATTTAGCACCCATTGTGTAAAGGGCACTGTATTATACTCTGTTGGGGATGATGGAATGTGGATAAAACAGCTTCTGTATTTAGAGACCCTATTATCTGATGAAAATACTCGACCAGCTCACATATAAGAAAATATGGGGCCCACATAGCCAACGTGGGGATGTCTGCATGCATGTCCCCATGCATAAAGACTGGGTTTGGTTAATATGTTGATATAAAAATGTATGCTTACACTTTGGAACAACATATCAGTATATATTTGAATTTGTATAAATATGTACATTATGTCACACCAGAAATCATTTTTACAAAAACATTTAGAAGTCCTAAAATTTCAGTCCATGAGTTGTTCAAGGGAAATGAAACAAAGCCTTATTCTACTAGTGAAAGGCTTCCCACCTACTGTACAAGCAACAATAATAGAACTGGCTCCATTAGAAGTTTATTGAAGCTCTGTGAGGTGGGAAAGCTTTTAGGAGTTCAGCATAAATCATTCAATACACCAAAAAAAAAAAGGGACTTAAAAGATTCTCCCTTTGTATTCAATTCCTATGAGTGATCTCCAATTTACAACCTTATGCCAACCCAGAAATTGAATTTAATCAATACAATTATGCTTTAGAAATCCCTTTGTCGTCTTTAGTAGCTCATGGATCACAAAGAAAGAGTGACATTCTTCAGACAGTAAGCAAGATTCGGCCCTCCTGAAAGGCTGGCTTCAGCAAAGGGTGCAGTATAGAGCCTGATGCTGTATTTTGAAGGAGTACCAAAATTAAGTGATCCTTTTCCCTAAAATACAAAGCAATTACCCATTTATTGTAGTCTAAAATAAGTTATTTCACAGAAAATAACACTAGAAAAATATTCACAGGATCAGACCAAGAGCACTAATGAAAAATATCCCATGAAATATTCTTCTAAGTCATATATTT
Organism: Castor canadensis; assembly: GCF_047511655.1. Taxonomy (NCBI): domain Eukaryota; kingdom Metazoa; phylum Chordata; class Mammalia; order Rodentia; family Castoridae; genus Castor; species Castor canadensis. The sequence goes on along the minus strand of NC_133391.1, from coordinate 20,133,991 downwards.
AAAGTAAGTGAACTCACATTTCTGGAAATCCCAAATTGTTCATAACCACCAATTTAAGATTATTCAATTCCCTTTCTGTTACTGAAAACTCCTTAGTAATGGTCTAAGACTGTGATTTTAACATAAAAACTACGAGCTAAATCAGGCTCAAACCATGCTTTCACACGACATGGTCAAATAATTAAAGCAAAAGATTTTTGCATTATCTTTATCATTAATATTTCCCTTGTGCCTATAATAGTTTTTGGCAAATTTAACATTAAAAATGGAAAGAGAAGAACTCAATTATCTGCCTAACTACAATTTAAATAGTAACAATATTAAAGGAAGTTTTGGATCTAATTTACTCAAAATGCATCTCTCTAGCCTATTACTCACTGGTTGCCCAAATTTCTAATGAAGTTAAGTCAAATTTGACAAGAATATTTTTGAATATTGAGAAATTTATGTATTTGAAAAGTTTGTAAATTCTAGCCAAAACCAGCCAAGATCCTCAATCAGTTAGGAAAATCACTGATGTTTGGGGTTTACAACACTCCCTGGAAATACCTGGAGTGAGTATGGTCTTCCAAATTACTTGCAAGTTCTCCCTACACAAAACCTTTAATGGGTATTTATTTGGTATAGACCCAGTTTTGTGCTGCCTTCTGTGAACCACACTATACTTACACATAAAGCAATTGAATCAATTTTTGATCCAAACAGGGTTATATCAAAATCACATTCATAATAACATGATAAAATAATAATTGTGTGAAAAGAGGACAACCCTGTTCCCTCTCACTTAGAGTCCCTGTAAATTATCATTCTGCTATAATGCATTTTACTGAAATACACTCCATGGAACTCCTGCATATGTAACAGCATTTTCTGAAAGTGGGATATCAGAAAGCATCAATCAGGTAAAGAATCCACACACCTCATATTTTACTACAGTCTTCAAACAATGCCATGGCTGAAATGTAAGCCATGTTTTATACAGAAACATTAGGATACAAAGGAAAAACTAAGTTCACAGGATTTTAATCTCTTCAAGTAGAAAACGTCCTGCTTTCTTGACATAAAATTTCTGACTAGGGATTTTCGTTTATGATTTTCTTCTCCACTTAGATAATAAGGTCTTATTTTTAGCCAGATCTTTGGGATGTGATATATATCGTTTGAATCTTCAGTGTTCCATGAAGGTCCATGTGGGTAAAGTGTCGGTACCAGCATGGAGCTATTGGAAGGTTGAGGAACCTTTAAGAGATGAGCCTAGTAAGAGTTTGCCCTTGAGGGAATAGAGGGGTGCTGGCCCTTCTTCCTTTTTCTACTTCCCAGTCAAGAGCTGAGCAGCTTACTCCACCATATGCTTCCCTGAGAGGCCAAAAGCAATGGGTTCTTCTGTTCATGGACTGGAACCTCTAAAACTGTTAGCTAGAAACAACCTTTTCTCTTTTTAACTTATTGTTTCAGGTATTTATTATAGTAAGGAAAAGCTGACAAATAATGATACATGCTCTGGAGTCCTTTTTTTAATAAAATTTCTGTACTTATTGATCTGCATCTATTTGAGAACATTTTGTGGGTGTGCTTAAGCCTCTTATTTTGGAAAATAAGGAAAAAACTAACAAACTATGTGAATTCCTTGGGTGTCCCACTCGTGTGGGATCTGTGGTTTTTCTATTTACATTAAGAAACAATAATCTGATTTGTCAATTTCTTCGTTCCGTGTACAGTCTTTCTCACTGAGGTCACCAGAAGCCAGAAGGGCGTAAAATCCTGTGTTTCTACATATGGAAAACCACTGTTTACGTGTAATCATGAAAAAATATGGAATGGTTTTGGCACTTTTGATTTTGGGAGGACAATTCCCAGGAAGAAGAAGCCTTAAATGATAATCTTGAGGGCTGGAGCTCTAACTCTGGCAGGGCAAATCCACAGTAGAGAGGTTGAGATGGGATAAGAAATAGCAGAACCCTTCATGTTTAGGCTCTGAGCAATAGGAGTCTTCCATCCTGCCTCTGTCTGGCTCTCAGTGAGACAGAAGCCTTGCAGACATCTCATGTCCAACTGGAGTAGGGAGGAAAGAGGACAGGGGCAGCTGTACACAGGGCAAGACAGAGAAGCCGTGCTGCCTCCACTTCACCCAGTGTCAGACAAGGTATCTGAGAGAACTGATGGTCTGATGAGGTCTCACTGAGGGATGTGGTAAGGGGACACAGATGTCAGCCACAGCATGGCTGCTGTCACTGGGGTCATGAAAGATACCAGTAGGGAAGGATGGCTTGATTAGAAACCATGCCAGGACCGTGCAATAATGGTCCAGAGAAAGATTGGGAGTGCTGAAGAGTACACAGCACTGCTCACCTTTTCTCTCATTCTTGAACAATTAAACATATCAATATCTACATCCCAGCACCAAAATGTCGGAGTAATTATTTCCTGACCCACAATTAAAGCATGCTGTAATTTTCAGCCATACGGGCCAGTTCTCTCTGAGTCATACATTGAACCAATTAAACTTAGAATCTCAGTGTCTGAACGGATGCTTCTAAGGAAACGGGTGAAAGCTCCTGCCCTCCCTATCTAATCCTGTCTGTGTTTGGTAAATCAGGGGGAGAAGTTCAAGTGAATGGCTTGGAAAAGAGCCCACCCCAGCAGATTGTGCTGGGTAGAAATAACACTAGTCTGTCTAGGTAAGATGAGTGCCAATGGTTCCAACTAAAATTAGAAAAAAGGAGACAGTACCTTGGCTCATGCTTATGTTGGAGACAAGACTCTAACTCCTGCTAAAGCCAAATGGCAACTCAATTCCTGCCTGCCAGTTGCAAATCCCGACACTACCACTGCACTGCCATCCTAAGACATTTGCCATCCAGTGCACCTAACAAGAGAGGTGGCTTTTTACATTAGTCACTTAGTGGGGAAGAACTCAAGTGGTAGTTGCTCAAAGGCATGTGTGCATTTATTCTGCAAAAAGAAGATGATTTCCAAAACTACAAGCAGAATGAAGAGAAAAATACCAGTAGAACCCTATTAATTTGAGATAGATAAGGGATATTACTCAGTCATTAACTTTAAAGTACAAAACAAAGGCCACAACAAAAAGATCCGGGGATAGAACGACCTCAGTCCTTCCACGAAACATCATCAAAAGACCTACAACACTTCTCAGGCATTTCAACAAATATAATTTTGCTCTAATCTCATATGTGTCATGAGGCACCATGCCATAGCAGGAAAAAAACTGGGCCAGGAATCAGGAAATCTGGGTACGTTTTCTGGCTCTGTCACTTATTAACTCTATAAAATGATACAAAATTTAACCTCTCTGTGCTTTAATTCCTTATCTACAAACTCAGTGACTTAGATAAGTATTCTGTAGCTATTCAATTCTGTATTTCTATCTCAATCATTAGGGATTAAATTTTAAATTTTGTATGATTTTTATAATACATGTTGAGAGAAAATCTTTCACAAATCCTGGGTTTGGAAGTCAAATATTTGGTAAGGGGAAACAGATACCAGCCACAGCATGACTACCGAATATATTGAGGTACCTTTCTAAATGTTACATCTTAAGGATAAATCCATGTAGAGATGTCACTCAATGTATCCTTTGAAGGAAAGGACACACTGCTTCTGGACAGAAGGGTCTTTGACGTTGCTTCACAATGCCCCAGAGTAACTCAGGAAGCTAAGCCTCTGTGAGCAGCTTCAGGTGATGGATGGGACAACACACTCAAAATGGTCACCCCACAGTCTCTGCCATATTTACAAAGCATTTTCATTCTAATACATAAGATAATTTTACTGTTGCCCTAACTCCACCCACAGAATTCTCAAGCAATCCCACAGAAGTTTATTCAAATCACCCTTATCTCAGAAAGCTAATCAGGGTCTCTGTACAGCACGGGGACTGGGTTGCTGCTGAAGGTTACTTTGGATCAGACTCTGGGAACTGGACCTCCAGGCTCCATCCAGTGCTAGATGATCAGAGAACAAGTGCAAGGAAGACAGTACACAACACAATCAACGGTCCTGACTGTGGCAGCTGGAGCTCTGCTTTTATTTCTGGCACTGACTGTGATTGAGGGCAAGGTCTACAATCTTTCTGTTAACTGCTACCCGTACTGAGATACTGATGCTTCTTGTGTACATGAACTGTAAAAGTTATATATCCCCAAGTCCTGCAAAAAAATTTTCCACTCCACTAGTGTGGAAAGAAAATTTGTATTTTATTCTGTTTTAAGTCACAGATCCCCTTTGAGAATTTCTTAGAATCAGTTAATTTGTATCATTTCCTCAGAGAAAGAAAGTATACCTGAATAACTTTATACGCAGAAATCCCATGTAATTTTAGGAGCCCCTGATGCTACAAGAATGTTCTAGACCACGGTGTTCACCTGACAACTGAACTGAAGTGAACACCGTGGTCTAGAATACAAGTCTTTTCTCTATTAACTGTATGATTTGGGGAACTCTGAATTTGAGTTACCTTTTCAAGAAAACATGTAAAATATAAGTGACTGGAGTCCCTTATCAGTGAAATGTGAGTCAATCTCTCTGCCTACGCCTTGTTGAATGTGAAATTTTTACCACTCATGTACGTGCAAACAAGCTTTGAGTGCAAGAATTGTGCACCTCAAAACTGCTATAGCTCCTTTACCCTAGTCATAATGTCATGAAATATGTATGAATGCTATCCCCACCTCACTGGTACCATCAAGCTTTTGGAGATATGAGTCCAGACCTGGTTTCTAATTAATCTGGTTCTAAGACTGGCTGGCTCCTCTGTGTTTTGCCCTGGTCTCTTTACACATGTCTCAGGAGTTAATATACTAGCTCTGTTTTCCCTCTATGCACATATTTTTTTAATCTGGAGTTTTATATCCACTAGAATACACTAGGTCTTATGGTGGCATTAAATCTTGATCTTCACATGGATGTTCTTGAAAGCTATTGTTTTGGAGCCCCATATTCAACACTTTTGCTCTGTTCCATTGGTGTGAATAATTGGAAACTACATTGCTATTATCATTATCCCTATTTTATTGGCAAATAGACTAGCAAAATATGAAGCAGAGGATGTGCTCTGGAGGTTTACACAGTGTGTGACAGAGCCAGGTAGTAGAGTGACACCAGTTCTCAATGTTACATAACTATGATCCGTTGCAATTTTTCCTTTCTTCTGGAGTCTAACAATTTTACCCTCATGCCTATAGCAAAATTTTTCCTTTATGATAATAAGGAAGGATAGATAATGCATACATGTCTTATTTAAGGCATACGTTTAAATTTTTTTATGTTTCAATTTAACATTTCATTTTGAAATAATTTCAGGCTTAACAAAAATGTGCAAAAACAGTACAAAGAGCTCCCATGTATTTTCACCCAACTTCTCCATACTGTCTTACAGAGTCACAATACAATTATCAAACCCAAGATATTCTCATCAATATGGTACTGTTAGTTGATCTACACAATTTATTTAAGTTCCAACAACTGTCTCACTGATGCCTTCAGACTGGACCATACTTAGCTGTCATGTTTTCTTAGTCTTCTTCCATCTGGGACAGTTCCTCAGTGTATTTTTCATGACCTTCACAATTTTAAGAGGACCCCCCCAGTTCCTTATAGCATGTTCCTCCATTTGATTTGTCTGATATTTACTCATGATTAAATTTATGGTATATATTTTTAACAAGAATATGACAGAATTACTTTTTCATGCCTTTCTCAGTGGGCATGAGAGGTATATTGTGCAGATATGATTCACCACTGGTGTTGTCAATTTTGGTCATGTGTTATTAGGTCTGCTAGGCTTCCCTCTATAAAGTTACTACTTGTCCTTTCATACAAATAAAGAAGATATATTTTACCTCCACGTAAATATATTTATCATATTTTCACCCATCAATTTGGATTACACTTGATGAACCTGCCTGAAAAACTTTTCAGTGTGGTGTTTACCAATGGCTCGTCTCTCGTTCCATCATTCCATTCCTCCCATTTGCTATTTGGTATTCTATTGTTTAAAAGAAATTATCTTCTCCCCACTTACATACTCCATAATTTTATACCATCCTGGCCTACATTAGGTATAATCTGTTACCAGTATTATGTTCTTGCTCAAAAGTCCCAGAGTTGTTCATTTAGAGCCACTTCAGGCTGGTTTCTGTGTTCTCTCAATAGGTCTCCAATCTTTTTCAGTTCTTATGGAACCACAAGATATTCCTTCCTCATGCTCAGCCTGTACTCCTGTAGTTTAATGCTAGAATCATTCATTTCTACAAGATTCCATGGTTTCTCTTAGAGGAGAGTGGTACTCAAATTAAAAAATACACAAACCCACCCCTACTGGGTGCAGCTGCCTCTAGATCCTCTCAGCAGATAATCTAGGAATATATAAATGGACCCAAGTATAGTCATATTTATTTATTGGTATCTCTGTGACATAATAGTTTATTGGCACCTCAGTTTACAATCCAGTACTAAAAAAAAATGGCTGTCATTACGCACAATCCCAGCATACATCTGGAGCACTTTCAGAAATGTTAACTCTTGCTGCTGTGTAAAACAGAATTGTTGACCCATATTTTGTGAACAAGTATTCTAATTAGAGTAGAACAGTTCCTTTTGTTAGTTAGTTTTGTTTTCTATGTTAGACTAAAAAGTCCAAACACCATTTGGCAATGTTACTTTATTTCTTTTTCTTCACCTCTTTCTTTTGTGATTCCTATAAATAATACGGTTATGTTACTTACTATTTTTTGAGTTTCATGTGGGGCTCTGTGAGCACTCTGGTTCATTGTAGTTAACTGTTTTTCAATTGTGTGAAGCATAAACACAGTTCTAGAAAGCAGAACTATGTAAAAAACTTAAAAAGCACAGTCAGATAAATATCACTCCCTGTCACCTTTGCCACCCTATTCTCATTCTCTCCTTCCTCATTCCTGGGGCTGAACTTGTGTAAGCAACAAACTCCATAAGTGTCCGGCTTATCCTTCCTATTTTTGTCCTAACAGGAGTGTGCATATTTTCTCTTTTTTTATTCTAGATAATTTTCTTTTTCTTTTTTTTTCACTTAGTGATATAGCTTAGCAATCTCCAGACCTGCTCATTCTTTTTCTGACTGTGTGGACTCCACTGTGTAGAGATATCATGGTGTGTCTTCAGCTACACTTCTATATTCGAACACTGAAGGAGTTTTCAATATTTTACATTTTAAACAATGCCAAAATAAATAACCTGGAACATACAATTTTCATATTGTTGAAAGTGTCTTCAGGATGAAATCCTACAAGTAGCATTGTTGTGTCAGAAAGTTGAGTGGCTATACAGAGTTGTTAGATAGCTCTAACTCTTCCCCAACAGGCTGCACAGTTTGCATACCCGTCGCAGTGTATGAGAATAAAGCTGTGTTTTTAAGTCTCCACCAGTTCATTTTAGGAGAGAATCTGAGGAGCCTGAGTGGCTACTTCATCTTTATTTCCTCTCACTGTCTCTAGATATTGTCTAACCATCATGATAACAGGAAAGGAAAAGGAACAGAAAGAACTGGAGTTGGGAAAATCACTGTTAGAGAAGAACAGTAGGCTCCGCTTACAACAGCTCTGGATGAAAATACACAGCTTAGTATCCTTTCTTTTCAATTTAACAAATGAAGAAGATTTTACAGGATCCTTTCCCATGGCTGTCTCCTCTGTGTTCCAAGACCCTTAACCATAGGACAAGTGGCGTGTATGACTTGAGTTACCTGCTTCAATGTCTGCTTGCATTAGACTTTTTCATTTTGCAATGGAGACCATTTATTAACCAACATAGTTATGTCAGCTCCTAAAACAATGCTCAACACAGACCTTTCCCTGATAAGATTTTGTTAATAGCTTTTTAAAATGAAAGCTAACATTTTCTGACCCATGCACGTATTTACTGTTATACCCTTGTGACTGTGGTTTACATACAAACATCCTATTAAAAGGGTGTTTAAGTGACTGAAATGTGATTTTCCTTTCTGACAGCAAAGGAAAACTAAAGAGATGTTCTTTGCCCTCCCATTCTAATCTGTGTTTGGAAGTCAAGCCTGCGGTCCTCAGGACTCTATCACCAGCTTGTTACATTTCCATAAATCTGTCTAAGAGTGTAACACTGTTCGCCCAAAAATGTAATATCAACTGTAAAACACATGCACAAGCTACTTGATCCAATTTGTACTCGTTTTGTATATAAGAGAAAATAAAGCGCTGCTTTAACTCTTAAAAATGACAATATCACATTATTTAGATAAGTGCCACAAAATCATTATTGAAATTCTGATAGCATTTGCCTTACTGGTAAAAGAAAATTACCTGTAATGCATAGTTTAAATAATTACTTTTAAACAAAAGCTTCTTTTCTGCATTGCTTATTTATCTTTTGAGACCAACTCAGCAGGGTTATGTATTTTATTAAAATTGCCTTCAGACTGCTAATGGCAGGGTGTCTGTTAGCACAGGAAAAGTAATGGCAGTGTGACTTTTACCCTAACATTGGGAGTTAGTCCAGACACTTAAAAGCCAGAACTCTGCTGTGCATTTGACTATGTTATCAACACTTTACTTGCTAATGATACTGGTGACAGCATTTCAATATGATGGGTCAGACTTCAGTAGGAAAGCTTATAATTGTGCTTACAGAACCAAAGAAATCCCTCCTCTCACCTCCCCAAAAATCCCCTGTTATCAACATATCGGTTGGTGTTAAGCTTCACGACTGGGAATTATTTGGTAAGCTCCGACTCAATATTGTTTTCCTTCTCCACCTTGCACCTTGAATGGGAGCCTCTGTGAGCACCTGATATCTACCCGTTCAGCAAATGACAAGTGAAAAGATTTCCTGTGGTGCAACTGTGTGCCAACTACCCAGCAGAAGGTCACGTTGATGACTTCCCTGTGGCTTTTATTTTCCCCTGGGAAATCCACAGGCAAGGTTGACTGCTTGCCAGATCTGCTGAGTGCCACAAACCAGAAGCGCTAAGAACCCCCCCCCATCCTTCTTGATGGGAAGCAGTGAGCAACTGTGCCGAACACCTGTGTCAGCCCCTGTTCCTGGGAACCCCTCAGGCAAGCTCTCCTGCAGCATCCAGGGATAGGGCTACCCCCTTCTAACTTGTACTTCTGTCCAAAAACTTCTCATAGAAATATGACAGTAGTTACTTTTGGCAGATTGCTAGAACCTCAGTGTGTTTAACTACTGTTAGAGAGGATGATTTAAATCACTCGTGAGCTAAATATTTTCCTATAAGCATCTTAAAGGAAACCAGGGTAGTGAGTCTCCGTTTATGGCAAGAGAAAAGGCAACACCTCCATCACTACCATGTACAGCCACTCTAACTAATGTGAGGGAGGGGGAGCTTTGTGTGAGATGTGGAATGACTTTATTCCAGAGACGGACAAGAGTCTGCAGCAGTCTTTTCCCAATAACTAGCTGAGAATACAGGCCACACTGAATCAATGAAATAACTGGTCAAGAAATGAGATGGAGGAAAAGTCAGACAAAATAATAGAGTGACTTAGGTTAGTACTCAGTAATATATATGAATGAATAAATTGAGTGAGTGAATATGCAAATGATTTTCCATACTGCCAAAAAATTGTATAACCTCAAAATGAACGTATATTCTGGTGATTCAATAAATCCTGCGCTTATTTAGTGCTTATTTTATGCAGGCCACTCAGGAAGACCCTGTGCAGAAATCAATAACGAAGAAATGACTAGTGCAGAGCCTATCGTGGAATCATACGTTTAGTACAACAGCAGAACTACAATTCACAAAACCCATTTCATCTTCAGAATTCCACATGGGGTTTAGAGACCTGCTCTTTTCTAGTACTCTCTTAGCCTTGGCCACTCTTCCCCCACTATGGAGGTAACTTTCACTACGGAGCTTAAATTCACATAGCTTCATCTTCAATACCTGTGCTGGATTCCAGGAAATATTTCATCCACATATTGATATTGGTATCTCAAACATAAAGACTTTCAGAATAATTCATCCTTCCCCCCCAAAAAAATGAACAAATCAATTTAACAAAACCCAACTACTTCTTCTGACTTCCTTAACTATGAATTATGTGGTCTTTATTTAATTACTCAGGTTGAAAACTTTCCCTTATCACTCTTCCAAGTCACCAAGCCCTATTGAGTCCACCTTCAAAATGTCTACTGGAACCTCTCCCTAGGTGTTTTCACCATAGTCCTGACTTCTTTGCCTTCTTGCTTGATGAATGCAGGAGTCTCCCATCTTACTTCTCAATCAACCTTAGATGAACATTATATCTTAATTAATCCAAGACACAGCCCTAAACACCACCCTAGTTTTCCAAAACAAATATTACCAATGACTTCCCAAGTCTTACAGAATGAAGGCTAACTAACTGTTTTGCACAAAGATTCAAAGTTCTTGATGACCTGAGCCCAACTTGCCTCCACATTGTCCTTTTGTGTACCTCGAGCTGCAGTCAAACTTGCCTGCACCCAAAAAGCCACTTCAATGCCAGATCCTTAAACACAGAAGTGGAAATCTTCCTAGGATCCAACGTCTCTGTTGAGCAAACCCATGCATCCTTTAAGTTCCAGCCCCTTATTTATAAAACTTCTCTCTTTTCTAAGGACCCTCAAAGAATGAGTGGCAGCTTGCAGCTCTTTTGGAGCCCTTATTGCTTGGTATCTTACATGGGGATCATTTGGTTACAACTCTTCAAACCAAATGTATTCAAGCCCATGCCATGAGCAAAAGCAATTTGAGAAGTTTGTTGGGAAGTCAAATTCATTCTCCTTGAGAATGAAAGAAAAGAGACTTTCAAAATGAAATATGGTGGAGTGGGGAGTTATTCATGCATTTGAATGAAACTTGGAACCAAACAAAATAATGACTAAAAAAATACCTTTTAGATTTAGTGTGATAAGATTACTGATAACCTTGGTAAGACCAGGCATGATAGAGGTGGACAATGACTGAGGAGTGATAGGGAGAAAAAAGAATGAGAGTAAGTTAAGACTTCCCAGAAATTGTTTAAAGGGAGCCAGAGCTGGAGGAAGAACAAGAATTACATGTAAGTGGATTATTTAAAGCAGGGAACTTAGGCATATTTCAACATCAGTGCTCCAAGGGGAGAAGGTGAACACACTAAACAGGAAAGTCAACATTTCCACAGTGTCCAGAGATAGTGGGGATTAAGCACAGGTGGAAGGGGACTGGTCCTCAAAGAAGACACCATCCTCCACTGTCTGCCCAGAGAGGGACTCCAACCACTCTAGACTCAAGCCCAACTTCTGGGCTTGAGGTCAGCATGCTCTCTCCAAAGAGCAATGTCAAAGAATAACTTATTTATTCTTAGTCTAATCATTAAAAGGGGTTTTATTCCTGTAGAATAAACATGAATAAATAAGAATTTTGAGGAAAATGATACTGAACATTCACAAACATAGAGGTGTATAGAAACTTTTTTCTTGCATAGTAAAATAATAGAAACACAGAGTTTTATATAACCTAGCTCTAATTTTGTAATAGTTTCTAATATATTGATTTTTCAAATGTGGAAAGTTTTTTGATAAATTTATTTGACAGCTGAAAACTATTGCTATAAGACAGCTGGGAGGAAGCAATTCCCATCTCCCCAGTTCCTTTTCTACCAGTCACTTTTATTCATCACGTGACTAGAATGATAACAGTAGAAATTTCCCTTCCTTCTAAGTATCAGCAACAACCTAAAGCCATACCACCCTAACTATGCCTGGTCTTCTCTAAGTATCAATGTTTTCTCTAACCTAATGATTTTTCTGAAAATAAACATTGACATTTTCCAGTTAAAACTGGAAAACTCTTAAAACTCTTATTTTTCTCATCTGTATAACAAACTATAGATGGCTCCTATTTAAGCTATTTCTATTTGTCACTGATGGGCACAATGGCATATCAAATGCAAAGAAACACAGAGATAAAAACAACACAGCCCATTTTGTCCAGGTGGTCATTTGAAGGCAAACATAGTTAAGAACCCCTAATCACTCCGCTGTTAAGTTTCAGAGCTACTTCTAACATTTATACACTCTAATTTCCTGTAAATTATTTACTTTATTTAAAAAGGAAAAAAATTACCCTATGTTCCTTCCTCACAAAATAGTCTTACAGATATGTGATAATTACAATAAAATTATAACAATTTTCAAACCTCTTCTATTACAAATAGAAGATAGAATTCAAGACTAATTGATGAATTTACACGAAGCTATATGGTTTTGGTTGGAATTATAAATGGCAAACATATGGAAAATTCAGCTGTGGAAAGCAAGTAACCAGAAGCACACCAATTTTTAAATATTATATATTGTTATCATTAAGGCCTCTATTACGAAATGAGTTATTATACAAAGCCAAGTGGCATGGTTCCAATTCTAAAGAATTCACCAAACTAAGGACATGAGAAAGGAAAAAGATAGCTATACCATGATCATTAACTTCCTGAAGATAACCACCAGCCAATATTCTGACCAGGCAATGTTGCCTTTCTCATTATTTAAGTCTGTTTCTGTTCAGAATTTACATTCTATCAATAAAGAGAGATTTTTTAAATTACGGGCACAACCTATGGGTTAGAATGGTGCTTAAACATGTGTGTGGGTTTTATCATGCCTTGCATGAGTTAAAACCCCTTTAGTTCTGTGAAATCCCATCTCAGTTAGAGTAATAGGCAAGGTCCTACCACTGTCTTACCAGGTTGGCTGTCCCCATTCTCTGACTTGTCAGTGCCTCACTCTCTTTCTGCACTACTGCTCCTGCCATTTCTCCAGCACACCCCTCACCCCTGCTCTTCCCCACATATCCACATGCTTCCCTCTCATGCCATCTGGGTCCCTGCCCCATGCCCTCCCTGTCAGAGAGGCTTTCCCTAGACCTGTGTTTGACATGGTCTCCATTGTTCGTTATTTGCCTTCTGTCTTCCTTCTTAGTACTTAACCAATCAACAAATGTATCAACATCTTCACTTCAGATTTTCTTCCACTACAATTAAATCTCTAGAATGTAAAACTTTCCTTATATGAATGAGTGAGTTAATAAACTAATTAATGGACAATCATTACTTTGGCTGAGAAACTTCTCCAGAGAAACAAAACTAGGAAAAGAACTCTTGATTTCTAGAAAAAAATTCTTGATTTTCTCAAATATCAGTACAACCCAAAGTGAAATATTAATGTCAATTGCATTCCTTATAAAGTTATAAGTGGATAAAAGCACCATATATAATAGGGCTTTCGAGGTTGTGAAATTTTGTATACAGAATGCCTTCTATAAGGAGAATAATGTCATTGGCTTGGATTATACCAAGACACAGAGATGTAGCTCTGTTACTAGTGCCTCATGCAATCTGGAATGACATTTTGGTTTGTGAGGTAAGTGGGTGGGACTGACGCTCTTTGTTCCTCTGAAGATCATGGTGATCTAGAAGGTTATTTGTCTCTTCTTCTTGTTTCTTTTTCCAAACATAAAAGTCGCAAACCCTTGCATTTAATGTAAGGTCACTATTTCTACAGCAGTGGATTTCCAAGAATGCTTACCACTTTTATCTTCAATTTGTTTGGCTTTAGTATTTTATTCAGTAGCATTTGTCAAATGAACATTAAGAAATGTTTGATCATCAGAAAACTTCTTATGAATGAGGTTTCCAACTCTTCAAGAATCAGTGCAAACTTACAAACCCAGTACGGAAAATGTCCTATTAGATTAAACAATCTTCCTACTTTCAGAAGTTTCTTTAAACTACTTTTCATCATCAAACCTTACAAAGAGGATACCAAGCACTGGGCTTCTGATATTCCAGTGTTGGTCATGGTTTTCAAAGTTGAGAGTGTACCGAGAAAGCACATACAAGACTTGATCACTGGCACAAGACTTGAGAACCACAGAACTCATGGGAAAGTAAAACTCTGCAAATAAGAGTCCAAATGTCCTGACCTGGTCCGTCTCCCCGTCTGCTCTCTCCTGCTCCAGGTATCCTTGATATGATCAACTTCTTGCTATGCTAAAAAAGAAAAGTATCAAGTGAGAAATCGAAATAATTCTAGAATACTCCAGAGGGAAAACTAAGCATCACAAAGAAAGTCAAGTGAGACTCACCCAAAGCTTTTGTAAGAATCATTAGGCAACTTTACTGTATTTTTCTCTAGGCCAGACTCATGTCAGAATCATAGAACTGTGAAACTTAATGCTAATGAGTAATCAACGAACAATTAAAACACAAACTTTTATTTAAGACATCTCAAGATATAGAGACAGTTGAACTGGGAAGTGGGAAGCAGGTATTTTGGAGTCATATCAATAAATCACTTGAAAATCTTTATTAATGGAGTCACGTCTATATGTAGCTGTGCACTCACACCTGTGTCACCTATGTGTACATAGCTGACAGTGACCCTGGTTTCGTTTTACTGAGACAGACAATTATAACCATATTAAAGGTCATGATAATTAACTTAAAATATACTTATAATGCAATATTACCATTGCTATGGTATTTTAGGGGAGAATATTGTAATGAGCCTTAAAATTTATTAAATACACACTGACTAGCACTTAGCAGAGCACGTGTTGTTCTAGGATATGAAGTGTAAGGATGAACAGCTCAAACTCACTGGATAACGTCTAGGTTGAAAAACAATAAAAAAGAACAAAATAAAAGCGCAAACACCTTATTTACACTCAAGCATTTTATTAGAGCCAGATTCTAATGTCTCAGAGATAGAATTTAATCATTGATCCCATGAAAATAAAGCTATGTCTTTGGAAGTTTAAGTTCCTGAAGGTTTAGTTTTTCCACTGTGTATAAGAGTTTTCTAAGTCTATCATGAATCCAAACATCCAAAATATTTTTAATATGTATAAATTTTATCATGATTTTATCATTTATTTCTGAATATGTAATTATTACAAGGGGAAGTTCATCAGTTATTCTCTACTTTTCTAGCTTGTGTCCCCAAATTACTAAATTCTATGAGTTCAAGATGTTAAGCATTTGCTAATGTTTGGAACCATGCAACACACTTGCTAAAACTGAACAGATGAAAATTATAGACATTGTTCCTGAAAATGACCCTATGTTATCAACCAGATTACATATTGAATATTTTAAAAAATAATATTTCAAAATGATACCTTAGGTTAATAGAATACCACTTTTAATATACTGGTGTCACATAACAGAGTCAGAGTTTGAGGTTATCTAGGGCAAGGTCACTTGTATGACTGTTGATTATTAATTTTATATGTCTTTATATTTCAAAGAGTCCCAGCAATTTTAAGTGATTTCTGGAGTTCCTAAATTCTTTTAAAGGACATAAATTCATAAAGAGTATTATAGATTATAACTAAATGGGATTTAGGCCAAGGATGCAAAGTTGGCTTAATGTCTGGACATCAAATAATGTAACACCACTTTCATAAGAAAACAGATTTCAAGAAGCCTTGGGCAAATCCCAACACTTCCTTCCTTCCTTCCTTCTTTCCTTCCTTCCTCCCTCCCTCCCTCCCTTCTTTCTTTCTTTCTTTCCCCTTTCTTTCTACAGTACTGGGATTTGAACTCAGGCCTTTGCACTTACTAAGCAAGTACTTTGCCATTTAAGACATGTTTCCAATCCCAACACCCATTCTTGACAAAAATACTCAACAGTCACCAGAGAAGGGAACATCTGTGAAAAATCCAACTGCAGTGTTTAATGGTGGAAGACCAAATACTTCTCCCCCAAGATTGGAAACAAGGCAAAATACCTGCTCATACCACCTTATTTTCAACACTGTACTAGAGGTTGTAGTCATGCAACCTCTTGAAAAGAACTGGGCACCAGTGGCTCAGGCCTGTAATCCTAGATACTTGGGAGGCTATGATCAGGAGGACTGCAATTTGAGGCCAGCCTGGGCAAATAGTTTTCAAGACCCCATCCCCAAAATAACCAGAGAAAAATGGACTGAAGGTGTGGTTCAAGCAGTAGAGCCCTGAGTTCAAACCCCAGTCCCCATCTACACACACACACAGAAAATACCAAAAACAATTTCATCTTTATCCTTGGTGTCTGACAGAAAATTTTAAAATCTTTTAATATTCCCTGAGCAATGGGAGGATCTTATGCTGGGGTGACTCAGGGCAGAGCCCCTAGAGAACTTCAGCCAAAGGGACAATAACTAACTATCAGATTCCAGGTCTGGAACTTTCAACCTAAAAGTGTTAGGATTCAGCTAATAAAATAATTATCAAATGAAAGAAAAAAGACAACCAATAATCTCAGTTTGTTCCCAAGGAATTCTGAGGCATGCAAGTAAAGCTTTACCCTTACGAAAATGATTTTTAATTGTCGGTATTGTTTCTTAAGATAGTGAATAATAATGCTCAAGAAAGAAAAAGACATCTAGGGAGAAGAGAAACAATCTCTGTTTGTAGATGACATGATTTTTATTAGAAATTTTGAAGAACTAGTGATCAAGTTCTGTAAGGTTGAGGATGCTTCATCAATATACAACTAATCATATTCCTAAATACTAGCAATGAATATTAAGAAAATAAAATCAAGAAAACAATCCCATCCATAATAGCATGGAAAAGAACACAATATTAGGCATAAATTTAGTAATTAAAAAAAAAAACCTTGTACATAGTTCACGAGACCCAGTTTCAAAAAAGGGCTGGTGGAGTAGTTTAAGGTGTTGGTCCTGAGTTAACCCCAGTACTACCAAAAAATAAAAACAAACTTGTACATTACATACAACAAAACAGTCTTTAAAAAATTAAAGAATGTCTTAAAAGATAAAAAAGACATTCCATTTTCACCTATCAGGAAAAGGTAATATCTTTAAAGTGAAAATTCCCTCAATTTATCTGCCACTTCAACTCAATCCTTTATCAAAATCCCAGGTGACATTTTCACAGAAACTAACAAACTAATTCTAAACTTTTCATGGAAATGAAAGGGATCCAAGAACAGCTAAAATCATCCTGAAAGAGAAGACAAAGGTTGAGGAATTCGCCTTTCTCAACTTCTCAATTTACAACAAAGCTATAGTAATGGAATCAGTGTGGCTCTAGCTTAAGGATCTACATATAGATCTAATGGCACAGAATGGAGAGCATATAAATTGACCTACCATTATGGACACCTGACATTTGATAAGACCACCAGGACAAATCAGTGGAGAACAAAGTACTCACAGTATGATTTTTAAAAATGAAAACAACTGGACACCAGTGGCTCAGGCCTGTAATCCTAGATACTTGGGAGGTTGAGATCAGGAGGACTGCAGTTTGAGGCCAGCCCGGGCAAATAGTTCTTAAGACCCTTTCTCCAAAATAACCAGAGAAAATGGACTGGAGGTATGGTTCAAGCAGTAGAACCCTGAGTTCAAACCCCAGTCCCACCAAAAAAAAAAAAAAAAATACCAAAAACAATTTCATCTTTATGCTTGGTTTCTGACAGAAAATTTTAAAATCTTTTAATATTCCCTGAATAATGGGAGGACCTTGTGCTGAGGTGGCTCAGGGTAGAGCTCCTAGAGAGCTCAGCCAAAGGGACAATAACTAACCATCGGATTCCAGGTCTGGAACTTTCAACCTAAAAGCATTAGGATTCAGCTAATAAAATAATTATCAACTGAAAAAGAAAAAAGACGACCAATAATCTCACTTTGTTCCCAAGGAATTCTGAAGCGTGCAAGTAAAGCTTTACCGTTACAGAAAACATTTTTAATTCTCGGTATTATTCCTTAAGATAGTGAATAATAATGCTATATTTCCTCTATCTAGAATTTGTTAACTCTAGGTATTCCAGCTTCTGCATTGATGTGTGACTGCATAAATGGAAAGAGAACTGAAAAGTTACTTCATGTTTTTGTTTCTCTTCTTCCTCATCTGTTAAATGGGGATAATTCTTGCCTTATAGGATCCTTAACAGAACTACATTTTCTAAGCAGCTGCAGTGCCTACTCTTAAGTGTGCAACTGATAAGAGATCCTCTTACTGCCCTGATTATAATTTTTAACACTAAAGTAAGAACACATAGAGATATTTTAATTAAAGTTTAATTACCATTTGAGGGGGAAGGTGAGATGTCATAAAGTGAAGACATTTTCACATGTGTATTGGAGAGTGCAGGGGCTCTTCCTTTTTTTCCTCACTAAGTGGCCAGCAGAATGAGGCTTCTGATTGGTCAGGACTTTATCAGGTGCTTTGGGGGTGGGTGGAGAATGAAAAAGCAGTTCTCCCAAATGAAAAGTAGTATGTAGGGGGGGCGCAGAGTATAGCATTTTCAGGAAGAGTGGAAGGAATGCTAACAGATAAAGCCACAGTTGACTCCTTAAACATACTGTGAGACAGCACTAACTTGCTGTCATTTAGGTTTTCGAGTTTCACTGAACTCAGAAGATGTTAAATGAAAGGTGATTTATATAAATGTATAACTTCAATTAAAAGTCCTCAGGCTAAGGCTGGAGGGAGGGAAAGTCTCTAATTGGCCATAGAATCATGTCTAATCCTATCTTTTGACTATTTTCAAAGTCTTTTCCCTCCTCTCCACTTCCATAGCCCTTGCTCTGCACAGTGCTACATGTTTCTCCAATAAATTACATTACTTTCATAATAATAAAAGGCTAGTCAATAAAATAGCAAAACTTCCATGCAAAATTGTCACTTATTTAAGTGGAACAACAAAATAAATCTTTTTTGCAAAGTTTCTGAGTTGATACTCATCTACTTGTGATAGCCCAGTCTTCTGCCATGTCCCTCAGACCCGCACTGGGTACTCCATCCATCTCCACATCTTGTGTAGTGGCTAAAGTCTTCAAAACCTAATTCATTGGCTTATTATGTGTTGAACAATTTCTCTACACTTGGATTTTACTTTTCACAACCACTTTGTGAAGCATGCATTGTTACCAACACTTAGCAACTGAGGACACTGCAATAAATGTAGGTATCCAGTTATCAGGTGGTAGAGATGGGGTACTGGACCTCAGTACCCATTTTCTTTCCAATGGAAGCCATATATCTCAAAATGGGGAACCTATCATTCCCCCATTCTGCTTCTAGGGTTTGATAATGTATTAAAACGATTGCTACTAATATGAAAATGAGCTGATCAGGTTATGGTAGAAAAAAGACAAAACCAGAGGTCTTCCTTATCCTACCTAACGTTGCCTGTCCCTCCTTTCGTTCATTTCCCGCACTGCACTTATCACCTCTAACAATAGTTTACAAGTCTGCTTACTTCATCTATTGCATTGCCTACCGCACCTTAAAGAAAACCTGGTTTAAAAAAGGGTTTAACAAACACACAGTGGGTGAATGAATAAATGCATTTGTGAGAACATAGGAAAATTCTCCTCTTTACTGGTGTGAGTCTGTTAACAAACCTACTAGCTTCTCAGCTTTAATCTCAATTTCTTTAATGTAATACTAGCCAAAGTGGTTGTAAACTTACAGGCATTCATTCAAAACTCACTTGGGCATTAATAGGTTCACTATTTGTCAGTGGGACTGTTATGGCATTTGGGGTTGGTAACTCCCTTCTGTCCCAACCTTCAAGCAGGTCATTTAGTGTCTCCAATCTGAACCCACCATATTCCAGTGGAAATCACCAGGTCTTCTGACAACTAAAAATGCCTCCACTTATTTACAGAGCTACTTTAAGAATAGAATTAAGGTAGGTCAAGATAAAGTCTATGATTAGTCCAGGCAATCATTTATGTTATCTTGAGTCAGAGTAGCAATGATAAATTTCGAGTATGCTTTTTGTGGATAGGATTTGCCAGTGGGTTGGGTAAGGAGGAGGGAGGTGAAAGACCTAGCACATGACTCCTGGGTGTTTAGAATGAGCAAAGGCCAGAGCTGCTATTCACTGAAACTGTGAAGACAAATGTAGGTGGAGCAGATCTAATGAAGAAAGCTGGTATTGAGCAAGATGTACTAAAAAGTACTACATCAAACACATATCTTTATTTTATTCAAGAAGCTTGTAAAGTGTGGTAAAGGATACTAGTTCTGGGAGAGTTTTGACAGAGAGGGGATAGTGTTAACTAAAACCAACAAGTTTCAAATAAGTGAATAAAAGATTATAGATAAGTAATCCTAACCTATTACCCCTTCTCAGTAAGTAGATTAAGAAAACTGTTTGGTTTTTTTTCTTTAAATATAACCCAAAGGAATGAATCTGTGGAATTTCAAACAACAAATGGTGTGGAGTAGGCAGGCTTTCAACACTGCTAAAGTCACACCGTGTTCATATGGCTTGGAGTGGACATCCCACAGGGAGACCAGGCTTGGCCCTGGGAAAGCAGTGGGTGATATCCCAGGCTGTACCTCATACCCACAAAGCATTGCCACTTTCAACACTGTGGAGTCAACCCGTCAATACACGCAACATTTCTATATCCACGGGTAATGTAAGGATTTGGAGGAAAAGCCACTTCCAGGTATTATCGAGACGCCCTTCACACTCTTTTCTGGACTGAAGAAATTATTTGAATTCAACACAGTAAACTGATTGATAGAAACATGCAACTTAGATTTGCAAGGAGGACACCCAGTTGTGTCCTTGGTAGAGCTTTCCCCCAATGTTCTAATCTTCTGAACAGAACAGCAATATTTTGAACAGCATTGCTCAAATAACATGAAATTTCCT
Organism: Castor canadensis; assembly: GCF_047511655.1. Classification (NCBI taxonomy): domain Eukaryota; kingdom Metazoa; phylum Chordata; class Mammalia; order Rodentia; family Castoridae; genus Castor; species Castor canadensis. Next base: position 20,113,309 of record NC_133391.1, on the reverse strand, counting down.
CCAAAATGTATTGAATCAGCAAACTCAGAGAGCTAGAAAACCTTTAGAAAATCTTCAGTGTCTTTGGATTTAGATCACATTAGTGAACATTTTATCTTAAAAATTTCCTGTGAATTTTCCCCTATGAGTAGATACAGGTACCGTAATTTCATTGCAAAAGAAATCCTAATGGATACACACACACACACTTTGCTTTCTACAGAAAATAGCACCATTCTCCTGTCTGACTTGTCCTATGGTCGGACACCCTCTTTGTGTCACATTAGAGGAAAAGAAAGGGATTGTCATTCTTTAGTCCAGTTGCATCTCCAATCATGAGTAAGCTGAAAAACTTAAGTTCAGCAAAGGTGGGCTCTTGAGCTCCAGTGGGAAGAGTGAAATAAAGAACGAGCAGTGGTAGTCGGTGCCCCACTGGATACCCATTGTTGTTGTGCTGGAAGGACATAGTGTGTCATAATGAATTACCATTAATTTGAACCAGCAGTACTGTTAGATTGAGCCTGGCAACCCAGGATGACAAACAGTGCCTGAAAGATCATCTAATGAGAGAACGAGGCTGCCTCAGTCCTGTCGCTTCACTCAATTAGAGGACTGGGCTTTTAATGCAGCTCTGCTCAAGAAGAGCAATTTTGATTACTTAGAGCTAAGTCTCCATTTAGAATGTTTCAGAAGCTCAGGATTTTTTTCTTTTAAAATATAATTTATCGAGAGTATCTGAATGGTAATAAGCTATTTTAAAACCAATCACATTAGTCCTTATTTTTTGCCTAAGTAATATTGAAATATATTTTTTAAAGTTCAAATGATAGAATTTACTCTAGCAAATGAAATGTAAATATGATAGCAAATGATTAAGGATATTCGGAGGGTCTGTGTGTGTGCGCGGTGTGCGTTCATGAGTGTTGCAGGCACTAAGGAAGTCTCTCTGTGCCAGAATTACAGTTGGTGAATTTCATTCCATCAGCCAACATTATCAGGAGGGTTGCATATTTATTCTACATGTCCACATTTTTAAAAAATTCCAGATCTTGCCCGCTTTGGCTGGGAGCACCGATGTTTCTTATCCATTGATAGAAAGCACTGATATTTCCACTTCTTCATCATTATCATCATTATTTATTTTACTGTATTTCTGCATGAGGAAAACTGCTGCTAGTAAAGCTTTAATGTGGTGATCACAGGCTTATCTCATAACCAACACATTACCTGAACATAGACTTTTCTTGCCTAATAAATTCCCTTCATTCCCTTGAGAAAAACACAGTGTACACTGACTATACACAGCATTTCTCATTCTAGCCATCTTCAAGTTTTCTATTTAGTGTGTTGAATTCTCAGACTAGATACCCTGTGTGAAATTCTTTGAAATTTGGCCTATTTAATTAGAAGGTCATTGGATAAAAGGAATTATTCAAGTTTTAGACACACAGTAGGTGTCAGTAAGTTTTGGTGAAATCAAACACAAATTTGGCACAGACAGGGAAGATGAACCTCATAATGACACACGCCTGCCCCTTCTTCCTGTCCTCTCTCAGGATCAAACATTGAGGACACCAATTTACACCCACATCCTATCTCCTCACTGGGATCTGCTTTCCTGCTGGTAATTTTTTAAGGCCATTGCTTAAAGGAGATGCAATACAATCCACTTTTTAGCACTTACCCTCACATCTTTATTTTATATAAACATTATAAGAATCAAACAACCCAAGCCATATACCGGACAAGATGGGAAAAGGCTTTAAATCCTTCTTTAACTAGAAAACTCATTACTTGAATAAATTAACAATTTTTAGAGGGTTTTTTTCTTTCTAAAGTCACATTTCATTTTCTTAAAATAATTTTAATAACTACCACTTTCTTGCCTTCAAACAGGTTAACTCCAAAAGCTTGTTTCACTGTCAGGGAGCTGGGTTACATATTGCTCAACAATGGAACATTGTTACTATAGTTGGTGTAGTAAATAAAAATTAATGGGAAAAACAGTATGGCTCATTAGGAAGTAAGTAACATTTCCTATAATGTGTTATATTTTTAATAATCATAATGACTTAGAAATAGGCAAATAATTTGAACAGATTCTGTATTTCCCTCCCCCAAGAATGTATGGTAAGAAATCATATCACTGACTTAAGATGGCAGAAGTAGAGAGAATGAGTCATGGTTCCGTTAATTCTCCTCTTGTCAAAAGAAGTGGTAAGAGAGAGGGAGAAGAGATTCCTCGTAGTTGTATGAATTGGAGAAATATAAAATTTAAGCATTAAATTTAGTGAGCTATTACCAAAATTTCCATTATTGTCAATAATTCATAGTATCAATCTCTTAAATGCTTCTCCCACTTCACTTTCTTTTGTTCTTTGGTAGAGTATTAGCCTGATTGCCAGGTGCTTTCCATCATGTTACTATCTAACATCACAGATATTGTACCATTTTCTTTGATCAAATTTCACTTTTGAATATATATGTGTGTATATATATAATATTGCATGGTTCAGAAGTCCAAATTGTATATTCAGGTAACTCTAGACTTACTTCCATTCTATCCCTTCTACTTATTCCCATACATGTGAGACATAATTAATTTCATTCATTCTGACTTATCCTTCCTATATTTGCTTTGTAAAAATAATCAAAAATGTATTTATTTTTATTTGACTTTCTTTCTTATGCAAAAGATAGCATTCTGTATCCACCCTTTGAAGTTTCTTTTTTTCAAATTTTCACCTAACAATGTATCTTGGAAATGTCTCCATGTACTACACAGATATCGTTATCATTATTTTTATAAGTACATGATACTTCGTTATATGGACATGCTTTATTCAACAGGCTTTCTGTAAATGAGGATTAAGGTTCATTCCAGTATTTTGTAACTGCAAATACTGTGACAGCATTTCCTTCCTTCCTTCCTTCTCTCCTTCCCTCCTTTCTTCTTTCCTTCCTTCCTTCTCTCCTCCTTTCATCCTTTCTTCCTTCCCTCCTTCCTTCCTCCCTCCCTCCTTTCCTCTCTTCCTCCCTCCCTCTCTCCCTCCCTCCTCCCTTCCTTCTTTCTTTCTTTCCTTTCATGTGTGTTTGTATGTGTGCAGAGGATCAAACCAAGGGCCTCATGCATGCTAGACAAGCACCTCTAAGCTACATCCTCAGTCCAGCATGGGTATTTCTGATGCTCCTCATATAGTGCTTAGAACGTGGCTGGTGGATAAGAGGTTGGGTTGCCTTAGCCTACTTGAGCTCCTATCAGCTGACTCAGCATCTCTGGTACAGGAAAAGAATAGGATTGGGAAACCTGAGTTCCTTTTGATGTTATCACTAGAATTCACATTTATTCCTATCTCAAAGACAGATCTATGTGTGGACATGATAGTAAGGAAGAGAAATATATTTTAGGACCTTTCTAGATTTTTGTTCATTTCACAAGACACTTTTGAAATGCCAAATTAACCTAAACCCACTGGAAGTTCTGGAAACACAGTAGGCCTTCAGAAAAATATTCTGCTATGTACAAATATCTTTGGAGCAAGGAACAACCTTTAAGCTTCCTCAGACTTAGAACTCAATATGGACCCAAAAATGGTGATTGAGACACTGAATCTACTGGATCCAACAAAAATAAGGTACAAAGTCTTGGGGAAAGTTTCCAATCAATAGAGGCCTGAGTTAGAGTTCTAAAGGCAGGCAGGTGTGTTTAGTGAAATATTCCGTCTCTTCTGAAAATGAGGCAGCCAGCGGGTAGTGACAAGACCATCTTCCCATCATTCCTATGCAATGGATAGCCAGGAATCCTGGTTTGGGACTTGAGGTCACTGTGCACAGATACACATTCCCTTTGCAATAACCTGCTCATAAACAGAAAAGTGGTTGTTTTGGCTCACACTTTGGGAGATTTTGGCCAAGAATGGTTGGCCCCATTGCTTTTGAGCCTGGGGTGAGGAAGCACCTCATGCCGGCATCATGTAATAAGTGAAGGAAGAAAAGCAAGAGACCAGGGTCCCACAGTCCTCTTTGAGGACATGGCCTCAAATACCTCAAACCTGCCACCAGGTCCTACCTCTTAAAATTTCCACCACCTCCTGATAGCAATATACCGGGGACCAAGCCTTTTACACATTGGCCTTTGGAGGGCTTTGTAGGTCCACACTAGAGAATAACCCTCACAGGAATGATGACTAACACCTTAGAGGAGAAAGTGGGGGTAGACAGCAAGTCCTCAAAACACTGGCTACCTCAGCCAGTGCCCATGAGACAGAACCCACCCACTGCACAGTCCATAGCTTCCTCAGGCAAAGAAGGGATGAGGAGAGAATACAGGATGCTGTACTATTGTTTGCCACTAAATAAATCTCAGAATTCTCTGAGGGACCCCACAAGGCAGGAGAAACTGACCTTTTCTTAGACTATTGCTGATTTCCCTTTACCTTTGGAGTGGAGTAAACTGAAATAGAGGGAATGCTCAGAGGAAAGTTAGGATATTCTAAGAATGAGAAATAGGTCCACATAACACTCTTGTACCAGGATTTGACTGGTTTTTATAGGTTTTTTTGTTGGGGGGGATGGCAATATTGATGTTTGAACTCAGTATGCTAGGTGGGCACTCTACCACTTAAGATATGCCCTCAGCCCTTTTGCTTTTTGTTATTTTTCAGTTATGCTCTTGAGTTTCTTGTGCCCATGACTGTCTTCCCAATACAGTCTTCCTACATAGGCCTCCTGCATAGCCGGGATGACACGTGTGCACCACCTGCACAGATGATTGGTTGAGATGGGGATCTCACTAACTTTTTGACCAGGCTGGCCTCAAACTGCAATCTTCCTGATCTCTACCTCCAGAGTTGCTGGGATTATAACTACAGGTATGAGCCACAGTACCCAGTAACTGTACCATTTCTAATATAAATACCTGATTCTCCTATACTCCTTTGGTAGGAAGAAAATATTAGCACTTTTTGTACCATAATCCAATTACAACACACAGAGCATCAATGGAAGCACCTCACAGAAAGTGGGAAGGAGATTTGCAAAGGGCAGATGGCTCAGCACCAAGTCTTTCGGTGAGTCCTGTCACCTCAAATCTTTTTAAGATGTGGGTACAATGTAACTGATTACTAAAATGCAAGCTGTACTACATTTACTCATTAGCAAGTCACATGTTCCATTTTTAAAAGTTTCTATAGCCACCATCACCAATTTCCCCCCAACACTGCCCTGTCACACAATAGCATGCATACATACAAAACACATCTCATGTTGTGAAGGCTTCCCAGAGAGATGAGATGTGCCTGGTGTGAAGGGTGGATGTGGAGACCAAGTGGTTCAGATGCCACCACCGACAACAGGAGTGGCATATGGCTCCCTTCATCCCTCTTGTGCCCAGGGCTCTCTCAGAGAGAGCTCTAGATTTCCCTTATGATAACTTCTGCTTGCGAGCTTCCCCAGGAAGAAATTTTGTGTGCCATGGAAAACCAAGAATGTTTGCATTGCCACCAACCCAAGGAGAAGGCATTTTCCTGATGCAGACACAAAACAGACAGTGTATGAATGTTTCACGGAGGCTAAAACTGGGAGAGGAAGAGAAAACAAGAACAGAGCAGGTTAAAAAAATATCTGCTTTCCCTCTATCAAAATACTAATTAAAATTCATGCTCATAGAGATGATGATACATATGGTTTTGAACTAAAAGTCTAACCTGGCACTATTTTTTGGCCTTATTTTTGTGACAACATTTTTGTCCATATGGCACGAAGTAAATCATTTTACATCTTTTTTTAAGCTCTCTGTGTTTCTCTTGTTGCCTACTCCCTCTTTTCCCACCACACACACACTGGCAGCCGCTACCATGTTACCAAATGCCAACTCAACCCTGCAAGCTGGCTGCGTGCAGCTAAATAGTACTGGCATTTTCCTTTCTTTGCAGAAATACTCTGTGTGCGTCTCTCTGTCTCTGTCTGTCTGTCTCTCTCTCTTGCACACACACACACACCCCCACACTGAAACACACTGAATATTTCTCCTCCCTCTCCATAGATGATTTCCATCCTCAGTCTCTTGCCTAGCTTTGGTCTGTGGCATCTCTGGCTCCCGGCCTGCTGCAGAGGACCACACCAGCTTCCTCGATGTCTCCCACGCTGGCCGTCCTTCTCTATGGCACTCTGACAATTACTGGTTCACTAAAGAACTGCTCTAAATTAATGGTTAATCGAGCCCATGTAATTAGTTTAGTCACAGCAAAGTACAAAACCCATGACTGTCCAGCGGTTCTCCCTTTTTGAAATAATCCCTGTTCCTGCTTTTGCAGACAGGAAGATTCTTCTTATCCACAGAGCAGCCACACTGGCCTGACTGGTTGGTTCTTGGCTGGCACACATTTTGCACACGTTTTGTACACGTGCTGCCTCCTCCAGCATCGGGCTCTGCTCAGTGTGTGTGGAAGGGCAGCAACTCCACCTAACAAATGTAACTTTAACAACAGTAAAACAACCTAATAGCTTTGCATGCCAGGGGGCTAATGCGGCAGGCCATTTACTGCTGCACTAAATAGCCCCGGTTTGATTCTCATTGCCAAGTGTCGAACTGAGAATTGCAAGGCAGGAGTAGCTCCTAATTCATTACATAAAGGGGGTCATTGCTCATCGGGCCAGGGAAACTGGAGAAGGATGGGAAATTGGGCAAGAATGCCATCGAAACTTGGGCAACCTGTGTTTTGGGAAGGCATAGTCACGGACACATGAGGGCTCTGTCCTGGCACTCCTGTACCAACTTGTGACTCTGGGTAAGTTTACTTAGTCTGCATTGTCCAGCTGGAGAGTGGCTCAGCGTAGAGAGCAAACCTAATCCCAAGACCTGTTATTTGTAAGTCACTTGGACACCCTTGGAACAAAAGCGACACCACAAGAACTAAGGATGATGTAGCCCTGGCTGTAAAATGAGCCACTCCTGAGATGTCCCTGCTGGCTATTCTGCCTCAGGAGCCCTGAAAAAGTGGCTGTGGACAGTTGTGACCTGGCTAATAGGCTGGGCAGGAAAGAGACGGCTGGCAATCAAAGGGAGGACAAAATTCTTGTTAACATTGCTGCATCTCGTAATACTGCCTTTCTTCTTCCTTTTTATTTCAATCCCTGGCCGTAATAAGCTGCCTAGAATGGTCCGTAGAAGGGTCTAAGAACAAAATCATCCATCTATCTGTATTTTTTAATAGAAAAAAGAAAATAATCAAAATTTTCAAATGAGATCTTTAAAATGGGACATCTTTATTTCCCGAACATTAGCCCTAAAACAACCGATTTCTCTAATTCCTGCCATCACTCAGATTGGCCTTGAATTACCTCCCAATAGGCCTCCCATGTGCTTCTAGATGAGAGTGTGTAATGGGGGATCTGTTAATTAACTAGAAGCAAAGTTGCGCGGTGGGGATCAAACACTGGATACGTCCTAAAACTCCCACAGAGAAGATGAAATGCAGTGCAAACTTTAAAGACTTCCCGTCATTAGCTGAGACCTTACTGCTCCTGGCTCAGACCCCTCCTGTTTCAGAGAACAATGAGGACAGCAATGGCAGAAGTGAAATAGTGCAGCCAGGAACAAAGGAGCCGGTATTTACTACAGAAGAAGAAAGACAGGGGGAGGGGGAGGGAAAGGGAGAACTTTCTTTTTCTGCTGTTCCCGTCTACTTTTAATTAATTTATGACTGCCAGGGTATTGGGGAGTGCATTGTATCCCGAGCACAGATATGAAACGTTCCTGTTTACTCCCAGAAAAGTGTGACCCGCTAGAGAAAGGGACACTGAGGAAGGACAGAAAATGCTATGGAAGGAGTGAGAAAGGACAAATGAGAAGACTGAGCACCAGGGTTCAAGTGGAAGAGGACCTAAACAAAAGGAAACAAAGCCAGCCTGTTCCAAGAATAACACAGCCTCTTAGATCGGTTCTCTGTCCGCATAAAAGACAGGAACCGTGGGTGCTCAGACACAAAGCTCAAACCTTGCCATTACAGAGCTCCCCTGCTCACTTCCACATGAACACAAATAAGTAGAACATCAACAGCAAAAGCACAGAGTCCTGATGTTGACTTGTGGTTCTTATTTCTCGACAAGACGGATGAGGAAAATTCTACAGAAGTTGAGCTGGCTGTTAAAGAACCTCGTTCACACTTTGTACTCTGTTTTTGTGCAGTTCAAATCTGCAGTTTTTCCGTAGATAAAAGGTGCAAAGCCTCAAGGGATAAGGGAGTAAATTAGTGAAGGCGCAGTGGGCACTGGGCAGCTTTGTCTCTGGCGGGGCATGCTGGAGCTTTCACTCTGAGGTGTAGGATCATCCCAGTAGAATGAAGGGAGTCCTGCTTTTAGAGGGGCAGATGGTTTGCTCTTGTTCCTCAAACTTCACCTGAACATGGTCCCACTGGAACTGGTATATTTTATTTTGTTTTTTATTGGAGCATAAAAATTGTACATCTTTGGGGGCTACAATTTGATGTTTTATACACATATGCATTGTGCAATCAGCATTCTTTTATCTTAAACATTTATCGTTTCCTTGTGTGAAGACACTCAACTTCCTCTCTTCCAGCTATTTTGAAATATGCAGTGCGGCTGTCAACTAGAGAGCAAACTCTTTCTTCCTACCTAACTATACTGCACCCCTACCTGCCCCAGCCTCTGGTAGCCATTGAATTGTTTTATTTTTAAGTCTTGGTGACAAGACTCTATTTTCTATTTCAAATCATATGTTTGGAACAATCAGTGGAAACTCTGCAAATGATGAAATAAGCAAATCTCTCAGGTTGATGTTTTGTGACTGTTTTCTTACTTCTCACCATCTAAGATGATTAGTTTAGACTTTAATAAGCTCAACCACAAACTCAACTCTAGGGAAAAAATTCTTAAGCATACAGTTCAACCAGCAGAAAATACTAAAAAATCAAAAGGGAGGGTAGGCAAGACATTTGCCATTAGCAACTTGAACATACTAAACAGTGTTAAAAACAAGCTCTAACACGAACAGAAAGGTAGCTTGTCAATTACTGAGAAGTTTATGTAATGTCTACAAATACTCACAAAGAGTAAGGGATTCCCTGGTATATTTTATGATTGATATGACTATGACATTGGCCAAAGACAATATGGCCAAGTAGCAGAATGGCCTGACAGACCAGGAATGACAGGACCGGAAGTTATACTTCTAACACTTAAAAAGTAAGTGTGTGTCAACAAGACATGATTGACTCTCCTTGGTTTCTGTTTCCATGGGGACAATATCTCTCCCGATTACTTCATAGGGCAGTCTGTCTTGAGTGTTGAGTGATAGAACATATGTCAAAGTATTCAGAAATCCAATTTACTTTTAATGTGACTGTCCTCTACCATTCCTTCAACAGTTCTGGATCCAAAGTAAAAGGTGTTGAGGCCCTAGGAACCTACAACAGGGTTAGCAGTTCCTTTAGGATCCTATAATGTTCTCCCAACTTTCTGAACAAGTATGTAAAGCAGTCTGGGCCCAAGCACTTTCTGTAATCCATCTCAGGTTGATTCATTCTGCCTTTCATACACTTCGCCTTTTATTTCTATTTACCATAATATCTTACAAGCAAGATTTTTCTGCTATAATAATTGTTAACCTATTTTCCACTTTACTGAACAATTTTCATCTATCTTCATGCAACATTCTCTTTATGACATATTTCCTATAACCCTTTGAACTTTTGCTAATCCTTCGGTCTATGGAATTTGGGGAGAACTCCAGCAATGCCCTCTGCATTGAACAGGAGTTCTATAGGTAGCAGCAAAATCAAAATATCAGGGAAAAATAAGGCCTCAAAGAGAAATCTACTAGTAATTGATATTATCCCTTCTGGATTCCAGTAACCAACATTTACAAAATAATGCATTCCTCAATGAAGGAAGAGACTTTAAAGGAAAGAACACTGATTGTTCAGAGCATGGTTGATAGAGAATTGCACTAGGACTGAAAAGACCAAATGTTGTTCATTTCTGACTCTAAGAATGACTTGATAAGAGCAAAACCTCCTGATTTCATCAATAATTTTACTGTTCAAATATTTTTTATTAGGCTAAAACATAGAAATGGCTCTCTGATAGCGCTGAGAAACCCCTGTATACTAGTTTTGGCATTCTGTGTGGGCTATCTCGTATTAACATTTCAAAACTGCATTTTTAAATATTCAGAAATTGGGAAAATCCATAAAATATCTCTACTTCTCACACTTTTTTCTTAAATTGTGGAAGATCTGTCCACGTGGCAGCTACCCGTGTAATAGAGACACACACTCGTGGGTTCATCCTCGTCCTCACCAGTTCTGCCTGGCTTCTCCAGTTGACTTTTTGACACCTGAAATTTTATAGTAGGCTTGGAACAGGAAAATATTCAGAAAAGTTTTCTCAGAGCATAGATTTCACAGCTGTTCCTCTTATGCCTAGCCTCATTATGAAAGACAAAAATGTGAAAACCAATTTAAAAAAACGAGACAATAGTCACACAAAAGAAACAAATAATGTTTAAAGTAGATGCAAAGAGAATGGGAAAAGGATAAAACTTTGCTTAGACAATGTCCCAACCCATATACTAACATGAGTAACCAAGAAAACACATAACACACTCTAAGAAATTTAACCGACAGTAAAATTTAGAATGAAGACAAAACAAATTTGAAGAAAAATTAAGGTGTAAAAAAGTAGACCAGGAAAACAGGTTCATATGATAAGCTAACCTTACGTTAAAGAAATGTAGATACGCATTGCGGGTCTGGGGAAATCAAGGACTAACTGTTAAAATGTGCTGAGTGGGCAAAGTTAAATTTAAGTTGGCAAGTCAAAGTCCAAAACTGAATATTCCTTTGCATAAACAAACTTCAAATCTTAACTGAGTTAGTTTTAGACAAGCAACCAATTTCGCACAAAGTTGTTCTTCCAAAGCTGGGATCTCTTGGAGAGACACCTAGTCCATAAGAGTTGAGAGTTCTCTGAATCTGGGATGTTCAAAATAAGATGGAAATAGACGGAACCGTCAACTTTGCTATTTCTTCCCATTTGGACATGGTGGAGCCAGCACCAGGCGGTCCTATCTGTAAATTTGGCATTAAATAACCAGATAGGTTTTTAAATAGATCCCTGAAAGGAACACACTGCAGAATGTAAGCACTCTTCCCCAATATGCTCAAGTGTGAGCAGATCAAAGATCGGAATTTATGCTCAGACTTTGATTTAGGAAAACTTACTCAGAAGAATAAAGAAAAGGAATGTCTTGATTTCTAAACTCTCCAGAACAATCTTCAAGGAAATTTTCTCTGTTTCACATCTGATTTTGGCTGTGCAGATCTACACGTGGAACTTGAGGCCAGGTTCCTCAAACTTCCTTTTATGCTGGGTTCTTTCTGCTTACTGCTCAGTAATGTGTGCTCAGGCAATGGAAGATAATTTTAGGATTAGCATAAGGGGCCATGCCAGAGGACCTGTAATGTTTGACTGAATAATTAATAAGCCAAATCTCTCACAAAATAATATTTGATAACTTATTTTTTCAGCTTCACAAGAAGATAAATGATTCCTTATACCTAAATTTCTGAAATGAATACTTATCACATACGTAACATTTTTTTAAATTGCAATCACTAGAATATAGAACTCTCTAAAATACATCACAAAATTACCTGTCACCTTAAAAAGGGAGGGTGAAGTTCACAATCTTTTTGATGGTTTCTAGTTACAATAAGTAATGTCACAATTATACTTTCAGAAATTACCAATCCTTATACAGATGTTAAATGATACCATGATGGTTCTCAATACAGGTTGACCCCACCCTAGCAACATCCCCCAATCCTGCCTCCAGGAAACCTCAAACAAAGTGGAAGAAAGTGGGTGGTTTGTTTTTTTTTTTTTTTGGGTCACAACTGTGGTGGGGCAGGGGTGAGAGGACAGTGAGACTGACATCTAACAGAGCCTGGATTATTGTTAGTCATCTTAAAACACACAGGTCAACTCACACTGTCCCCCAATATCCAATAATGATGCAGCCAAAATTCCAACAGTGCTGAGGATGCCCCGTCTTCTGCGATACTCGACAGTATCACTCAATTATGTCCAGGGTACTTACATCTGATTTTTATGACTGTTTTGCTTATTGTTGTTGCTGTTTTGGGTCTGCCCCTGTGCTCTCTCTCTGAGGGCCTCAGGATGACCCTCCCTCTTTCTGACTCACTTCATGATTCTGCTATGGGCTTAAAAAACATTTTTTTTCAAGCTTCATACAACCACGTAGCCTATGAAAGATGCTGTAAAGCTATCTTATAAGTAAAGCTTGGCAGCGCAGAGGCATAGATAAAATAATTTTATATTTTTAAGCTTATTTTGGGTTCATATTTATTCCAATTACTTGAGGACGCCAGACTTCAAATATGTGAAGAAAAATCTCTGGTTTATTCAAAGCCAAAGAACCAACAAACAGATGAGAAACACATAAAACAAAATAACAACAGCAAGTCTACATTAATCTCTATTCTAAGATTAATAATATCTTGGAAAAGGCTGAGTTTAAATGTGCCTTCAGTCCTAAGTAACAGAATTATGTAGGAAAACTGATCCCATAAATAAGACCTGGAAAACAATGACAGAACTATAGTCATTTTACAAAAGTACCCTCAATTATGTGTGCTTAAATTTATGTATGATATCATAACTTAACATTTAGGCTAGTGTTTTTATATGTTAATTATACAGGTTTTCATCTGTATCTTAAGTATCCATACTTGGTCAAATTTGGTTTTTTATGTATTCAAGAGTAATAAAATTTTTTAAATAAGGTTATTTATAAACAAGACTTTAATTTAGTTAAAAATTATGAAATTGTAACTAATGATGACTTTGTAGGACATCCTGTGGGTAGTAAAGTGACTAAAATCAAGTGATAGAACACATCTTATTCTCCTATCTGTTGGTCAGTGTACCTAGCACTAAGAGTCATTGCTTGGTGCTCTCATCCAACAAATTATTTGACTGGAATTAGTATTCATTTCACTAACTTCATGGTACAAAGAGTTACCACCTGTAAATCTAAGAATTATGAACATCAAATTTCTAAATTCTACAGAGGATAAAATTGAATTCTAGACTGCTGCTGGCTAGCAGAGAAGAAATTGGGCCAAGAAACACAAAAAGCTCAGTTGTGACTCAGTGCAGCTGCCACCCTGTTGGGGACACTTGGCCTGACTTTGGTTCACAGCACTGTTTGGTTATAGTTTTCTTATCTTCTGATTTGAAGGATTTGAAGGGCGGAGGTGGAAAGCAGGGGAGAGAGAGCTGAATGTGTTTGTAAAGCAGTTGTTTGAAGAGAAGAGACATTTACCAGACACCGATTCTTGTTTGGAACTGTTCAGCCTTTTACCATTGGGACTCGAGCCTGTATTTTTGTAATTACTCAGGTAAGTGCCATGAGGTTATTAATATGGGTGAAAGTCATAAACACACTGGAGGTTCAGTGAAAGGTCAACCCCAGTCCCCCAAATAGGTCACTATCTCCAACGAACAAAAATAATGCAGATCTGGAATGTTCTGGAAGCCTAAAACAGGGCATCCCTTGGGAAACGGCTTGAAGAAATTTGCTAAAGTCTTTTGATCATTAAAAAGAGTAGGTATCTACTGGAAAAAGGGGAAGCTGCCACAAAATCCTTCATTTTCTTCAGAAATTGACGTCCTAACTCCAGAGTCCAACTCTTGGTACTGGTGTGTGTTCTGACTTTAGCAAGTTATGAGTGTGAGTAAATGCTATCACTTCAGGCCTCCACTGGAAGCCCTGTGTTATAGAACCCCAGAGAAAAGTCTCTTAACCCTTCCAGAGCCCAGATTCTCAAAGCTGCCCCAGGCTTTGCTCATTCCAAAGTCTAAGGCACTAATAAACCATGCTACCTCCGTTTTTCTCAGTGCTGGGGATTGAACTCAATGTCTACCAATGGGCTACACCCATTGGTATCTAAAGCCAGTTAGTTTGCTGTGATATGGAATGAAGTGAACTTTAATTGATTAATTGAACTTCAGTTCCAAGCTGTCAACAAGGCAAGTCTAATTCATACAGATAGATTCATGCTAATAGTAAGCATTCTAAAAATCCTGAGTTAAAGAGTCCTTTGTAATTTCTTTCAAATTTACTGAAAATATGAAAAATTTAAACCCCAAGCCTGGAACTCTTGGATTTTTTTTTCATAAGCAACCTGACCCAAAAAAGTCATAATCATAAAAAATTTGAAATTGTCAAGTTGTATTTTTAAAAGCATGAGTAACATACTTGAACCCTTTTTGACACTGATGACATACTACCTTAAATAACTGCCTATTTCAAATGTAAGATGTGAACATCTCATTTAAACAACTAGCTTACTAGGTGAACTTTACCTGGCATTCCAATGCGTTCTCTGTAACATCAAACACAAATGGTGATCTTGTAATAACTTATACACGAACAATTAAATTTAAGTTGTGATAGGTGAAAAGTAAATTTAAAAGTTTGTATATTTCATTAAAAGAACAATTTCAGATTTTAAGAATTCTTAAGATGTGTCAAAAATACGTCTATGTAATTCTCATTTAAGATAACAAAGACAATACAGCTATACATCTTCAATGAATATGGAAGATCCCCACCTGCTGGAAATTTGCCTCTTCCTCTGTATTTCTTCACTCTTTCCCTTTTCTCTCCCACTTTTACTATCATCTCTATTGGGATACTACTGGCCCTACACATCTATACTTCTAAGGACAGTGGCAATACCAAGAGCACAAAGGAAAGTGACCAGGATTGGGGCAGAATGGGATGGCAACATGTATTCTAGGCATCTCTGGTCCTCCTCCCAGCACAGGTAGGTCATTGAGCCACAGCAACTAAGAAACAGCTCATGGTCCTTGTACTGACAGCCTCTGCTAAAGAGAAGCATTCTCCCTATAACCCAGGCTACCAAGAACAAGGCACAAGTAAAAACTCCTCATTTGCTTACTTTCAGACTCATT
The DNA here is from genome assembly GCF_047511655.1 of Castor canadensis. NCBI lineage: Eukaryota > Metazoa > Chordata > Mammalia > Rodentia > Castoridae > Castor > Castor canadensis. Next base: position 20,098,303 of record NC_133391.1, on the reverse strand, counting down.
TTAGGATAAGAAAGAGAGAATTATGCTTAAAAAATAACTAAGACACCAACACATAAATTCCTGGGAGAATGTAAATTTGCTGGAAGAAGGGATTCCAGATTAGGGCCCTAGAAGAGTGAATAGTACAATTTTCCCTCCCACGATGGACAATTGAGAGGAAGAGGAAAGCCAAGAGATGAGAGGGAAGGAAACAAAATGGTGGCAAAAGGCAGAAACAAAGAACCCATATGCAGGGAGCCAAGCGCTGAGCCTGGCACTCTAGTGAGCTTTCTCGTGGTCGTTAGTTGACATCGTTCTGTGTGAGCTCTCCACTTCTACCTTTCTTTCTGTTCTCTTACACCCTGCAATTTTTTTTGTATTCATATGTGCATACAATGCTTGGGTCATTTCTCCCCCCTGCCCCCACCCCCTCCCTCTCTCCCCAACCCCTTCACTATCCGGCAGAAACTATTTTGTCCTTATCTCTAATTTTGTTGAAGAGAGAGTATAAGCAATAATAGGAAGGACCAAGGGTTTTTGCTAGTTGAGATAAGGATAGCTATACTGGGAGTTGACTCGCCCTGCAATTTTTTAATACCACTCCAATCCCAATTCTATCATTAGACACAATAAAATCCTAATTCCCATTTCACTCCTGGGATATGAAGTGTGCTCCAAATCAGGTCTTCTGACCATCTTTCACACTCCATGATAGGATAAAAATGCTTGATCACATATATACTGCCTCTCACCAATGTGGCTCCATTTCCCAATTGTCTGTTAGCATCTGGGGCTCAACCATGAACAGAAGTTCAACGAATATATGGATTTTTTTTTTATTTATAGCATCTGTTGATAGACTAACTACAATCAAAATACCTAAGTGTGGTCAGGGTGCGAGAAAAAGGTAACGACCTCCAGAATCCCATCGTGATCATTATTCGAGATTGCCAATATTGCATTACAACAGCTGTTCCAAAGTGGTTCTGAGTGCAGTAAGTATGGAACATGAATTGCCACACTCTACCCAAAGGGATAGTCCTACCAACTAATGACTGCAGTTCATAAAAGAAGGAATTTGTCAAATGCATCAATAAATTTCCTTAGAGATGCTAAGGTGGAAAGTAAAACCTAACACCACAAAATTACCAAATTTGATCATTGGCGAAAGACTTGAGGTGTTGTATTATTGCCCCCAATGTGTGTAGTCTGATTTTTTTTTTCCAGACTTAGTCTTGGCCTGGTGTCCCTCACTTTTATAGGACTTCTGAAACTAGAAATCACTGGCCTGGGGAGAGCTCATTAAAGCAGAGGTGTCTCCTGTAAGTGCCACATGTGACCAGGTAATATTGTCTGGATTAGCGACTTTAAAGCCTAACTAAGCCCTGGAGCTACAATTATCTGCTTACATTAAGCTGAAATCACCTAAAAACTTCCCACTGAACAAGCCCTTGGAAAGGTGTATTCTGCCAGAAGAGAAAGTGGAAGTCAGTTGTTAAAGACAAGAAAATAAAGTTTTTCATGAAGAAGAGTCTTAGAACCAGTATATGGTCTGAAGACACTTCTGCAATTTACTTTTATTCCATTTCTTCACTTTTATTTAAAAAGGAGATATAATCTGACCATTCCCTTCCAAACCAATGTCTCAAATATATATGTTTGGTGAGAGTGCAGGAGACATAAGGAATAAAATGACCCTGCCACACGGGAATGCACAACTCCAGATACGAGGCCTTATGCAGATTACAGCCAAATGTACGCATCTTTTATGTACATAAAGTTATAGCACTATATAAAGACATCCTTAAATGTGACATACACTGAAGTCATATTTACTGCCAGACTATTCCTTATGAAGAATAAAAACTACAAGTAGTGGCTGTATTAATATTAATCTCACTCTGAAATTCATTTTTAGTTTCAAGGGTTTTCTGTCCTTTTATTGTAAGACATAGCAAAATCATACACCAAAAATTAAAATCCTGATTTTAAAAGGAGACCATGGTTATTTAATGGCATATGTTAGGCCTCAAGTTGCACTCTCAGCATTCTGTCTTCTAGAACTCTTCCCACGTCACTATTTGTTTTCTGTTCCTCGCCTGTCAACTTTGATGCTGAAAATTCATTGTGCCAGTTTGCTACCTGTACTACAAAACCACATTTCCCAAAACAACAATGACTTCTCTGCTCAAAATTCAATGTATGGAGATGTAGATGTAGCTATCCTATATCTTTAAGTGTTGAGATTTTTAGACAACAAAATTAATCCTTAAATGTGTACAAGCATTCAAATTATTTATTTTACACTTTATTGTTCCTTTGCCCCAAATTCCTATATGGGAAATAAGTTACTTACTCATTTCCCCCTCAAATGAAATCAGTAGAAAATAATTTCCCTTACTAACACACATAATAGACTATACTGGCAGATCATACATGTATGAATAAACTAGTCACTTGTCAACTTTGATTTTTAGGGTTTTCAAAGACAGTAGGCAAAAGAAAAGTTTAATAAGGTACTTTTCACTCAGAAACCCTTCATCCTCTTTTCAATCCTTCCTTCTGTCTTTTGCCCAAATATTGTGAAATGTCTCAAGACCTTCACTAATTTCTACGAATGCAAACAAGGCTGTGAACGACTTCCAAACAATTATTTTCAACTCAAAGAGAGAAGAAGAATTTCACTCTCTATGCCTCACCACTGTCTACCTACATATGACAAGACAGGCAAGACTGGCAGCTGGATTCCACTGAGGACACTCACCCTCTATTGCAAGTAGAAATTCACTGCAAAATGACATGCTTCCATCAAGGGGCCATTCCTACGGGACAATATCTACAGCAAATTCATTGCTTTTCACACACTCTATTTCTCCATTAAAATTATGACACAATGTAAATGTCCACTTTGAGATACTTATTTACAAGTTTTTCTTAATGACAGTATAATAATGTACAACTCGAGTGTTCCCTGGGTTTAGATTACTAAGCCTCCTTTCCTATGATGCCAGTCTCACTTAAATGCATGGTTCATGTGTGTTACCTCAAAATAAATACATAGATTGATTCGATGTACTCTGAAATCCCTCCCTCATTTGTTACAAATCTATAAAAGTAGAGAATACCCCAACATCACTGGGACGAATTCATGGTTCCTAACCAAGATTTTCATCACTTATAACTAAGTCCTATTCTTTTGCAGTCAGAAATAAAGTACCGTATCCCTAAATCGTACACTTTCATAAGTAAAGATAAAATGCGATGCCATGATACAGCCAAACATCCAAATTTTGAAGATAATTTTCTACTAGTTAAAATGAACCTAGGTTTGGGCGCAACTTAAAACAGTTCGGGTATATAGATAATTTTACCTTAAATACATGAGTGGCTTTGCCTGATCCAACTACAAAAGACTCTTTTGTCCCTATCTCATGATTTAAATTGTCTTCTGATGAAAATTTAAAATAGAATACTTTTTCAAAATAAGAACAAAATGTGGGAGAACTAAAAACAATCTCTCACTATTCTTGACCAGGACCGTGGTAGGAGGGCCCCTTAAATCACAACCAAGATTTTTATATTTAGAGAGTATCTAAAAGGAAATTCATTGAGAACAAAGGCCACCCTCTGTTTTTACTAGTACAGGTCCATTGCTTCATTTATATATTACAGCATTCAGATGACCAAAGGTGTCTCTGGAGAAGACACGGGAACATCTGTGTCCCTTTCAGTCTCCACAGAACACTGAAGCTCATTAGGTGACCGTTGGAGAACTGGACAGTAAGGAGCCCCAGCACATAGCTTGGGCAGACAGCAAGGTTGCCATTTGTACATCTCAATATCACAGATTCCCCTTCAGCTTGTGTTTCTAAAATACAGTAAGTATTGGATGATTCACAAAAATTAATCAGCCACTGAAAATTGTGATTGTACCTAAAGACACTGGGGAACAAAATAAGTTTTCTCAGTGTATACAGTTTTACTTTTTAATGAATTGGGACACCTGGAAACAAATCATAAACGAAGACCAACAAAATGATTTTTTTATAACCATTTATCACTATGCTGCCCCATGAACCCAAATAATTCATCAACGTTATATCACAGCCTATTGTAAATTATGTGAGAAACCTCAAAGATTTATATGCAGAGAAATAAATGTCACAAAGATGGGAGGAGTATTAATAAAATTTGAAAAGCTTAAACTGAACTAATTGATTTGGAGCTATACATGGGTTTGAAGTTATTTTCTAACATAGAAGTGGCGAAAAATGTTGGACCTGGTTATGCCTATAAATATTGCATCTCTGCTAAATTAAATCAATTTTCTTGATGAAACTAATTTCTTGCCTGAAAGGTATTAAAATAATTTCACTATAAAGAAGGTTTTGCTACAGTTCTGCTCATTCCTCACCAAAGCAAGCCGTTCAATGTATGTCATAACATGCATCCCACTGTTACACCAACAAGGGCACTGGAAGACTGAAAAAGAATGAGATGGAAGATCCATTTTCAACTTTCTACCTTCTTCCAATTTGATCTTTATTTCCACTGAGTCTGTTTCTTCCTCTTAAGCCATCTTATCCTGTGAAACAGGTATACTCACTAAGAATCAAAGTCATGCAAATTAAAATTGCAATGAGATATCACTTTTCAACCATCCAACTTATGTAGTTTTAAAAGAAGATCAAACCTGGTGCTAATAACTAGGAGAAAAACAGATCCTCACATATAATTAGTGAAAGTATAAGTGTGTACAGCTTCTGAGGGCAATTTGCCAATATGTGTGAAAATTTTAAATGTGCATGGTTTTTAGTCCAGCAATTCCATGTCTAATCGTTGATCCTATAAAAACAACCCCCTAAATATATCTGCATACAAATATTCACTCAAAACATCATTTTCCAAATCAGTTAATGAGACATAAAAGGAATTAAGGGCGTAACAACACTTTAAGGGAGGGGGGTCATTATCTATAGCAAGATGATATAAGACAAATGGTTAACCTGGTTATTTCTGTGACGTGTGGTTATGGAGGTTTCTGCTTTCCCTTTGTAATTTCATTACTCTGAATATTTTTCAAAATAATTTTTCCTTTATAATCAGAAAAAAGCAACAAAATTTTAAAACTGTCTTTCTGTGGTCCTGTGAGGTTGGCTAGTGTATGTCTTCTTATAAAACACATATAATTTAAATATTTTACCAGAGACAGTAAATAAGTAAATAAATGTTTATTTCTTTAGTTATATTTAACAAATAGCTCTAACATTTCCTTTGTGTCATACAGTTTGTATTGTTTTCTGTGAAAAGTATACATTTTCAAAATATATGAATATACCAATAACTAATATTCCAAGTGAGGGTGAGAATTCTATTTTCTATTTTTTTTTCTTTTTTTGCTTTTTTTCCCTTCTCCTTACTATTACAACCCAATGCGTGGGATCAACAACATGTAACCAAGTCATTAAAAGCAGGAAACACTCAATGAGCTTTCCAATAGTTCAAAGAGAAGAACAAACAGTAAATCTGTTATTCTAGATTTGCACTATATTTTCAGCATATCCTAATTTTGCTGAATTTAATTTTTCATTTTTCTATGAATAGTCCGTCTTTTCACACAACCAATCCATCTAAATATCACTCTTTATGTATTATTTGGATATAATTAAACAAAATATTATAAAAAGCAATAATTGCTTAGAAGAATAGCAGTATGAGGAAATGATTTAATGTAATAACTACTCTTCAGAAGAACAGCAAGATTTTTATTCATTTGCTGAACATATGGTTATTATATACTTTAAAGTATATTCATAATTATTGTTGCTCATATCTATGTATATATTTATGTTCTGAAAGTCCCTTAGCATAATCACAAAGACTACAATCCAGTACTAATTTAACAATGTTCCTTTACCCACCTAACTACATTTGGAGCTTCTACCTGACTAAAAACATTCTTAATTTTGAAATTGCAAAGGTAACAATAATTCTTCCCAGACATGATCTATGTATCTCATGTAGTGATGCTGCAGTTCTAATGAGCTAAAGCCATTTGACTTACCAATTTGCAAGCAAACTGAGGTATAAAGGTTAATGGTTTTATACCAAATCATGAGTTTCCATATTCAGAGGCAGAAGGGAAAGGGTAGGCAGTAAGAAAGTTTGACCACTTTGCTTATTATGCTGATCCTCTTGAACCTTGAGCCTATGTGGTTTATCATATAATTTAGAATGGATCTGGTTGGAAGACCTTAAACAAAGCTTAGGAATCATTTGGTATACTTTCAATAAAGACGACTTCCCTTTGTGCTGGGGGTGTATATTGAGTGGTAGAGCACCTGCCTAGCATGCATGATGCCCTGGGTTCAATTCCTAGTACCTTAACAAAAGCCAAAAAGTTGGCTTCCCAGGGTTGGATGAAGACATCTGGGAAGGTCTGGGGAATGAAGATACACATAAAGCAAAGGGAGAAAGTTATGTACTCTGGTGGCTCCTTGTAACTTCATCCTTCCCACTGTCTTCCTTCAGCTCCTCCCAATTCCTTTGTTCCTTCTGCACACCACAGGGCCTAGACAGTAGCTATAGTGCTGATCCTTCTTCCCCCACTCTTTAGGACGGCAGGACTGACAAGAATGGTTAAACATCCCATGTGAGAGCAGATGCCGAGATAGGACTTTCCTTAGTGCTTAGTCTCCTTCTGCAAACTACCGTGCCGCCCTGCCAGGATACTTGGGAGAGTTAGAAAAGATACCCGTCGTGGTGTGGCTGGGTCAGAGAAAACCATCAATGAAGGATAGATATCATGAATATAATCACTTATGCATTCTTTAATTACATCTGGCCCACTTCCCTAAACATCCTGAGCTCCAAAGTTTAAGACCTTGAGCTCCATGATGTTTAAGAAGAAAATTTGTGTGTTGGGAGATTATTCTGTTTGCCTACTCCTTACTAGTGTAAACCCAATACCTAGGTTGGATTAACAAATGATAGAACTTTAATAATATTTGCAAATGAGTTACTGAATTAATTAATGAATGCAGAACTGAGAAATAGGGAATAAAAATTAAAAACAAAGACAGAAACCAAAGTCACATACTTAAGGAACTTACCAAGTGGACAAACTGACTTGCCTGAAGAGAGCTGGGGAAACACATTTGACCTTAAGCTTGACCTTAAATTTTCTCTGCATCTTGGCTCCCTTAGTACAATAGGCAGATGGGGTAACACATTTGGTCAATTAAAATCCAAATCAGGGTTTTTACCAGCATGGAGGTGTGGCAAAAGGGCTGTGAATATGTACACACACGTGTGTATTACATGTCACATGTCTACAATTGCGATATGAAAACTAGCTGACTTTTAACAAGATTTAAACCTCAACGAGTAACAACGACAACAAATTTTAACAAGTAACAGGGGTATAGCCCATGTAGAATATAGGCCAGCTAAGGAAAAGTTCTGTTTAAATGTACAAGCCATATTTAATAAATAAGGAAGTAAAGGGTAAAGAAAAAACTCTTTAGTGACAGAAAGTAGTAGATGTCTATTTAGATATTTGTGTCTTGTGAAAATTCTACTTATTCAAACAAGTTCAGGTTCAAGGTAGAACTGTATATCAAATATGTCATCAAGAGTCCATTTCAGACTTAGGCAAAGTCTAGTCTTTGGTCATAAAACCCATTGCTTTTGTCTTCTTGATGCGTATATTTTAATAGTTTTCTTATAAAATATCTTCTTAGTTGTCACATCACATTAACTATTTAAAAAATTATTTGTCTTTTTGCCTACTATTTTTCCTGTTGATTTTCTCAAATCATTTATAGATACTGATTTTTAAACAGTGTTTGAAGTGAAATATCTTGTGGTGGTCACATCAGTCATTGTCAGTCACATTAAATTTAATGTTTCAAACTAAAAAAAAATAAATGCTCAAGGAAATTAATATTATAATCCAAACCAATGATTACCAACCTAGCATCAAACCACCTAAGAGAAACTGTCAGAGACCAAGAGCCAGGAATACATTCTCATGTTATCAACTTTTTTTTTAATTCTGAAATTTTGGCTCTTTTTGCCTTAGTTCCTCCATATTATAAACACTGGCGTGTTGGCAGCTAATCAAGGAATGATTGGGAAATGCTTAAAGCTTCAATATTCTTGGAAGAGAAGTAGTGTACAGGTGCAAAGTAAAAGAAATTTTAAAAGTGTTTCTCACAAATTAAGAGAAAGAAATCATCAAATTCGTGTTGGGCCTTGTGTACACAAGGATAAAGTAGTTCAAGACGACTGTCATTGTAGGGAAATGGGCTTGGGGTTGAGGATTTCATTTAGGTTTTATTGTACACCCTAAACACTTCTAAAAGGTTTAGGAAGGCTTATAATGACATAAAAAATTAAAAGACCACAGGTAAATGACAAAGGAGAGGAGATTTGTGAAATAGTCATACAAAAAATAAAAAAAACACCTAGAAGAACAAACTACAAGATTCCTACCCACACACTTTCAAAGAAGAAATATGATGATGTGTCAAGATCACAATTTTGAAAAACAAACAAAAGCAAGTCAGCATCTCAAAAGAACAGTGAACAAGATACCAGCCCTCAATAAGAAAAAAGATTTGTTTTTGGAGAAATAATAGAAGGGGCAGTTACACGTACAAAAAACTACTTACTGAGTTCCTCCTAGCTCCTAACACTATGCTGGGAGGCAAGGGACACAAAATCTGAGAGAAAAGGTTGCCTTCTGCCCTCTTGGGACTTACAGTTTAGCAAAGGAGATGAACATGAGTCAACAACCAATCATAAAAAATAAGTCTATGCAGTGCAGAAAGTGCAAGTTCTGGTAGAAAGGAACGTGGTGGAAGGTGGGTAATATTTAAACTGTGACTGCCTTCCTGAAAGTGGCTAAGTGTTCTTGCAGCAAAGGGAGGAACTGGCTAAGAAGAGCCAAGAGCGTGTGCCATGATGAAGGATCAGAAGTGATTCTGGGGCCTTTGAGGACCAGAAGGAATGCCAGCCAGTAAGGCACAAAGCCCTGAAAGATAAGCATGGCCAGTTCTGCAGGACCTGGATAAGCAGAGCCTTGCGGACCTAGCAGAATCTTCACCCCAAAGCAGTAAGAAGCTCTTGATGACTATTTTCTTAAAAAGCCAGGAAATTTTTCTATAAAACCATTTCTCAGACTGTCTCTTAAGTTTAGGTTCAGAGAGAAGTGTTTCTGGGGCTTATCTTTCAAGATGAAGTTTCACAGGACTTGCTAGAAAATAAATGGTTTAGAAGGAAATGTGTTGAGCCTCCCTCTTCAGGGACAGAGAAAAGTCAAGGATAGAACTTTCTGGAAGCATCTTGTGGGTGAAGTTGAATGGGAGGTTCTCGAAGGAGGGCCTAATTTTGGCTTTTGGTAATTTTTGCCTTTGAAGAGAAATTCTTAGCATGGCTCCCTTAGACTGCCAGGCTCTGAGAGCCAGTATTTCTGAAATAAACAGATGACAGGCTTCACGGAGCTGGGCGCAAAAATTTGAACCCTACTTCATTGTATTTGAAGGAAGGAACAGGAAATTCTTCTTTTAAAACCTTTTTAGACCCAGTTTTCACTCTCCCTCCTTCATGATTATATTTTCACTGTTGCTGCTTTTCTCTTTATATGGCCTTTCTTCTAGCTTTGCTAAAATCACTTCTTTATGCTTTTAGGAATATTTTGGTGTTGGGCATGATGCTTTCTACCGGTAATTCCAGCCATGTGGAGGCAAAGGAGGTAAGCTCGTGATCCAGGTCAACCTAGGCGACAGACATAAACCCTCTCTGAAAAAATGACTTGAGCAAAAAAAGAAGGAAAAAAAGGGTTGGAGGTGAGGCTCAAGTGGTACAGTGCTTGCCCAGAAAGTGCAAGGCCCTGAGTTCAACTCAACCTGCAATCCTGTCTTCCCCACTGCCAACAAAAGGCAATTTTTATTCTTGGTGAAAGTGTGATATTGAGAACCGAAGTGAAGAACAGCATATGAACTTTTCATTAAAATGACTGTAAGAAGACAGACCCCAGAAAAGAGCTAAGAAATCACACAATGGTGTCCATTTTTTGGAGCTAATGGCTAAAAATATATCCCTTCAGTAGCAAAGATGAAAAATGGCACATACAGATATATCAGTCCCTCACATCCTCGGCATTGGCCAGCTCTGTGGACTGACAATAATATTTGTCCCAAACAGTCATTCCATTTCTTTCCCATAATGCTACCTGGAAAGAGCCTCGTGAATTCTTAGTCTTGAATGAAACATTTTACTCGTTCTGAAGGAGGGTGAAAGGAAAGTGGTCCTTCACAGGCTTGTAATTGCCTTCTAGACAAATCCCTTCCCTTTCGTTATTCCCCTGCAACCACTGGTTCTTGCCTTTTATATGTAAGGCTTGTAAGACTTCTCCCATCCAATTGAAATCAAGTGTTGACAAGCAGAATTTATCAATTCATGGAAGAACAAGGTGGAAGGAGAATCATGAGTGCACAATTGTGCATAACACAGGCCCTGTTCAAAAAAAATCATACCTGTTTTAGAATGCTCAGTTCAGGCGTTAGTGCTGTTTCCTTCTCCTGTCTTCCATCTAATCAGACAGCAGCCTCATCATTACATATGGCCTATTGACAGTTGATAACAACTTTACTCATCGTTACATATGGCCATTTACAGTTGACAGCTGTCGCCCAGGCAAGTTCACATACGTTGCTTCACAATCACACGCATCACAAAGAGTGGGGTGAGATCCCAGGCCAACTTCAGAAAGATCAGCTCACAGTGAGCCTTTACAGCTGGAAGCCACCTCACCCAGAAGGACAGGTCTCACTTGCTGTACGTTTAACCCAAGCATGTGGCCATTTAAGAAAGGTCCAACACGTTAAAATGAAATGGTCTTTCATTTCACTCAATACTTGTACCATTGTTCTGCTTCTAACTTCCAGTCTTAGTGCTTCCTTTCCCTTTCTGTTCAAGTTGATTTCCCACAGAAAGAAGGGAAATGAAGTCACAGAATTTAGACCAGAACAGCCTTAAGAAAATAAAGCAAGCCTAACTCCACTTTGAACTTGACCAAGCACTGATTTTCAATGCAGTGAATGCAAGCTCATAAGAATTAAGAAACTAGTTACGTGCTAAACATGTCACACTCCAGAAACTGATCTGACCTGCCTATTCCCAAAGTCACCTCAGTTCAGAGAATGGAAGAAAGTCATTGCTACTACCATGATGAATTTAAAGTTTGTGTGGTAAAGTGTTGTTCTGTTTCAAATTTTTTTGACAAAAAAAAGAGCATAAATCATGAGATGTAAGTGTTATATAATCCATTCACCTACACATAAGCGCATTTCCGTGTCTATGCCTACCTGTAACAAGCAGGTCTGACAGAAGGGAGTTTAGCCAGGACACAAGTCACTGGCAACTAGTGAGTCTTACCTGTATTGCCCTGTGAGAGGTAGACTTTCCAGGCACAGCCTAAACATGTCAAAAGGTTGGTTTTCCATTAAGAGCAGCGGGAGTGGAAAATGACAATGCAGTTGTCTTTGGACCAGAGAAGCCGACAGGCTTGTTGAAACATTCAGCCTTTGTAGGATTTTGTTAAAAATCTCAAGGCAGCAACGTTTTGTCTTTGAAGTTCTGAAATATCTTGTTAATCAAAAAAGTTAAAAAAGGATAACATGGACAATGCATTTTCAAAACTATTTTTATTTTTCATTTTTTGCCTACTAATTTAGAGTGTCAACTCATTCAACAGTACAGAGTAAGTTCATTAAGAATTAACTCTGAAGATAACCAAAAAGACTTCTGATTCAAAGGATATATGCCAAGGTCTAGTAAGCCTAATTTAAATGCCCTACTTTTCCTATGGGCTTTCCCAATAAGTCTAATTGCAAGGCACTTAACAGAGACAGAGCCATGACTCTGGGCCTTGTACACTGACCCTCAACTAGAAAGTTCTTGCCGTACAGAGTGAGGAAAAAATCATACTCCAGGCCAGTAGCACTTTAGTTCCTATAGTCTCTTCTAGTTAACCTTAACATCTGAATATTGTTGTAAAAACCAAACTCCAGGACTAAATCTCCTGAAATTGGTGGCTTTATAATTCTGTATTGGAATACTCCAGAGAGAACTGTACAAGGTTTACTTAGCAGCAACAGGCCTCTCTTAGAACTTACAAACCTGGTATTTAGGATTTAACTTGGTTCATTCTCATCCAAAATGGCCTAAGACTGAGAATCTGTGGTTGAAGTACAGGTCAGAGGTAACACACAAAATGGCAGGAAAGTTCCTCCATTCTGTTGAGGCTCAGAAAACAATACCCAAGGTATGGGACTGAGTGAGAATGGCAGGCCTGGGAAGCAGGGGCTCTCTGGCCTTCTCTTGCTTCCTGTCTCTCTGCCAGCTTTCTGCCCTAAAGCAAATCACAAAACCAGACTTCTTTTCCCCAAGTTGGGCTGTAGAAAGTAGAATTTCTTTTACCCCAAGCAAGCCATGAAACCCAGAAGGGTCACTCTTTCCCTTCTTCCTTCTCCTTTGAAGACCCTCATTCCAGAGGGACCCTTCCTATACTGGGCAGAAGGAATGCTATGCAGCTGAGCCAAGAAGAATCTGAATGGACAGATTCAGTCCCCTCTTGTCTATTACTATTTCATGACACCCTTCTGCTCATTCGCCTTTCTGCACGATAGTTCATTCTTCCTGGGAACTAAACATAAAACAGACAGTTTCCCCTTGGTGTTTGGTAGTCATCCTGAAAGCAACCAGGTCATATAAAACTTGAATTCAGTACCTTTGGTTTTTTCTCTTGTTAACCTGTCTTTTGTTACAGAACTGTCAGCCATGACTCTTAAAGGTGGGTATTTTATTTTTCCACCCCTGCAATCCTCTCACTCAGTGCTTACATGATTTTCTTGAAGTCCAAAAATTAAATACTTCCTACATTTAATAAAATAGCTGCCATTTACTGCCTTGTCTCTTATGGTCTGACAATCTCTTTTGTTCTCTAAACATTAGTGAAAGTTCCAGCTCTGCCTAAGGAGCTATCCCTGGAAGGATCAGCAATTCGAAACTTGAATTAACAATGCACCACATTTCATCACAGCCCCATTCCCTTCAGAATCACAAACGCAGTTAGGAAAAGAATTGCTGCTTACAAAACAAGGAGGGGTATGCTCAGTGGTAGCACAGTTGCCTAGCATGTGCAAGGCCCTGGGTTGGATCCTCAGCACTGCAAAAAAAAAAAAAAAAAGGTGCAGATTTTTGTAAATTTGCCAACTCAAATTTAGTACTTGTTTTTAATTCTGCAAATCTCAAGACATCTTAGCCATTGCTAACATTACCAAGTGAACAAATCTCAACAGTGAAGAAAGAAAAGAAAGTCTATATTCACAGCAAAATATGAACACTGAGAAAGGAAAAGAAAGGCTTTCTCTCTACATATTAGCAAATATCAACACATTCTCTAGAAAACAGATTCACTGCTCTCATTCTACCAAGCGCGATCTGGCTTTAACAAACCCTCCAGTTGTATCAGCCCTACGGAAAAACGAGAGTAGTAAGGGGACAAGTTAATTCCCTAAATGCTAGTCTTATATGAAGACTAGCGAGGACTGCTGAAATTTTAGCTCTGGTATCTAAGCCAAAGCCAGTTGCTGTTACAATTTGCCACACCTGCCTTCATTTCTAAAGAGAATGTGCTTGGTTTCACAGGTAATTGATAGCCTCAAGCACGTATGCCTTACAATCGGTGAATGAAAAGATTCATTTTCGTGAATTAAAATGGAACAATTTCTCCAAAATAAAGGGTAAAAGCCCTAAAGAAAGTTAAGGGGACTAATAAGCAAGTGTTTCCTCTAGTTTTGCATTTAATTTGATGCCATGAAAGCTTGGGGCATCTAAAACCATATCTCTTTTATTCTTGTATGTCTGCAAGATTTTGGCTTTTGGAATAGAAACAGGTAGGTAGGGAGGGAGTTATTGAATCCTGTATCTATGCTTAAAAAGAGAGAGAGAGAGAGAGAGAAGGGTTGACCATAACCTGAGGCCCTAGCTCCTGCAGAGTGCCTGTTGTTATGAAAGCAAGGTGCTCCACACGATCTAATCATAGCACTAAACCTTGTTACAGGCCCTTTTACAGCTCCAATATCTGGGTTACATGGAAACACGCTGGAGAGCCTCCTTGTACTATGAAATAAATGTCATTCTGACTGGCATCCTCTCTTCCAGCAAGTAATTTCCCTCTGCTGATAAATCGATACAGCGAAAACAAATGAGAGCACACAATGGGCACAGGGAGGATTACATTTTTATTCATTTCAGACCCCTGCAGACAAGTTTTTTAAGCACAATAGCAGAAAACGATGCAGTTGAGCAAGGAAACAAGAGAACTGCAGAAAGACACTGAGGTAAGAAAAGAAAGACAAAGAAGAGAAAAGGAAAGGAACAAAAAGCCAAAAGAGCGGAGGAAGCTGTATCCCTACCAAAGCAGTTCAGACAGAAATCATTGTTTGAGAGAAAGATTAATATTTGAATTCTTGTTCAGCTCCTTATAGAAATGGCAGAAGAAACATATGTGAATTTTTTAACTACTTTATTCTATAATATTGTAGATCATTGGAACAGGATCTAAGGTCTAACTTTTCTTTGATTGATGAATTATTGATATCAACATGGGATGTACACATGAAATCTGATCTAGACAATCCAGGAGTTGGTAGAAAGACACCATTGATCCTTATTCGTTCTGGAAGTGTCTTCATATCATTGGTGTCTCTCCTTGTCTTTAAAGCAAAGACAGAAACAGTAAATTAAAAGGAAGCAAGAATAAAGGAGAGTGGGGGAGGGGAAATTCAAGGATGCTATATTTGATACATTGTAAAAACTTTTGTAAATCCCACAATGCACTCCCACTCAGCACAGCAATAAAAAAACAAAGGAAACAAGAACACAGTTTCTTTCATAGAGAAATAGGAAATGCCCATATAAATATCCCTTAAGATAGTAAGTGGTCATGTAAGTTCCCAAATAATTGAAAATGTAATCATTTTACACTGAAAATTATAAGACTTTCTGACTTCTGAAGGCAAAATAGAAAAGATTAAGTCCTAAACCATGAAACCCCCAAAAATTCCCACAAAAGGGTGGCATTCTGATTTCTGTTATTTACTATGGCATTTAACTCTTAAGACAACGTAAGTAAAAAATGAGGGAATTTAAAGTCTTAATAAGGCTATGTAAATGACCCACTCTTGTAGTCATTAAACTCAAATTAACCCTGGGACAAATTAACTACCAGGGCCTCAGTTTCCTCATCTCTAAAAACAGGGCGATAGCCGCAATAACTTCCTCACTTGTTTTGACAGCGCTAATGAGGTAGTGTAGATAAAGAAGTGTCGCTGACTCAGGATTGAGAACACATGGGGAAAGTTCACCCCCAGGATCACCACCACTGCTTCCCGAGTTACAGTTGTGTGGATGTCCTCCACGTTTTCGGTTTGGCCCACAAGGAGTGTCCAGAATACATCCTTAATGCCACTACTCGATACTGGCCAATAGGGGCTGAGTCTCATCTGGGCACAATTTTAAAATATTCTTAACTGTTCTGTGATATTCCAGAGTCAACGTAGTCTCTTAGTAGTCAGAGACAACGGCAAGTTAGAAAATATATCACTGTCTCCAGCACACAGTTTTCAAGTCTTTTCTTAGATTATTAAAGTTTAGAAGAGAGTTTCTAGCTATCCTCTATAAAATCACAATAAACTAACATTTCTCTGATCTTTTCTGTGATAACTCTACGCCAGTGCGTAGACAGTCCCAAGTTATTGAGGCTCAACTTAATGGTTTTTCTGACTTCATGATATGTGAAGGAAGCATTCAGTAGAGGGCACACTTCAGATTTTGACTGGTGTGCAGTAGTAGTCTTCCTTGTGACATTGGGCAGTGGCAGCAGCCCTCAGCTCCTGTCAGCCACTTGGTCACAGTTTGCTAAGCTCTCACGTTTAGTGGGTTAGGTATGCCCAGTGCCATTTTGACTATGGTCATACTTTCAATTTGTGATGGGTATACTGAACTGTAATCCCATCTAATGTCACTTATGGTCTTTTCATTTGGGCTTTGACACTGTTCATTTTGTCTTCTGGGTGCTTAGATTCACGTCTGCCTTTAGCTCCAACTCCATTCCTATTTGTCCTCCATTGGTACACTCACTTTACTCCATAAGACTTAGGATGGATTATTCCAGCTCCTATTAGCATGACAGACTTTATTAATAAATAAAGAGAAATGAAATAAAGACAGAAGGAGGGAGGGAAGCAGAGAGAGAGGGAGGGAGAAAAAGAGAGAGAGAGGGAGGGAGAGAGAAATGAAGGGAGGGAGGGAGGCAAAGGGGACAGAAATGAGTGCTCACCTTAGCTACTTTCTTTCTCTTGTACCATCAGTAACTAAGGCGGATAGAAGCCAAAGTCAATGCTTCTCCATCTTGTTTTTCACTATCATCTTCCCAAATGAACATTTTCGTGTATTTTTCCCTAATTGCTGCCAGTGAAATTTAATATACCAGATATACTTCATCTATATGTGCATTTTTGTGGCGTGCATAAAATGAGCCAGCTTTGGAGGCCTCCCACAAATCAAGTTTTGCCCTCTAAGTAGCAATGTAGCATCTGAGAACACACAGACTAACTCATGTTAGAAAAACTAACATTTTCCACTTGTTGGAAATAGTTGGTCCAACATAACTTGAGAAGGGGGCTGAAATGCAGTGAAATGTATGGTTTTGTTGTGTTGTGCTTTTAGCAGAACTTTAAGTACTAATCTATGTCTCTGTCATTTATCTCACTCCAGATCCAAAACTGTACGTTAAGGGAGTAAGATAAATGGCAGTCTGCTGAAAAGCTACAAGGCAGTGTGAGAACACATATTAGGGGCCAGGGAGTGGTGCTGCTTCCAGTGAAAGCAGCTAGAAAATTCTGTAGCAGGAATGTGACTACCTACAATGGCCTTTGGCCAGCTTTCTCTGCTTTTTAGGAAAAAAAGAACTCTGGTAGGTCCAAACTTAACATCTCATCCAAAAACACTGGAATGAGATCGCTAAGTCCCTTCTCTCCCAAACTTGAATCATTCTTATTTAATGCATTTTCAACTATGTAAAAAGTCTCATGCTTCAATTTAAAATAATTACTTCATAAAGCAATGACTTTGGAAATGGAGTCGTGGAGAAGACATAGATCGCAATGAAAGAGTCAACATTTCTGGCAAGTCACTCAAATCTGTAGCATTTAACATGGAAGTTTCTATTAACTCACACCAACACTTATCTAAAATCAAACAGGTTGGTTCTGTTTTGGTTACCCGAAGAAGCAGGTCTTAAAAGAAATTAGTTTTGCTCAAAGTGTACAAACTCTTCCCCACTGACCTTGTCATCAAGGCAGCATAAGGAAAACTGATAACCTTGGGCTAAATGGAGGAGCCCAATAGGTGTGCCCAATGAAATGCAAGTGGATGTTATATCCTTCAGAATGAAGATGTGGACTGAATAATGCTTGAGAAATATCACAGGTTCTATTAGATGCAAAGATTGACGTGTTAGGCACTTTTAGCTCAACTTTCATTTAATTTATGGCTTTCCTTTCTCTAGTCTGAAGGGACTGAAAAATTCCTCTCTCTAATTTTTCTCCCCTTTCATGACTTGACCATGAGGATGGAGTCAGGGTGCTTTAATTACCATTCAGAGCCAAAGGCTTGCCCTTTGATATGGAAATCCCACTTCTGAGACTGCCTTTTCCCGGCCCCTTTTTCCAGTGGCCCAACAGGAATTTTAAGTAGCTTTGTCACCAGCTGATAGTGAAAGCTAGCTGCAGCTCCTTCCTGTTAAGTTTTGTTTTAAGTTACATTCTGCTTCTTTCACCAAATCAGCAGAGCTGAGAGCAAGGAGATAAGGAAGGAAAGAGGAGGAGGGACTAAGTGAGGGAGAGAAAAACAGACCAAGAACCAAGAGAAGGGTGGGGGATGACTGACTTGGAGTACCCATTTGAGCTGCTGAATTATAGTCTCTCCTGTCAGCATGAAGTGTGGCCACCCTACACAAAACCTCTTGCTTTAAACACACACACAGCACCAACCCAGGAAAGCTGCTACGTGTATTTGTGCCCTTATTGTCATCTGCCTGCTGCATGACTCCCGGCTTCGCTATAATTATTAATTGCACTTGTCAACTGTCATTAATTCCTCTTTAGCATTCCTGTCTTTGAGTAATTAGACAGAACAGCCTCACTGAGCTCATTGTTTAGAGTCCCCTGAAAGAGCCCACTGGGCTTTCTAGAGAAAACCATCAGAAATCCAACAGAGCACTGTGGGCTGGCCCTGTGCAAGTGTGAGTGGAAGGCAAAGGGCTTGCACAGGTGTGGGTGGCCTGCTTTGGTCTGGGGTACATAAAGTCATGGCAGATACCGTCTAAGTGGAATCACATTTTAAATGCCTCTTTCTTACAGACAACGGGTATTTAAGTTGATTGAAAAGTCGAAGAAAGGCCTTAGGAACAACAAAATTTCCTAATTAGTATCACTGAACTTCTAATCATTTTCTCATTTATCTTATGCTTTGTATTTTGGAGACATCAAATTTTTCAAAAAATATTTTCCTATGTTAATTGTATACATTGCACAAACAATGTATATACAATGTATGCATGTATATATACACACAACGTATATGTGCATATATAGGTACACACACAACACATATATGTATGTATATGCACACACAGTGTATGTGTGTATATATACACACAACATATATGTGCATGTATATGTACACAGTATATATATGTATGTATGTGTACATACGATGTATATATGTACATGTACACACAAAACGTGTGTGTATGCGTAAGTACACACAGCATATATATGTATACACACCCTGTATACATGTATGCATATGTACACACAATGTATATATGTGTGCATAAGTACATACAACATGTATATGCATACACACATATATACAACATATACACGTATGCATATGTGCACACACAATATACATGTGTATATGTACACACAACATACATGTATATTATGTGCACACTGTATATATGTATATATACACACAACATATATGCATGCATATGTACACATGCTCGCACATGTGTATGTGCATGTATATATACACACACAATGTAGACATGTATGTATATGTACACACACAACATATATATGCATGCATATGCATACACAATGTATATTGCATATGCACACACACATAATATCTAAAAGTTTTGCAGGTGACTTGACTTTTCTGAAACATAAAATCTTTAAAGCTGCAGCTTTTACTGAGTCCTTTGTCCAGTCTTCTACATAAGCAGACAGCTGACAGTGCTTTTAATTGGGCCACTATTAGCTCTGAGCACTTTATTTGACTTTAAAACTCCTGTATACTGAGAACCAAACCACATTTGGCATTTGGCCCACGGCCTCTGTGTCATGAGTGTAGCTAGGCTCACCTGATAAAAGGAAAATGGGCGCTATGGTTTACTTGAGTAGCAACTCTACATAAGAATTAATATGCTATTTAGATGGCATAAAGAAGAAGAAAGCACTTTACAGCACCATAAGATGCCATATCACCATTCTCCCATCACTGGCTTAGAAAACAAATTCCTCTAATGCTGTTACATATATCTGCAACTTTAATTCTTTAGCAATTAGAAGTAGGGCAAGGTCATATTGAGAACGAGGACTGTTCAGCCATATTTTAATAATAATGCTGAATAATAATATTTTTAAAAGGGATCTGTCATTTGGTTAAACAGCTCATATAGTAAAGATCTTACAGCTGTTCTACTAAAAAGAAAAAATCATAAGAATGTCTCTTAAAGGAAAGCAAGGTCTGTGGGATTGTAGAGAATAAACTAAAGTAAATTTGATCATTGCAGACCGTTAGAGCTATTTCTGAGACTAGCTCAGCTCTAAGATTTTTTCAGATACTAGGTTAGTGCTTTTTTGCAATCATAACATTTACTGAAGCCTAGATACGTGTTTTATGTACTTCATATACATTAATTCATTAAGTGCTGAAATCTCCAAAATAGCACTATTATCTCAATTTTAGAAATGGGAGAACTGAGTACAAAGTAGTTACAGAAGTTCTCCAAGATCGCTAAGCTAGAGGATAGAGCTACTGAGCCTGCAGGTCCCACTCCCAGCTGCTCTCCTGAACTGTCTCTCCTGGCTAAGATGCTCTCCTGTGTAGGCTTCCATTCACTGAATAATGGAATTATATTTCTGGTGGTGTTTCTTGCAGAAAATAGATTAATGTTTCTGAAGTGCTTATTGTAAAAGTATGGTATAAAAAGTGTCCAAAGCCAGGTGTAGTGGTGAACTCCTGTAATCCCAGCACTTGGGAGGCAGAGAGAAGAAGATAGCAAGTTGGAGGACAGCCCTAGTGAGATCCTGTCTCCAAAAAAAGTACCAACCAGACATCTTAGGAACTTGGCATTCAATATCATGTGTGTTGGAGGGGGTGTAGAGAGAGGAGAACATGTATTTCGCAAGTGCTATGTAGTACTCCAGCTATCCCTGGGAACTGTTAATATTGAGTCTAGATTGCTGATTAAAATGAAATATGTATATGTGAACTCACACACATATTTACACAAGCTGAACTATCATTATAGTTCAATGCATTGTTTATTGAGTATTTACTTCATACCTATCTGTTCAAAGTATGTAAGGCACTGAGGGAAACAGAAAAGTATAAATTATGGCTCTTAACTAAAAGGAGTTTTCAGACTTACTGAAGACAGAATTCTGAGAACCACACAATTAACAGACTACAAAGTGCTAAATGGAACACAATCAATGAAACAGATGAAACGAAACAGCTAAGATCAATGACAAGCAGTTACAGGGAGGAAAATGTGACTTATTAATAGGAAAAACTTCCTAAGTATTCAAGGTACCCAACATTGAATCAGGTTGGCTTGTTAATTAGTGAATATCCACCATGAAAAAATTCAAGATGGGGTGATTATCAATGAAGAGAAATGTACAAACATTTCTGAAGTGGACAGGAGGTTAATAAATATGGTCTGGGGTTATCTTGCATATCTTAGATTCCATAATTTATTAAAACAAAATCTTAGCAAGGGAGAGGAAATTTTTTTGTTTGTTCTTTACAGAGAAAGCATCTTGAAGAAATGTGGCATTTGATTTGACTTTGAAAGATGAATTGGAAATGAGAAAGTGGTGACGAGAAGAAAAACACAAATTTCAAATGGAATTCTACGCTCAAAGAACTAGGAAAGATTTATGGGAAAGATGAGTATTTAAAAGATCCATCTTGCAGATTTAAGGGTGACTTGGAGACCAGAAACAGGTGGGAATGGTGAAAGGAGCAGTGCAGAAGGAAGTATGAGAATGAAAACTGAATCAGAGAAATAAAGAACCAGGCCAACTCAAGAAGGGCATGGTGAAAAACTCTTGTCATTGATTGGACGCTGAGAGATTGGATTGATTGAGGAACATGGCAGATCAAGACAACTAGTTTCATACTGAGTTGTATGGGAACAAAAGACAGGTTTTCAGTACTAACTGTGACCTTAGGTAAATTACTTGACCTTGCTCTAACTCAGCCTCCATGTCACATGATCATTATGGTGGTAGACAGCTAGTCCATGAGAAGTGCCCATTGCATAGCAAGTGCACAGTAAATGTTAGTTATGACTATAACTACAATATCACTGTGGCTAGCTGGGACATTTGATTGGATGTCTAATGGCTATAAAAATTATGGTAGAAAAGAAGAAAGATATTAAACTTTTCTAAAGGAGCTGCTTCAAAATAGAGGGTTTTTTTTGCACATTATTTTAAAAGCGTTTATAACGAGAAGGCAAAATGTCACAAATGCTGTGAATTTTTCTACAAGGAATGAGAAGTTGGATCACATGACTCTTCTTTTTCTGAAGTTCTGGAATTATCAGTAAATCTAGTAAGTTAATAAGAAATCTGTATTTTCAGTCATTGGAGAGAAGTGAAATTTTGATAATTTCCATCAAATTTGGATTGATAAAGCAATGTATACCATTAAGACTGGAAAAGCTAGGGGGAGAAAAAAGATAGTCTAGACTCAAATTTTAGCTCTATCATTCAGTCATACTTGTATAAGCTTAAGCAAGGCACTATACTGGTCCCATGCCTCAGCTTCCCCAACTACAAAATCAAGACGACGATGACACTTATACCATAGGTTTGTTTTGAGGGCTGCAATAGTTGATATAGACAAAGTGCTTATAAAATACTTATCTGTGGTCAATATTATCTTATCTGTACTCTTGTCCTTGAGATAAAACGTAGATTGTCAAAGAATATGGAACACTAAATTGTAGAGACAAAATAGCATTTGAATATCTAAAGCAAGAGTACATTTTAAAACTCACTTTTCTTACTCTCACTTATTCACACTTTGCAGTGCTTCAATCGATGTGATTACAATTTTTAGCAGAAAAGTTATCTGGGGGACTCTGCCTGAACAATTTTTAAGTACAATAGCCATTAAGAACTCTGTAGTGAAGAACCACTCAACTGAATTCTAGATATTACTTACATTTGCCACTGCTGCAAGCTGAGCACATACATTGAAAGTGTTTACGTAATTTCTATTTGGAAACTTATATTACATTGTATTTTTGGTTTTTTTGAATCCCCAAATCTACTTCCATCCCCCACTTCCAACCCAGTGCACTCCACACACCAGAGGCTTCATTGTGTTGTACATAGACATAGCCTCTGCTCAATACTGGCACTTTCCCTGTGGGGAAAAAATAAAATCAATGACACCTCACTATTTACCAAATTAAACAAGACCATGCACAGTCTCCTCAGGTTGAATTTAATGACCTGAAATTTTCAGATTTGTGTGTGTCACTACTGCACTAACATTTTTGAGCCAAAACGAACTACACTGTTCTTTTTGCAGTCTTGTAACTTTTACTCATGCTGTCTCAAATGCTGTTTTCATTTCCATATTCAAGGCCAAGCTTGGGTACCATTGTCTCAGCTACCCCATTTTGGACTCCCACCTCTCCATAGTCTCTTTCCTCCATCCCCTGGCCATGAAACATCTTCCATTTTTCTTCAAGAAATATCACAGAGAACATCTATGGAAGCATCGAAGATAGCTTGTGTTTACAAACACAGGGACTTGGGGGTGTTAGGAAAAACATATTCTACAAATGCTTTACCTTTGGCTATGGAGACATCAAATTTGGCAGTAAGCTTTTTAGTAATGAATGATACAAGGGATCTTGATTAGTTATGCAGTTCATAGGCATGGTTAGATAAAAAACAGACCAACTGCTCAAGAGCAGTGTCACTAGTGAGAGGGGTCAGGAATCTCTCCTAAGCTGTTACAGACTTCAGACTGTGTGCTGCAGGATGACATCCAGCCATACAGATCTCCACAGCCACCATGGGCTTTGTGGACTCCTCTTACAACAGCCTTTAATCAAGGGCAAATGATACCATGCTACAATGTAGGTCCTAAATGTCACTCAGGGTCATAGAAGACAGACAGACAGACAGACAGACAGACACACACACACACACACACACACACACACGCAGACACCTCTTGGCATCTCCATTTTAGTTCAGGGTTAGCTCTCAGAAGATCTCCAGAAAACTGTAGATCCCTCCAACCATGTCCGTAAGTATTGTTTGTCACTACTAGGCTTTTCCAAGATGTCATAGGGTAATGAGTTTAAGGTTAAACATGACCAAACATTAAACCAAAAGTCCAAGATTCAGCTAATGGAGAACTCTGATGCCATCTTGAGATACTGGATGAACCCAGCAAGGAAGTTTCTGGATGCAGAGTACTCAGGAGTGAGCTCCTTACCTTTGACTTCTGCCTTTCCCTAGAGGGTCAGAGGCACTTTCACCACTCTACCTACACCTTAGAGCATTTGTTGGGCTATGGATCACATTTTCCTTATGGCTGCATCTCCCACAACAGCCAGAACGTTTGGCACATCCATGTATAACTGACACACAAATGTCTCTGCTCCTTCATTTGCATCCCATTCTTGACACAATTTCGCATAAAACACTGGAGCAAGTGGCCAGGTGATTGGCATTCTGGATATGGGGTTGCCATCCACAGACTGAAGTGCACATGAACTATCTCCAAAATGACTTACAAAGATGAACCAACACAGAGTGTGTTCACCTTTGTTTCTGGACATTTTGAGTACTTCGTTCAAGGAGAATTGAACACATGCATAATCTCAAGAAAACAGATTAAAGCCCGATTAATGTACATCTTGGAGATTTTTGTGTGTATGCTCAGTATACATTTAACTAAGACAAATTTGTGGGGAAATATTTATATATGCAACATTTCTACTTTCACAGGCCTATCATTTCAAACTAGAACTTCTTCAAAGAAGTGGTAAACCAGATTTCACTTTTGGTCACATTCCTGCACACTTATATTTTATAGTAGTTACATAGCCCTAATCCTCTTAAAATTTTAGATCCTAATTCCAGGAGTTATTAGGTTGGAAAATAGCTTCTGGGCAAAGTAGTTGGATTATTTCTGCCTCACAAATAGTCTTAAGGCCTGATTTTTTAATGTAATTTAGGTATTCAGCCGTGTTTCTTGCTTTTAAATTAACAGTACTTAAAAAACAAAAGGAAGACCCAAGGGAATAAATAAAGATGATAAAATGGTTTTTAAAAGATTAAAATTTACTTTCAGTTTACCTAACTCAAAAGTCCAGTTAGTCTACCCTACTTCTCCATATTCCATGGCAGTAAATAGTTATTTTCACATTTGCTTTTTAAGGGTCAATCAACTGCTGAGTCCTGTTAGGTTTCTATGACTGTTATGCCTTCCCCAAATCATTGAACAACATACACTTTAAAATATATTTAAAATTAGTCCTATTCCTAAATTAAAATATTTGTCTGTAAATCTTAGTATCTGCACAGATAAAGTTTAATAATAAAGTCCATGTGCCAAAATTCACTTATTTACAGTTTCCTATTTGAAGTATTTTCAACACTGGCAGAGCACAGAACCCATGGCCTGTCAGATATTCCCTTATTTCTAAAATAAATGGCTTCACCCTCTGGATGATTGCACTGCAATAATCACTTTTGGGTGTTTGGTTATGAAAATGAGAAGACATGGAGGTGAAGAGCTTTTTTAAAAATCCAACTGTACATAAGACAGTGAAGTCAACGACCCAAGTCAATGACTACAAGAATGAGATAAATGCTTCCTTTAGAAAGTTAGCCACACAACATGCAACAAAAAAGAAAAAAGGTTAAAACAGCCAGAATCTTACAGTCTAGGTAAAGCCTTTTTAGCATTTCCTCTGTATTTTGCCAGTATTTTTGTTCTATGCATGATACGCACCTGTGTGTGCACGCATACATGCATACCCACTCAACACATGCTTCCTGAATGGTTAATACAATTGGCTTCTGTTTTCCTGTACCATTGTAACATCACTTCTAAATGAAATTTATGAACATTGCATCTTATAGTCACATAAATAAATGTACTCTCCATGCAAGAATGAATATAGAACTTTTAAATCTGTTGAAACTACCACAAGGGGACTATGGTAGAAAGAAGAAAAATACAGGAGATGAACCAATTCGGGTTATAATACATACATACATGGAAATTTCTACAAGGAAATTCCCTGTGTAGCTATCTTAAACAAACAAAAATGTCATTTTTTTTTTCCTTTTACAAAATGGGAGAACAGGAAGAAGGAACAGGTCCTGTCTGGGCTATTGGTGACAGTGGGAGGGGACAAGGTGGGGAAATGGTGTGGGAGGGTGAATATGGTACAAATACCATGTATACATGTATGTAAATGGAAGAATGAGACCTGTTGAAACTATTCCGAGAATGGGGGGAAAGGGCAATAAAGGAGAATGAGGGAGGGGGTGAATTCAGGTATGATGTTTTAATACATTGTAAGAACTTTTGTAAATGTCACAATGTACCCCCACCAGCATAACAATAAAAAAAAACAAAAAAATGTTCTGCAGTGTAAATATATATGAATATATCTGAAATATTTAACAATAAATGAAACATTTATTTCATATTAGATTTGTTTAAAGTATTATATTTATATTAAATATTCATTCAAATTTAATATTTGTTCCTAAGCATTAATGAAGATTATATACCATGTAAATACAATATATAAACATCTCTTTATTTTACATCCACTGGACACAAGTGTCACATGAGCAGACTGTGTGTGCCATGTCACTGTCGCTGGTCCCACTGGCCCTTCCAGCTACAGAAGGCTGGACCTTATTTCCTCACGATCTTTCAGCATCATTCATTGTGGCATTTTCAATCTTTGCCAATATGCTAAATGAGCTAGGATCTCATGCTTAATCTGCATTACGTGACGATTTATAAAAATCAAACATTTTATGTTTATGCTCTGTTCAATTTCCTCCTCTTATTAATGAAGTATTTATATTATTTCTCTACTTCTCTATTAATTTGTAAGCAGCGTAAATCATACTTAATTGCACGTGAACACTAGAAATGGCCCATAGCTGAACAGCTTTCACAAAAATGGTGAATTACATCCTTCAACCTAATAAATTGCTAACACACGTCTCAGTTCTTCATATTTGTCTGCATGTTATGTATGTCATCAAACCTATGGAAATTTTTCTTTTGTGGTTACTGCCTTTGATGAAATTCTTCAAAGACCTTCCAATCGTCTCTCCTTGTGGGTTCTCCAACCCTGTCTCTTACTTACATTGATGGCATCTTTTGTTAAGAATTAAAATAATTACTCCCCTAGAATTTGTACTGGCAAGAATATAGAAATTTATTTTTCTGAATAATTAGAAAATTGTCTTAAAACTATTCGTTTCACATAGATTTGAAATGTCTAAAATAACACCTGTATCAAAAAAACTGTATCATGTAAGAGGGAGTTCAATTCTCTAATTACAGATCAACCACCATGCTTATATTATGTCATATTATAAAACACCAATGACTTATAGAAAATATTAAGGTTTTTTTATACAAATTGTCTAAAAGAGGCATAGATTTTCATATTGCTTTAGAAAATGAAAAACGCATTAGGGCTCATTATTGCTAAAAAGTAGGAAATACTTATTGTATTTGACAATGAATCTTAGTAGTTTGGCTTTACTTAATTATCCAAAAATATATTTTCATTTATAGAATGTCACTGTGGGCAAAAGTTCTTCCACAAGCGATGTACAATGTAGATTTTCTACATTTTAACCTTGCAGAAAGTACTCTGAAGACAGTTTGGGGTTAAGGTTATTTTCTTAAATTACCTTGAGACTTGCTTCCTTGTTGCTAACTATTCTAAAAAAAAGTCACCAAAATAAGCCATTGCTGGCTCACATTCAGTATCTTAAATACTTCCAGTCAATAGTTCACGCATTGTTTTATTCAAAGGAAAATTCATTATTGGCTGAACAGAAGAATTATGTTTAAGCAGTTGTTATTCAATTACTGACTCAATTAGTCATCTGATTTTTGGACCGTATTAAGCTTATTGTTCTATGATTTAAAGTGATTCTAAGTCAATATTTTTATCAAAGACAAAACTGGAAGCCATAGTCAAAGAATTACATCCAAAGACCATTAGGTTCTGCCAGACTGGTCTTTGGGCTGCTTCACCCGGATTAGTGTTGGCTCCTCTAGTAGCAAAATCTGGTTCCAAGATCAGCACAATGCACCATGTCGGCCATTATTGCATTAACTTACTTTTGATGCTCATTTTGAAATGAACTCTGCAACTGACATTGTGCTAATACAACTCCATCAGTGCAATATATGTGCAAACACTTGAAGCACCCAGAAAATTCATTATGTGAATGTACACATATGGAAATTAAATATTTGTGTGTAAAGTACAAAGACAATCAAGCATTTAAGCAAATAATTTTGTGTTGAGAAAAAAAATCATAATGGTAGGTATCACCAGATGTAAATATTCATTCAGTATTCGTTCAGTATTCTTTGCGTGGTGTTCTTATTGATCATGTATCATTAACTTGGGAGAGTAAGGACAGACCAAAATAGGGTTCTTCTTCAAGAGAATTGGGTATGCAATACAGAATGATCTGCAGTGATTTATAAAGGTTCTGAAAGAGAATGTGTGGTAGAAGTAAAATAGAAAAAAGAAGTTTTATTGCATCCAGAAAATGTATGATCACGTAATGAGACACACAAGATTAAGGTGAAAGTCACAGGACACAAGTCTCTCACATGTTACCAGAGAACTGCATGAACTGCTAGGGTAGCTGGTGAGTTGCACAGGTACATAGCATCAGAAGCCTGTATTTGTACAACTGAAAATTGGGACCTCTTTTTATCTTTTCTTTTAAAAAAAATAATAACCAAGGTTTTGATTTCAAAGGGTCATTGGATTTGGCCATGGTCTTTCAATCTTGTTAATTATTATGTGTTCAGAGTAATGCGCATTTTTATCTACAGGTGGCAGACCTTTTGAAAATCAACTTCAATCATATTCAGTATTTTGTTTTGGTGAGCTTTTTTTCAAACTACCACCCGCATTAAAATGTAAGAGTGCGCTGTTCAGAGCTCTCATTAATGTTGCACAATTTAGATGATAGATTTGTCAACAAAATGGTTCATTCTCAAAGGTCACTGAACCCTGTCGGGATAAATGCCTCAAAAATTGTATATTGCAGGATAATCTTTAATTACACAGAACTCACTTGACAATTTACAGTATATTGGGATTATTTTCCTTTTTCAAGCAATAAAGCATTTTGCTTTCTAGATTAGGGTGACTGGGGGGGAAAAAGTGACTGAATTTGATAAATAGTTAAACCAAAGAGCATGCTTATTTGCAAGGAAAAGAGAAAGGTGATCAAAAGGTATCATTATTAACTGGCTAAATGGTTAAAGTAAAAAACTATCAATTCAGTGACTTTTGTAAAGAACGTTAACTACAAAAGAGGTAAGCAAAACAAAAGTGACAGCCACCAGTGGTAAAACTAGCCAGTCTTGTCCACTTACCTGTCTAAAATCTTGGGTTTACAAAACCTGTGTGAAGTTTCTTTTTGCTGTGCTGTTTTTGTTCAATGCAGTATATAATCTGCTTTTTAATTAATGTGAGTGTTATTAATTTGGTAGAAAGGATATTTTAACTTAAAATATTTTTAAAGTAAAATACCCAGAATTTCAGAGTTCTCAAATTATTTTATTCTGTTCAGGCGAATGGCAATCCTTCATCACATTTCTTTGAAAACGAGTACTGGAAAGAATAAATCTTTATTGTACTACTTATTATTCCTCATTTCCAATGTGCAAATTCTTTACAAGTAGCTTACATTATTTAACTTAATTCTGAATGAAGTATCAGCTTAATTTTCAATATTTGCAACATATTTTGCCACCTAAAATACAGCATACCACTAAAGAAACAAATCATTATCTATTTGCAGTGTTATTTTCATATTTATTTATTATGAAAAATACATACAGTGTAGCAAATAGTCACAAAGCACGCCCCACATGACCACCTACTAGTGCTCTTGGGTCAGAAATAAACCTTGGCTCAGGTCCTTCCATCCCTCCCAACGCACCCTCTGACCTCATTCCTAGACCTCATTCCTAGATTTCATCCCTAGTGTTTGCTTCCTGATGTTGACAGTAACATTTCTCTGTTTGTCTTTCTAATTTTACCATCTACAATGCATCCTTGAGCAACATAACTTGATCTGCCTGCAATCCGCCATGTTATTCTGAAGTATCAATTTTTCAGCTAATATTAATTACAACACTAAGATTGATCCATTTGCACCATTCAAATTTAATTGGGTGGCTGTGCTCTCATTTTCTATCTTTTTTTTTTCCCCAGGGGAGAGCGCGAACGCAGTCCCCCACTACCACAAATTATGCAGTCGAGTTTCTCACATTTGGGGATGTGCAGGGGTCAGCACATCCGGAGTGCAATGGATAAGGCTCGCCCTGGCAAAACCACCTTGGTGATCATGGTATCTCCCCTGCCAGGTAAGTATTCATTTTCTATCTTGTTGGTGACAACTGTTTCCAGTTACTCGGCAAATACAAATACTCCTCTGCACATTTCTACCTATATCCTATGCAGCTAGACACACTTTTCTCTATGAAATTTATCAATGTTGCTCTTACTTGACCAGAGGCTACACATTTCACCTTCAGTAGGTAATTCATCCAAGGATTCTTGTTACAATGTCCATGGGACAGGACTACAAGGGTGGCTGTCGTTCTGAACCTTGCTGATGATTTGGACCACTGAACATTTTTGTTTTTCCTATGTGAAGCAAGTGTTGTGGATCTCACTAGGAGCTTTATCTGATTTTATTGACCATTACTGAGATGAAGCTCTTTTTTTCAGATGTTGAAAACTTAGATTTATTGGCCATTTGGATTTCCTTTTTGCCTATTTCTCTTTTGGGTTATGAGAATGTTTCTATTGATTGGTAGTTTTTAAAAAATGTATTCTGGATACCCCTTTGATGGATATGCAATGATATGCTTTACAAATTTATTTGCCATTCTACATCCCACCTTTTTTCTCTTTTTATGATACTTCTGAAAAAAGAAAGGAGGACTTCTGAAAAAAGAAAGAGATACCTGAAGCTTTTGCTGCTTCAGGTATCTCTCCTCTCCGGCTGGAGGTTTCTCCCTTAGAGCATTTTAAGGGAGATTTATGGTCTTGCCTCTAGTTTTGAATAATCAAAATTGACTTTTGAAGAGATAGGATCTCACTTTGTTGTCCAGCTGGCCCTGAACCCTGTCTCCCAAGTAATGGAACTACAGCTGGATGCCACCACGTGCAGGGGTATAATTAATTTCTGCATGTGTTCCGAAATTTTTAAATTTCATTAAAAAAATATAAGCAATCATTGCGGTAGCCCTGTATAAGAAAGGTTATTTCTCTACCACTTTGAGCCACTACTCTTATTATGAGGGTCCGCATTTGCAAGGGCTGCTGCTGGGCTTTCTATATTTGTGTTGTTTATTTATTTGTCTATCCTGCTATCACTGCCACACTTTCTGGATTAATAGAGTTTTATAATACTGTAGGGCAAGTTCTCTTATTCATCTTCAAAGAGTGTCTTGACTATTTTTGGCTTTTGGAATCATCTTGTCACATTACAAACACACACAGATTCACACGGCCCAAACTATCCCAAAGTATAACGAGAAACACAAAATGACTAGCTGACATTTTATCATGTCTCACTATACATAAAAGCAGTTTGAAAGTTAGGAACATTTTTATATCATTGGCTCTCTGAGTCTCTGAACATGGTATATGTCATCATTTATTTCGGTTTCTAAAATTGTTACTTAATTAAGTTTTATTATTTTCCCCATAGAGATATCTCTATTACCGGAAACTAGACAAAAATTGTCACTGATATGCCCCACCTTTTCTATGGGTTGCATTAGCCTCACTAAACTCTTAGTAATTAATCATTTGTCAATAATAATAGTTGGTTATTTTCTTTTTCAATTCTCACGACTTTATTTCTTCATCTTGATTTCATTGGCTAAGATTTCTAGAAAAATAGTAAATAGCAGAGGTGAGAGCAAAATAGCCTTATCTTGTTTTTCTCACAGAAGGAATTCCTTAAACACTTGACTTACAATTTATGTTTTATAGAAGTATTTTAAAATGCAGTGAGGAACTTCCTTCCTGTATTGACTTTTCTGAGATTTTTAGAATTCTAAGAATTTTATTAAATGCTTCTCTGCATTTTCTGTATGTGTCTAAAATAAACAATTTGTTCGTAATTAGTGATTCTTTTTATGAATTTGGTCTGCTAATATTTTGTTGAGGATTTTTCTATCTACAATCATGAGGAAAATTGGCCTGTAAATGTCATCATTCATACTATTCTTGTCAGGTTTAATGTCAAGACTCTATGATCCTTATAAAACGAGTGGGGATTGTTATTACTTCTATTTTGAGAAAAACTTTATTAGGCGTCTTTCTTTCTTTCTTGAACTTATCAATGAAGTTATCTGGATCTAAAATTTTCTTTGTGGGGCATAATTAATTAACTAATTTTTTTGTGTTATTGGGGTTTGAACCCAGGACCTTGAGCTTACTAGGCAAGGGCACTGCCACCTGAACCACACTCTCAGCCCTTTTATTTTATATTTTGTTTTTGAGACAGGGTATTGCTACCTTTGCCAGACTGACCTTGACTTCCCAATCCTCCACCTGCCTCCACCTGCCAAGTAGCTGGAATTGCAGGCAAACACTACCACACCCAACTTTCTGTAGGTCAAATTGTCATTATTGAAGAAAATTTTACCTATATTTGTAGAATTAATACAATTGCTTATTTTTTTTTCAGCAAAATTTTTCTAACTATTTTGTTCTAGGAACCTTTTCATTAATTTAATTTTTCACATCTACCAGCATACGGCTATTCACATTATTCCTTATGAGCTGCCTAACTTCTCACATCTGCTGACGTCCACTTGTTCAGTCCTGATGTTGGTTTTTGGTCCTTGTCACTTGCTGTCTAGCACATTCTCATTAGAGGTTTGGAACATATTTTCATTGTTTCCAACAATCAATTGTAGCCTTCTTAATCTCTGTTATCTTACTATTTCCTACTTTAATAATTTTGTTCTTTATTACACAACTTTGAGTTTTTGTTCCTTTCATGATTTTTGTTTAATTCTACATAATGTTTGTACATATTTAAGGGTTATAGTAAGGTAACTGAATGCCATACAGCCAAGATTTGCAAGTGGCTGCATGGCTCTATGACAAAGGAAAGGTTACTCCAACCAGCCTTCAAAGAAAAACTGCTAGAAACATAAGTGTTGGATGGTTCCATCTCTCCTTAAATAAAAACACACATATTATATCTTAACAAAGAGAGGTGCTAAGCAACTTATGTAAAGGTTGGGAAACCTATGCCTTTTATACTTCTCAAATGTCAGTATCAAATCATACTTCTTGTAATATATTGTATGAACTGTGAAAAATTAAAGGTTCACAGATTCATGATTCAGAGAAAATCATAAATGATATATTTCCACTATTTTTAATATTTACATGCTTATAATAA
The DNA here is from genome assembly GCF_047511655.1 of Castor canadensis. Taxonomy (NCBI): domain Eukaryota; kingdom Metazoa; phylum Chordata; class Mammalia; order Rodentia; family Castoridae; genus Castor; species Castor canadensis. The sequence goes on along the minus strand of NC_133391.1, from coordinate 20,065,178 downwards.
ATGTGTACAGGTGAATGTGTATACGTGTGTATGCATGTGTGTATACAGGTACACACAAGCTTGAACATGCACTGGGTCCTCAGTATAGATTCTGACTTATTTAATTTAATACAACATCACACATAATTTCCTGTGTTTTTAAAGATTCTTTAAAAATATTTTATTGTCTGCATAGTATACTATCATCTGAATATTCTCAAACTTATTTAACAACAACTCTACTGCTGAAAAGTTCAGTCAATTTCATATTCTTCCCGTTATGAATATCAGAAAATGAGTACATTTATATAAATTCTGACTCCTTTGTAAACAATTTCATTTACTTAGACTCTTGGAAGTAGAACTGGAAGATACTGCCAGTTAGGCTCTAAATATTCATTCTCTAATTCTTCTACTGGAAACCCCCCCAAATTTATCTTCCAGAATAGGAACTCATCTGTCAGCTTCTATTACCACTGGTCAGAGTCACGTGATAATGTTCTAGTCATAATGTTTTGGCCAGGAGAACTAAGGGTAAGGTGTGGCAACTTTCAGGTGATGCCCATAAAGACCCTTGTAATACTCCTTTCCTTTAGGCAGAGTGTGGACATGATTTCTGGGACACCAATTTTGGATATTCTAAAGCTCCAGGTGAAAGTCATATGCTCAGTGAACACAAGAGAAAAAAGAAAGGTCTCAGATCCCTCAAGATGGAGTAAGCATTGGTCCAGCCCTATCTATGTGGACATCACATAAGAGAATCCCAAAACTCTTATCATTTTTGAGCTGCCATTTTGGATTACTCAAAACCAAATATTTTCCAGAGTCAGAGTGGAAATGTTGCACACATTGCTTTGAAAATACTTGAGGGTCTTCACAGAGATGGCCAGGTCACTTCTTGCATCCCCCGGCCATACTAACAGAAGCCAGCTCCCCACCTTCCTGTGACTTTACACTCTGCCACTCTTTAGCTGGTTCTCTAGAACTCGGGCATATCTTCACATTTCTGGTAGGAGCTCTTGCACTAAAGTCGTATTGCTCACAATGACTTGCCCTTCTATCTTGCTGTCTTTTAAATTAAAATGTTAGCTATCTTTCTTGTAATATATCACAGTTCTTTATGTTTGATGTCTGTCTTATTTATTGGAAGTCTCAGTTCCAGTTTGTCATGTGCCTTTTAATTTAATTTATACTAGTATTTTTATTGGTAAAACCATAGAAGTTTTATATGTCATTGCCATAATTCATTTGTGACTTATTCCACTTTTGTTGGGATAAAAGTTCATTATTCATTACGCCTTTCTTATATTATTTCATTTGTCTATAGATATATGGAGCATCATTTGTAAATATTTTAGTAATACTATTTAGGATTTTTTGGGGGTATAGGTGGTGCTGGGGCTTGAATTCAGGGCCCCACACTTATCACACACATGCTCTACCACTTGAGTCATGCTCCAAGCCATTTTTTCCTTAGATATTTTTGGCTGGGGTCTTGTATTTTTGCTCCAGCGAGCATCAAACCACCATCTGCCTTCCTCTGCCTCTCGGTTGTTGGGATCATAAACACTCCCTAACACACCTGGCTTACTTTTTGAAATATGGTCTCAGGAACTTTTTCTCTGGGCTGGCTGCAAACTATTATACTCCCCATAGTCAACTCCTGAGTAACTGGGATTATAGGCATGACCACCACACTCCCACCTAAAATAATAATAACTATTATTATTGCCATTGCTGTTGATAGTACTGGGTTGAACTCAGGGCCCTAAGCTTGGTACTTTACTACGTGAATCATGCACCCAGCTATTTAGGATCTTGACAACTTATTCCCACAAACACTGTATCTTTAAGTGCTAAAGATATATGTTATATACAACAGAACTCCTACCTCCAACCCATCACCCACTTGATGGCCAAAGGATTTTAATAGGACTTTCACCTCCAGGTCTGTGGCCAAATTTTCAGTGCCTGCTCCCAAGTGCATAACTTTTTTGAAAAGACAAGCCAGCATTTTATAAATGCATACACAGATAGATGCCCAAGAAATTTTTTTGCCAGCAAATTGGGAAATATTTGTTTGGCTTCAGTAATTTGCATTTTTGTATGTGTTTACAGAAACAGACCCTGAAATACTTAGTCTATGGGAATTTTTCTAAAATGTGTGACTGACCCATTGTGACCCAAAATATTTCTTCTGCAGAACAACAACAAAAAGTAGCAACAAATGTTTTATAAAACATTTTTCAGTAGAGGAAGAAGAAAAAGCTTTTGCAACTTCAAGAAAAGTATATCTCATTAAGAAATTGAAAAGAAATGTCACTATCATCTGCCAGTTTAGAGACATTACCTTCATAATGAGTCTCAAAATTATAATTACAAAGCCAGTTGTCATCTGAATATAAAAGACTGCATACTAGTACTACACTTGTATATGCACAAGATTCACATATTTTCACAAATAATATCAAATTAGAGAGACATGTAAACCTCCATTCTTGAGAAGTAGCAAATGTAGCAGTGGATTTCCAAAGGTGCGTATGTGTGTTTATAAATGTACCCTTTTCTTACCCAGTGCAGCACAATTCCCTGTTCAGCTTTCAGAATCTTGTAAACAGATTCAAACGGGAATCATGTCATCAGCAAGAGGAATCCTGAAAAGTAAAAGTAGACGATGAACGGGATTGTTTCATTCACAGCATCTCTCGTCACGTTGCTCCTGGAAGTAGGAGTCCTCGATGGCTTTCAAAAATAAATTCATGTTTACATATGTAAATCTGTACTTTCATACTTCTTTACATATATGAGTATAATGAAATATGGTTGATGAAGGAATAGGCATTATCTTGCCTTTATGAAGTCACCAGAATTAATCTAGAAACGTCTATGTACATGGTGTGTACACACATGGTCATCTCCTCAGAAGGTGTCCTTTTACTATAATTTCCATGAATGTGTACTGCAGAGGTTTGGGACAGGCTGTACTAAGGTGGATTCTTGTTTCTTGTCATTATTTATGGAAGTCTTCTGGTGTTTTCTTTGTTCCCCTTTAGGATTCCACTCAAGTATAGGACAGGAACAGGTGACACAGTGATTGTCCTGCTATGAACTAGGGGACTGATTTACTGCCTGATGCTGTTCTTACACCATCTTGATGGAATAAAACTCTGGACAGTCAACTGATATTCTCAACAACCAGACTTAGGAAAACAGGCCCCATACATGGGGGTCCTGGCCTCTCCAAGGTCAGTTCAATTTAGAGAGAACTGAGTGATGGCCCAGTGTTCATTTCTGTAACCACAGATTGATATGTTTTAATCACAAGATTTATGGTATTTGAGTAGTTTCATCACCATACTTTATCTTCCTGGAACTTGACTGGGACAGAGGGATTTTATTTCATTCCAATATCCCAATACTTTTGTCTAAAAAGCACAGAGAGCCAAAAGTCACCAAGATGACAAAGAGAATAATTCACATAATTTCATTAGTTTCCTAATTACTCCATTAGAAAGTAATCTAAAATGAAAAAGGTTATCATTAAAAACATTGAACATCAGGAATTACACTACAAGAATAAAACAGAGGCTGTAGACATGTAGTCAGCAAAGGTAAAAAAAAAAAATCTCAAAAACTCAACTTTTGTTTAATTCAGTGAAATATCACAAATGTAAGTAAACTACCATAGTTGAATTTACTTAAAAATAAAACAAGTTGTGTCACATCATGTATCTGAATGACACAGAAAGAAATTCAAAGGTGGTCACTTTACCCACAAGAGGGAGCCTGTATTTTTACATTTTTGTTACAGAACTTGAACAACAAATTAAAACCTGAAATTCTAAATATGTTTATTAATACCAGCCTCTTTAGGTCAGGTCAAGTTTTGAGATAATCAGGTTTCATTTGCATATTTTTCTTCAACTGTGACATATTAGTACGTCAAAAGATTAGAAAGTTAATTGAAAATTTAAAAAATCCTACCTATATTAATTAACTTTTTTTTCAGATATAAGAATAAAAAATGAATCACCAAGGCAGCCTAAGAGAGAATTCCTTTTAGGTGGTAGTGACATTACTTGTGTAAAATTAACTAGCATTATTATGAGTGCTATGAACCCAAATTTAATTACATAGCAGGAAATATTTCATTCACTCTCTTCAAACAGAGGCTCAGAAAAACCAATAATTTTCTATGTATTTGTTGGGACAGGAAACACTGCACTTTTAAAACTAGCAAGATCACCAGTCTTACTGATACCACTTAAAACTTGCCTAAGAAAAGTTGTAACTGGCATGACACCATGGTGAACTTTTCCTTTCTTAGGGTTGAGAAAGAACTATCTTTTTCTTTAAAAAAAAGAAAATGTGAAGGTCAATTCTTTCCTATCTTATAATCTCCTCGACATTATCTTAAGTTACTCAGGCTCTCTAAATAAATAGATATGCTCTGCTCTGGGTCTTTAAAAAACAAAGTGAATTCATCAACTTAAAACTATCCTCTTTAGGCAAGAGGAAAGGTACTACAGTCCTTTGCCACCTGCCATCATTTTCTCCCCTTTTTATGGTATCCTAATAAATCTTTGCTTCCTCTAAAACAAACAAACAAACAAACAAAAAGAAACAAAACTATCTTCTTTAAAAATATAACCTTCTAAAAATTAATGTGGGTAATTCTTATCAACCCAGAGTGAACTGTTCTGTTACACTCAGAGATACAGTACGTAATAACTGAGCTCAGATTTGTTTTGCGACCCCTTGTACACCGCAGGGAAGATGGCAGAAGGTGCTATCTACCATGGCTGGAGTTGAGGCATAAGGGGTTAATCACTGTTGGTCTTCCTCCTGGAATTCCAAGCTATCATTAAATCATTGTTTCTTCCTCCCTCTAGGGATGGTGAATATAATGGACCTGAAATCAATACCTTATAAATGACATAAAATATATTCATTTCATGGACTAATGTACCCTAGTGTCCGAATCCTATTTGTACCCTCTGCTTTAAAAGGGAACAATGGATCCATTTCTGCCAGTAAATGGTTACTCAGTCACACCGGTGACATGCTGCAGTACGCACTGCTATTCGCCATTGCAGCAGAAACTCTAGACACAATGGATGCAGTGAACTTGTGTGAGGAAACGCCACCATGGAGGAACTTGTGGATGGCCTCAAAGATGGCCCCCAGGTCTCTGGTCCATCATGTGAAATTACAACTTAACACGTATCACACACAGATTTGAACATATCAATATCACATTGTAGTATTTAAACAGACACAACCTCCATTTCACAGTGAATTCTATAATGATTTTAAGAACTGGGCTAAACAAATCCCATGAAGCACAAAGACATGTTAGCTAAATGGACATAAGGCTAGATCAACTCGAATTAATCCAGAGGCAGAGGCGAGCTCTGGGGAGAAGAAGAGCATTTCATTGATCAGGTACAGCAGGGAAATGACCAAAACCAAAGGTGAATATTTGCTGTTCCGTTTTGTTTTTTACATGTTGAGAAAACACATTGGTGAAAAAGTTTTATATTTACAGAATATTCTTCAATCCAAAGGATCCACGTACTTCAAAATTTTTATCACGTGGAACCAAGTATTACACTTAGTTAAAAGAAAAAACTCAACTTATGCTAGTAACTAACCTTATTTTGAAAATATTTTCTTCTACCTTTAATATTTTTGAGACATTAAATACACAGCAACCCTGAAAAATGCAATGATCTCTTCAATGCAAAGATAAAATTATAGCAGAGGTAGAAAGAAAAAGAGAGAGAGAGGGAGAGAGAGAGAAATATAGAAAGGGAATATCACCCAGTTTTTTCTTTATTCAGTGGGTACAAATCTAACTAGTCAGAGAATAATGAATGAGAAAAGCAGACACTTTTTGAGAGATTTCTAGCAACAGGTCAGCCTGAGATTTTCTGTTCACTTTTACTGGCCTAAAATCCATACAGTTATAAAATTACAAAACAACAACAAAAACTGTTTTTCTTGATTCCATTTGCAGCCAGCATCATTTGTCCCCTATTAGATAAAGTACAATAGACTCGGCCGACAGGGTTGGTGGCCCTCTATTTAATGGTGTTGCCAGTCCCAATCTGCATTTCCCCAGCACTGTCTCTCAGCACAGAATAAATGGCTGATCTCCTCACAATAACAGCTGATTTCTATTTATTAAGCTAAAAAGGTCACCATTTTCTACGGCTGGGCCGCCCTGCACTATTGATAATTTTATGCATAAACAAATGGCAAATTTGTGCCACATAAATATGCATTAGCAATTACTTTTTCCTCGGGCAACGCTCACCGCATGCAAATGCGTACCTCACAGGGCCTGGTAGCTTTTGTTTTAGCTCTTGAACAGTGAAACAAAAGAGCACAATAAACAATTTTAAAATTGCCAATCAATAAGCAATGCAAATGCAAGGTAAATGGCAAGAAACTTGCTCAGAAGAGTGGGGAGGGGACGGTGGAAGGACCTTTTTCAGATCATTTCACTTCTTTCTTGGTCATAATGAAAAGACAAAAGTACTCTTGACACAGAGCTAGCAAAGCTGGTACTGAGCAGATACCAGATGGGAAAAGTGGAAAACACACACATGTTGAGTAAACATGTGCCCACCCCCAAAGATGGGGGCAAGGGAACAACTCCTTCCCTACCTGGGGTTGCAGAGTATCTATCACCTCCTCAGATTTCTGATTTCCTGCTTCAAGGAATCTTAAAACTAGGAGGAGCTACCGAACCCACTCCCAGTTCACTGCACTAGGCTGATTTCTTCTAAAGACATCTTTCTGGACAAAGAGGACTGTACTGTGTCAATAAATAGAATAGTTTTAGAAACATGAGGAAAAGGGCAAGTGAGGGATATTTAAGTAAGAAAAATTCCCCAAAACATTCAGGAATAAAATGCTCTGAAAGCAATTCAAGAATAATATCAGGGCACAAGAATGGAGCTGAAGGATAAGGAAGGAAGAGGCAACAGGTGTCAAGAGAGCCTTAGAAACAAGGGCTGGTGGTGGCTCAAGTGCTAGAGTACCTGCCTAGCAAGCAAGCACGAGAACATGAGTTCAAAGCCCAATACCACATACTCACACACACACAGAGTATTAAGATAAGCCTAGAAACAAAATGTCACCTAATTTGAACAGGAAACAAACAACTCAAAAAAAAGCTTATTGCTTCATCAGTAGGAAACATTAGCAGATATCTTATAATACTATTTTCCCAAAACAGTTCTCAGTCCTTCACTCTTAGATCCATCATGGCACCTTCACAAACTTCCCTAGGAGGACCTTTACTGCTGATCACAGAATGAAGACACCAGTCAGCAAAGGCAATGCTAGGTCCTGGCCTTTTACCCCGTGGGAGGCCAGCACTGCAAAGTGTGGCCACTTCTAATACTGCCATCCCCTAAAACCCTACAAGCCCACCCATGTTGCCCCAGATGAAAATTCTCTTCTTAAAAATGTGTGTTGATGGCTTTACCTTTGCATAAAGAAGCCAAACTGTATTTGAAAAATCTAAACTTGGGGCTTTTGCAAGTTTCTTTAATCAAGTTATTTTTTTATAAAATATACAAATACCAATTTGGATAGTAGGTGGATGTTCGTTAGTGAATGAATACATGCCCATTGATAATGGTCTTGATAATTACTCAAGAACAGAAAAACACTTGTGGTCCCATCTTGATTAATATGGTTAAAGGTTTTACTGTTACACCAAGTATTAACCAAGCCTTCAGTGCCAACTGGTAAAAATAAACATATAAAGTATTTTGAGCCTAAATGCACACAGCCAAACCTGGATATCTAAAATCGGTATACAATGCTGTCTTGATCACAGCCAGCAGGCTCTCTGAGGAACCTGATAAGGATAATAAAAGTGTCTCCTTGAGGGAAGGCCATGAAAGTTCTCTCACAGTATTTTCCCCTGAGGCCATCAGTATAAGTCAAGGGCAATGGGTAATATAGTGACTTTGTAGGCCTGAAGACAAGATAACCCCTCGGACAGATCATTCACTCAATGTATCACCTGAAGAAGCATCCACAAATCCCCTGGAAAAGGAAAAGATTTGCCACTTCACTTGGAAAAGTGTCATTTCTAATGCTAAACCCCAACTTCTTTAAAGAATTTTAAGAACTAGGTACCCACTTCTTAGTTTCAAATCAGTATAGATGGATCCCAATCTGATACAAATCGTCTTACGTATTAATTCGAATGATTGCATAGTTAGTGTCTTCCTCTTTAGTTATATTTCTTTTTATTTTACGTTTTCATGGCTGAATGGATAGAAACTTGGGTAGGATTGATCTTACTCTCCACAAACACGTGCTCAGCACCACAGCTATCCAAGTCAAAGCTTCATTATAACCAGTCCCCATCTAATTTCTCTCTTTGCAAAGTAAGGATTTCAAACTAAATCCATGAATATTCCAAACGAAGTGAGGTTTGTCCAAATCTTATAAATACTTGCAGACTTACTGCACAGAATACATGTACACAAAAGTGCTAGGAAGTGTACACAAAGCACAATGCATTGAGCAGACCACACAGCATTCAAAGGCTGTGCATGGGCTTCATTGCCGAAGTCTAGGTCAAATAATCACACTGACTGTCCCTAATCCATTTTTTATGTGCTCAACATTAAACCCAGAGCCCTGCAAGTGCTAAATACGTGCTCTACCACTGAGCTGCAACCTTACCTACCAACCCCATTTTTATTGCAAAACAATTAGGTTTAAATAAAGGGTACTGTTGCAGGGTTCAGGAAGTCACATAGAGTAACAGAAGGTTCTAGCCAGGATGGGCAGCAGGTAGAGGACCACTGCCTCTTGCTCTGGGTGAGGGTCTGCCAGCCTGTTGGCTGTAGGTCCTTTCTCTGCCCACCCTTTGCTCTGCTGACTCCTGACACTGGATGACTCCTGTTGGCCAAATTTCTCAGCTACCCTGGCAGTCAGCCTTCCAGCTCAGCTCTGGGAGGAGACTGGATCATGGTGTAAGGAAAGGGCAAGTATGAGTGTGCAGGTATACCTCTGTCTCCTTGATATTTTTATAGTCAATTATAAACATATTCAAAAATTGAGGTAATAGCTGGAGGAGTGACTCAAGTAATAAGAGCACCTAGCAAGTGTGAGCCCCTGAGTTCAAACACCAGTACCACCAAAAACAAAACAAAACAAAACAAAAAAAAAAATCAAGGCACTAGTAAATGAAAGCTTCACATTCAACATCTAGCACTCTTCAACTGCTTGAGTTTCTCCCTTTATTGGCTTTGTAGGGTATCTTAGAGATGGGCCTTCCACTAGGCTCCACCTCCTCCCAAACAGGCTCACGTGGTTCCAGCCTCTGCCTTTGGGAGCCCTGCTTCCTCCTGCCATTCCTTACTCCTAGGTTGCTTGCTCACAATTTATTATGGTCAGTGTCCAGAAATAATCTGTGTCTCTTCTGTCTTCTTGCTTGGATCTTGGCTATAAATAGTTATTATTTTATTTGCTTTTTTTTTTTTTTTGCAGTACTGGGGTTTGAACTCAGAGTTTTGCACTTACTAGGCAGGTGCTTTACCACTTGAGCCATATCCATAGCCCTTTTTATTCTGGTCATTTTGGAAAGAAGGTCTCGCTTTTTGCCCAGGTCAACATGGACTTTGATCCTCCTATTTGTTCTTCTTGCCATCACTGGGATGACAGGTGTGACCATCACACCCTGCTTTTTTGCCTGAACTGGCCTGGGAACCGTGATCCTCCAGATCTCAGCCTCCTGCAATAGTTGGGATGACAAGTGACAGCCACCGTGGCCAGTTGTTGATTGAAATGGGGTCTTATGAACATTTTGCACAGGCTGGCCTTGAATACTCCTGATCTCATTGTGCCAAGTAGCTTTATTTGACTTTTTATCATCTACGGACAGACCATCATTTATCCCTTGTCCATAGTTCCTTCGAAGTAGGTCAAGCCTTTATAAAGTAAGTGACCCTTTTTTTCAACAGCACAGTGACCAGCATGTTGGCCCAATATCACCCTGTCTTAGATCTGATTTGCCATATATATTATCCATAACATTCTCATGTACCAAGCTACTGCATATCAAGATAGGTGATGTCATTCTATTCCTTTGTCAGTGGCTTGAGATGGCCTTTCATTTACTGACTTGTTTTAATCTATGGTCCAGGGATGGTCTTGCTCCTGCAAGAGAGCCACAGCTCCTGGACGTTCTGCCTCAACGCCTGTCATCATGAAAATCCACCCGGGCTATTTTAAGGAAGTAGTTCAACCTGGCATGAAAATACATTTTTCCCATGGTAGGTGACAGAGACTAGTTAACCAAGTTTATGTCTTAAATGAGATGTCTTTAACATGTAGGCATTTGTTTATTCATAACAAAATATGACCTTGTGACGTTAGGAATAAACACACACATCATAAAAATGACTGATGTTCAATGGCTCTCGCAAAATTACATTTTGAAATATTATGGGAGGATGAATCAAACATACAGATTAAATTCCCCTGAAACAGACATGTGCTTAATAATTAATGGGAGAGGGTAAAATAATATTTATGATTTCATATTATTCAAAACACTTGAAAAATTATGCAGTAATAACATCACTAGATGAAGACATACTTATCACATTTGAACTATAATCTTTTAAAAACTTTAATATACAAAAAAGCTTTAAAATGGAAATGCTAGACTTAAATTCACAAGTTGAGACTTTAACTTGCTTTAATATAAAGTCTTATTATAAAAGTATTAAATACAGAAGGAAAGATTTGTTTTTTAGCATAGTTTATAGGGCTAGTAATTTTTGCAGAAATCCCAATGCAAGCAAAGAATGAGATGTGGTGGTAGAGAAAAAGAAGGGGGGGAGAAGCAGAGAACAGACTTAATAATTGTGAAGTTTTAATAAAGGTTAGGTACAACCAACGCCTAACACTAAGTGAGCATTTCAAATACTGGTTTCAGAGTCCGGGTGGGGCGGAAGGGTACAGTGCTTGCCCAGCATATGCAAAGCCCTGGGCTCAATCGCTAGCACCCACGCTCCTGGAAAAACAAAAACAATGTGAGGGTAATCTGGCTGCAACTTTTGTCATCCCATAGATCACTGGGATTGATCCAGTTGACCTGATTGGCTATACAGGTGTTCCCTTCCTCCCTCACAGCTCCATGTGTGTTCTGAAGCTTTGTGCTCCATTCAAGAGGACGACCTTCCCAATAGAGGAGGACGTTCTTCCATCGAGAGTACACAGGTAACTGTGACCCCAGCCAGAACCTCCACCAGGCTCTCAAATATTGCTTCTAGAACTGGTTCCTGGGGAACTGGACAGATATTTAACAGCCAGAAAAGGTTATCCAGGGGCACAGTAAGCATGACTGCTGTGTTAAGTCACCTACTATCAAGAGGAGAAACATTCAGTCTGAAAAAAGACAAATAAATGTAAACCATTGAGGACAATCAGATGTTAAAGGGTCTCTCATTTGGAAAAGAAATGTTGGATATATATTATCTCTTTTGCCAGATTTTAAATAAAAGCAATGTTTTTGTTCTGTTTTGCCTTTGATGGCAGGGTTGTGAAGATGTGAATTTGGGAATATTAGAGCATATGTGGTAGTTCAAACCTGTAATCATAGCTACTTGGGAGACATAGATTGGGAAGATCAAGGCTCAAGGCCAGATAGGGCCAAGATAAATAAATAAAGTAATAATAATGTTATTGAGAACCCAGCTCAGCCAATGACTGGATGTAGGGGCACATGACTGTCATTCCAGCTACGCAGGAGAAGCATGAGCAGGAGGATCTCAGTCCAGGAAGGCCGAGAAAGTAAACTAATACTCTATCTCAAAAATAATCAATATATAAAGGACTGGCAAAATGGCTCAGCTAGTATTATACCTGCCTAGCAAGCACAAGGCCCTGAGTTTAACTCCCAGTACCACCAAAAACAAGCAAAAAATCAGTACATTATGAAAAATAACCTTTACACTAATGCACTGTCCGGTGATGGAATGGGTCAAATGAAGCCAGATAATTCAGGGTTTAAGCATGGGCTCTGCATTCAGACAGAAGTGGTCACTGTGGCTTTTCTACTGACTGTCCCATCAACCTTCAACATAGTCACTTAACCTATCCGTCTCAGTTCTCTCAACCACCAAACCATCCAAGTATAGACCCAAAGAGGAAAGTTAGAAGACCAAAGAAAGACTGAGTCTGGGACCGTCTGTCAGAAGACCAGAAAAGGATTTCTGTACTGGGATGTAAGGTCATCTAGCTAATCCAAGATCTGAGCCCAAAATTATTCTAGTCCTGGAAGTTCAGGTATTTGCCTCTTTAGACAAGGAAGGGTACTGCAAAATATTTAAATTGGAGAAAGTTTGTGGAAACTCTGCATTATTAAAAAAGTTATCACCTCAGATAGAGAAAGGATATTCATTTTTGACCAAAGATAATGCTAAATGAAACTCGAAAAATACTTTTAATCAATGAACAACCTATAGCATCATCAAATAATCCAGACCTGGTTATTTCAAGCAGAAGCACTGATTTTTAATAAGCTTTGCTAACTTTTCCTCCTTCTTAAAATCTCTCGTCACTCAATGTACAGCTACTACTGGGATACTGCATGAACATGAACACAGTACTCCTGCTGCTCAGCCACTGAGCGCCACTTCCTTGTTGCTGTCGGCCAAGTCTTGCCACCATTCCCTCATTGGTGCCTTATGTCATGGCTGGTCAGCACACGGTCACCAAGAAGATCGCAGCTGCACAGGGCCTCAGGGCATCTTAAGAAACAGCGGGTCTCAAATCCTTTGGTGCAATGCCTGGGAGTTCATCCAGTTATTTTACAGAACACACTAAAATTTTCCAGAAATTCTTAAAATCATTTTGCTTTGTCCCATCCTAACAACCAAGAATGTCTTTGGCCTCTTCTGGACATTTCCACCACTGAGTTGATTCTCAGCTATTCTCTGAGGTGGGCATGACAGGGTTGACCGCTTTCTTAAAAATTAAATCTTTGGATTCCCCCAAATTATGACCTGAACCCAAATCACAAAACAACAAAGAAATAGCAAAAAGGCAAATCCAAGTCCTGTCCTCCTTCCTGCCCACCTGGCTCAGCAACAGATTACATACTGGACTTTAGGAACTGACAAAAGGTATTTTTGAAATCCCTGAACTCAGAAAGCATTAACTACTTTCTGGGACGGAGAGCATCCATCGGGATTATGGAACCTCTACTTGCCTTCCTAGTCACTGATAAAATATTGTTTCCACTTTTAAAATGAGATTAGTACAGTGGTTTTCACCCAAAGGTGATCCTAGCCTCTGCAGACAGCTGACAATGACTGTCAACATGTCTTGTTGTGAGGATTGGGTAGGTGTTGGGGGGTTACTAGTGTCTATAGTTAGGAATACTTTTAAAAACTCTACAGTGCACAGGACAGCTCCCCGCCACAAAGAATTACATCACTGCAAACGTGGACTGTTTGAGAAACCCTATATAGCACTATTTTCATTTAAGCCATCTGTTTTTGCCTGTTAGTTTGTTACACAAACATCACAATGGTTTCCAAGGGCAACATTTCCTGGGTGCTGATGACTGGTTGGGCACAAGGCCATTGGCTCTTGTCTAGTCCCTCGTTCCGCAAATGCCCCATGCCTTTCTCTTTGCTGCTCGATGATACTCTGAACAGTGGTTCAAGTGACAGAGGTCACCATTAAATGGATCATCAAATCATTTGTCATGGTATCGATAACACTTTGCTCAGAAGATGTTAAAAATAAAGCCATGCAAATGAGGAAAATCACAACTGTCCGTCTGGACAATAGGAAATGGAAATTTACTTGTGAATAAAGGAGTCCCTTTCAACTCTTCCATTATGTAGAGCCGACATCAAAAACTTCTTGACGCCTCAAACCCAGTGTTTAATGGCATATTTGGTTATCTTTTATGTGTTATTACTCATCCTCTTCTCAGAGACAGCTGTAGATTTCTGCCCTTAGCTGGTTCACATTCTTCACAGAAGCCAAGGTTCAAAACTCCAGTTCCCATGGACCTGGCCCAGGCTACATCTGTGAACTTAGTTCAATCTTAACAGAAAATCAGAGAAAATCCCTGATGTCACGCAGCAAAAAGATGTCCCAGGATGTCTTCCATGTCTGCTTGCCTATTTCTTAGATCTATAAGCACCTGCCTAATGACTTCATAATTAAAAGACCTAGATGTTTTAATTCATATATCCCTTTAAGAGTCTAATGAAAGCTATAAATCTACTCTAAAGAAATCATGATTTATTTCCTGCCAGATACTGATGGCTCACTCTTGTAATCCTCGCCACTTGGGAGGCTGAGATCGGGAAAATCACAGTTCTAAGCCAGTGTGGGCAAAAAAGTTCAGAAGACCCCATTTCAACGGGAAAAAACTGGGCATGGTGGCATATGCCTGTCACCCCAGGTATACCAGGAAGCACAATGAGGAGGATCACTGTCTAGCCTAGCCTGGGCAAAAAAGTGAGACCCTATCTCCAAAATAACCAGAGCAAAAAGGACTAGAAGTATAGCTCAAGTGATAGACTGCCTGTCTTATGAGTATAAATTCCTGAACTCAAACCCTGGTGCCACCAAACAAGAGAGAAAGAAATGGAGATTTCCATGGAGACAGACCATTCTTTATTATGTTTCTTCTGTTTCTGTACTTCTTTGGAGTGACTGCCTTTCTTGAAGAGGGATGTTTGTTTAGTGAAAGGCTTGGAATGCTGAGATAGCATGTCCTTCTAGAACATTGTCAGGGGAGAACGCCCATTTAGGGCAAAGACCAGGCATGTGTGCCCTCCATTATAGAACATTCAGGTCCCCTGAACTAAGGGTTCATCCCCTTGAAGGTATGTACCAACAAGACTCTCTTCGACTCACCCCATGGGAATCAGGGCTCAGCACAGGAACACAAATGCTAATACTCTCAGTGCTGTGACTGTGATGAGCGAACCTCTCTTTGTCTCTGATCCAGGAGTTTGTGGTCTTCAACCAGACTCTAGGAACTCTGCAGGCTCTATCAGCTGACATACAAATAGGGTAAAAGTCTCAGACCCTTGGGTTCTTAACAATGCAAACAGAAAACAAGATGAGCATTTTTTTATTACATTAATTAATTACATTTTATCTCATAGCAAATCCAGAAGTTCACACTCCTCTGTCTTTATTTCTTAGTCAGTAAGCAGAGTACAATGACCATAGACTCTAATGTCTGAAAAGTACATTTAAAACAACATCAGGGTTATTTCAACAAAGAAATGTATTTGGCTAATAATGATCCAGGTTGAGGATCCAACAGGCTTTGGACCAAGTGTTTTAGATTTTCGATGTTTTCAAATTTTGGAATATTTTTATATGCAAAATGAGATATCTTGCCGAGGAGACCCAAGTCTCCACATAAAATTCATTGATATTTCATGTACACCTTACACGCAGCCTGATGGTAATTTTATACGGTATTTTTAGTGCATTTGCATCTGGGCTGTGGCTCACCACATCTTCAAAGTGACGTGTGGAATTTTCCATTTGTGGTGTCATGTCAGCACTCAAAAGTTTGGGATTTAGGAGCATTTTGCATTTCAGATTTTCTGCTTACAGCTGCACAGCCTATACTGGTCACAGTCAGCATTGATTGAGCACTTTCTGTATACCAGTCAATTTGTGAGGTGCTTCACAAACAGTACTGAAATTTATTCTGATGATAGCACTAATGAGGAACTATGATTTTCCTTATTCAAGAGGAGGAAACAAAAACCAACATAAATTAAATAACTTGTCAAGAGCGACCCCACTGGTCAATGTCAGGATCAGCACACAGGTTAAGAGGTGGGACTTGAACTCAGATCATGTCTTCAGCCACTTTTCTTTTCTGCCTTCCCCTCTGGGCAACACACAGGTGCACAAAGGCACAGTCCCTGCCTAAGGGACAATGCTCTCAAGAGGGACAGTAGTTTGGAAACAGACCATACAGTAAGTTAGCGGAGCAAGAAGAGGACCCTTCTCCCGATATACAACAAGAGCTTCCCAGACAAAAGACAACCAAGGTCAGTCGTAAAGGATGATGGGGACCAGACCAGGAGAAGAAGCACGGTTTTCCATGTGTGGTTTTACACACATGGAAAGGGAAGCCCAGACACGAGGAGAAGGTCACACAGAACTCTGAAAACCAGATGGCTGTTAGACTTTTGCTATCTTTGTTCTCTTGAAGATATCCCCACTTTGCATGAGGTAGTGGGCAGTACTTAGAAATATCTATCTCTTAGACTGTTACTATTCACCTTTTGTGATTTTTTTTACAAATATGATGTTTTTAGGCATCGGGCATCTGAGACACAGTCTCAGAAGAGTTTCTCTTTGCTAAGATAGGCACCGTACACCACAGGTAGTTAAAGGGTTAATAAAATGACTTAGACATTTACATGTTATCTTCTGTTAGATTTTATTGAAGGACTTATCGTGATTATAGACAAAGTTCCAAGAAGGTCAACATCAATGTTTCTAAGACATGAGCAGGTAAGCTAAAGAGAGATCAAATAAATTGTTTAAATGTTACCGCACAGGTAGTTCTCACGAATGTCTCTGCAACCGGCCTCACTTCCATTAATATAGTTAGAAAGTCTCTGCTATGAAGAAAATTACGATGACTTCAGATATTACTCTAAGGAGCTATTGCTGTAGAATAGAAATGAAGAGATGTAGCTAAATCCACTAATGACCATCTGATTCCCATAAAGTGTGCATATAGAAACAAAAAACAGAAGGGTGAATGCAAAGAACTCATAGCCAATAAAAAGCTTTCAGCCTGGTTGCCACACTTTCTAAGTTACTGCTGAGGCAGAACTTGAGAGAGGGGGTAGGAGAGGGTCAGTGTGGTTTGGTAAGCAAGGCTCAGAATTAGGAAGCAAGGTAACATGGTATACCTTTACTAAAAAACTACAAATGTCCCACAACACCCCTGATTTTTCTTTTTTTTTTTGGTGATAATGAGAATTGGAGCTGGAACTCTGGGCACTTAATATGCAGGTACTCTACCACTTGAGTCTTGCCCCCAGCCCTTTTCAGCTTTAGTTATTTTTTGGATAGGGTCTCACATCTTGGCCAGGGGCCAAACTCAGATTGTAACCCTCCTACCTATGCTTCCCATGTAGTTGGGATTACAAGTGTGTGCCATCACACTCAGCTCTTCACCTTGACGTGTTTCTGGAAGGCCAGGCAAACTCTTCAGGTTCTATCAAATTTGGGAAGAACTTTATCAAGTTTCTTATGAGCTGCATGGCTGGAAGAAATGTCATGGATAGCTTCTGCTCCCCTCCCCCCAACACACATTTCAAACGCAGTTGATGCAGGTCTGATGACACTGGTGAGTTTCATAACATGGGCATGGCCTGTGGCCCTGAAACTCAGCATTCGCTGTCAGGAAGGTCAGCAGTATGTATCCATTCTGGAAACATAGCTACAGAAGCAAGTGACTGTGGGTAATGTAAATATATCCTACTCTACCTAATGAGATTGATTTTCCCTTACACAAAGCTCACATGACTTCAGCATCATGGATACAAGGCGACAGGGATAAGCTGTAATTCCAACGGTGGTGATAATGAATGTGACAGTAAAAATGTGCACCCATCTGATTACAATGGTAAGTCCCAATCAGGGCATGGAACAGCTCTATCTTCACTCACTTCAAGACATCTGCTTCTGCTCTTCACCAGAGCCTTCTCATTTTTATGATCTTGAACCTCAGGTGGTTGCACTGGCTACCAGTGAAGTCACTTCAACTATTATGCTCTGTAAATTTATTGTAACAATTTTACAACTTAGATATAGCTATTATCTCCAAAACAAATTTGCAGCATAATATACAAATAATGCTGAATGCAAGGAGAGATCGAAGATCAATACATCAAGGATTGAGAACTGGCAAAAAAAAAAAAACGAAGCTGAAATAGAAAATAGGAGAGAAGACCTTAAACTGTTCCATGAAATAGAAAGGGAAGGAAAACTGCCAAACACATTTTATGAAGCCAGTATTACACTTATCCCAAAACCAGGCAAAGACACCTCCAAAAAGGAGAACTACAGGCCAATCTCCTTAATGAACATTGATGCAAAAATCCTCAACAAAATAATGGCAAATCGAATTCAGCAACACATCAAAAAGATTATTCACCACGACCAGGTAGGCTTCATCCCAGGGATGCAGGGGTGGTTCAACATACGAAAATCAATAAACGTAATAAACCACATTAACAGAAGCAAAGACAAAAACCACTTAATCATCTCAATAGATGCAGAAAAAGCCTTTGATAAGATCCAACATCATTTCATGATAAAAGCTCTAAGAAAACTAGGAATAGAAGGAAAGTTCCTCAACATTATAAAAGCTATATATGACAAACCTACAGCCAGCATTATACTTAACGGAGAAAAATTAAAACCATTCCCTCTAAAATCAGGAACCAGACAAGGATGCCCACTATCTCCACTCCTATTCAACATAGTACTGGAATTCCTAGCCAGAGCAATTAGGCAAGAAGAAGGAATAAAAGGAATACAAATAGGTAAAGAAACTGTCAAAATATCCCTATTTGCAGACGACATGATCCTATACCTTAAAGACCCAAAAAACTCTACTCAGAAGCTTCTAGACATCATCAATAGCTATATCAAGGTAGCAGGATATAAAATCAACATAGAAAAATCATTAGCATTTCTATACACTAACAATGAGCAAACGGAAAAAAGAATGTATGAAAACAATTCCATTTACAATAGCCTCAAACAAAATCAAATACCTAGGTGTAAACCTAACAAAAGATGTGAAAGACCTCTACAAGGAAAACTATACACTTCTGAAGAAAGAGATTGAGGAAGACTATAGAAAGTGGAGAGATCTCCCATGCTCATGGATTGGTAGAATCAACATAGTAAAAATGTCGATACTCCCAAAAGTAATCTACATGTTTAATGCAATTCCCATCAAAATTCCAATGACATTCATTAAAGAGATTGAAAAATCTACTGTGAAATTTATATGGAAACACAAGAGGCCACGAATAGCCAAGGCAATACTCAGTCAAAAGAACAATGCAGGAGGTATCACAATACCTGACTTCAAACTATATTACAAAGCAATAACAATAAAAACAGCATGGTACTGGCACAAAAACAGACATGAAGACCAGTGGAACAGAATAGAGGACCCAGATATGAAGCCACACAACTATGAGCAACTTATCTTTGACAAAGGAGCTAAAAATATACGATGGAGAAATAGCAGCCTCTTCAACAAAAACTGCTGGGAAAACTGGTTAGCAGTCTGCAAAAAACTGAAACTAGATCCATGTATATCACCCTATACCAAGATTAACTCAAAATGGATCAAGGATCTTAATATCAGACCCCAAACACTTAAGTTGATACAAGAAAGAGTAGGAAATACTCTGGAGTTAGTAGGTATAGGTAAGAACTTTCTCAATGAAACCCCAGCAGCACAGCAACTAAGAGATAGCATAGATAAATGGGACCTCATAAAACTAAAAAGCTTCTGTTCATCAAAAGAAATGGTCTCTAAACTGAAGAGAACACCCACAGAGTGGGAGAAAATATTTGCCAATTATACATCAGACAAAGGACTGATAACCAGAATATACAGGGAACTTAAAAAACTAAATTCTCCCAAAACTAATGAACCAATAAAGAAATGGGCATGTGAACTAAACAGAACTTTCTCAAAAGAAGAAATTCAAATGGCCAGAAAACACATGAAAAAATGTTCACCATCTCTAGCAATAAAGGAAATGCAAATTAAAACCACACTAAGATTCCACCTCACCCCTGTTAGAATAGCCATCATCAGCAACACCACCAACAACAGGTGTTGGCGAGGATGCGGGGAAAAAGGAACCCTCTTACACTGTTGGTGGGAATGTAGACTAGTACAACCACTCTGGAAAAAAATTTGGAGGCTACTTAAAAAGCTGGACATCGATCTACCATTTGATCCAGCAATACCACTCTTGGGGATATACCCAAAAGACTGTTACTCCAGAGGCACCTGCACATCCATGTTTATTGCGGCACTATTCACAATAGCCAAGTTATGGAAACAGCCAAGATGCCCCAGCACTGACGAATGGATTAAGAAAATGTGGTATCTATACACAATGGAATTTTATGCAGCCATGAAGAAGAACGAAATGTTATCATTCGCTGGTAAATGGATGGAATTGGAGAACATCATTCTGAGTGAGGTTAGCCTGGCTCAAAAGACCAAAAATCGTATGTTCTCCCTCATATGTGGACATTAGATCAAGGGCAAACACAACAAGGGGATTGGACTATGAGCACATGATAAAAGCGAGAGCACACAAGGGAGGGGTGAGGATAGGTAAGACACCTAAAAAACTAGCTAGCATTCGTTGCCCTTAATGCAGAGAAACTAAAGCAGGTACCTTAAAGCAACTGAGGCCAATAGGAGAAGGGGACCAGGAACTAGAGAAAAGGTTAGATCAAAAAGAACTAACCTAGAAGGTAACACCCACGCACAGGAAATCAATGTGAGTCAATGCCCTGTATAGCTATCCTTATCTCAACCAGCAAAACCCCTTGTTCCTTCCTATTATTGCTTATACTCTCTCTACAACAAAATTAGAGATAAGGGCAAAATAGTTTCTGCTGGGTATTGAGGGGGGGAGCGGGAGGGGGTGGAGTGGGTGGTAAGGGAGGGGGTGGGGGCAGGGGGGAGAAATGAACCAAGCCTTGTATGCACATATGACTAATAAAAGAAAAATGAAAAAAAAAAAAAAGAGTCTGAGGCCAGGCTGGGCTACATGAGACCTGACTCAAATATAAATAAATTAAAATTTCCTCTTATTTTTCTATATGTTGAATACCTAGAAGAGCCCTTATTTTTCTTATGTTTTGAAACTTTTCTGCCCAGTCTTATAAATTTGAATCAATAAAAAAAAAAAAAGAAAATAGGAGAGAAGAAACTTCACATGTTTCATCATTTAGAGACCTCTGTAATGTTTCAGAAAGAGGGCATGTGTGTACTAACAGCTAAGTTCAAAGATGCTGTGCTGGTATCCATCTTCCATTCAGACTTTTAAGTCAAGGTGAGTTGGTCCCATGACCTTGCTGATCCTGTGTACTTATACTCATTTCTAAAAAGTGAATTACATTTTTCTCTCTTATTATCAGAATTGGGTTGTATAAGTTCTTTAATGTTTCTCCTTTTCGGAGAAAGAAATTACTGTGACACAACAAATAGCAGTAGAATAGAAAGAATTCTGGTAAATAGCAAAGGGCCATTTGTAACATTCTTCTGTCACCCATAAGTCCCCTAAAGAAATAAGATCCAGAAGTTCCTGCTACAGAAGCAACAGAAACATGGGCGTCTGTAACTGTAGAGTCAAAATGCTAAGCAGAATTTGAGCAAATGCATCCATCTGTTCACCGTCGTGTAAATAATGCTCACAAGCCTTCTTCTGGGACCTCTCCTAGGACAGGCCTGGAAACTCTCAGGACATCTGTCACTTGCCCTGTCACAGCTGCCACACGAGGAGCTCATGGAGTTTTCTTCCTTCCTCCTCTGAACAGCAAACAGCATCTTGAAGACATAGCACCAAGACAAAGCTACTTTCTACTTCCCCTCTCTCTACCTGGGTTTTGCCTCAGTGACTAATTTAGAAACAGTGAATGTAATGCACTCTTTGTGGAAGTGCAGAGAACTTCAGGATACCGCTTTTCTTCTCAATGCCACTTCTGGAACTCGGAGGAGTCTATTTCATGAGCAAATGCGATCACCTCTGGCAGGTGTTCATATACCCGGGAGCACAGTCCTTCCACCTCCTGCATGTGGCCCATGAAACAGAAGTCAATCAAGCAATGGTTTTTACCATCCTACACCAAGACAGGAACAAAATACCTAGTAGGGAAACCAGAGTGCAAAAATCCCTCATCTTTGGATGGACAAAATTATTTCTCTTGCTCATGACAAATACTTCCTGAAAAGAAAGTGACTCATATTGTATTCAACCCAGCTCTGACTGGGATAGAGGAAGAGGTCCAGTGAGGAACATGAGTGAAAACTGAAGGATGCATTAATGCTCCTCCTGCGTCTTCTGTGATATTTTCCCTTGGAGAAAAACATCAGGTCTTAACATCCGCCGAGGGTCAAACATGGGGTTCTAGTGATTCAGCACAGTATGGGCAAGTCATGCCTTCCCAAGTTTGCAGTAGGGATAAATCTCCTCTAAAGGTCTCTGTCTGTCTGCCTGTCTGTCTCCCTCTCTCTCTCTTACACACATACACATCAAACATCTCTAATTTATAAATCCAAAATGCTCCAAAATTCAAAAGGTTTTGGGTGCCATCGTGAACAAGTGGAAAATTCACATGACTTCAGGGATAGATCACAGTGAAAGTCAGGCACACAAAATGCTGGAAAAAAATTACCTTCATGCTATGTGTATAATGCATAAATGAAATGTAAATGAATTTCATGGGTAGACGGGTTCAAGATCTGTCACTCTGGTATGTATATACAAATATTCTAAAATTCAAAAAAATCTAAAATCTAAAATGCTACTTCTGGTTTTAACCACTTAGGGTATGGAATCTTCAACCTGTAACACATTTATCTTGTGTAATATACATACATATATATACACACACAGTTATATATATTTATATATGAGTTATAAATAAATTATATGTATACACAAGAGAGAGTGCTCTCTCTTGTGCACACACACACACACACACACTCTCTCTCTCTCTCTCTCTCTCTCTCTCTCTGTCTCTCTCTCTCTGGGTTTCTTTTATTGACCACAAATTTTTTCCACAGTAATTATGTTCTCTTTGCTACTTAAGAACCTTAATATTCTCCTGTACAAACAACTAACGTCTCTCCCCCAACGCCTTCTTATGTAAGCACACTTATCTATACAATACCTTTGTGGCAACATAGAAAATTAAGCAGAGGAATTATGGATGTAGTGACTACTTTAGAAAGCCCCAAACACTTTAATTCCAAAATCTGAAATTACACACATTGTATATATAGCCTGAAGAAATTTAAAGGGCAACTGTAGAAACACTAAGCAACTCGCTATGTACCACGTGTGCTTGCTGCAGGATATTTATCTTGGCAAAACTGGACTTCTTCCATGTATATTTTTATTTGGTGTATCTCACATGCTAACTTAGACTATATGAACAGGGGCCTGTGTGCACCATCAACAGACTGGTTTTGTTAATGAACAGTAAATACGTACCTTTTCCACAGTGTGTCACTCTGGAATGTCTCATCCTTGAACTCTGAGCCACTCATAAAAAGAATAAATGAAAATTAGATCTGAGAAATAACATATCCTAAAGTGGTGCTGAAAAGCCTTATAACATCTTTCACTGGTATACCAGAAAAGTTTATCTGCGATATCATCAAAAGGCATGTGGCTTCTCAATAAGCAGGAATATCTCTTTATAAGTTGGTTTTATTTCTTTAAGAGATGATCAACATTCTTCTGCCTCATCATTTCTCATCAATTTTTCAGTAGGAACACTATAAGATAACAAGAAAGATTAATGGTTTCCACATGATGGTGACTCTTCCTCACTGATAAGTCAGGGAAGTCACAACATTTATGTTTCCTTTACACTAAATCCCTGATGCCCCCTCTCTCAGCATCCTCACTGAAGCTCTGTGTCCATGGCAGTGAGCTGATTTTTTAATTTAAAATTTAAATTAATTTTTAAAATATATATATATATATACATATATATATATACATATATATATATAATAAATTAAGTTTAAAATGCTGACCAGTCCTGGCTGTGGGCTCCAGACATGGTTCTAAGACTCCTGGTCCCTATGCTTTTTCTTCTTCTATCTTGGACAGAGTTTTCAGTTTGATCTGGGTATTTTAAGTAAAACTCAGAAATAAGTAAGGAAAACATCTTTTGTAGCAATACTTGTGGCTTTCATTGTGACTTTGATAATTCAATGTTCTGACAGTAGCAACCACACGACACGGCAGGATGGAGAAGGTCACGTGGGATTGCTCACCTGTGCAACCACGAGCTTGCTAGGTTTCTTTTCCTAAGTAAGGTTCATCTAGAAGGCAAATGTGTGATTACCCAATACTGTGATCTTAAAAAGAGTAGCTTGACAAGCCAGGGTACAAAGTATGTATATATAGAAATGTCACAAGAAAACCCTCTGTATAACTATCATACATACTAATACAAATGTTTTTAAAAAAAGAAAAGCAAAAAATCATATTGGGGGGGAAAAGCAGTTTGAAAACTGACAAACCTTTTTATTTTTTTTCTTTTTGTTTTTATTTGTTTGTTTGTGGGAGACAAGGTCTCCTTATGTAGCCCAGTCTGGCCTGGAACTCACTATACTGACCTCAACTTCAATCCTCCTACTTCAGCTTCTCAGGTGGTGAGATTACAGGGGTGCACCAACAAGACCAGCCTTTTAGTTTCTGCCACCTGGACATCCACGAACCCTACAGACAGACAGACACACACACACACCCACAAACCTACATGGCCCTGCTTTGAATCCCAGGTCTATTCATCTCTCCAACAGGCAGACAGTTAATTGGACTAATGATTTTCTTTTATATTTACCAATGCAGACATGAAAGCACTTATGTAAAGTGGTTTATACTTTTTACTAAGAGGAGACTGACATGTAGTTTAGATTTGCTCTTATTCATCTGCTTCAGTTTCTTCCTTGTAATTAAAGTTGTGGATCTAACCTATAATTCTGTTAAATTTAGAAGTGACTGACACTTGTCCCAAGGAGGCTATATGCCATGACACATGGCACACAAGGCAGGGTTATGGTTTCTAAATCACGATTAAAATGATCAGTGCTGGACTCCACCTTCCTCATTCTCAGAAGGCTTCTTTTTTCTTTTTAATAAAGTTAGCAAACTCTTCTTTCCCGAGGATGATCAGCTAAAAACACCCCAATCCTACAGCATGGGTATCTGGAAAAGGGATTTCATGAATGACTACCAGTGAGCAAATTAGCCAAAATCCTACACTGTCCCTTATATAGTGCTGAAGCATCAGCATAACTCTAAGTAATGAGTAGCTCCCCACAGCCGGCCCATGGCTGAACAAGGAGGAGGCTGGCAGGCAGCCTCCTAAGTCTGTCTTGCCTCCTTCATGCGTTCTGGGGCTGTAGGTCATGTGGAGACCTCAGGACCTGCCACGCTGTGGGGCTGGAACTGCATATGACTGCTCCCTTCCTCACCGTGATAAGGAAGAGGTGTACAAGGTCACTGCACACACACTGGCTGCCAGCTCTCAAGGCCACTATTGGCTTGGCTGTCCCTGCCAGCATCACAACACTGGTGTAACCCCCCTTCCCCACGTTTCCATCCCACTACCACCTCCATATGAATAGACACTTAATATATAAGCATGCTAATTACCACAGGAAAGCCATTAGTCATTCCCCCACCACCCACAGAAATAGTCATCCTTTTCTGGAAAGCATAACTTCTCATTCATCAAACATCACAACAGGTTCTCAGGCCCAAATAGTGGCAAGTTTCTGTAAAAGAGACTGTATTTTAAAAAATCTTACAAAGTATTATTAAACTTGTATTCCAAGTCTATTAGGACATTCTGATTTATTTTAAAGTTTCAAGATGCTTTACTCCATGAAGGTGAGTGACAGAGTCAGTATTTCATGGGTAGAAATGGTATATTACAGTATTCTGTAGTAGCAAGAGTATTGAGAGCACTAACAGAGCCGTTTCTGTGTGTTTCACACTATTTCTGATATTTTACATAGAATTTTTCAATTAAATTTCCCTCAGAAAAAATAGGATGAGGGGCATTCTTGGATTTATATACTTCTCTGGAGGTTACACAAAAGGTACAAAACTATAATTCCCATTCTAACTCCAGGGTCCTTACTCTTAAAAAAAAAATAAGGACAATGATGAAAAAGAAGAAAGAACTAACTAGAAGCAAATACATTTTACCTGATTACAAATGCATTTTTTAAAACTTAATTTTTCAAGTACTTAGATGTCTGGAGGTGGGTAGATTATGTAAATTTCTACTTTTTAATATGGAGGATATGATAAGGAATGTTAATATTACTATAGAAAGGTGGCAAGGAAGGGGCCTGGCACTCTTACCTCATGGTGAGCGTTCACGTGCATTGGGTCTGTGGTAAGCGGGCAGTATTTAACCAATATTCAAGGAGTGCTCACAGCTATGGGCAATGGGGTTGCTTTTCTCTGTTTTTCAGGAGGAAAGAGTCGAACTCAGTAATTTTATCACCCTACACAAGGAGGAACGATGTTAACTTTCTGTCTTGCTGGTGAGCCTCTCTTCAAGATCCTCCTACCACTGGTTCTGAGTAAGTCACAGTTCCATGACTGACCCGAGTAACTTTGGCTCTCACCTCCGTGTACCATGAAAGAGTACTTAGTAATTTACAACATGTCTTATTTGATGTGGAAGCCCTAACTTCTCATGTCAGAATAAGTAGGAAAATATTGACCTAAGTCTAAAAGGATGAAGGTGTTTACAAAGTACCTCTCATTCTTGGTACCCAGCCAGGCAAGAACCTCATATTTTAGACATGTTTTTTTCTCCTTTTTAACAGCAAGTGTTTCTATCTGAGTATCTTAAAAAAAAAAAAAGCCAGATTGTAACCTATCCAGGCAGGGGCTCACACTTCACAACTTATCGTCTATTGTTTTAAAGATTTAAAATTTTCTACACAGCGTCTTTAAATCTCCAGAGAAAAGAGGTTATATAAATTCAAAATAAACAAACACTAGACAGTTCGTGTGGTCGTGCTTTTGATTCCCTGACATCCCTTCTCAACTCATAGATGTGAATTCAATTAATAAATTAATCCCAGAAAAAGAAACTGCTCTATCACAGTGAATGTCATTACTTCCTACTATGCCAAAGTTCTACATCTAACAAAGGCTGATTTTTTAGTGACAAAATTTATGACCTCTTTTTTGATGCTTAGCACCTTTGCCCACCTGATTTTCTGTCCCTCTTCCTGCTCTGTGTGCTATTTAATTTGCTAACACCCAAGAGGGCATAACAACTCTTCATTCTCCCAAGACTTCTCAAAGTAAATAAAGTTCTTAGAAACACTGTCCAGAAGGAACAAACAGAAGTGCACACCCTTCCTTATGAAATTCGAGAATGGGACAATACTGGAATTTGGGGAATAGTCAAGAACAAAATAAAACCTGGCTACCTTCAACAATTTAAACCGATTTTAAAATAATTTTCTCAAAAGCCACAAGGCTCTATGTTTAAAGGTGACAGAATTCTGACAGTGAAATTATATCAGCGGTAACTTCTGGGTCCAGAAAAGTAGAAAGCCAAGCCAGAAAGGGAAAAACCTGAGGAACGATTTTGGGGACACCATACACATAAGAATGAAAGTACACTGGGATTCACATATATCTGCATTAACTCTGTGTTAGCGACTTACAGGAAGCCTTAAAAATGGTGCTAAATGCACCATCTGGAATCTTGCAGAATGAACTTTTACCTGATGGTTAGTGGCAATTTATTACTGAACACAAGAGAGTTGTGGGAGCTCTTTCGGCCTCAAATAGGACATTATCCTTGCAACCAGACCAATATCCACTAAGCGACATATCCGCCGAGCAGTGAAACAGACCACTGGGATTGACAGAAAGCTTCCATACCATTATGGATTGCAGTCTGTGACATGGAAGACTTTTTGTTCCTTCTGTTAGTCTCTCCCTGTAACTTCTCCCTTCCAGGAAGTCATCCAGTAATCATTTTTCCAAACACAATCCTTCAACTTTCATACTTAAAAACACGATATTGCCTATTCATCTAGCCCTGAATCCCAAGCATAACTGGTAAGCTAACATCACCACAAGTGGTGAGAAGATGGTGTTAGGATGAATTTCTCTGCACTCCTTATCGATTGCTTTCTGCTGTAGCATTATGTCCTTGTGCACATTTTGGACATGTGTGCCTTAATTGAAATTGAGTCCACAGCTAACAAGAACGTTGACCTGTGTGTCTCAAATGATCCTTCCATGGTTTTGTAGAGAGTGTGTTTCTCCTCTGCCACGGCCACTGTACACAGCAATAAGAATTCTAGGTCTCTGGATGCTGAGCACAACTATAAGGATGTCTCTGTGCTCTCTGCCATGAGCTAGCAGCTTCCACCGCCTTCTGCCATGCGAAGACCCAGGGACAGGTTGTCTGCAAGCTCTGCTCCCTACTTTGCCTCCAAGTGCATACATAAAGTCACAGTTGATCCTGACACTCTAATGCCAATATTAGTTACTGAAAGAAGTATGCGACTTCAAGAGGCAATTTCCTTCTCTCAGATCTATTCCACTTTGTACCAAAATACCATGACAGCTGTCTTAAAAAGTTGCCCCAAATGCCTTCAGCGTCTGGCTTATCCATGGAAAGCATCCATGTTGGTGATGTATCTAGGGGTAACTATGAATTTATCTATTAAGATGATGAATGTACTTCATGATACGTATAACCATGAATGCTTCTCATAACCTCTAACATAGCATGATAACCCTAAATTATGCACACTCTACATTCAAGTTAAAGAGCAGAGGCCAAAACATAACCTTATAGAAAGCTTCCAGCAAGGCAAAAAAAATTAACTAGTTAGTAAAATACTGTAAAAAGAAAAGCAAGATAAGTATTCCGAAGGTCTCAGCCCCTTGTTACAGCTTCTAACATCACAGAACTCTGATCAGAATGTAATGAGTTCTGAAGTCATTCTTTTCCTGATATTTTAAAAAGCTGGGGTGAGTGAGCACAGGTACACCTAAGCAGCTGTGGATGGACAGAGATGTGTTCTCTTGTCTCTGGCTGTAGGAAGCCGATAGGCCATGCAGATGTCAGGGATGAAAGGACTGTCATCAAAGTCAATTTCAACACCTGAAAATGTTTTTCCCCAATGCTTTTCTTTGGGCAAAATATATCAAGTGGACCACTTTGGATAAGACCAGAATCAAGAGTAACTTTTGATGCAAATAGTATATACACAATTATTCATATTTACTTACATAAACACACATTCATAGGTCTTTCTAAAGTCCCAATAACCCTCAAATTTCTCTTGTTATTTCATCCAAAAGAAGGTTTTTAAATACAAGTAGGTAGAAAGTTTCCGTGTTTTTGGCATGGTTCTGTCCAGATGCCAAAAGACTGAAAGATCACTTAAATTATCTTCTAAATATATTTCGACATGGCATGCATTCATTCCTCTTCTCTGTCTCTCTCATTCCCATGTATGCACTCTCTACTCTATGTGTATGTCTATAAGATATCGTTCAAATGAAAGAAAATTATCCAAACAATTACACTGTATGCTTGTATGAATTCAGCATCATTTTACATTTATTTGTGAGTATTCTGATTTCTTGGGCTGCCAAATCTACGTGTAATAGTCATGAAGGATAGTTTTATACAAGCCCTTTTCACTCTGATTCGTGCTGGAGACAGTTTGAAAACAGCTTTAAGTTGCTTCTTCTCATCATACAACACATGGGGAAAGTAGGCTCTGAAACAGTATGGAGAGAGAGGTCACAAAAGGGTTGACAGTTTTTCTAAACAAGCATTATGATTCTGAGGCCATTGGTGTAGTGAAGAGAATTCTCTCAGGGTGATCTAACATTCTAACATTCTAACTCTGCTGTGAGTTTCAATGTGGCTGGATAAGTTGAAGCATGCACATACACACACACACACACACACACACACACACACACACACACACACAACCGGTAGAGAAAATGAACTGCCAAGGATTGTACCATTGAAAAAGAAGAGAGAAGACCGCCATTGTTGCCCAGAATTCGTCTCATAAAGTGAATGATTAACTAGGGACAGGGTCCAAAGCATCACAATGAGACATATCTGACGCCATTGTCCAGGGACAGCTGATGGCAGCACTGCTTGGAGTGGAGAAATAAAATTGCTGACTTCACATTAATGAGAGAAGGAAAAACAACAAGGAAAAAAAAAAAAACTTTCTAAAACTAAAACCAACACACACGTGCAAAAAATCTTACCAAACCTTAAAGTATACTAAGATTCATCCTGAACCAGATGGGCCCAAGGAAAGACAATATAAAATACAAGAGAAGGCCTGCAATAGAGGTCATTTTTGTACCTAGTGTTATTAGAGAAAAGCCATCAAAAACCATTAACCACAATGAAAATGTGCACCAAAGAAAAGGAAGGGCATAAAACTACTCCCAAACGAATTTTGCAGCCACTTATATTTTCAGTATCGCCCTAAACAATGGAAACCTATGCACATAGGTTACAATCTGGATATGTTTTGAGTGTGTCTCCCAAAGATTCATGTGCTGGGAACTTGGTGTCACTGTGGTGCTATAGAGATGGAGACTTTAAGAGGTGGGGTCTAAATTGAAGGCAATTAAGTAATGGAGGTCATTGCCCTTGGAAGAGATTAAAGTAGTACTCATAGGACCCTGGTCGTTCCCTTGGGGGCAAGCTGTTATATAAAGAGCAAGTTTGACCCTCCAAATCTCTCTGGCTTCCTGTCTTGCATGTCTTTTGTCACTGTGATGCCATGAGTAATGTACCTTCCCCAGAGGCCATAAGACGGGGTGCCTGATCTTGGACTTTCCCCTCCTCTCCTGACAAACTTCCCAGACTCAGAATTCTGTTAGGGCTTTAGGAAACTGACTAATATAATATCAAATATAATTCAAGTATTTCTTAAAATGTCTGATTTGTTCTATCCGAAAGGTAATAATAATAATACAGTAAAAGTATACCTATAATGCACAGAAAGGAGAAAGACAAATAAGAAATATGTAAACTGAATTGTACTATATATAAACTGTACCATATATACAAAGTACCTTTTCCCAGTGATTACAAATTCTCTTGTTCTTGTATTAGAGGAAGAATACATTTTGCTTGACACTTTTCAGTGAAAAATAAATGAGCATTTTTTTAACTATGAGCTTCACGCTTAACACATATATATGAGAGAAAAAGAGAGAGAGAGAGAGACCTATTAAGTCTAGCTGTTTAAAATATAGAACAGTTGCACAAAACTCGGTTTATAAGTGCCATGATACAAGGTCTTCTATCCCAGATATCATTTTAACAGTCTAAGAAAGTTTGAAACATGTCTCATAATATTTGTATTAAATGATTCTGCTTCTTGCACTGCTCAGTAATACCCCACAGAAGTAAATGAAGAATATCTCTTTCCTTCTACTGTATTCTATTTGTCATCGCAATTCAATAAATCCAGGCCACACTCACAGGGAGGGGATTACACAAACAGGAGTGACTGCCAGGAGTTACAATTCAGGACAAGAAACACTTTAAAACCTACCTACCATAATCACTAAATTTAACATTTAGGAAATTCTAACAATTAGCTTTCTTTTAAAAATTGGGAAAAAACAATTGTTCATTTTTAGTTCCATTCAGATATAATTTTGACACTATTGCACTGAGGCCTCTAAAGTTCATTCAAGTCCACATATATTGAGCATCTGTAAGTCTCTGGACCATTCCAGATGAAAATATGCCAGAATTTAATAAATGCCTTAAGAAAAACATGAGTAACTGCAGGAGTTCTCTTAAAAAGGAAAATCACACACGCCACAGTAAAAACTCAAGGAAAAAGTTTTAAACAGGTGGATTTTGTAATGAGGAAAATTCCAAGCAAAAGGAATATCTTGGACAAAAGGCAGCAGGCAGGTAGGAAAGTACCAGGTCCTGGGAAGAAACTGGAGAGTGCCGTAGTTATAGAGACAGGATGTGTCTGGTGGAGGAAGGGTGGCAGAAGCTGCTGAGGTGGAAGACAGAGTTATTTAAAAGGACAATAATCACAATTCAAAAACTCCAAACTCAATGAACTAAAGAGGGCTGCAGATGATTTCTGAGTCCAGGAGGAATAATTTAGAAATGATACTTTGGCACCATGAGAACAACTGAGAACTGGACTACAAGATAAAGGATGAGCAGTGTGGCAGTCACATGGTCTGAAAGAGGGTGGGGGCTTTAGGATGAAAAGGGAAGGACTTTCATTGGTGATTTGGAGCACTGGTGATTTGGAGGCCTCTCCTCTTTGGTCATGTTCTCTGTGCACCCTGTGTTTGAGCTGACCCATGGCATGTCATCATTCAAAGGCTTAACAGGCACAGTGAATATAGCAAATCCCCAATATACTCAACTCTCTCTCCTCTCATTCTTTTCTTTGTATCAGCACCACCAGCCTCCACGACAGACGCTGTGCAGTCTAGACCTTGCCCCTCCCTCCGTCACACGGGTTCACTCAGC
This sequence comes from Castor canadensis, assembly GCF_047511655.1. Lineage (NCBI taxonomy): Eukaryota > Metazoa > Chordata > Mammalia > Rodentia > Castoridae > Castor > Castor canadensis. The sequence continues at coordinate 20,032,796 of NC_133391.1, read as the reverse complement.
CCTTCGTCATCACCATCCATTCTGCACCCAAACTTTCATTCCCAATAATCCAGGCTTCAGCACCCCAGGATGTCTTGCTACCACAATATAAAAGATGACTGTACCTCAACACCAGTGCACACTGTCAACACCTTGGTCTGGACAAATATTCAAGAAGAATTTTCATGATCAAAAACAAAAGGATGAAATCAGGAGACCAAAGAATGACTGTCATTAGATTTGCCACCAGTCTAGTAGAATTGTGACCTGAGAATCAATAATTATGTTGTTATGACTAATTGTGTTATTATAAGACAATTATGCTAATAACTATGTTAATTAGTAGACAATAAAGAAAGTGATCTTTCTCAAACACATGAGATTGTGCACTGATGTTTACCCACAGTATGCTTGGGGCCTCTTCAGGATTGCTGAAAGTCCTCTGCTGTGCATGGTGGTGACACACAGAGCTGTCAGCCCCCAGAACTAAACCCAACACGTGAGACAATGATGGGCCTTTGGCTGTACAGTTAGAATAGAGAGAAGGGTTGTGTGTCTTGTGTGTCACTTCTGAAACATCAACATCTTGTGATGAAAAGAACTACTGCTTCAGATTCCATCAGCAGACAAAGGGTGACAGGTAGAAGGGAGGGAGAGAGCCCACTTTGTTCAATCTGGCTAAAGAAGTGAATCTTTCTATGACTGCCAAGAGAATAGCTAGAAAAAGGAGAGGTAAAGAATTCTACTTCTTTTTATGATCTCTACTTCAGACTCCAAAAGGCTTTTAAAAACTAAACAAGACAAACAGCCAAAAGAAAACCAAAAATACACAAAACTCTTCCTGGAAAAAGATGGGTTCTGCCCAAAGAACTCCAGCAGCAGACAATGTGGATACAACCTGGGTAGAACAGGTTTGACAGGTGTAAATTGAGCAGTACACTCTGCTCATGGCACTGTCACACTGAGCCCAACACCCATCAAGACTTCTCCTGAAGCTGGAACTCAGGGCTGGCAGGAGATGGGGAGGGCAGATAAGCACCTCAGAGGTGCTGCTCCTCACCTCTGAGGAGCCAGAGGAGCCGAGCCCAGGTCCATGGGTGCTGCACCTCCAGCCTGGATCCTGGAGCAAGGGGGATGGGAGTTGGCCCAGCAGTTCACAGCTTGTTGTAATGCTTTCAAGGTGCCAGTAACAAACTGCCCCAAGGGACAAATGGACAATGATGCCTCTATGTTCCTGCCACTGAGTGTGTCCAGGGATCATGCAAAAATTGTCATTTGCAGAATAAGGTCATTCCCTAAAAGGAGAACAAAGAGCCCTGACTAGTCTCAACAGAAGGAAAATTTCTTAAGACTTCTCCATCCATCTTCTCCAGGCTTTGCTTGGAGAGAAGACAAGTGTTTGTTATAGTTAGAAGGTACCCACGAAGAGAACCCAAACAGCAAGAAGAAGGCCAAAGAATGCTTGCAGGGTCAATACTAAAACTTCAGGGCACTCAGAAATTGATGCGCCTCCAAAATCCAAGGATTACTCGCAAAGGCGAGTAAGGATGGCAGCAACCTTTGTACTCCTACTCCTAAATGTAAACAAATGTCAGAAAGGTGCCCAATTCTTAGACTGTGGGGCGAGGCTCAGGGTAAGACAATGACTCTGAGAAAAGGGAAAACAGCTAGAGACAATGGGTAGCCTGTGTCACCTCCACAAATTATAGGTCCTCAATCTTAGCTACAGACAAATGCTTATCTCCCAAAGATTTCAGACTTACTGAAGATGACAGCAATGGGCAAACTTGTGCTCATTTTCCTTAAGGATTCAGCTGTAAAGGCTCTGTCACAGGAATTCTCAGGCTCAGAAGCCCTTGGTTGACAAGAACTCCTCTTATACCTGTAAGCACCACCCGAGCCATTTAGCAGCCCACTGCAGTTGCATGCAAGAGGGGTGGATGTCAATCAATCCGTGTGGAAACTCATGTTCCCAGCTCACCAAGTAACTGCTAAATATATTTACAATGGAAACAAGAGTTGTTACGCTTGCCCTGAAAGCCAAGCGTAGTCATATGTTTGTCTACGGGAAGATAATCTTCAAAATAATTTAACTGACGTGGTTCTGGAGTAGGGTGCTGTATTTACATATTCATCTAAGCATGTGTGATGTCCTAGAAATCCACAGTATCTAGAATTAATAAGTAAGTAACAAAGAGCTAAGCAGTGACTTTCTTCCTGACCTCTACACACAGTACACCCTCTGCTCAACCACCAGTCTCAATTTCATTCAATCTCACTCCAGCTTCATTTTGCAAAAGAGTAGTGAACCATTTGATAAGTCTGTAGGATGATTTCCTGAGTTCTAGGACTCCCAAATTTGCAAACATGTATATGACAGTTTGATCATGAATCACAATCCTATTGAGTTTGGGATCACTTGAATTTTATTTCATACCACAAGTAACAACTTTTCCTTTTTCACTAAGCTTTGATTTCTCATTCTTGGTGATCACACCTAAAAGAAAGGGCAGGATAACATGCCTAATGCCATGAATGCTGGGTAATCAGTTTTGAGTTCTTTGTGGCTACTCCTTGGTAGATTTCACTTACTGAGGGCTGACCATGAACCAGATGCTGTGCAGAGAACTTTATAAATTATCTTGAGAAGAAACTGGGGGAGTAGCTCAATTGGCAGGCCCTGAATTTAATTTCCAGGAGTGCCAAATAAATAATTAAAAAATAAATTATATTATTTCAGTCTCTGCTATAACAATCCTCATGAGCAAGTCTAGATAGGTTTCATCATCCCTGTTTCAGATGGAGAAGCTGTAGTTTAAAGAGATCGTCCAAATCTGTGACAAACAATTCAATTTCTAATGATGAGAGTCAGAAAATGACATCCCAAAGTTTGGTGTTGTGGCATGCTGAGCACTTGCTAAGAGACATTGCAAGCCCCAAGGAGCCTCCTCACACGTAAAGTCCCTGTGACCTCCCCTGTCCCTCACACCGCCCACAATCCCATGTGCAGGGACAGGACTCTCTCTGAAGTTGCCTTATCTACTAAGGGCAGGATCTGCCAAAAGACACACAGCTGCCTTTCATCTTCTCACAGAAATTTCATCCACCAAGGAAGATGGAATTCATGACCCAGAGAAAGAGACTGAAGATGGAACACCACACCGAGACCCCAGAGAATGTTCCAGGGCACTGTCTGTCCTTCCAGCCCACTCAGCTCCCAACAATCACTGCCCACACCTCCCCTTCCCTCTCCACTACAAGGACAGGTGTCTAAGTTTCTGGCCTCTTTGGGTTATTGGTGCTCACCTCCCTGCAGTGCCCCACGCATGTAAGAAAATTGTGCACGTGGTCCTCTGTCAACCTGTCTACTCAGTTTTTTTCAGCAGACTAGAACCTTCATCAGAGGGAAGGATAAAATCTCTTCTCCCTTAAGTATATATAGATGGTGCCTAACAGAAACTTACAGACTCATATACAGCACAACAGGGATCTCCAGAGACATAGACGAGTATCATTAGATTTTTTTTCAGGCATCCAGGTCTCATATCATCTAATACCTTAAAAGTAAAGGTCAGAGCAGTGGATTGAATCAGCAATAAAGGAAAATAGGTGCTGTTAAATACATAAAGAAACCGAACTCACATATTTGCTTCTCTCTTTTGGCCGTGATTTTTCAAAGGTAAACTGCAGAGAGCAGTAGAATCATGACATCTGTAAAGACTGGATGTTCTACTTAACAAAAACGGTCATAGTCTTATTTTCTTCTTCCTTGGGGAGCCTCTATCTCAAGATAACTTTTAAATAGAAACAACCAGCTCTACAGCAGAACCTGATTATCAATTTGCACCTCTGGGAAGCAAGGCCTAGAATTCTATTGTTTTGTTAATTGTCAATTTGCATCTTTGAAAGGTGTTGTATTTTCTCTTCTTTCTAGCAGGTTAGGACTAATTCTGTATGTTAATAAATATTATAAACACTTTTCACTGAAGAGCAGTTTGCTAAGAAGCATCTGATTATTGTAATTCGATTTTCCTCTACTTAATTACACATTAGATATTAAAGTGGACTTTATCAGACTAGTTAAACCCTAATTTAAAATGTGGTTTTTTCCAAAAAAAAAAAAAAAAAGAAGCTTTTGCTTTTCAAATAAACATTTAGACAAAATGCTTTCTAAAGCATCTATTATTAATAAAGATGAAAAATTACAAATTAATGAAGGCAAAATCTCACCAGGACACTATGATTTCTTTTTTTAACTTAGGTAGACCTGACAACACCCCTGCCTTTCTTTTCTTTCCTGCCTAAAAAACCCACAAGAAGTAAACACAAAAGTCTAGCTTTAACAGTTTCAAAAAGTAGAAATACAAAAATAAGTAAAAAATAAGTGGAAAAGGACAAGGATTAGATAAAGACAAATCTTCCCACTCGTGTGAATAAGTAGTAACATGGAGAAATGAAAGTTCCTCACATGCCATCAACTCTGGCTCCAGTATTTGGTTCTGAATCACAGGATCTTTTGATTTGCTTATCAAAGCAGATATTTTGAATCTACCTCAAGAGTCTCCCTACCTGATTGCTAGATAGGAAATCCTAAGTCAAATGCTACATGGTAACTTGAACTCTGGTGGCAGTGTTTAGAAGGATCAAGGGATCGGTTCCCACCAGATCCAAGTGGGAATCTTTAAAGGCCACTTATTCTGCTAAGAAAAACATGGCTCCCCTGGCCCAGTTTTCATTTACAAAATGTATTTATAGTCTACCTTTTTCCTAAAAGGGTTTGAGAGAGGTGACCTCTATTTCCATCACATTGGCTTCTCAAGTACAAGAGCACGGGCAAATAACAAAGACCACACATTTAAAATGTCTGTGACGCGCTTGTAAAATATGAATGCTACATGTGCTACTTATGGCTGTTCCTGGACTAGCACCTAAACCATGTCCTCCTTCCAAGAATAAGCACACACGAATGATACAACCTTACATTATAAACATTCAAAAGTCTTCTCAAATGTATGAACACTTAGAAAAGGACATTTTAAAAACATCTAAATCAACTTTCTCATGTCAGTCTATGCCTATTCCCAGTATATTTGTCCAGATAAACAGATAGATAAATACATACATAGATAGATATACACACATTTTATACAGGAACATATTGTATAAGGCGTCTTAATACTGTTCCATATTCCCCTTAATGAGATCTAGATTGTTCAGGAGTGTTTGGGAGTAAGGCAGAGAAATGATAAGATAATTACCAGGAGAAATTACTGGGTGCAGAAAATTGGTAAGGCGATGAAGAGTTGAGTTTTAACAGTGAAAGGCATGAATTGATAGGCAGTTCTGTCAAGTTCTATGCCAGGGAAATATACAATACTCATTACATGTATAAATGGTTAAATAGCTGAACTATAAAGGATTTTCAGTGTTTCAGGGTTTTTCCTTCGTTCCCTATTTTTTTTGCTTTAAAAAATACACTTCTGTATTGCAAAGCGCTTCAGACTGAGAATTCATTATCATTTTCCACGAACTACTTATTGAACATGCGTAAATTCAGAACACAATACCCGAAATCTGGCACTTTGGCAACAGAGAAAACCACAGAGCAAGGTCACTCTGACCTTCTCTTCCTTTATCCTCTGAAGCAGGGGGTCATAAAGGAAATGCTCTGACACAGCTCACCTGAAAGTGGTCACAAAACTCCCACCTCAGAGGGTCCTGCCCCATACCTGGTAGGTAGGGAATGTCAGAGAGGCTTGCTCCTCTCCCCAACCCCAGGTCATCACACTAAACCACACCTGCTTTAGTCCAACTGTGTTTCTCCATGACCACCCACTTCTTTCGTCAGACTTAGTTTATGAGATTTCAAAGTTTTTCCTGGGTCTTGGGTCCTCAATCCAGAACACACCTGTCCCACACAAAACTTTCATTAAAATAAATTTGTTAGGCTTTCCTTTGTGAATATGTCTTTTGTCACAGTGGTTATGACTCTTGTAATAAGTGAGCAAAATTACACTCTTTGTCAATTACACTCTTTGTTCCTTAAAAACACCTACTAGATGTCAAGTTTGTTGAACTAATTGTGGAAAAGAACAATAAAATTTGCATGTGAGATATTTTCGGAGAAGGACTGGACATAGTATTATATAATTGTATTTCCAATTATAGCTAAAACCTGGATATCTCTGCACAAAATAAATGCAATTTACACATCTGACAACAGAAAGAAGAATCCAAAGCATTTTATGAACATTGATCGAAATTATTTGGGGGTCAGGCTGTTGGGAGAAAGGTCGGGAACAGACGTGCACATTTCTTTAATGCATGACATGCTTGTTCTGTCTAAAGTCTGAGGAGATTCCCATCAGATGACCAGCCAGCCCCTCACAGAGTCCCTGAATCAGTACCTTCCTCATTAGTGACTTTTTGCCTCCTTTGGAAATATAATGAATTAATTAAGCCATAAGAATATATCTGAGAGGTCCTTTTAATGTGTGTGTGTGTGTCCATACACATGCATGTATCTTTGTCCTGGAAAAATACTTATGTAGTAAGGTATGGAGCTCATAAACTATACCAAAATGATCTGATGTAGGCTTTACAAATTCCTTTTATAACAAGTAATGAAAAACTCTCTGTCAGTTACACTCAAAGAAAATGGTACTTGAGCAAAGAAATTAAGGACTTCGGCTTATTTGATAAAGAGAGTGAAGAATGACTTCTTTTCAACTTGCACTGAGACCACAACTAATTCTTTTTCCATCCCCACTGATGGTTGATATTTGGGAATTAAACTGAATTTGCAATGTAAACTGAATTCAGTAATCTGTGCCGAAACTTTTAGAGGTTTCTTATAAAGCAATTAATCAAAATACTTCCATCTATGAGCCTACGATCACACAGCAACTCTCTTCAACACACTCCAAGAGTTTCCCATGAAAATCACTCTCCTGGGTCTAGCAAGTCCTAGAGGATCAGGTCCAGTTCCTACTGTTCCCCCAGCATGCCAAGTGAGGTCCCCTTCAACCTTCTGCACCTGCCTGGTTCCACTCAGCCTCAGAATCCACCTGATCAGAGAAATCTCCCCAAACACTAATTGATTTGGCATCCTGCTATTTCTTCACCCTTTATCTGCTCTGCTATAGATTAATCATTCATTCATTCATTTATTCACTCCTGTATTTCTTAGTAGAGCGTAACCCACATGGTCACATCAATGTCCTCCATTCCATAATCACTGTTTAACAAATGTCTCCAATAAGTTAAGTGAACGTCTACTATTTATCATTAGCAGGTCAGAAACATGCACATATTTGCTGGAACTTAGAAAAATATTTAATTTATGTCTTCCCCCCCAAGATAAATATTTTAATTATTATCAAATAAATTTTGAAAATGATGACCCAGCTTCGAGAAACATCCAAACTCATTCAGCATCTTGAATGACATATTGGTTTTTCAGTCTTCTTAAAGGTCACTCCGCTTGTGAGTTCATTGTATTCCAGGACTTCACTGAGCTACTTTTCCTTCAACACATCCAGTGGCTGAGCCTGGCATGTCATTTCCACTCTTCTAAAATTGACTTTGGCATTTTCCTCTATTTTTGTCAGTCCCAGTTGTAGGCCTTTTCTTTTAAATAACCTTCTTTTCCATACTTACAATGTGCTGCAGGCCCTATCAGAAGCTCCCAAGCCAATGGTATGAGAAGGGAGAAGAAGTCACATGCCATGGGGTTTCTTACGCTTTGAACTCCACATGGGGTGCCCCTTCTGCCTCAACGGTCCCAGTTTCTCTGTCTGACAAACCCCTGCTCATCTGCCCTAGCTCCTCTGAATGCCCCTGGTTTTTCCAAGGCAAGGTTGCTGCCCTGGAGTTCCCATGGGACTTTGTTCAAGAAACTCAGGTCTTGATGACAAACTATCACACATGGGCTGTTCTTCTTCTACTCTGTGTACAGTTCCACTGCAAAGGATGGATTGCATTTGTTTGTGCTTTAAGGTTCAGTCTTTGTATTCCCACTCAAACTCATTCTCTCTCTCTCCCTCTCTCTCTCTTTCTCCACATTTATATTTCCAGTGCATCCTTCCATTCAGAATCTTTACTTGGACATTTCATTCAAATTGTAAACTTATTTTGTTGACAGCTGATCAGCCCTTATTCTCAAACCGGCTCCTCTCTTCCCCATGGGGAAGTAAGTGAAACGGCTCACTTTTTGTTACTCGAGCCTCCATCCCCAAGTCATCCGTGATTCCTCCGTTTCTCTCATACCCTGTATTCACCTGGGTCAACAAATCTTGGTGATTGACCCTTTTGAAAATGCCAAGTCACAGTTTTGACCATTTCTGACACCTCCTCGCACTTATAACAGCCCAGCCCTTCACACTTTCTGACCTGGGGTATTGCAACTGCCTCTCAGCCAGCCTCCCAGTTTCCATTCCTTGACCATCATACCTGTCTTCTTCCCAACACAGCCATCATGATCCTTTTAAAGCAGTCAGTTCTTTGCTGGAAAGCCCATCACAGCTTCCCATCTCATTTAGTCAAGTCATCCCAATACCCCACAAGGCCTAATCAACCTGGTGTGTCTCCCTACACCCCCCCCCACCCCCGCCACTGCCACAAGTGTTCTCTGACCCTCATGTCTTCCTATTTACTCTTCACACACTCTGGTCCACATGGGCCTGCTTGCTCTTCCTTGCACTCCTGTTTGCTGATCCTTGTTTTATTATGTTCTTTACCTGTCATCCATCATGAAGGCAGGGATGTCTACCTGCTTTGTTCATACTGAATCCTGCAGCCTGGAACTATATGCAGAACACAGCCAGCACCCAATGGTCAGTGTTGTTGGTCAGTGTTATTGTATGCAGCCATGCTAGGACTGGGAACTCCTGTCTTGGTTATGAATGTATCTTTGCTGTTAAACACAGCTCCTCATTCCAAATGAGTCAATAAATGTTTGTAATTATTGAAATAAATAATGATTAATGGATTAATTGACGAGCTAATGAAACACATGAACAAGGAATAAAACATTTAGCACAAAGAAACTTCCCTGATATCAAGTAGTGTGAATTGCATGTTAAGCTCAGATCTGGCATTTCTAATCCTTTTTTTTTTTTTTTTTTACTTCTACATGGAGTTCCTCAATTTTCCTTTTATTTTAAACTCACCTTTTGCACTGTAACTAACTAGGCTTACCCAAATCATGTTTCATTCCTAGTTGTGTACAGAAAAATAGTGATAACTGAATTGGTATACAAATGTTTTTTAAAACTTTAATTTTTCTTACACATATTTACTAAACTTTGAAACTTTTACAATTGTTAAATAAAAAGAAAAATGTAAGTTAAAAACATCAAGAGACTAAACAGGAAAAATATAGACACTTCATTCAATATTAATATTCTTTTTGAGGGTTTTGGAGTTTCAACTCAGTACCTCTTGTTTGCTAGGCAGGTTCTCTACCAGGCCTTTTTGGTTTGATTATTTCTGAGATAGGGGCTCTCATTTTTACCTCAACTGCCCTAGACCAAGGTCCTACTTTTTATGTTTTCTGGCTAGCTGGGATGGCAGGCATGCACCACTCTGCCCAGCTTTTATTGATTGAGATGGCATCTCATAAACTTTTTTCCCAAGCTGGCCTCAAACTGTGATTCCCCCAACATCTGCCTCCCAAGTAGCTGGGATTATAGGTGGGAATTACCCTGACCAGCCAATATTATTATTCCTTCAATATTACTACTTTCAGAAAACATGATATTTATCAAGGCTATTTGTACATCACATTAATCTACATTACTATGTAAAATATGAAGTTGCCTCCTCTTCAAAGGTTTGATTGATACATGTATAGTGATGGCCACCTTAATTCCTCCCTTTACCTTACTGGCTTTTTTTTTTTAATGTCTCTTATTACCAAAATCAAGAGATACAGAATCAAAATAGAATCTGAAACTTAAAAAAAAAAATTATCACCCAGCAAATCATTTGGAAAGCATTGTTAATTTCTTTTAGTTTCAGATACAGAGGGGAAAAGCAGTTTGGATAAAACTCCTCCTTGTTGTACCTTTCCAGTTTATGATCCTCTTTATTCTGAAGACCTTGGCCTCAAAGGAAAGTTTCAACTCAAGTCTTGAAAGCTCCAAAAATCTGTTCAACTAACTCAGTCTTCAGAACCAGAGGCAGGCATGTGGCACCTTTTTGAACCTGCCTTCAAAGCCAAGGCCTTTAGCCATAGGTTTCTCTTCATTCCATCTGGGGTCCCTGCTGATCACAGAACTGTGAGGCTACCTCTACAGGCACAAGCACGCCAATGACCGTCACCTGTACCACTTGGAGTGTTCCCTTGGTTGGCAATTACAGAACGAAAATTGCTAGAGTCCTAAGAGATGAAGAAAGTGCCACGAACAAGAATTATCTCAAGACAATTTTTAACTGATTAGTTATCTTTTGCTATATATTTGGAGCATGCAGGAGTCCAGGGTTAGTCTTGGCACCCAGTCATACTTCTCAACCGAGAGTTCAGAGGAGTTCGACCTTATGCCACCCATCTGACACCTCACCTATGAGCAGCATATATACCTCTGTGTCTTTCTGACATTCGACAACAGACTTGACATGGGTTCAGCATCATTTGCCATGAATACTCTTTTTTAAAGATTGCCAATTTCCACAGATTAGATAAAATATTCAGCATTCTTTCAACTCCTTCATCACACTAGGCTGGCCTTCTCACTTTAAGGAAGGAAGAAGGAGGCAGAGAATCCACAACAGTATACTTTAGTGTGCAGGAATTCACAAGCTTTACTAGCTCTTAACAGAACTGTACATAGGAATAATGAAACAGGACTGTGCCAACTGTATTTAAATTCCACACGTTGTTTCAAAATGTATTTAGAGAGAAATTGAAAAATTTAAAGTTAAAAATAGAAGCTTGCTTTAAAAAGCATTCCTTATTAGGTAAGAGAGTTTTGATTTTATTTTTTTCTTCAGGCAAAATAGGGTTTCCATTTCTACAAAGCCCTTTGAGTTTGTAAGCAACAAGCTGGTGGTTGCCTGAAAACATGTGATCCTAAGACAGGATGAAAAAATTGTAAAGCTTTTTATAGGTTTAGGTTTCTTAAGTGACTAACCTTTTACCCAGAGGGCAGAATCTCACAGTCTCTAATTCTAAAGAACCTGAAAGCAAGCAAACTGTCAAAATATCCAAGAGAAAATGAGTTCTCAGTGTGTCAGGGAGGAACTGTGATAAGGAAAGAGGTGGAGAAAGAGCTCAGATCTTTAATTTTACTTTAGGACCACTATCCACAGTTGTATTTAACAATGAGTGTCGATCACAAAATATTCTCTGTGTGTCATAATACACAGAAAGCAATTTGTAATACATTTTCGCAACTATTCCATTGGAATAGCTTGCACTGAACGAAAAGACTCAGTTATCTGAAACACAATTTAAAGGCCAGGCATGGTGGTTCATGCCTGTAATCCTAGCCACTCTTCGAGGTGGAGGTAGGAAGATTGCAGTTGGAGGCTGGCTGGACAAAAGAGCAAGACCCAACCTGAAAAACAAACTAAAAGCAAAAGAACTAAGGGTATATACCCTAACTAAGTATTCGAGTCCTTGCCTAAGAGCCAGGTCCTGATTTCAATCCCCAGTAGCACCCCTCCCCAAAATAATTTATTTTGAAGACACACAGTTTGGAGTATAAGAAATGTCATGGAGGTATGGCGAACCTGAGCTTTAACTAAGTCTTATTTGTTAAAATGAAACTGTCTATTATCCCAGTAATAAGAGACAGTCTTTTAAACCCTTGTCAATACTACGATGATCTATACACTCGAATAATAATCATTATTTTCCTCTTGATCTAGTCATTTAAGATTTCTGCTCCCATCCCATAGCTGCCTGGCCCCTGAGTACTTTGCCCAACCAACATCAGCAAAGCAAGAACACTTCCCACCATGCTGGGACTTCTTACCATTGAAACTTCCGACATCCCTATTTTTCTTCTCATAAAATCTCCATCTCAATGAACTCTCTGTGAAGTTTGCTCCTCCTTTTTGACTTCCCCAAAGTATTCCAGCCCTTCCATCCTCCTCTTCTTTCCATTTGCCAGTTATTTCTTGGCTTCATTTCTTTTCTCTGTCATATCACCACTAACTAAACTGTTAGTATCCTCAATTCTTTACCCTTTCTCTTTTCACTTAACATAATCTGGGGAAAAAAAAATCAGTCAAATAAAGTAATTGAGTTCCCCATTATTTGATCTTCCTATACACCAAATTTTAGGAATATGAATATCTGACAGCCCCCTTTGGTCCTGGAGGTAGTCATGTGACCATGGTTTAAGAATGTAAGCAAAAGTGGTGCGGATAATTTCTGGGCCTAAGACATCAACTAAAATGAAAAAGTCATGCCTTTCTTATCCTTTTAATTTTTGTTGATGTTTTAAGTGTTGAAAAAGGACTGGAATACCATTATCTACTGGTTCCATTAGGCTCAGAAATGATGCAGCAATGACATAGAAGAAACCCTGTCCCTGAAGGTTCAATGCAGGGTCATATAAGTTTTAGAGTGACTACTGAACAAAGAGAAAAGCTTTTTAAAATAAAAGCTTAAAAAAATTAAGCCTATATTATTTTGGCTTGTCCCGCTACTGGATATAAGCCTAACTAATTCACACTTTCCATCTACCCACTCCACTTATTATACATAGTTCAATGCCTCAGTTTCCTCTTCTGTGAAATGACCACAGGGTTATTTAACTCATGAATTTGTTGGGCAGACCGAGTACCTGGCAGTCACTGGCACATAATCCACAGGTTAAATGTTGACTGTGGTTAGCACTACTGAGACGCAACTCAGCGATGGTGGAGCACATAAAAAAACTGCAGGACCAGTGCTATCATTGTGCCTCCATTAGCAGCAATAGCTTTTCTTTTGCTTTTAGCAATCTTCTAACCCATCTCTGCTGTGCTTTCAATAGGAGATGTGGCCCCCAGGTGCATGTGCTAAAGCTTGGTCCCCAGATGGTGGCTATTTTGAGAGGAACTGGGAACTTTAGTGGGGAGGGGCCTAGCTAGAGGAAGTAGGTCATAGGTCATGGGTCCAGATCCTCATGGGCTACATCTGGACTCTTGTTGTCTCTCTCTGCTTCCTGTCTGCCCTGAGGTGAGCAGCCTCTACTATGTGCTCCTGCCACCATGATGTTCTGCCTCCTCCCAAGATCAAACCAATGGGTCCAGTCAACACTGGACTGAAACCTCATAAACTATGAGCCAAAATAAATATTTCCTCTTTTAAGTTGTTTATATGAGTTTATTTTCATACTAGCAGAAATCTAACACAATCCCCCAACCAAGATCACTTCAGCAGACACACTACACAACGAGGCCACCAGGCACAGGTTTGGTGGTCTACCTCTTCCTGCCTGTGTCTGCACTCTTCCCACCTGTCTCCTGCCCTTCTGAAGGAGGTGGCTGTCATTTGTCAAGGATCATCTCTCTGCCTTACTCTTACCTCACCCCCAAAAATTCAATTTTTGCTTTATTTGCTTTTCTGCTGGTTCCTTGTGCCCTTGTCAATACATAAGCCGCAAGTCCTACCAACATCAAGCTTAATCATTGGCCTCCTTCTCAAGCTGGCAACTCTCTCCCTTTCTCTGTCCATCCACATGTCTGACACTCCACCACCCCATTATAAACCCATCAACAAATGCATTAAATCTAGTCCTTATATTGGTCATCAACAATCACCCATCTTTCCAATCTACAAAGCTGGGTATCACCCTGAACTCTACTTCTCTTTCATACCCCATAACCAATTAATCCTTCAAATTGACTTTATTCACTACCCTTAAAAGTCTTCCTCTTTCTCCATCCCACTTCAGTTTCCCTTGTTCCAGCCCTCTTCATATCCCATCTGAATTCATGGATTATCTTCCTAAGTAGTTTTCTAGCCTTGAAATCCAGCCCACACATGATTCTTGAAAGATCCTTCTGTGGTATGGAGCACAGGCTCTTTGTTATGAAAATCTAACTGGATTCCCCATTTCATCCTGCAGGCAAGCAAATGAGTGCTGTGACATGCACATTCATGCATCCTGGAAAGGAGCTCATCCTTCAAACTCCACTCCAGTGCCATGACTTCCATGATTCGACCCATTCCTGACAGAATTTACCAAGTCCTTCTCCTGTGTGGTGACCTGCTTATGCTATCACACATGTGCTGGTTTCCTGAGGCCATTTGCTTTGCATTTCCACTAGATGCTAAATTTCTTACGTGCAGATCCCAGATTCTGTTCACTCTGCTGTCTCTGGATGAGCACATAAATACACAGGAAATATCTGGGAATTTACAGAAGCCACACAAAAGTGCAAAGGGGGAAAATACTCTCATCAATAGCCGAGAAATATGGCCCCTTATTTGGCTCTTTTGGTTTTCCCATGATCAAGTTAGAAATTGTTTTATAAAACATCTCTTATTTGTCTCAAAAGCTAGCTTTAATATGATTTTTTTCTCTTTACTATGTTTTTCTTTAAAGATCTAATTTTCAGCTTCTTAATCTCAAATTCTCGAAAACACCATCTCTCTCTTCATACTTTCAATGATTTCACATGAAATTGTTTGCTCGCCCTCACCAAATTTATGAGACTTCTATTTCTGTTCTTTAGAGCAGAGTCTTATCTAGTGTTCTTGGTATTATTTTTAACGTTTTTCTCCCTGAATTGTATCAGAAAATTTAATTATAGCCTTATACAAATCTGGACATGTTTTGAGGGCAGTTAAATAAAATTCACTGTACAACTAACCAGTTTCATTATGAAGCCATGAAACATTTTGCTCTAACCAACCTGCTACGTTTTCAGAGTCTAAATTTCTACTATGACACCACCTATAGGATGTAAGCTTAGCCTTCGCTTCTTATGTTGTACTAAGCCATCCTGTTCCACTTCCCTGCCCTCTTATCAGCAGGTCTGTTCATGTGAGAATGTTTGCCAGGGTTGATGCTAGAGTAGGGACTATGAGACACCTACAAAGCTGTGCATCTGTGGATGAAAACTACTTAACACCCTGGGCATGGTGGTACAGGCCTGTAAACCTAACACCTGGGAGGCTGAGGCAGGAGGTTCAAGAGTAAGATCTCAAAGCCAGCCTGAGTCACATGGTAAATTTCAAGACACCCTTAGCTCCAAAAAAACACTGTCTAAAACAAAAAAAACACCTTAAAATCTCAGCTACACACACAAGGGAGGTAAGAGGATAGGTAAGACACCTAAAAAATTAGATAACATTTGTTGCCCTCAGCACAGAGAAACTAAAGCAGATACTTTAAAGCAACTGAGGCCAATAGGAGAAGGGGACCAGGAACTAGAGAAAAGGTTACATCAAAAAGAATTAACCTAGAAGGTAACACACACGCACAGGAAATTAATGTGAGTCAATGCCCTGTATAGCTATCCTTATCTCAACCAGCAAAAACCCTTGGTCCTTCCTATTATTGCTTATACTCTCTCTTCAGCAAAATTAGAGATAAGGGCAAAATAGTTTCTGCCAGGTAGCGAGGGGGTCAGGGGGAGAGGGAGGAGGTGAGGGGGGTAAGGGTGAGGGTGGGGGAACAGGGAAGAAATGACCCAAACATTGTATGCCCATATGAATTATGAATAAAAAAAAAGGAAAAAAAAATCTCAGCTACAATATTCATATGAGAGGTCAGTAGCAATGTTTGTGAATTAATAATTTTTTCATTAATTAATAAATTTCCATGTATTTAAGATATTATCACTCCAATAGATATTTGAGCAGAAAAATCTTAAGTGGGTAATCACACTGACAGAATTCTTTCTAATGACACTTCCATGAAAGGTGAAGATTAAACATTCAATAATTGCAATTAAAGAGACACATTGAGTATTGTTATCATCTCAATTTTTGCATATAAGTGTTTAAAGGATTACCACTTAAAAGTCAAAGAATATAAACAGTTAATCTCAAAAATAAACTTTTACATTTTAAAAGAAATTTCAAATGCATGAACATCACACACTCCTATTCACACCAAAACTATTTTAGTTTTCCAATGTTGATTTAATGCATTTGAACAAGTATTTGGGCCAGCTACCTAGAATGTAAGAAGAATCAAAATATACAGTTGTATAGAAAATTTCAGAATATCACAGCAACATTTTTAGAATTGCTATGAGTAGAATATTCACTGAAACCTGTGGTACACAGGGTAAGAACTCTTTCAAACTTTGTATTAAAAGAAAAATTAGGGAGAAAACTTATATTATGTGAATGAACATCAAAAGGGTCAGAAGCTGTCCTGACACACTCGCAGCCTCATCCAAACTGGAAGTGTGATGCAGTATGTTGAAAATGACTTAAAACTGCCTTTTTTGAAACACCAGAGGACTTTTATTCTCTCCTTCCCACCAGGCTATAAATGTTGCAAGAACAATGTGTCTTGTGGCATTTGGGTGCACAAAATTTCCCTTCAGCAATAAACTGCAAGTACAGAGTTTATGTCTGTTTGATACCCATCTGTCAACCAAACAGCAATGAGATCAAATCCGTCACTCAGTTGCTAACGCTGTTTGTTAGTTAGATGCTGGGTTAGGGCATTAGGAACCCCATTCATAGGAAGAAGACCAGGATAGGAACTCACATGGGAAGTTTAAGATCAGATGTGCAAGCTTCGTTTCTCACAATCTGCAATGCACTGTGGTTGTTAGCAACGTGAGCTCAAGTGCTAGCTTAGGATGCTAGGAATATCAGGGGTGTACCACTTAGCAAGATCACTTCCCCTAAGATGGGGAGGGCAACTAGAACACATAGGAATAAAGAGAATCTAAATCTGTGCTAACCACTCTTGCTGATGAGTCATACATCACATAACGAGAGGTATTATGACAGGAGGTGGTGGAAATAAAAGTGTGTGCATGTGAGTCTGCACATATGAGTACGCCCTCATCACCTATTCTAGTACAGATTCCTCTTTAAGGCTGACCTAAATTTTCCTTCTTCTTGTCAAGTCTCTGAAACTGTTATGTTGGTGTCTCAGTGAGCTGACGTTTCTCACCAAGATTGTTCTGAATTGTCTCACATTTTCTCTGTGTTATACCTTTGATAACAACTTACAAGTGGGAAAAAAAAAAGCCACCTGCAAGCAAGAAGCCCCTGTTAATGAAATTCTGCATCACAGAGTCAATTTTTTGCTCAGGGAAGAAACCAAACACCTACTCACAAAAGGATGGAGTGGGAGTGTGTTATGGAGTCAGTGCAGAATGGTTCATGAACCATTGTTAGGCTAATGGTTCATTAGCATGAACCATTGCTAAATATTTTCTAGTTGTTACCTCAAAAGTCAAGTGAATTCAAATCAAGCCCTTCCCCCATTCAAACACAAACCATGTGTTACTACTGCATTACTAACTGTTTTGGTTGTGTTTTGTTAACTTCATTCAATTTTATTAGGCAGGACTTCCCAAAGTGTGGCCTTTGTCCAGAAGAAACATGGGGATTTGCTAGAAATGCTGCTATCCATTTAAGAACTCCAAATTGTGGTACACCTTTGTAGTAAGGAATGTGTTACTCTATATGATATAAATATGCTTGTGCAAGTGGAGCATTTTTCAAAATATACTCAAATATATCATTTCATTCATTCTCAAAACAGCTTTAGAGAGGTTAGCAGAGTAAAATGAACAGGAAGAAAATATAATGGCAAAATGGATACATGTAGTCCAAAATTCCAGGTACAGAAGTGTATTAATTTTCTAGTATATAAACTCTAAAAGCACTTTTTATAGCTTCAAGTGCTATTTCTTTAAGGTCAAACACAAAGTAATGCAGTAACTTCTTTATTTACTTACATTAAAATGTTTAGATGTTAAGATATTGAGCAGAATGTTTCAAATCATTAAAAATCACTACTATCTTTTAAACATTCCTAAGGAAAAGAAAATGCCACTTGTAAATACAATCACTTTTGGGGTAAACCTTATTACAGTTTTAAATATTAGAAAAATGCAAGGGGCTCCTTGAAATATTAAATAGTAGGTACAAACGTCAGGTACCCACATATGGTTCATGGTACTTGAAAGTAATACTGCAGGAACTACACTACCATGATCTTTTTGATAGTTTTGATATTTTTATCAAAAGAGATAAATAAAGCTTATTTATATTTCAGGTGGGGAGGAAGGCCAAAAAATTACAAAGGATAGCTAATATTTCCCTTAGTAAAGTACCTTGAGAATAACTTAACAATTTTTTGATACAGATTACAAAATGACTAGGAAGAAATGTTTAACTAGCAGAGAAAAAATGTTTCAGTTATTTAATAAATTATCATGTTTGAACAATTGCCAAGAATTCCGAATACTAAGGGTTTACTTTTAGGGAAAGATAATGACCACTGCTATACATGCTAAATTTATGGACAGTGAGGGTAAAAGCTTCACTCAAGCTGGTACCATGAAAACTGGATATGGATTTACCCATCCATACAAACTACAGGTGCAGGGGACCAGGTGTGTAGCTCAGTGGTAGAGCGTGTGCTTAGTGTGAGAAAGGTCTTGGGTTTCATCCCCAACATGAAAAGAAAAAGAAGGAGGAAAAAGAAGGAGGGAAGGAAAAAAGGGAGGGGCAGAGGGAGGGAAGATGGAGGGAGAGAGAGAAGAGAAGGAAGGAAGGGAGGGAAGGGAGGGAAGGAAGGAAAGAAGGAAGGAAGGAAGGAAGGAAGGAGAAAAAAAAGGAAGGAAGGAGTGCTCACAGAAGGGGTCATTTGCTCCCCTTTCCTCCTTTCTCCCACAGAAACTAAACAAGTCTTCCGTTGTGTTCCTGCTGTTCTTTGCCTATTTAAAGCCATGCTGTTGGTCCCTTTAACCTGGGAATCAGCAAGATGAAAAGTAGGGGACACAATCTATGATGCAAGGTGGAACAGGGACAGACAGACCTGCCGTGAATTCCTCCCTCACCTGCTGAGCACACCTGCTCTTTATGGTCTCACTGTGCCCTTTACAAACTCTGGCCAATCTCACAGTTTTATTTTATTCCGCTGTTTATATGCTCGTCCACCCCATCAGACTGTCAATTTTTGGAGAGCAGAATGACATGTAGTTGGTGAGTGATAAATGCTTTTGAACTTGTGTGCGTGAAGCAGCACTGTGCTAGTCCTCTCCAAATCCACCATGTCCACGTGTTTCTGCAGTCCTGTACCTGCAGTTCTCCTGCCTCACACATTGTGTGACTCCCCCCACACCTCATTCAGGTGTTCTCTCAAATGTTTCATCTCAGGAAGCCTTCCCTTATTACCCCACTTAAAATATGTGTGTGTACAGGTATACACACACACACACACACACACGCACACACATAATACACAGTCTGTCTTCCTTTCTCCCATCTACCACTACCCAGCAGAGTAAAAATTACTTATACTGATTTTTCTCTCATCTGTCTTTCCCTATTAGAGTGTAAGCTCAGGAAGGCAGGATCTAGGTTGTTTTTCCTCACTCCTTAGCATTTAGCACAATGTCTGAGACATAACAGGTGCTCAGTGAATGAATGTTTGTTGAATGAATAAATTTCACAATGATACAGCACATGGAAAAGGAAAGAAGTTGTGATGAATACCAAGAGACTCATTTATAGAATCTTTAAAAAGTTATTTGATGAATTAGCTAATCCTTTGATAATGCATAATTGCTCAGAGCTACTTTTCTGCTACTATGGTATAGTTTGAATTTCTTCTTTAAGCAAAGAAACTTTCTTATCCTAAGAAACTAACTAGATTCATCTAGTATTTAGTGATCACAATTTGATCCTTATTTGCACAAATCAAAGATACACTTCAATACTTTTTGCATAGAGTATGCAAAAAGACTATACAGACATCTAGATGAGGAAACGACAGAATGATGGAGATGTCTGAATGTCTGTTGGAAGTAGAGCTCAGGTCCTCTCACCAGACTGCAGCACACCTCTGACCCAATCTACCTCTCTACAAGTGATTTATGATTAATAAAATAACAAGTGAGCTCCACTGGCTGCATGGTATTTCTGCCATTCACACTATGTTTAGTTGTTAGCCAAACCAAACTATCCAAGCAGAAAGGCAAAGATCTACGGGTGACAGCAAATCCTGTTTCCGCAGTCAGCCCTCTTCTCAGCCTCTATGTTTGAAGCATTAGCCATGTCTACCTGGACTCTTGGAGGCCCTGGCTTGCCTGGACAACATGCACTTTGGTTCATCGACAGAACAATCAGCTTAAGGAGTTGTATTCAGATATTATTAATGTTTTCAAACCAACTCCTCTTTTCCTGCTGAAATCCCTGCCAAACGCACACTTCAGCAGACACTAAAATAATTTGGGTAGTTGACATTCAATCCAAATTTTCTATGGAAGTCTGCCAGATTTGACATCTGTGGAAAGTGGGTAATTTTTATTATCCACAGAGAGCAAAAGTGTAGTTTGATATGTCTCTACCTCCACACATCTCCCCGTGGTGGAGCTGCTACTCAGATATGCACAAAAGTGAGTAGCAGGAAATTATTTAACCCTTGTCAGGGTATAGCCAAAGCTCAATTCCAATTAATTTTAAAGTGACAGTGACATTTTTGAGGTGTAGGGGAAGCAAACTACATTTATTGCTATCATTAAATTTTGCCTAAATATTATTTAACCGTGTTTTATCTGTGGCTTTAGCACAACTATTTTTCTTTAAAGTTCTCTTCACTTGGTCTAGAAAGTTAAACCAGAATCTCAAGTTGATTTTCTTTTAAGATAGTTCTAAACACCTTAATAATATTTGATACTGGTATACTGCAGAAAGATGCTTAAAAATTATCCAAAAATATTTCAATTGACATCAATTTTTTTTCAGAGTTAAGAACTAAAATGTATTTAATTCTTGAGGGTTCCCTCATTATTTCAGAGGTGAACCTAGATATTGTCATATTCTTCTGTTGTGTACTGACATGCTGCCATGGCTTTTATTGCAAATGTAGCCATCTTAGTGTACAACAGAGATTTCCAAACTTATTCTTCTAATCAAGCAGTTTAGTATGTCTCTAATTAAGAAATTGAAAATGATCATGGCACCTGGTTCTATATTGACAAAGGTTTAGAAGCAGATCAGAGGAGTCCAAATAATGGTCAATCATTGATTTTTAAGCAAAATGAAACGTTTGGTGATGTCTTCTTAATTTTTGTTATGAAAGAATGCATTTAAAAACCTGAAAGTAGCCACTAACAGAATTACAAAGAGGATGTATAACTCCTAAATCACAGCTGAAACATAAAATACAGAAAATATGACCTGGAGAAAGAGAAGGGAGTATGAAAATAGAAAAAGTAGGCATAAAAAGAAGTTGTGTTCAGTAAGATCAATATATAGTTATGGCAAGAAATAGACAAGTCAAGTTCCCTGCTGCTGGGGACACAATCCAAGTTTGCTTCAGAAATTCAACAGTGTATTCAAAGACTATCGAACAGGGGCACCCATGCTGCACACAAGTTGACCTTGGTCAGGATGGAGGCTGGCAGTACAGGAGAGAGGACATCTGGGTGGGCTGCAGCCATGCCCTGAGCACAACTCTTTGGGACAAAGTTCTCCTGAATCTGCTTTAAAACTCTTACTAGCATACGCCCATGACACCTTGCTTTGGCTTCACTAGGGAGCAGATTCCTAGCGCTCTATAAACCCTCACTCAAACAAACGCTTCACAAGAGTGGTCACCGTTGAAGTTCATTCGGTCCAAGTCTACGCTTGGGAACAAGGCGGTGCGTAGCAGTCATGGCAAGCATGTAGTTTCAGTGAGCACACGAGAAAATAAATGAATACAGTTGTCTGTCAATATCTGCGGAGGGTGCGTTCCAGCTCCTACCCCAGGGGTGGCAAGTCTGTGAATGCACAAGTTCTTTACATAAAATGAAGGGGCAGCCACACAGAACCTGCACACACCCGCCTGTACACCATAAACCACCTCTCAAGCACTTATCACGCCTACTGCAACATAAATGCTGTGAAAATAGTTGTTACGCCGACTTGCTCAGGGGATGACAGGAGGAAAAGTCTGGACAAGTCCAGTCCAGATGCAGTTTTATTCCCAAATGTTTCTGGTCTACAGTTAGTTGGATCCGTGGATGAATGAACCAGAGACACGAAGGGCTGACCATATGCTAGCACTGCATGTTACAGAACTACATGTCATTGTTGGATTTCATTCATCTTCTCTCTCAAACTCCCCCTGAAATGAACAAAGGCGTTTTTTAAAAAGTTACCAACCCAGACACTGAAGAATAAGGGAGAGAGACCCACCCTTGCTGGACAAGAGATTTCACCAAGTTTCCACGAAATGGAAGGCAGATGGCAGTGCCGTGACTAATGAAGTGACCATAAGCTAGATCATAAATACACAAGACTGACACTGAAAAGAACCCACTTCACTCTCGAGTTTGGCGTGGGAGATCCTGGGGACCACAGAGGGGAGCAGGAGGAGCGAGACAGAGACAGGGACATGCACAGAAGTCTGGGCATGGAACAGCAGGGTCCCCAACTCCCATATGTATCTCCATGTTAAAAAAAAAAAAAGGCTCTTTACTAAAGAAACTGTCCAAACTTCAAAAAATAGTAGGCTAGCTGGTATGGGAATTAGCACCTCAGAGTGAGGTCTTCCTTCTTGGACTGCAGCAGTCTTCCAAGGTCACGCAGCCGACCCACGTGCTAGCTTTATTTAGTTAGTTTTTAATTGTTAAGACTTATGGGGTCCAATGCAATGCTTTATACATGGATCTATTGCAAAATGATCAAATCAAGCTAGTTAGCAAATCCATCACCTCAAATACTTATCATTTTGCTATGGTAAGAACATCTAAAGTCCTCCCACTTTTAGCTGCTTTGAAATAGACATTGTTATTAAGAACAGGCATCACACTGTGCAACAGAACACCAGAAGTTATTCCTCCTGTCTGAAACTCTGGACCCTTCCACCCAGGTCTCCCCTCCCCTGTCAAGCCCCAACCCTCTTCCCCAGCCTCTGGTAGCCAGCATTTTACTCTCTACACTTACGAGCTCAAATCTTTTCAATCCTAAGTATAAGTGTGTTCGTATGGTATTTGACTCTCCATCCTTCTTATTCCACTTAATATGATGTCTTCTAGGCTCACCACGTGCTGTTTTAGTGCTAAGGCAGACTTCACCCACATTTGGAAGCTAACCTTTGAGATGGCTTTTCTATTGTCTCATTTTTAAATCTCATGGGAAGCCATGGGTCACATAATTTCTGAGAAATTTCACAAAAAGGTGAACCATCAAAGAACCAAAGCCCCCTGGAATTTATTCACAGAAAGGAAAAGATCTTTGAAACATTTGATAGAGCTCACTCATTGTTGTTGTTATTTTGGAGAATATATGGTAACCATAAAACAAATTTATGAAAATGGAGTAATCAGAGAGCCAAAAGATTTCTAGGAATTTAAAACACAACTGCTGAGGGGAAAAGATAAAATTAATACAAGTGTGTGAAGTGAAGAAAAATGTGAATGTTTTCCAGAACTTAGAATAAATAGAAAGGACCAGGTGATCGAAAGATGACCAAAACAGAAACTCCAAGAACCGGTCAATATCACCATCAAAAAAGAGAACAAAAACCTGACAGATTCTTACTAAAGGAATTACATACGCTTCCCAGAACACAACAGAAAAATAAATCTGATGAATGAGAAAAAACTCCTATCCACGACATCAAGCTTAAATTTCAGAACACTGAGGAAAAGGAAAAGATTTCTCCTCTTTGCAAAGAAGGGGAACAAATACGTCCCCACAAGTGAGCAAGGGTTATTCTGGATCTGACTGTTAGCCACCCTACATGCTAGAAGACAGTAGAACATGGCTTCAAGACTCTGAAAGAAAATAATTTTACGTTTTGAATTTTAAGCCCACTTGGTATTAGCCTGGTGTGAAAGGGAATAACAGTACTGTCAGACATAGGAGTTTAAGAAGATTCAAATTGCACATCACTGAGAAAGTTACTTAAAGTGATCACCAATAAAATTTAGGGAACAAATGGGAAAACCAAGAAGATAAGAGAATTCAGGAAAATAGGAGACCTGGTCCAGTATGAAGACAAAGAAGAGGAAACACTTAGAATGATGTGTGACAGATAGACTGCAAACCTGAGAGGTTGTCACAGAGCAAGTAGCAAAGTGTAAAAATGTAGTAACATCTGAAGTCTGCACTTGACATAAACTCCGTTCCTATGGGTACTTCGAGAACAGGGTATTCGAGAACAGGGTATCTGAGAACAGGGTATCACAAACGCTCTTACTGTGTACTGATTTTATCTTTTAGAGTCAACCATAGGCAAATCACAGAAGATTTATGTATGGTAACAATACAGAAAATAAGCGTTGTCAACTGATAACATAAAATTTTATTGATAAAGCCAAGGTGTGCCCAGAGTATGTTAATCAAGAAAAAAATTGTCTGTGATTGATTTACGAAAAAGTGGAAGTTTCCACTTGTTTGAAGTTATTTGGAAATTAAAATTCACCACACTCAACCAATGTAAAGGAAAACTCAAGTAAATGAAAAAACTCTGGGAGATACTGAAACAGCTGCCATATTATGCTTTGGACTAATGTTTCTTTCTGCCAATAAATTTTCTAAGAATGAAGATATAATACATAGACAAATACGACTGTATTCATGTTGATATGCTATTTTATTACTGAAAAAGTTACCAACAAAGAAGCATAGAATAAGGTGATGATGGTCATATTTTAAATAGATTTTTAGTTGGAGCAGGTGGAGGGCATGACTTAAGTAGTAGAGTACCTGCCTAGCAAGTGCAAGACCTTGAGTCCAAACTCTAGGACAGTCAAAGAAAAAGTTTTGTAACTAGAATACTTTCTTTTTGGGTGGTTGTAAGTTTCTAGAAATCTGTCCATTCCTTCAAGATTTTCAAATTTATTAGAGTATAGGTTGTCAAAGTAATCTCTGATGATTCCCTGGATTTCCATGGTGTTTGTTGTTATCTCCCTTTTTGTGTTTCTGATTTTACTGATTTGGGTTCTTTCTCTCCTCATTTTAGTCAGGTTTGCCAGGGGTCTGTCAATCTTATTTATTTTTTCAAAGAACCAGCTTTTTGTTTCATTGATTCTTTGTATGTTTTGTTTGTTTGTTTGTTTCTATTTCATTGATTTCAGCCCTTACTTTAATTATTTCTTTCCTTCTGCTTGTTTTGGGATTTGCTTGTTCTTGTTTTTCTAGGAGTTTGAGATGTAGTATTAGGTCATTGATTTGAGATCTTTCTGTCCTTTTAATATATGCATTCATGGCTATAAACTTTCCTCTTAGGACTGCCTTTGCTGAGTCCCATAGGTTCTGGTAGGTTGTGTTTTCATTTTCATTAACTTCCAGGAAACTTTTAATTTCCTGTTTTATTTCATCAATGACCCATTTGTCATTGAGCAATGTGTTGTTCAGCTTCCAATTGTTTGCATGTTTTTTACTGCTGTTTTTGTTGTTGATTTCTAGTTTTAATGCTTTGTGGTCAGATAGAATGCATGGGATTATTTCTATTTTCTTACATTTGCTGAGGCTTGCTTTGTGCCCTAAGATGTGATCAGTTTTGGAGAAGGTTCCATGGGCTGCTGAGAAGAATGTATATTGTGCAGAAGTTGGATGAAATATTCTGTAGACATCAGCTAGTTAGAATACTTTCTTATAATAAAAATTTTAATGTAGTTGAACGTGAAACAAAGAAAATTTTGGTAGAAAAGACAGCAAAGTTACCATGGAAACCAAACTCACTATCAATATGTATGAATATGTATGGGAAAGTCTAAATAAAATGCAAGCAAACTAAGTTCACCGGTACCTCAAAAGACACATCTGCTAACCCAAGAAGGGTTTATTGCTAATGAATGAATTAATGAACAATCCATGCCAGTATGATCCTCTTACTAGAGAATAAAAGGCATTTTAAAATACTCAATATTTTAACAAGAAAAATTAAACCCTTACTTTCCAATGGCAAAACAATTAAAAATAGAAGTTCACTTCAATTAACCATATTCACCTTGACCTTGCTTTTGGGGCACCATTTGCTTTTTTGGAGGACAAGGGAACACTCAGCAGATCACACAACAATTTCAACATGACTGACTGGGAGCTTCTCCACACTGCTGAGCTACAAAATGCAAGTAGGAATTTAAAATTTTTGTTTTTGACATTTCTTTTGATTTTTAAAATTTATTATTTTTTATACTGCCCTGGGTCAAAAACCACATACCATAAATCTGTGAATAAGATGTGGTCTGCCTGTATATCAAATGAACAAGTGACAATACTGATACAAAAATGAACAACCAGGTCAACTGAATAAAATACAGTGACATAAATTTAATACAACAGTCAATCCTAGAACAAATTCTAGTATATATAATTTAATAACTTGGTGACTTAATGGATGGATTGTAGAATATAGCCAATGGAGGGAAAACTATATTATGTGTCAAATTAAATAACAAGAAAATAAAATGACTAAATGTGAACCACAGAAGAAATGTATAGGCGATTGGATTATGAGAAGCCTATGGGAACTTGATATAAGCACAGCTGTGCCCAATAATCAGCAGGCTGAGTTTGGCACCACTCCAGCAGCAGAGGCAAAATTCAGCACAGCTGCTTTTCTTAAGTTGTTTATGTTCAGAGAAATAGGAATATGGGTTTCTCTTGTTAAAATGTCACGCCCCTCCCTGAGAACTGTTGCTCCACCTCCTTGTTTACCACTGGATATAAAAGACTCACTGAAGGAGGACACAGTGTTTTTTGATGGGCGATTAATGGGAGGTTTTTTTGGATAGGGATTTTTGATTGGCTGCCGTTGCCGCAGCTGCTGACTATATGTCTCCACCAGAGCAGCTCTCTGCACCAAGAAATTTATACATAGGCTTTCGAAAAGCTAAGCTAAAGAAAAGCTAAAGAGAACACAGGACAGTGCAATTCTAAGGGCCAAGGCTTTAAGAAAGCTAAAGAGAGAACATGGGACAGTGCAAGTCTGAGTGCCAAGGCTTTAAGAGAGATTAAAGAAAATACAGGACAGTTCGAGTCTAAGGAAAGAGACTTTAAAGAATAGAAAAGAAGAAAGGTTTTAAAGAAAGACTTTAGGAGTAAGGCCTTAAAGAATAAGAGAAAAGAAGCAAAGTAAAAGAATTTTTAGAGGAAAAGAAGCAATGAGGCTGCTGTGCATCTCTATCCAAGCACCCAGTACAACTGACCCCAACTTTCTGCATATCTGTCTTCTATCATTTGTCCTTTCTGCATCTCCAGTCACCCCCAGTTAGGTCAGGAGAAACAGAAGCTCGTGGGAAAGCCTGCAAGGGGCAATTATTTGTATTTTCTGAATAGAACAAAGCAATCAAAGAAACCAATGACTAAAATTCTAGATTTCAATAGAGAAACAAAAGTTTACATTGACTACATTAAAAATTAAAAGCAGCATTCAAGATTGAGGCTATATTTTTAACCAAGAAGGAAAATGTGATCTACTAAGAGGTCTTACATAGAAAATATTTTCCACGAAGAAAATAGACAAAGGGTATAAATAGAAAATTCAGACTAAGGAAATCAAATGGAAATAAGCACAGAATAACACTAGCTTCCCCAACAATAAGTGTCATATTAAAACAATGGGATGACTTCTATTGCCCATCATTTTGTAAAATATTAATATTAAAATGCTCAGTCATGGCAAGGAGACTGTGACCAACGATTGCCTGGTGTTGATGGAAGAAACACAAAGTCAAAAGCAACACTTGTTCTCTTCCCTTAGCAGTCCAAGGCTGCAGGTGTCATGAGGAAATAGATCTGGATGAAGCTTCCAGCACACAGATTTCATTCCCACCCAAATGTTGCATGCCACCTAGGGGCTCATGCACAGGAGCATAGCCAAGTACATACACAATCACACATCATTTATCCTAGAATACGTCCACACAACAGCACAACGTTGAAAGTCTCATTAACCAAAAATGTTCATCTCATGAAAGACTGACCCACATCATTTAAGTGATATCAGTTAACACCGTATTTATAGTTCTACTCTCAGTTGTGTCAATTAAAAAGAGAATATACAAAATATTGAGTGTAATTTTTCTCTGGCTTTTGAGATATTAGGTATTTTATTTTTGTCTTATTCTTTACCTTCTAAGTTGTCTAAAATATGAACGTAGTTCTTTTTCAAGTATAACTACAACTACTTTGAAAAAGTAGAGCTATTAGATGTTAAGTCTTTTAGTCTCTACCACACATTCTAATGCTATATGTCTCAAGGAATCCTTAGCACCATGAAAGAAAAGTCCTCTTCCCATCACCTCTGTGTTCCCTGATGCCACGTGACAAAAGTGAACCACAGGGATTTGCAGCCCTCACCTTGTCGTAACTTCAGACATGCCAAAAAATAAGGCCAGGCTTCCTTCCCAGAACATTCTCCATCCATCACAAAGTACCTCTGCATGAAGTAAGTCATTGCCTTTATTTTCCACTTTATTATAAAATCATGACAATAATGGTAGCCTTGACTGAGCTAAAATGCATGTGCCAGGCGGTGTGAGAAATGCATTATGTGTATCAATATTCATAATGCACCTGACAACTGTTACCATACTCATTGCATGGCAGAGGAGCCGAGGGTGACGGAGGTTAAGTTCCTGCCTGAGGTCACTCAGCAAGTAAGTAACACCATGCAGTTTAAACTCAGGAAATTTGGTTCTGGGACCTTAACTCTGTGCTCCAATATTCTTGGACAAATTAACATATTCACCCAAATTTACATTAAGTTCTGAGAGGTTTATTCTTTTTTAAGGGCAGGTGCTGACTGGGAAGAGTGTGCTGGTATACTGAAAATCAGGCAAGTGACACCAGAAATACACAGGAAAGTAACATGCCATCCTGAATATAAATCTTGTAATTTTATCTCCGTCCTTAACTTCATCTTCTAAAATGGCTTTAGACTAGGCACATTCTCTGCAGATTCTATTCACAACTGTCTGCTTTCATTCGTCAAACTCTTAATAGAATTTCAACAGTTAGAATCTGGAATATTTTACCAAGTATATTTGGAACAGCTTTTGGATCCAGGCTAGGAATACCATTTTTTATATATATACATAATATTTCCTTTAGTGACATGCAACTGATTGCAGTTTTCTAAACTTAGACTTGGAAATAAAAAATGGAGATACAGTTTTTCATGTCCGAGTTCAGGGTAACATCAGACAGTCATTCAAAGCTGTCCCAAAGATAGGACACAGGCAAGATGAATAATACATGACCCTTGCCTTGAAGAACTCCCATTTATGATATCCACAGAGTGGCAAGAACATCAAACAGGGAAGTTTTGCATGAAGACTCTCCATACCATTCAGGTGCTGTCAAATACAGTACTCACACATTTAAGGAATTCTCACATGGTGACATCCCCTACTTTCATAAAGTCCTTATTACATAATCCATCTTGCTTTACTACCTAAATATAGTTGGCTTAAAAAAATAATTAAAAAGTCTGAGAAAGGATGTCCCCTTCTCTGTTAGAGCTGCATGAAGTACAAGACTGAACTATCTGAGCAGTGTTGGTACAAGAGAGAAGGAGTCACCTGCGGGTCTCACTGTAACACCAAGCAGTGGGCAGCCCTCTTCATTAAAGGTGCCCTAGCAGAGAGGAGGGTCAGTCATGTGCCAGCCTCTGGTCATTTTTCAGGCAAATGCTCTTGGGAGAAGGACCTCTATTGTCTAGATTTTGTGGAGTTACCCTCCAAATTCATGTGCCATAAGCCAAAGTGAAGATGCACACAACAGGAATCTAAGAGTCAGAGGTATCTGAATTCTCTCATGGCTAATGATGCAGGTGACAAGGGGACCATCACATCCCCAAGCTTAGTAAGCAGGTAAGAACCCTCTTAACATTTCTGGAAAAATCAAGGAGAAGAATATCTCCTGGGAGTATCAGTAGTATTTCTTTTACATGCATGGCTTTCCACGCCTGAGCATTGTAAAATGTTTACCTGACTTCCTGTTATTCTTTAATCAGACACTGTGTCTAGGTCACAGTTTCCAGATGTGTTATTAACACCATCACCCAACTGGTGATTGCCTTTATATCTCTCACTGTGAATTTTCAAAGATGGGGTGCTCATTGCCTTTTCTCAGCTGTGTTACATAAGTTTTTAATAATGGCCCGCCCATCAAATAGTCAGTCTTAAAAGTAGAACTGTGTCTGGAGCTAAAAAGGAAAGTTTTGCTACTAGCTAGAATCTGATGACACCAAAAGCTCATGTGATATGGTTTTTAACAGACAAACTGTAAATAAGTCATACAATATCAACTGTATGCAGAATTCCTTGTATTAAGAAATGATGCAAGAACTTTCTAGATGATACACAGATGATGACACCCAAAGTAGTTTTTCATGAAAAGAAGAGTAATCATGTAAGTTCTTTCACATGCATTACTGAAAAAAGTGCTTTGAAAGGTAACATATTTATCGAATGGATATTTGAGTATCATCTTGGACCGAGAAATGTATTGAAACACATAAACACAACTCGACACAACAATGTGATAAAAAAGCTTTGGCACCTAACTCACTTCCCATGGACTTAAAACCCAAGAAAGACACTAGCTTGACATGGAGAACCTACCTACAGATTTTCTGTGTGTTGGTTTCCCTCTAAAAGTGGTAATCACTGCTATTTAAATATCTTAGAGCCAAAGTTATTTGGTGAGGAGTTTCTACATTTGGCACAAACCAGTAGCCATTCAACAAGCTTATCTGATCCACACAACAGAGCACTCAGCCCTATGATTTGAGCACATCCTTCTGCTCCATTGGTCACCAATGGATTTTCTGTTAAGTCCAATGGAGTCTAGCACTCTTTTTACCCCTCTCCTTTGGAGAGAACAGTGGATGCTGTTTAAAAGTCTCACTGAAAACCAGAGCCCTTTAATTGAGAACCTCAAAAGAAGACTGTATCAAGAGCACACCTTCTAATTCAAAGCTGCACAGTCACTTTTTTAAGCCCAGCAAGGGAAGTCTGATTGTCTGGAGGACTTTTTCTCAGGTTATTTTTATGAAGTGTACAACCCAACCAAGGCAGCTGGAATCTGGGGAGAAAACTCAGCAAGTTCACTGATCTGCTGTGTAAATTCAGGGCCCTCGGTGTTTCTAGCTGCGTTTGGGCAACCCTTGAGGTTTTTGTGTGTTTGGGGCGCTTAGGCCCAAGTCACTGTTTCATGAAAATGTCACAATATCAAAGTCCTTAAGTTGAAAGGCAATTGTTAAAGATGATTGGTAATACTGATAAGGTAAATTGGAGCAAAAGCATTTGAATAACTTAAAAAAATCTAAAACCATGTTTTATTGATTCTCTACTTTTGTAATCGTAACTTTAAAATCAATCTACTTAGGGATGTGTCTGCACATTGTGTTTGATCTCAGAGCAGCTGTCATTAGCCTACATGGCATGTGTCACAGGGCATGAGTCTGACCAATATTATTTCTTCAGGCTCCACCGCTAACTAGGTCAAGTCAGACTCTTCTAATGAAAGGAAGTGACAGAGTAGAGTAGTCACTATTAACCATGGGGATGTGTTCTGAGACCTCCATAGATGCCTGAAACCATGCATCCTACTCAACATTATACACTGTTCTCCTATAGGAACAGTCCTGTGATAACCTATTCACAGTAACATAGGAACAAAGATAACCACTAATAAAATAGAACAATTACAACCACACATAAGCTGTTTAACATTTATGTGTTGTTCATTTCTGGAATTTTCCATTTAATATTTTTGGACCACAGTTGACTATAGGCAACTGCTAGTTGCAGGAATGGAGATGAGTGGTGTTCCTGTGAGTGGGAGGAGGGAGAAGCTTCTCTTCACTTTAGAAGCATCATCACCAAGAGCTACTTCTCCTACAGTCCAGTCCCTCAAAATGGCCCTTCCTCTAAGGGTAGCTGCCACCTGGGGTCCAGTGCCCTCTAGGCAGCCTTAGCTTTTGCATGCTGGTGATATCAGGTTATCCTCTGGTTATTATAAGGGCTAATGTTATCTCCATCCTAATTATTCCCTTGTGTTAAATTCCTTCTGCTAATGTTAACATCCATCTTAACTAATCCCCTGCATTAAACTCTGTCAATAGAACTGCCTGGAATGGGCTTTGCTTTCCTGGCTGAACTGCAATGGATGCATAAAGTATCCAAATTACTTTAAAAATTAGACCTAGAAAACTGCCACATATTGTTCTAAGGTTCATGCTTCTTCCTGCCCAGAACTTGTAGGAAGTCTCAAATTCTAAAACACATCAAACATGGTGGTTAGGGCCTCAGATGAGCTCATAAAGTTCATCTGATTCATAGTATTCCTAAAATGAAATATTGCCTGTGGTCCATTCCTGGTTCTCTTCTTTTCTCCCTTGTTCCTTGATTCGTTCTTAGTGACCTCATTCAACTCTACCATTACCAATTTCCAACCAAATCTCTACCTCAAACCTAGAACTCTGATGAGATTCAAACCTGTATGCCTCTACTTTCTTACTGGATATCTTCAAGTGGACATCCCACATGAAGCACAAATTTATTCTGTCCCTCCAGACGATATCAGCCTGTCACATTTGCCCTGTAATCATTTGCTATTAAAATCCTCCTAGTTACCGGGGTCAGAAGCATTGTGTAAGTGTTGTGACATTCCCCTTTCCTTCACATCCAATTTGTTACTATGTCTCATAGATCACAAATCCTTAAAATCTCCTACACACCTTCCCCATTATCTACTCCTCCTGCACTGCTGTAGCTTAACAAGCATCTCCTCCTATTTGGGCTGCTTAACAGCATCCTAACCAACCTCCCTGAGCTTGGTCTTCCTACCCTTCCACTCAACTCGTTAAAGCAACAAGAATGATCTATCTAACCTGCAAATCTGACCATGTCATTCATGTGACTTGTATTAATTTCAAGAATTCCCTGTAGTGTTGATAACAAATGGTAAATAAAAAGCCTTCTTTATCTAGCACCTATCTAATTTTCTAGCCTCATCACTGCCTAGTGTTTTCAATTCCCTTTTGTCATATCAAGCTCATTTCATTCCATATGCCACCTAAATCCTACTTAACCTCACTCATGCCAATGTTCAAAGCACAAGTGCCTGAGAAGTCCAGCTCAGCTTCCTCCTTGCCATCTTTGTCTTCATCCTCTCCCTACCATGGTCAGATATAACTCTTTGTACTTGATCCTCTCTACTTTATAGACTTTGAGTCAAGATTATGGTAACATAAAGAAAGAGATGTAGAGGAACCAGCTTGCTCCCTGGTGCCCCACACCTCTGTGCCCCCAGCTCCTGCTTTTCTCTATTTAAACTGTAATTACAGTGAAGGTGAATTGAGGGAAAAACAGAAAAATATAGAAACAATGATGATAAATTTGGATAAAATATCCAGACAGAAGTATATAGATAAATAACACAAAGATGAACAGATGACAGATACAGTGCACATATTACCTATATAAGACATCTGTGGATCAGAACTAGTGTCATGACATCCAATCTATGTCATTATTCTGCTCTCAGTTTTGCATTTGGTAAAGCCAGTGCTATGTACCATTATATACCCAATCTCGAGGATAGTATAGCTTCCTGGCAGATATTTAAATATATACTAAATAAGTAATTGAACATTCGTTCCTACCAAAATATAAGCTGCTCAGGTTGAACCACAGATAGGAGGTTAGAGGGGCTGAGTTGGTGATAAGGATCCAAGGCTGAAATAGGCAGTGAAGAAAGAAAGTGTTAGATGATGGCAGGAGGAGTAATGTCATAGCCAGAAGAATCAGCTCTCAGTTGTGTAAGTTTACTTTAGGATTCAGGGTGAGAAGGGAGATTTGCATGATTTAACAATTTAAGCTAAGCCAGGTGGGTTTGTGTGTAATCCCAGCTAGGTGGCAGGCATAGGTAGGAGGGTCACTGACTAAGGCTGGCCCTGGGCAAAATCACAAGACACTATCTGAAAAATAACTAAAGCAAAAAGGGCTTGGGGGCATGGCTCAAGCAGTAGCAAGCACAATGCCCTTAATTCAAATCCCAAAATCACCAAAAAAAAAAATCTAGCAAGCACAATGCCCTTAATTCAAATCCCAAAATCACCAAAAAAAAAAAATCTTAAATTCCTATTCTTTCCCTGTGTGCTCTCAGGGCTACTTGGCCAGCTTGTACTCTGGTATTTGCCCCATATGGGAACAATGTGAGGACACAACTCCAACACCACTGAGGATGGCTGCCCCTCAAAGAGCACTGGCCCAAGTTCCCACCTGGGGATGAGCACAGATGAGTAATGTCCCCATTCAGCCACTTAACTGATGATACAGAGACCAGCCCTTGAGCTGCCAGAGTCTTGACTTGCTGCAAGCCTCCAAATGACTCCATGGCTCTCATGTGTCCTCAATCCTACTGGAGTTTGCCAACTAAAAACAATGTGCTTAGGTGGTCTTTCCGACAGAGCCTACCGATGTGTTCTGAAGAGCTGAAAGACAAAGGGGAAAAAGACTTCAGACAGAAATACAACACAAAGGCTTGTGTTGTATTTTGTACCAATCATATAGCACGTGATTGAAAATGTACTCTTATCAGCAAAGTCATCTGGGTCCTAGTTATCCTCACAAAAAGGAAACCTGGGCTTATGAAGGCCATCAAATATGTACAAAAGACCACGTACACATACAATGTGACATGAGAGCTGTTTAAGGACTGAAGAATCTTTTAGTAACCCAGCAGATTACAAACTGATGGCTGAGAAAAGTCCCTTCCATTTAAATGCACTGTGGTCCTGTCCAGCCAGCCATCTCACATGGGAGAGGTCATTCATACGCCCAGGGACCTGTGGTGGTCGGGTTGGGTAATGACTGCCACAGATGACACAGGCCTGGTAATATCCTGGTATAGAAGGAACACAGCTGTGCTGTAGTACAGAATGCAAAACTCACAAGCACTTCACCTCATGTTAAAACTTCACAGACATCCACCTGCAGGTGATCAGATCTTTGGGGCCCATGTCTGTCTGCACAAACCTCAGGTTCCAGGTGTACCACCCACTCCTGGGACCCCGGCCACCTCAGCTGACTGGCAGCTGGGCAGCCCCCATACAGCACTTGCTTGCTCTGTTGTTTCGTATTTGGGTTGGCTTTTCCAAACTATTTAAAAGCTCATCCAGAACAGGATCATGGTCCTCACTCTCCTCTCACTGCTATCTGCTATCGAGTCTATGATTTACCAGAAGTTGTCTTAGTAAGACCATGATTAGTGACACTCAAAATGAAAAAACAGAAAATTAACATTGATGAAGCTAAAAGAATCATGCTGATTACTGTTCTTTACCAGTCTCCCTTGGACCCCAAAGTACTTTGCATATTATTTTTAATAATTTCCAAAGAATAACAGGAAAATTCTTAAATCACATATGGATAAATCCTGGAGTTGACCCCTACCTCACTGAAAGCCTTGATAGAATTTTCATGAAGGGGAAGAAGCAGCACTTGGGTACACTGGCTTTACTCAGGGCTGGTTCATAACAGCTTCACACCTGTCCTGTGGCTCCCTCAACACACCTGTCCTGCGGCTCCCTGAGCACACCTGCCCTATTTCTCCCTGAGCACACCTGTCCTGTGGCTTCCTGAGCACACCAATTTCTTCTCCACTCTTACACCTCAGTATAAACAAGGCAGTCCAGGAAGGGGACCTCTCATAGTTCCATAAACACTCAGACTACCAGGTTTCAGTGTATTTCTGGTCCAAATACACTTATAAAAACTTGATGGACTTTTGGTTTCAGCTGGCACATCATTGTTTGTGAATGCACTTCTGCTTTTCTTCAAACACTTAATCTTCTAGATTCAGGTCTCTCTACTAAATGTGGGGGTGAGCACCATTGGTACATAAAGGAAGAATTTCTCAGAATCTTACATTACTGATAATCTTGAGAAAGGTCAGTGAGAAGTGGCCAAGAAAGTTCCAAGGAGAAGACTCTAAGGACGGCTGTGCCATGCTAAACTTTGAATAATAGCAAACAATATTCAAGGTGGATATAATTTCCAGACACATATGAAATAGAAAGAACATATAATGCAGAACACAGCATGAATGTATTCATCAAAATCAAAAGTATATAAATCTTTTTCAGGGTTATTAAGTGCTTTATTTTTGGAGTATTTTTTATTTTTAAATTGAGAAATAAGTATAAATATTCACACTGTACATGATACTTAGTTATATGCACACATTGTAGAATGGCAAAATGAAGCTAATTAAAATATGTATTGCTTTAGATATGATTTCTTATTAGGATATCTCTTAAAATCTACCATCTAAGCAATTTTCAAGTGCACTCAAGAATCACTTGTCAACGGGGTACATTCTGAGAAACGTGTCATTAGGTAATGTCATTGTGTGGCCATCACAGAGTGTACTTACACAAACTGAGCTAGTATGGCTGTATGATGTATGCAGATGGGATAGCCTAGAACTCCTAGAAGCACAATGAACAGAACAACATGAGATTAAGTCCAGCAGAGGTGAAAACAATGCCATCCAGAGATGCAGCAGACACGAGATGCACGAAGCCACCAGTGTGACACAGAATGCCTTACAGGAAGCATTTTGTTCTGAACAATAGTACAGTCTAAAATAATGACTAAAAAAGTGTAGCATGGCAAATACGTAAACCAGTAGCACAGTCACCATCATTCTCAAGCAGTGTATGCTGTACCTAATTGTACTGCTCTTCTCCTCTACCACTGGCAATGCATGTGTCTACACTGGTGTCACCCCAAACAGAAGTGAAGAGCTGCACTGTGAATTTATGACAGCAAGGACATCACATCACTAGGTGATAGGAAATTTTCAGCTCCATGAGTATTCTTGGACCAACACAGGAGTTGTGATCCATCCATCACTGTGTAACAGTGTTACACATCACGTGACTGTGTAGAATACAGTGTTAGCTATCGTCATTATGATATACAATAGAGCTTGACTGATGGTTAAAACCACCTTAAAAAGTGACTTTTCTATCAAAGAAAATTAACAAACAAAGGGGACTTCAGCAATAAAATACACATTTGAGTTTTAGCAACTGGTGCCTTGGGGAAAAGTCTTAGGAAAATAAATTCAACTGATGGCAGCTACCACTTTGATAAACTTTTAAATTCTATAAGTACAGTACTAAACTATTTGTCCTGAACTGACACAGGTAAGTAAGTGCAGGGCTAGACAGCTTTCAGCAAAGCTATCAATAGTAATCATTCACACTAAACTCTCCAGAGTTGCCAGTCATACTGAACTTAACCGGGCTTTAGGAAGCTTCCAGGGATGCTTCACGGAACCCTCAAGTATAAAATGAAGACAATGTTCTAAGCAAGGAGTCACTGCTATTTTGCCAAGGCAAAAAAATTTGAAGGGAAAAATTTTCAGGTTATGGTTTGAACATGAAATGTCCCCAACAGGCTCATGTATTGGGGGTTGGTTACCAGTTGGTGGGCTTATGGAAAGGACTGGATACTGAGGGCTCAAACCTAATCAATGGATTAATCCCTCAATGGGTTCCTTACATGATGGATTTTTGGGAGGTAGTGGAAGGTAGGAGGTAGGGCCACATGGGAGGAAACAGATTGGAGGTGGGGGGTTGTCCTTTGGTTCTAGATCTTGCATAGGCCGCTCCTCTGTCCTCTTTTCTTTGCTTTCTCCCTGCCATCAGGTGAGCAGCCTCCTCCTCCATGATTGTCTTCCTCACCTCGTGCCCAAAGTCATGGAGCCAGGCCAACCACAGGATGGAACCTCTGAAACTGTAAGCCAAAGTAGATCTATCCTCCATTCAATTTGTTCTGTCAGGCATTTTATCAAAGGGAGGAAAAGTGTGACTAACACTCAGTCACTCCAGAGATGAGAGTTAATTATTAACTAATAAAAATGAAAATTCACCAAATTAAATGAAATTTCACAATAAGATATTTGAATCATGACATTAATGAGGGGTCTAAGGACTGAAAGTATGGCTCAAGTGGTAGAGTTCTGGCCTAGCTAGTGCAAAGCCCTGCGTGCAAAACCCAGCTTGATTAGCTTTTCTCTTCTCTTCTTCTTCTCCTCTTCCTTCTTCTCTTCCTCCTTCCCCTCCTCCTCCTCCTTCCTCTCTTTCTCTCTCTCTCTCTCTCCTCTCGCTCTCTCTCTCTCATCTGTTACAATGTTGCTGCTACATTGACTCCATTTTCATTTCAACACACCCAGCTCTTTCTCACCTGAATGATTTATATCTGTGGGTCACTCTACCTGAGCTCTCCCTCTCCCCTCCTTCCATTCTTCCCTCTTTCTCAGCTCCTCCTCCCTCCCTTCCTCTCTCTTCCCTTGGTTTTTCACTAGAGCTGGATCCATGAGTCAGAGGCATCTCAACAACTTATCTGATGCAGTTTTCCCCTTCCCACAGCTCCTCTTTGCCATATAACCTCCCCTTAACATTCTTAAAGACTCATAAGAAAATGTACTACCGTAGCCACTTCTAAACATACAGTTAAATAGTGTTAAGTACATCCATATTGTCATGCAACCAATCTACAGAACTTTTTCATCTTATAAAACTGAAAGTCTATACCCATAATATAAGAAGTCCCTTTTCTCCTCTCTCCCCACACTTTAACAGCCATCATTCACTTTCTGACTCTATGGTTTTGACTACTTTTGATACCTCACTTAAGTATAATCACACAGTGTTTGCATTTTTGTAACTAGCTTATTTCACTTAGCATAATGTCTTCAAGTTTACTCATGGTATAGCCAATATGAAAATTTCTTTTTTAAGGCCGAGTAACATTCTGTTGTATGTGTGTGCTCAGTCATCCATCAGTGGACACCTGGGTTGCTTCCACCTTTTGGCTATTATAAACAATGCTGTTATGAACATGGGTGTGAAAATACCCCTTTGTAGCCATTCTTTCAGCTGTTTGGATCACGTGGTGGATCACACAACTAACACTGTGAGGACATGTCATAGTTTTTCTGATAGTCCATTTTACCTGTCCACAAACTGCACAAGAGTTCCAGTTAGTTAGTTCCTTCCTAACTCTTACTAATTTTTGTTTGCTTTGTTTTTTGGATAGTAGCCATCCTGATGGATGTGAGATGGTTCTTTGTTTCCTTCTTAGAGTACATCTGCTTTTTTAAAAAAATTCATTTGCAGATCTGTTACAGACACAGTTTTTGAGGCAAAGTTGCCCAAGGAGATTGAAGAGCTGGTCTAAAAGTTGTAATAGATTCTTCCTGAAATGGTTTTTGATATAGTTCATAATTAAAACAGGGAACAAAATCAATGGAAATTCAATATCCTACTCAGTAAGCACTGACTATTGACAGTGTCAAAGCTGAGCTGAATGGTTCATTCCCTATGTAGGACCCACAGAACTCAGGAGCGTCCAGTGTGGACCGAGGGCTGCTTCCTCTTGTTCACTTGTTTTAAAGGACCATTGATTAGTCACTTAACCTTTACTTCCTTAAATGAAAAATAGGGATAAGAAAATCAAGCTATGGTGTGGTGTAAGAATGTGTGTGGGCATTAAATGATTAGGTCTGGGACACTGAAAACATTCAGCAAATGGTAGATATTATTTTTTAATTAGACAACTGAGTATCCCTTACTTTGTGATACTATAAGACTCTGTCACACAGTCTTGAAATTTAAACACCACCTATGGAAAGGATGGACTCAAGTATGATATATTGCAAGAACATTTGTAAATGTCACGATGTACCCTCAGCACAATGATTAAATAAATAAATAATAAAAAATAAATTAAAAATAAAAATAATGAACTTATTTCATGTTAAAAGAAACAGGATTTCAAAATAAAAAAGTAAACACCACCTATTTAATATCTTGTATACTATCTAGACTCAATTAAGATACTTTAGAATCCTTCTGTGTGAGAAGCAATAGTGATGATTAGCCCTTTATAATGGAGTGGCCTTTAGGTACCTAGCTTGAAAGAACAGCTTAATTCCATCCACCATACTTAAAGTATCATTTTTATTCTTATTAAAACTTGTTAAAACTGAATGAACATACTACGCAGCTCACGGCAGCCTAAACCACTGAGGTAAGAAATTATAATGATTAGTTATTAGAGTGAAAACTGTTATAAGAATCTAAGAAAGAGCCACCGAGCAACAACTAAGATAATTTCTGTCTAACTATTGGGTAATTAATGCAGTAAGAAAATAACTTGTACATATTGCAGGAGAAGAATTACAGATTATTTGCACTTATTTTCTTTCTGTGGCAATTAAATTAAGTATCTTTGATTTCTCACCTGTTACCATGGTTATTTGCAGTGATCCAGGTCATTAATGTCTTGGATGTAATAGTTACATGAAAATTACAGCTCCTTCAACTTTGCAAAAGGTTCTGAAGCATGGTGAAAGAGAAAGCTGTCGGCTCATGGAAGAGAGATGTCTGCTGAATGGAACTTGAAAGCACAGAAATCCCATACTGCTCCTTCCTGATTTGCTCCAGCACTATCAAATTTTGAGATTCTGAGTAGTAGGAAGATTTTGTGATGG
Organism: Castor canadensis; assembly: GCF_047511655.1. Taxonomy (NCBI): domain Eukaryota; kingdom Metazoa; phylum Chordata; class Mammalia; order Rodentia; family Castoridae; genus Castor; species Castor canadensis. The sequence continues at coordinate 19,992,154 of NC_133391.1, read as the reverse complement.
ACAGGTGTTCTCACCATTGTAAATTCAACTATGCTACTAACCAGCTACTCGTGTGTTGTTAATGCTTCCTCTCAATAACGAAAACAAGTTCTCTCTGGTCAATATTGAAAATTCTATTTTTTTTTAATTGTTTTATTATTCATATGTGCATACAAGGCTTGGGTCATTTCTCCCCCCTGCCCCCACCCCCTCCCTTACCACCCACTCCGCCCCCTCCCTCTATTAATCACTTGATAAGAAACCAAATATAAAAATCTTTTTTCTCAAAAATAAAGAGGGGAATAACATACTGAGCCCCTGTGGGACTGTGCCACTGAACCCACATGACTCCAGCCATAGGTCACCGCCGCAAACACTGTCTCTAGAAATCACACTGGCAGTGGCTAGAGGTAAGACTTTGGCTGTAAAACTTGTCTCTACTTTGCCAGTTCTGGTTTTTTTGTAGTTTTCTTTTTAAAAGCTATTGGATTCAGAGCCATGTTTGTTTATTTAGTCATCTAGTCAAGTGTGACCTCGATGCAAGGTCCCTCAGGACTTCCTTTCCTGCCCTCCTCTCCTATTATAAACTTGAAGCTCCCATTGGCTCTCAATAGCTCCTGAATGTTTACAGACTTGGACAACAGCACAAGTGGGGCACCCCCTCTTTCTGACTAGCCCCTCTCAAACAGTTGCTCCTTGGCCATCCTTGGGCCAGGGTTTGCACATCCCAGTAGTAGAGTGGGAACCCTGAAGGACTGGGCGTGGAAGGGCTTCACTGGCAGGTTTTTGGACAGGAAGTTATGCAGAATGTCTAGAATGGGGGTCTCCTGGATTTCTCACCTACCAAGAGGAGGGCAAAAGACAAGGCCCTCTGATGCATGAGGTAAATGGCAAGGCCTCCACTTTCCCAAAGTATGGTATATTAAGGAGAATGTGATATCCTTAATAAGCACACAATGATAAATAGTATATCTTAACTTATCTCAAATCTTGTCCAGCACCATCAGCTACTATCACCAATGCCCTGTGTCGATGTGCTCAGTCAAGACAGGAATCTGACACTCCAATTCCCCAGCACAGAATCAAGGTCTGTGTACCCTCTTTACTTGAACAAACAGGGAAGTCCAAAAAATGAAGTCATCATTTCCTGTAAAGACATTCTGCATGGGCCTCCCCTCGAACTATGTTTTCCATAGAGGTACAATGTTTGGACTCTCCTCCAGAGTACAGCAACAGACCTGGAACAATGGCTTCCATGCTCCTCTTGGAGGGGCCTGAAAAGGCTAGAGCCAGGAGTTCAGATGTTTCTGAAATAGAGTATGGAACATGGTGGCAGATTGAGGGACTACCTCTCCCTGCTGTTGAAAAATGATAATGTTTTCAAAATCCAAAGGGTTGTAAAGGGGATGTACTGAGGGTTCCTCCTGCATGAGTCAACATGTCCCTTCCATTAATTCATTTACTCTTTCACTCAAAACATTTAAGAACCTACTATATACTATGCACCATTTGAGGAATCAAGAAATTGGTGGTGAACAAACTAGTCAAGAGCTTATAGTTTTACAGATTAAAGTTAACTGTGTATTCAGATAAGGTTATGAACCAGAAGACTCTGTGGAGGGGATGGTAAGGTGTTCTATAAGGGCAGATAGCTTTAGGATCCACTCATATTTGGAATATCAAAAAAGGCTCCTAAGGAAATGTCATTTCAGGTGATGTGAAAAGGGTGCATTTTTGGTGATGAGCTTTACAGGCAGAAAGAAAAGAAAACTCAAGTGCCCTAGGATGGGGAAAAGAGTATACCAGGTGTGAGAAACAAGCAGAGCCAGTATGTCTGGAAGCAGAAAATGAGGGGCAGAGGAATACAGGGGATTACATGGGGGCTTAGCAGGTGATGCCTTAGACTTTTGTTGGGCACCCTAAGCGTGATGAAAAGACACTGAAAACTTTGCATCAAGGTAGACCTGGAATCTGGTTTGCATTTTTAGCATCTCTGTGAAGTACTGGGTGCAGAGGGAAGCAAGAATGTTGCAAAGGCCAGGAAAAATGGCGCCTTGGCCCAGGTTGAATGGTAATGGAGATCAAAAGAAGCAGACAGATAGGCAATATTTTATGGAACAAAATGAACCAAGATATGTATCAATGATGAACGAGAGGGAGGGTGCTGTTGGTCTTTGGTTGATACAACAGGATTCAAATAGTGCCATTTCTTAATGTCTGAGCCTTGATGAAGAAGCAGGCTTAGGTGAGTAGAGACAGTTCAGTTTGTCATTGAAGCTCTAAAGTGCAGAGCAGAAAATTTTCATCTTGGTGATTTAATCTGTATCACTGATGTCATGAAATAAGAGGTCCAATCAAGAATGTAGGAGAGTGAATATGGTGGAATATTATGTACACATGTATGAAAATGGAAAAATGAGACCTGTTAAAACTATTCCAGAGTGGGGCAGGGAGATAAAGAAGAATGAAGGGATTGAATTCAACTATGATAAATTCTAAGAACTTTTATAAATGTCACAATGTACCCCCTGTACAATAATAATTGAAAAAAAGGAAAAAAAAACTTGAAGAAAAAAAAGAATGCTTAAATCAGACTAGGGGGCAAAATGGGAGCTTCTTCAACTTTTTGTTTTTTATTTTCTTCCATTAACTCAAGCTGAGAACAAAAGAACAATACAGCATTCCTGTGTATCCATGAGATTCATCCCAGAACCCTGTGCTGATATTAAAACTGCCTGTGCTCAATTTTCTTATATAAAATGGCACAGCGTTTGCATACAACCTATACACAACTTCCCCCATACTTTCAGTCATATCTAGGTGATGTCACTACCTAGTACAATGTAATGCTATGTAAATAGTTATTATGCTGTACAATTTAGGAATAATGACAAGAAATAAAGGTCTGAACTTATTCAGTATAGATGGAATTTACTTCAAATAATTTCTGTTTGTAGATGTTACACAGAATACCAGCTGCGAGAAACAATGCACTTATGTGTGCATGCATTTTAATGTCAAAACTTCCTGCAGGATCCTGGTTCAAAGCCAGCCCAGGCAAATAGTTCACGAGACCCTATCTCAAAAATACCCATCACAAAAAAGGGCTGGTAGAGTGGCTCAAGGCAAAGGCCCTGAGTCCAAGCCCACCATGCACACACACACACACACACACACACACACACACACACACAAACTTCTTAAACCTCATGAATATAATGAAGTCAAGATTTTCAGGGTAGAAAAAGCTCATACAAATTGTATCATATTGAAAACCCTGCTACCCAAAAGCTTAAGGCTGGCCCTAAATTCACTCTGCCAGTCTACAATAATGCTGGAAATCGGCCAGAATTCTTCTGATAATCGTGACAGTGTTCTTTCCAAGACAGGGACAGCACAGTTCTCAGCCTGGCTGATTACTGGTATCACCCCAACCCCAAGAGTAAGGTGAAAATCTTACAGATCCTCCCAGGTGATCTGGAGTGGGGCCCTAGCCTGTATTCCTAATGTTTTCCAGGTGACTTCTGATTGGCCAGATTCAAGATGGACTAATACCCCATGCTACCTTTCCTTAGACCATTGTATGAGATTTGAAAATTTACGGTATTTACAAAATTATAATATTTACAAAATGCATTTTTCCTAATTAATTACTCTTAGTCTGTAATGCAACCAAAAGTGTCTATTAGGGTAAGTATTCATCACTGGTGTGAGTTAGAGATTTTAAATTCAGAATTTGGCAACAAAGTGAATGATAAGAGGGTTTTCTATTTCTTTGGTGAATTAACTTATTTCCAGTACAAAAAGAGCCAATATAAACACTTCCTTTCTGTAAAATGAAAGTCCTGTCACTGTGCTAAGATTTTTTTCTAGAAATATAAAATAGTTCAGTACTCCTAGAAATAAAATGGCAGATTTAGTCATGTTGAGTGAGAGAGAGAGAAAGGGATTAAAGAAAGATGGTTAGTCAAAATCAGGCTGGATTTTGCTAATTTTAAGACATTTGAAAACATCAAAATGTGTATTTTATATTCAAGATTTAACATTTTAATATAAACAGACTTTTCTAAAAAATACATAGGATAACAAACTTGGGAAAGTGAACAAAATGGAACACTACCCATATGACATAAGAGTCCCTTCAGTATTGATAATTGATCAGATTCCAGTGACAGATGACAAATCAAGGCTAAGCAAGAAGGCCCTAAGTACAGTACTGGAACCGGGTCAGAATGACATTCAGGATTCCCACATCTGGCTTATCTGGCAGACAGATGAGCACGGCAAGTCATTTTGGTCTGGCTGACCGCTGTGCACAGATACATGCAAACACTTCCTCTGTCTTTCTTTTCAGATGCCACCGTACCTTTGTTTCCCACTGTTCCTCCTCCTCCTGCTCTCCCTTTCTCTCTTGGTGGCCATTAACTACACTGACAGCTTGACAGGCTGAAATAAGGAAATAAAACACGCAAGCATTGTTTCCTGATGTATGCATTCATCTCTTCTGCCAAACACAGATATTGAGGAGATCCTTCACCCTCCTGTCAACTCGCTAAATTACACTGCAGCTTGTAGGCAGCACCAGGCAGGTCCCCCATCTCACGTGCCTCTATCCCTACCACAAGAATATGCAAGGGCTTCATTCTTTTTGCCAAAATCCTTCTTGCATCATTTCTAATACTGTATCTTCTTAAGCTATGAATTGGATTTCTTTGGGAAAGTTGATTTATTTTGCAACTCAGAAAAAAACCTGTCAGGCTTCAGTTTGATTTTGTAAAGTGTCTGAAGGTGTTGACTTCAGCAATGGCAAATGAACACTATGTGACTAGTTAACGTCATTCCTCTCAGGCCCAATCAAGAGTTGTGCCTTTTGAAAATGAGCCACTCAGGTAAACAGGACTCTCTTGACAGATATAGTGACGGAGAAAAGAGATGGGTTAGGACACTCCAAAGTGGGTCAGACCACAGGTTTAGATGCTTCTTCTATGGTTATTTGCACATAGCAACTGCATCAAACTTCCACAGCAGCACAACTTTGAAAGTCTAACACACAACAATCAGCTTTGTTCAGAGAACACAACATGGCTATGCATGAAATTTTAAGAGACTCGAAGGCAAGGGATAAAAATAGAGGAATGATGAGTGGCTTTCTATTGTTTTTTTTAACCTCCCTCATCCACATTAACACAAAGGAGGAGAAATTTCAAGTGGAATATTGAAAGATATAAAACAAAACAGACAACAGAAAAAAGCCCCTAGAATTTTTCCCCTGCATTAGCTAAGTGCCTACGTTATAAGGTGTCAATGTGTATTTTCCGTGAAAGCTGCAAAGAAGAATCCCATGTGAGTCCTGCCTGCCTGCTAAGAACCTTGTGGTCTAGAGGAGACATGACAACCAGAAGGACTTTCCACATGGAAGGACAGACAAAATGCTATGGAAATTCAGCAGAAGTAGGAGTGTTCTCACCATCTTTACCCACAAATGGGATGCACACCACAGCTTGACTAAAGGACCACACAAATGTCTTCTGTTTTAAGACTTAACACTTCACTGCAATTCCATGTGCTGTGTAATGTACCGTTTTTGTCTGCCTATAAACTCTGTACTTAGTCTACTTTATTATTTTTACTATTATTATTAATATTTTGCAGTACAAGGCTTTGAACTTGGGGCCTCACACTTGAGCCATGCTGTGCCACTTGACCATGCTCCCTCCCTTGCATTAGCTGTTTTATTTTTCTTTTTTTGGTGGAAATGGGGTTTGAACCCAGGGCTTTGCACTTACAAAGCAGGTGCTCTACCGCTTGAGCCACACCTCCAGTCCATTTTGCTCTGATTTTTCGAAGATGGGGGTCTCACAAACTATTTGCTCTGGCTGGCCACGAGCCATGCTCGTCACAATCTCAACCTCCCAATTAGCTAGGATTACAGGCGTGAGTCACCAGTGCCTGCCTTGTATATTGTCTACTTTATTCATTGCTGTGTGTTCAAGATTGATACTCTGTGTGCCATGTAGTGTGTCTAGTAAGTCTTGGCTGAATGGATGAATGAATTGTCTTGTGATAAGAAGTAGTGACTGACTCTGATGAATCTCCAGACAACGGTTTTTGAGTCCCTTGTTCCTAGAATTCCTATCTTCTTGAAGGGCACCATAAAAGAGATGAGAGATTCATATAAAAATGCTGAACACCTCAATGATGCCCAGACATTATCATGACCAAGTGACAATTTGTTGAGTCAATTTGTTGAGTTTCTTTTTACTCATAAGGAGCCTCTTTTGCAGTCTAATGGTCATTAGTTATTATAGGATTAATTACATAGTTGCTGAACAGGAAAACACTCTGTAAGGTTTCACTTGCCCTTTTGTCTTCTGTCTTTTCCAAAGAATAATACTGTTTTGACTCTCAAAAATCACCATCTTCAGTTGGGTGTGGTGGTTCAAGTCTGTAATCCAAGCTACTTGGGAGGTAGAGGTTGGGAAGATTGAGGTTCTAGGCCAGCCCAGGCAAAAAAAAGTTTGCAAAACCCCATCTTAATGGGAAAAAGTCTAGCATGATGTCTTGTGCCTAATAATCCACGTACTGTAGGAAGCAGACATAGGAGGATCACAGTCCAGTCAGGCCTGGGGTAAAAGCAAGTCCCTACCTCAAAAATAAGCAGAGCAAAAAAGGCTGGAAGAGTAGCTCAAGTGCTACAGTACCTCTGTCTCAAATGCGAAGCCTTGAGTTCAAACCCTAATACAGTGGAAAAAAAAAATCCCCATCTTCTAAGAACAGCAACATATTTATCACAAATAATCAATAGAAGTGAAAGGTTACTACAGTAAAGATTACAAAGCAGTAAATGCAAGAATCATATTAAATAAGTCTATTTGAGGACTAGTTCATCCAGATGAGGTTAAATACTTCACTAGTGTACAGATTTTTTTTTTATCAAATACTACCTCCAGTTATGTTAGCTACTATTTGTTAAACATTTCTTTACTGTCACTATGCATGGTATTATACAAATACTTCATCACAAAAGTTTTAGGATTACCTTCTTTGGAGGAATTTTTATTTCCACTGCACAGACAAAAAAAAAATTGAGGCATCTTTTCCTGGAAGCAGAAGAATCCAAGTTCACTACTATCTGAGCCACGAAATGCTTCCATTCCAACTACTATACACTTGGCTATCGTTGGATAATACAGCGACGAAGTTTATTTCAGCTCAAATTCTCAAACATTTATGAGGAAGTTCTTCTTAATAGTGAACACTGCTTTAAACTGTATTCTCTCCTGTCAGTTTAACAGGCCAACACAAACTTAGTCAAGCTGCAAACGTATCAATTACAACATTTTAGCTCACGAGAAAAGTCCAAAACAAGCCATCTGGTTCAGAGTACCATTTTTATTGCAGATCTGGGGATTGCGTGGGAGTGGAGGGCTGGAGGAGACAATTTGCCTTATTGCACTACTCTCTTTGATGTCCTGGCATCCTGTCTTCTTTCGCCATGTTCAAGGGGCATAATGCAAAGGATACCTCTTCTTCCCCCAATAATTACACATTTCGAGAGAGAAAAGGATGATTCTGACACCCAAACTGGACTCCTTCCAACGGTTTCTGCTTGTGGTAAGAGGTCAAGAGAAACACCACATTTTCATGTTGTCACACTCTGCTCTAAATCTAGTTAATATATATTGTATCAAAAGATAAGGAAAAAGCAAAGACTGCTTGTACCCAAGACTCTAGAATGACTCTATGCCTGTGCCATCATGGACAAAAAAAACGCATCTGAGTAATGCTGACACATTTATACCTTTCCCTGAATTCTAGGCTTAAAGACAGAGCCTTCACACATAACGACACTAGACTGTTAGATTCTCATAGGGAAAGTTAATGTAGCAGAGTGAAAATGGGAATTAGTAGAACTGGATAGAGACAAGGAAGAAAGAAAAGGAAGAATGGCAAGATGAAAGGGAAGAGGAGAGGAGCAGAAAAAAATAAGAAAAGGAGACAAAATCTTTTTTGCTTCTTCCATGCCCTTTGGTAAAGCTGGAGTTTTGCTTTAAGACAAAATTGAGTCTTTCAGTACTCAATGATATTTTATTTCCATGTAACTTCCTCTTCAAATAGGTTAATTACAGAGGCAATTAGTCTAGTTACACACAGGATGTCACTATTCCCTTATATAAATAGAATGAACACACATGTTTCAGGCAGAGAAAAATATCTAGTCAGACCAAATTTCAAAATGTTATGGAATTGTGTCCTGTGAGCTGCTCTGTGGCCCAACTTGTGATCACCGTCCTCACTGACCGAACAGCCCGAATGCACTACTGTTAAGATGGAGGCTCTTCTGTGATCTCAGGACGGTCTGCTCACACTCTAGCAAAAAGTCCGAAAGGAAGAGGGATGGTGCCATTGGTAAATGAAGAGAAGAGAGTAAGGGCTTATTAGCAAGGCAAATGCATAGGAAAAAAAGGAGCCGAACTGAAAAAGCAAATTCTATTATTAGTTTAAACAAATGCTCTGGCCCAGCAGCCTCCTAGGTTTTTTGTGTCAGTCCTTTATTTTACATATTCAGAGTCTGGAAATTAGTGGCCACTGTAGTTCTGAGAGCCAAGTGGTTCAGAGCACAAGAGTTCTTCTAAACACTGAGTATCTGTAGCTCTGCGAAGCAGGGTCCAGTCTTGGTGACACACACAGAAGTTGTTAAATCACTAATAGAGGCATCCATTTTAGCCTGAAACCTCTAACCACTGATTACTGCTTGTGTAGTTCTCAAAACTAAAATGATAAATTGCTCTTCAAAATAATAAATTGCTGTATCTGGTACTAAGTGCATATTCATAGAGGGTACTGTGTCCTTCTGGGTAGTGGCTACCAGGATGACAAGAGTGAAGCATCTATGTTCATTTGCTCGCTTGCTTACCACAGTTATAGTGAAAGCAAGGTCCCAGGTCAGACCCTTAGGTTAACCAATATATTCCTTTCTCTTCTGTGGTCATAGACTCTTCTGCTCAGTGTTGTCTGGCTGTCTGGTGACAACAGAACCAGAGAAGCACCATAACTACCCTGTGTGATTATAAGAAAAAGAACCCAAATTCTTCCTCACCCTACTAAACAATGGCCCCATTGCCTTCCTTTCATATGTGACGTGCTGAACACTACTTACAAATCACTCTTTTGCCTGGGTTTGAATCCTGGCTCTGCTCTTACCAGAGGTTGAGCCAGTTACAAGCTGCTCAAATTTTCTTTGTCTCAATTCCTTCAGCTGAGAAAGGGGCACACAGCCAGCACCTGCTTCATGGGTACTTAGCAGGCTTAAATTGTACATTAGATGCAAAGCCCAGAAATAACACTACATACAAAGAAAATCCTCAGTAAATGATAGATGCTGTACTAACAGTGATAAATAGCCATGAGGTGTTTCTCTGATTTTGTACATGAGTGTGTGCACACATACATACACATGAATATATATATATATATTTAACATTTTATTAGAAAAAAGTGCAACTTTAAAACTCCACAGGACAAGTGAACCAAGATTCTCAAAGCCTGCTGTAGAATTTTCCCATAGTCTAGTCTGGTATGCAGCATCTCTGTGGTTTCAACCCAGACTTACCTGAGTGTCCTGTAGGAGCCAGGCAGAACTAGGCTGTTCTACTCCAGGATGTCCAAAGCATGTGCTGAAGACACAGGGATGGGCAGATCTCCCTTCCAGAAGATGAAAGATGCTTCTGAGAACGTCTTAAATAACTTTCTGTATTGATTCTACTTGAACTTTCTGCCCTATTTCCTCTAGGGAGCCTGATAGTGGGTGGGTCAATCAGCTAAGTCAGCTAGGCAAATAAGTCGTTTTAACTACACTGCCTGCAAATTAGAGGTGTATGCATATGTATGTGTTTTCCTGTGTGTGCACCAGGACAGTTCCAAATTGCAAGATAATTAAAAGTATAGTACAGGCTTTATAAGGAAGCACAGTAGGAGAGTTCTTTCAGTGGACAGCCAAATAAATAACGTTTGTTATTAAAAGTCACATACAAAGTGGTTTCACTCTCACGATCTTTTCACTTGGGGATTTCCTGCTGAGGTATAGTCCTCTTGTACAGGATAGGACCCTCTAGGTTTTAAACTTTCCTAGTTTTGTATTTTCAGCCACTATATAGCAGTCAATTTGGACAGACCACATGGGTAACCAGATCAATTATTTAGGCATCAATACCTGAGAGGGTGTGGGGGAAGGCTAGAATATTTAAGCCTATCAAATGGCTCTGAAACCACTCTCAGAAGACACACAACAGAATCCTCCAAGGCCCACTTTTCTACACACATCGGGACCTAGAACAATTCAAATCAACTCTGAACCTAGGACTATGTGATCAGACAAGGAGCCAATCCTAGGGTTAGCAAGAAAGTGCTCTGAAGCTGACTGATGAATCTGTCCCCTCAAACTCAACATTTTAAATGAGTTTTCTTCTGGACACTAACATGGATAAAAATGATCGCTTATTCAGTAATGTTTTTCTCTTAGTCTTTTTAGGATCTCAGAAAGGAAATCATAATAAGCTTATTACCACGGTAAGAAATAAGGGTTATTAGCATAACAGCATTAAACATATAATATCTTTTTTTTTTTGGTGGTACTGGGGTTTGAACTCAGGGCCTCACATTCACTAGGCAGTTGCTCTACCACTTGAGTCACTCCACCAGCCCAATAAAATGTCTTGATCTACCAGTAGGATCAAATGACTTTCCTAAGTCATACTCCTCAAATATTTCATTCACAGAAATATAAAAAAAAGTAACCAAGTATTGTTATTTCCAGTACACACTAAATAAAAATATACAAAATGACTGATTAAAGTAAATGATATTTACAATTACAGAGCCATTATTTTTTCCTTATTTAATGTTATTTAAAGGATGAAAATCTGGCTGTGAAGTGGTATTTCACTAAATTTCTGATGAATCAGTTGTACTAATGCTTTTCTTCTATTTGTTCTTATTTTTCTCCTTTTCTTTCTCACTTGACTTTTGACTTTAGTGGGCAAAACATAATGGCCATTGTTCGATTCATGTCTGTGCAAGAGATGGTTTTGGTTTTCCTTCCCACCTTCTCTGTTCTGCCATCACCTCTGGTACATAGCTGGGAGCCATGCTGGAGATAACAGTGTGTCCTGCTCTCTTGCACTTGGAGTGCCTTTGCATACAACTCAGGCTTACCTAAGTCACCGTTTACAATATTGCACCAAAGAGCAAGTTACACAGTCGTCATTTATAAGTCAACTGGTTACATGACACAAAATATAGAGCCAATTGCAGGATTTATAGCAATAACATTTACGTATCGTGTTACTCCTAGAACAATCCAATTTATAAAGTGTCATTGTGTATACATAAGGAATAATCATAAATCACTTACATTAAACAGTGTCAACCGGCAAAATACCAGTTTCCCCCTAAATTCTGCATTCCAAGATTAATGAGGTTTTTTTTGAAGGGAGATACATTCAAAGAAAAAGAAACCAACTGTGATTCATACTAGGTGAACAACATAGCCGAGATGGCAGCAGGTGTCGGCAGCATGATTTAGAACCTAAGGAGCATCTCTGGAAACTATTAACCTTCCCTGAAGTAGAGGGACATATGCAGAGTGAGCTGGGATTGTGGCAAGATCCCAGCTCTGTCACCATTCTTAAGCTCTTTTCTCTTCCCTTCTCAGTAAAGAATGGATTTAAAACAAACAGAGAAGTCTTTTGACCATTTGTCTGGCATGTTTGCATCTACAGACACTTTCAGAGAACCTGGGAAAGATTATTTAGATTAGCTGCTTTTGTCTCTTTGACTCCTAATCAAGAGAAAAATCTCAATCAGTGATCAGAGCTATCAAGAGTCCTAAAGCGAAACTTGAATAAGCACATGGATTTTCTGCCTCTGTTCTCTTGAGCTCATGATCTCTGCAGAAGAGCAATTGTTTCTAGAAACCTCTGCTTTGGAGTCCTGGATGAAACTAATTCCTTCTCCCCAAAAGCCCTTAAATGCTCTGACATTCAAATTTGTAGCAGCATTTAACCTCATCAGAAACTCACACCTCCACCACTGAGTTGGCCATCCTACGTTAGATAAACAGAGTCTGAATTTCTCTCATAGTATTTTGGTCTTACATCTTTGCTCTTTGGAAAGGATTACAGGCATGATACTTTCTTCCTGCTTTAACCCACGGCCTTAAAATATCCACTGATTTGTTTCAGCCAAAACTTATAAAAACTTAAAATTTTTCTTATTGATTAGCATGAACTTGTCCTTTTAAAAAACTCACTTCTCCAAATCTGATGACTGATATTTCCACGGAAAGTAGAAACTCCTTCACTTGGTTAAAGTGAGAACTGAATCTAAAGAAATTAGGAAAGGAATGTCTACAAGAAAATCTGCACCCTGGCTTTCAATGAATGAACGGCCTGCTGTTTCCTACTTGCAGACAACTGACACTGTGTGCAGATATGTTATGATCTAGGAAGCCAAACGAAACAAAACCACACACCACAGGGACAAGAGAACCACACACTTCCCTCATGAAGCAAGAACTGGTAGTGAAACAGATTCTGGGGGAGTTTGGTTTTGCTTTTAAAATAACCTGTCAATCTGAAAAGTGAGATCCATAATAGTCTTTGTAGAAATGTGCTGAAAACTGGCCATGTCCCTACACAGCTGTCTTTTGGTGGCATTAATTGGTGATTTGAGGCACTTCTTCACAATTAAGGATTTTAGACTGAGAAGGAGCCATGATGGGCTCGGGGCATGGCTTAAGTGATAGAGCGCCTGCCTAGCATCTGCAAGGCCCTGAGTTCAAACCCCAGTACCAGAAAAAAAAAAAAAAAAAAAAGGACAAATAGAGACCACACTTTAACCATAAAAGGAAGTTTCTGGCTAAAAAGCAGATTACATATGCTTTATGAACATATCACAATGACATCCCTTTGCACAATTAAGATAAGCTAACAATAGAAGCACGTCCATTCATGAGGAATGGGGCTGCCTTGGGGGTGTCTGTCTGTGTAAGAGACGTACGCCAGCAACTCTTTCTCCATCTAACAAGATTATTCTTCAAAAGCATCTACTCAACACAAATCCTCTCCCATGTTTGAGTGGCATTTTTATTCACTAGAGAAAATTCCTCTTGCTCTCATGAAGTCATTTCAAATCCCATGGAAGGGTGGATTCAACTATGATATGTCACAAGGTCACAAGGTTAAGCATGATAATAATAATACAATAATAAGATGATAGTTAAAAAAAATTAAAAATAAAAATAAAATCCCAGGCTAACTTCTACTTGTTCAGAAGTAAGCAAAAAATTAACATAATATGATTTCCAGCTCAGGGACAGCTACTCCAATCTCCACCTTGTTGAAAGATTATTTTTTTCCCAATATTAATGAAAAACACCCAATCACGATGTGCACGTTCTCATATTTCCCACAACTAACATAGTTTCTACTAAACTTCTCAATTAAAAGTAATTAAGAAGATAACAGATTTACTCAGTACATTTCAAAATAAAGAACAGCTAAACAGGAAAAAAAATCAGTAAATGACTTTCCATAACAAATTACATTCACAGACCCAATTAGCACTTTTGTTTTAGGTTTATTTTATTGTGTTTTATTTTTTATCGTTGTGCTGGTGGGGGCACACGGCAGCATTTACGGAACTTGGATGTGTGCCACAGAGGTAACAGTTGCTGAGCCAGCATTTGAAATCTATTTTTTATGTCAATTTTCCATGTTGCCAACATAAAGTTTTTCCCTGAATACAAGATTTTACCTGTTGTTCTTACCCAGAATAACAGCTGGGAAATACCTCAGGCTAATCCACTCATTTCCACTTCAGGTTAAAAGAAATTACAACTTCTTTTAATTCTTAATTTGGATATTGTCACTCCTACTACTAGTTATATATTATACTAACTTGACTCTTTTTTGAGTTACTGGGGTTTGAACTCAGGGCTTCACGTTTCCTAGGCAGCACTCTACCACTTGGGCCATGCCTCAGCCTATTTTGCTCAGGTTATTTTCGACATGGGTCTCACCTTTTGCTTAGGCCCCCTGGACCTTAATTCTACTATTTTGTTTCCCCTGTGGCTGGGATGATAGGCGTGCACTATCATACCCGGCTTTTTTCCTTTGAAATGGGGATCTACCAAATGTTCTTGCCTGGGCTGGCCTCAAGCCATGATCCTCCCAATCGCAGCCTCCTGAGTAGCTAGGACTAGGGAGGTAGGAGCCATCAGAAGCCGGTTTAATTTTGACTCTTTATTCCAGAAACCATCCGAATAACAACTCATGATTCTGGTTATCCATCGAAACCAATATTGCTTTTGGTTTTTTCTAGAAGGAACTGATTCAATGTCATTTTTGGAGGGTTTTTCTTTTTTTTTAAATCCTAGGACTTAAGGAATCCTAACAAATCCATAGGCTTCTAGAATTCTACACAAAATTTCATGTAGGCAATCTTCCCTTGTATCCAGGGGATATTGGTCCCAAGATCCAGCAACAGATGGCAAAATTTACAGGTGCTCAAGCCCGTCACAAAAGATGGCATGAAATTGCATATGACATACACATATCCACTCGTGTTCTTTATATCATCTATCATGGTTTGAATATGTATGTCCTACGCAAGGATGTATGATAACCTCTCAGTCCCCAGCTGACAGCACTGTTCTGAGAGGCTCTGGAGACTTTAGGAAGTGGGATCTCCTGGAAGAAGTAAGTCACTAGGTGGTAGGTCCTTGAGAATATCTTGTCTCTGGCCCCTTCCTGTCTCTCTCTCTCTCTGGTTCCTGACCCTCTGAGGTGAGGAAGGTTCTCTGCCACAAGCTGTCATCACCATGATATATCCTGCCCCAAGGAGCCAAGCAAGCACGGACTGAGCCTCTGATACTGCAGCCAAAATGAATCCTTCCTCCTTTCGGTGCTTTTGTCAGACATAGTGACGAGAAAAATAACTAATACCTCACCTAAAATTACTTACACTACTTACAGCAGTGCCTACACTTCACTGAATCCATGGAGATTCAGGATTTGACTTAGGGTGCAACAGCTAAAGTTTTGCTTTTTGGAACTTTCTCTATTTTTTCTGAGTATTTTCAATCCACATGCAACCCTCAGATACAAAGCAGGATAACTGCAAGATTCTTCTGGCAGAAAACCTTCCTTTTTTTGCTTCCTGGCATTCATCTTGCCTCTTTCAGTTACTAGTACCCCCTTTTCCTCTCAGGTACCATCCCATTCATTGCCCACCTCATGGAAGATGCTGGACTGCTTCTGCTCCGAGTTCCCAGAGAGGTGCACAGGACTCATCAGTGAGCCACTCAGGATGAATTCAAACAAGGGGATTTCAGTAACAGCTTGATCTGACGCCTGAGAGGATGACGTGGTTAGGCAATGCTGTGACCACCATCTTGCTACCAAATAAGCTGAAGCCTGATGCTATGTTAGTGTAAGTAAGTGAATATTGTTACATTGTTTTGATCCAGAAGTTAGCTAGGTGCCTCGGTTCCTTCATATCCTAATACATGGCATGTGTGTGCACACACACTCACACTCACTCTGCCCACACTACAGTTGTAGAGTGGATTGATTCTTCTGCTTAATTCTTACTGACTTTCTCTGACCTTTCCTAAGTAATACTACCCTTTCTGTTCTCTACTTCTCCCGGCCCTATCTGTCTCTAATCCCACTACATATAGTCAAAATTGTACTCCATTTGCTGTATCTCTTAATCCGGTACACAGGAATTTTGTCAGTTTCTAGTTTTTTCCATTAAAGCATGCACAGTGCAGGATTATTTTCCAGTTGAGGAAAAAAGAGAGATGGGGAGGGAGGCAGGAAGAAAGAAAAACAGTATTTAAAAACGGGATTCAAATAGAGAGTGGTGTAGTTTCACTAATAGTGGAACAAATTGAGATTTTGTTTAGACACATATAAAATACATCTTGAAAAACAAATGTCTGTAGCATAGATTAGTAGGAATGGATTTCTTTATGTATCTGATCTCAATTCCAAGCACACATGGCTGGCACAATCATGGAACCCCTAAAAGTAACTGCCGGAGTTTACAGCACTTCTGCTTCCCATGCACTGACTCGATAAATGCCAAGAGTGAGTATTTTAGATTAAATGAATAGATTAATAAACATCTTTGGAGTATCCATCATGACGTCTGATTTATGTTCTATTGCTAGCGGTAATTCAAAGAAACGTCATGCCATTCAAAAAATATTGCATGTTGTTCACACCACTTTGCCAATGTTACGACATCATGTCAAAATGACAGTAACGATATTCTTCTGCAGAACTAACTGTTCACAACAGCCAAACACCACATCCATGGCCACCAGCACAGGAACCACTCACATTTATAACTTTGACGAATGGCCTTTCATTTGTAAATTTATAGTGCTCCCATTATTTCCTCTGGGATCCAAGAGGTTCATTCAAAAAATTGCCACAGCATTTATCTGTGCAGAGATGATAGATGTGGTTTGTGAAATTAAATGATTTTAAAAATTAAAATCATACTGCCAAGAAAAGAGTCACGTTCCTTCCTAGTTTGTCACATTTTTAAATCATCAGAACTGTACTCTCAGCAGATACAATGTTTAATCTAGGTGGCACACTCATTAACTATGTCTAATTACACATCCTTAGGGGCAGGTGGAATCAGTATGAACCACTGGACATTGAGTCAAACTTAAGTTTGCCATTTTATTTCCTAATTCTACTCCCTCACTTTAAGCTTTATATAAAATATCACTGAAGCGGAATATCTCTTACTTATATCTATGGCAAAGGACCACTACCAGGATCCCACACAGTTTACTGCGAGCACAAACTATTACACACTACCATAATTTTTATCGTGAGTCAAATAAAATATATGTTTTACCAAAAATCAATCTATCTCATCACAATATAGACTTTGCTCATTCAGAGAGACAGATGAAGAGGGAAGTGAAAGGTAACAACTTTCACTAAAATAACCAGTAAAGAGCAGGATTGTCAATGTGTGAGAAGGAATGCACACTGCAGCTCAGTATGGTTTTTTTGGTGACGTTCTACTTTTCCCTTAATTTGCCTTCAAATACACACAAGGCAGGTACCACACAGAAGTCTTAGCAGTACTTTTTTTTTTTTTAACAAATCTATCCTATTACTACAGAACATACTAAAACACAACCTGTAAGGGTTTAGTGATTTGTTTTGGTTACATGAACACCAACCTCCAATTTATTGAACAAATGAGCATTAGCTCATTCAGTCCAAAAAAACTGTATCAAATTCTGGTACCATTTGTGTGCAAAGCACTTCTTATATATGAAGATCTTTATGTTCTGCTTAATGCAAACATAATATGAAAAATAATAAAATAAATATTTTACGCACCTCAGGGGGCTGCTAACTCCTTGTGGGCAGGGACATATTTTTCATCATCCTTGGGTCACCGGTGACCAGCACAGCACCTGGAAGACACCCCATAAGTGTGCTTGAATTAAATAATACAGTGCCGATTGGAATCTATTTGGAAGGTAAGGATTCAATGAGATAAACCATCCCACCGTCAATCTTCTCCTCCTACATGTCACAATATTTTTCTTATAAATTTTAATGACAGCTCTATTCTAAACGCTCACCTCTCAAGAATAATTGCTTCTAAACCCCTGCTATATCTTACTGTGGTCTTGGTTTTGGTGAGAACAATATAGTTAACTATTGGAGAGTATGTCCTTTGGTGTCAACAGAGGTCCAAATCCTGGGTCTCCCACTTACTCATTTATTTACATGGTCTTGGACAAATTTCTTAGTCTTAGTCTTAAATTCAATGTCTGTAAAATAGAGATTATCGTGGTATTTTTTGTCATAGTGTTGTTGAAAGAATTGAAGAAGACAGTGCTTAATGCAATCTAGTATTTTAAGATATACAGAATACTGCCAATGAGTGAAGAAAAGTTTATTTTCATTCCTCTTGCTTCCTACCCCTTTAGTGTGGGAAGAATTAACCTCGACCACAGAGAGATGGACTTTGCCTTCAGATACTAGAATTTAATCTCCTGGAATTCAAAATGCCATGCTTGTATCTCTGTTTTCCTGGAGGCTTTGGCTAATCTAGAGGGTCACAATGTGATTTATCATGGGTACTTTGGGCTCTGTAGTATCTGTTTTGCCTCTAGTAGAGGCAAACTGGAAACTAATGGCTTCAGCTCAACACCAACATCGAGAACAGTATGTGATCAATAAAACCTCTGGATACCCAAGGCTGACGTGATCCTCCTATGTTGGAATGCTCCTTGTGTATTATCACACACTGGTACCAGCAATGCAGCATTTCCTGACAATGGAAGCTGTGTGTTTGGTTCTTTCCTGGAATCCACCTGTGTACTTCTTCTCCTCAGCTGATTTTAATCTACACCCTTTCCCTGTAATAAGCTGCAACTGTGAGTACAAGAAGTTTCAATGAACTCTGTGAGTCTTTCACGAAAATTATCAAATCTAAGAATAGTTTTTGAAACCTCCAAACTTACAATTGGTGTCAGAAGAGAAGATGGTCTTTTGTGGAAAACTGATTCCCTCTACTTTTGACACTGACTACCTCTATAGTTGGTTAGATGCACCACCCCCGCCCCCCGCAACAGCATCTTCCTTCTGTAAACCCAGAGAGTCCAAAAAGCTTTGAAAGATAGCTTAATTCGCCACTTAACAATGATCCCACAGTCTAAACTTCTTCAATCTGATGGTGTTTATACAAAATTATAAGTCAATATTTTGTCTGCCCTGGCACAAACAATAAAGCTGCAACCTCCCAGTTCCCATAATAGATATAGAAAAGATTTGTGTTGTGTTTTGTTACTGTTATTTGATAAATAAAATGACAGTAATATCTAGAAGTAAATGGATCACATATAAGTAAAATTATTACTTGTATATTATACAGATGTTAGATTTGCTAATTTTCAAACAAAATATTAATTAAATCCTGTTTCTTCCAAGTGCTTGGACTGTTCTGTGCAATAGATTTTTACATTTTGTCTTTTTTAAATAAACCTATTAGTAATACTGGTTCAGTAGGCAGAATTGTAAGATGATCCCTAAGCTATCCCCAACTGGTGACTATGCTCTGTGTAATGGGATTTCCAATATCAATGTGAATAAATGGATTTTGCTCCCATAAGTGGCTATATTATGTAACACAGTTGATTTTAATACAGATTATCTGGGTAGATCTCACCTAGTCATGTAACTCTTCTAAATCTTAGAGGTCAAAGACAGAGAATTGAAGCCTAAGGAGGATTTGACACACATCACCACATCCAGGGTAAAAGAGCCCACAGGGTAGGAATAGAGATATCCTCTAGAAGTGACACGAGACCAGTAACACAGCCACAAGGAACTGAATTCTGCAAACAACAAGGTAAGTTTGAAAACAGACTTTTCCAGAGCCTACAAATAAAAACTCAGCCTGGCAACCCTTGACTTCAACCTAGTGCTACCTGAAGCAAAGATCTCAACCAGAAAGGTCTGGACTCCTGACCTTCAGAACTGTGAGCTAATGAGTTTGTGATCTTTTGTTACACAAGAACACAGGATACTCCAAGTCTTTCCTTGACTTCTCTCTAGTTTTTCACTCTGAAAATAAGAATCACTATGGGAAGTGTTGAACTAACTCTAGATACTCCAGGTTACTATTCCCAACACTGGGAATTCCCATTGACCCACTCCAAATGACAAAGTAATAGTTTGTATTTATTGTTTATATAATACATCACTTGAAAAGCTCAATTCATCTCCTACAAGGAGTTAAGAAGGCAAGACTTCAATATTCGGTCTGTTACTTCCAAATTTTCTTAGGCCTTCAGAAAGTATGAAAGTAGATAGCAGCTGTTCTTTTTTGAGGCAAACTTGAGAAACTACCACAGGTTCAGTGGAGTACATAGAATCACTAAGTATATGGAGTGAGGTTGGGATCACTTAAAAATGTTCAAAAATGACCAATTTCAATGTTCCTTGCTCACTAATGTACTAAATATTTAAGTGTACACAATATGCAAAATTCTCTGATAAGTGACAGGGATACAATGGTAAGATACCCAAGGTCCGCCTTTTCACTGACTTTTGCTCTTTCAAAAATACACTTCTCATCTTGTTCAATTATAAGACTGTGATTAATCTTTAATCACTAACTCAAGGTTCATCTCAGGTCTCAAAAGGAGACTTTTTTGACCCTCTTGGGCAAAATAAGATAAGGTGTCCTTTCTCTGCTCCCATAAAATGCTGTACCTAAAAATAATTTTTAATTGTGTTAAAATCGTAAGGGGTTGCATGTCTGTATCTTCCATAAGCAGAATGCAGGGAAAAAAACTCATGAAGCATGTGCACCCCAAATTCCTAGAGTCCAGAAGTGGTTATGAACAGGAAGGTCTTCTTTTACAAGCTAAGACTGGACTTAATTCCTCCTGTAGGTTAATATATGTAGACTGTTCCAACCTACCAAGGCTTAACTGAAGATTTTTTTCTAATTTATGATGGGGAAGAAGTGTACCCATACAACCACTCTATTTTCATTTTCAGCATAATATTCAATGAATTCTATGAAATATCCAAAACTATTATAAATTAAGTCAACTGTAGATTGATCTAAGTGTTCTGAGAATGGTCAGGGTAGGAAAGGCTTAGCTGTAGTGCTGGGTGATCAGATGGTAAGGTGTACAGAATGCATTTTCGACACAAGATCCTTATTTGCAACTTACAACAGGTCCATCTGGATGTAAGTCCATCTTAAGTCAAGCAGTATCTATCCCTCAGGAATAGTAACTATCTCTTCAGATACAAGCATAGTGAAGTGAGGGTATTTTCAGTTGAGGATAGGAACCAGACTGGAGGAAAGGAATGAGAGGGCATGACATAATGTCCAGTGCATATCAGTCATTTTGTGGTGGTAACACCTCTCCCCATGACCCTCTGTCTTGATTCTGAGTTCCTGGGGGCTGCCCTACAGAGACACTGCAGCCTGCAAACTAGGAATCAGTGATATGGGAACTCGCCCAAAGACACTAGAGGTCAAGGCAGAGTTTCTTCTTGAAATCAAAAACAAATTTTCCTCCACAGCTCAGAATAATACTAAGAATATACTTGTATGCTTGGAGCAGGAAAGGTGATAAGGTGGACTAACAGATATTTCAAATAAATGATAGATATTACTGATTTTTAGACACAAGAATATTAACAAATTCAATGTCAAAGGCCTCACACTCAAGGTGAGGCAGGTAAGGTTCACACCTGAGAGTGGCACTACATGTATACCCTAGGTGTCCCACCCATCTTATCCTATTCCGTGGCTGATGGGGAAAGACAGAACTGACAAGCAAAAAGAGAAGCTTTGGCATGGAGTGATTCTGGGTTCACTTTTTAAAACCTTTCACCTTGCACAGTAGAGTGAGGGCTCTGGAAAAAGAAAAGATCATGAAAATAGCTCCATTTCCCCTTGGGGATCAGAACAGAGGTAGTTGGGTTTTCATCCCTTTAGATACATATTAAAAGGATTACAAACTGTTATCAGATATTTCCCTATTTGATAGCTCTATTTGCTATTTTTTTTAAATACCTCTATTTCTTCCTACCTTCTCTAAGCATGTTGGGTCCACTTATTCCTGTACTATTGAAAACTACACTCAAAAAGAACCAAGAACATCAGTTTCCTAAGAGTCAATAAGAAAGATATCCACTTGTAGTCCCTGCCAGTCTAAAGCATATTTGTAAGTGTTCTCTTATGAAGTCCACCACAAAGATACATGACCTAAATTCTAAAATGGCAAAACTCTGAGGTACTAGGGCAACTTGCCCAACTTAAACTCTTAAGATGTGCACTGTGGTTCCTTACACAATTTCCAAGAATCCTCACATTTTCCATCTAACAAGGGGGCAGCCATGTACACGTGGAGGTACATTTTCTGTCTAACAAGGAGGCAGCCATGTACACGTGGAGGTGGGTATAGATACACTGGAAACTGGTTGGGACCTGTGCAGTTTCTCTCTTTGCTTGCCAGGCTGGCTGAGGGCTCCTAGGTAAGTCACTCACTCTTTCCAGGCATTGCATTCCTTACATTAAAGACCTGAAGATCCATCCTGCTATAATATTTCTGTCTCAGTGAGACGGGAATTTCCGACCTCACCTCAACCTTTCCAATTCGTGAATGTAGGCAGAAAGACATAATTGAGTTCTCAATTCCAGCAGGAGAACTGGCAGCATGAAGAGTGTGAGACTGAGATGCTAGATGAGACTTGGGTGATCATCAACGATTCTAACCAAATGCTTTGGAGTTTAACAGGAATGGCAGAAGTAAGCACAGTGCTAAAAGCCTTATGTGTGTTATCTGACTTAATTCACACAGCGATTCTTTGGGAGAGATATTTTTATTATACCCATTTTAGAGATGAGGAAATTGACACCAAGAGATTAAGAAATAGGCATGAGGTCACACAGCCAGGAAATTCTTGGCCATCTGTGCTTCCCCCATTAACTGAATCCAAGAGCTCAAATGCAACACAATAGAAAGTCCATGGCAAGAGAAATTGTTGTCTAGAATCACCGTGTATTAGAAATATTTAGCATAACCATTTCTGAGACAAAAATTAAAATGCAAAAAGGTAACTGATCAAAAATGTACTTTCATCAAGTCAAAGTACATGGACATCAAGGATGTAGTGTTAAGGACAATATCACTTTTTCATTTCACTGTGAAGCAAAGAAAGTTAGTTTACCGACGGTAGTAGCAGGGCTGTATTAGAACTCAGTCTCCTCTTTTCCAGCCACTATTCTTTCTACTGTTTTCAAACACCTGTGGAAAGACACTTGTAGTTAAATGCCTCCTCTTGCTCACTAGCCATGATCTTATGCCTCAGTTTCCAGATCTGTAGAAGGTGAGAAATAATACCTACTCCCAACAGTTGCTTTGAGGGCTGTAGTAATTACTGCACATCAAACACTCAAAACCAGTCCTAGCACCCAGTAAGCACCCAGTAAGTGTTGGTCTTTATTACAGTTACAATAGCAATCACACATTTGGAATACAAGGAGGTCAGGGGATCAACAGCCACTCAGCAGCACAGTGAAGAGATCGTAAAAGGCTGGCTAATAGCATTTGAGATATTCCAGACTTTCCAACAAAAAGCTCTAGCTGTTACTCCTCTGTGCACACCATATAGACAACAGAGATCAATAAATATTTGTCAGAACTGTAAGAACAGGAAAGGCTCAATGTCATTTTACCAGCAAAGCGTGAGGTGGAAGCCACTGGACTTTGGACACTGGAAGGTCAGATCATGTGTTTGAGACTCAGTTTCCTTCTTAGAACTTCCCTACTTTGGGATCCTTCTTGAGTTTCCTTAAATTTCATTAAATGAGGTCAAAGGAGATTGTGTATATTAATTCTAAAAAATTCTTACCAAGCGAACAATATATAACCTTTAATTTCCAAGGTTTTCCGTCTTGTCTCAGATTTCCTGCCATTACAAGCTTGGGTGCGACCACAGGACAACATGTAGAATCTGTAATCCAGTCTTTAATATTAAAGACTTTCCATGAGTGGAAGAAACAGAGGACAAGTCCCCTTGCTCTCCTGGGCAGAGCCCACCCTTTGCTTGAGGGATCTTCACTCATAAAGGAGGAACACTGTGTAGCTTTCAAATGACTTCATTCCCATATTTACATATTTTTAATAGGGCTATGATGAATCTCCTTCCGCTTGACTCCTATTTTGAGCTGTGATATTTTAATCTCCATTCTTGCTGTAACTTAGCAGATGAATGTGCAGTGTGACAGAGCTCAGAGGAAATAGTATAAATAAAGCAAAGTGGAGCTATGACATCTCACATTTTATAGCTTTTTTATTGTAGCCGAAGCATAAACAGAGCACAGCTGTGTTAGACTTACCGCTGTGAGCACTCCCTCAATCCTCACCCCCTACTGCTTTTAAAAAGACAGTGCTCTTATTCAGAGAGCTTTGGCGGTGTGGGTAGCTGTCCCCACCGGGCCTTCCTCTGCCCCAGACCTCTAGAGTTGACACCTTTCTCCTCTGACAGATGACTGTCAGACTGAAGGTGGACATGTCAACTGCAGCCAAGGCTGTCCGCACAAAAGCCCGCCAAAGTCCAGTGGCCTCACCTATGGGAAGGGGCTGCATACACCAAACTTCAATGCTTTCTCCTCTCAACATACCCCAAGCTTAGTCATTTACAAACATTCCTAACAGGCACTAGGAAATTAGCAGAAAGTCTTCAAAATGGTATACCTTCTTAAGGAAAGCCCCTTCTAAATGAAGTTGCATTTCTCACTTTTTTTTGAAGCGTAAATCAAGAGAGTTTATTGAGATAGAAAAGTGTAAAGTGGGAGAGTAGAGTCCCCAGAGTTGGGGGGAGGGGGAGGTTTCCAAGGGAGGGTGCCCTATTTCTCACTTTCAAGTTAACTGGTTCAGGTCTTGGATGAAAGTGGATGAAAGCTGGAAATGCCAAGAAGGCCAAAGAGAGAGACAGAAGAGCAATGCTGATTTATGCAAAATAACTCAACATGCTCACATAATCGATGGATTTAGAATTGTTCAGTAAGTCTAAACAAGACTGATTGTGACAAATATCAAGCACCATCCACACCTGACACACCTGACACAGGTAGGGTTATGTACACAGAGTAGATGAGTCTGGAGCAGGCACCTGATCAAAACTGGGCCCATCACAGTCCTTCCCTGAGACATTTCACTTCCACAGAATGCAGAAAGCAGTGAGCTGTGACTCTAACACTATCAACAACAGCGGCACTTCCTCCCTCTGGAGAAATCGCTATTACAACACGAAAGAATAAAGCCAACATTCAGAGTGACCAGGAGTCAGACAGAGGGCTCAGGCCTTGACAGAATGTGACTTCTGATTTGCACTGTGCCTGAGGCCCACATACATCCCCACCCTTCACCCTCTTTGGTTTTCTGTTTTGCTGATAATCCCTTACCAGGCTTTTTCTCAAGCTGCCTCAAATTGAGCTTTGTCACTTACAAAAATAAAAACTTTTAAAAAGTCTTAATTATTACACCTTCCACAAGAAGATTCTGTTTCTCAATTGGGTTAGAATGTGTTCTTCCTTTTTCAAATGCCACTACACTATTTATGGGGCAGGAAGAAAACCCCTCTGGGCTTGTAGAGAAATGTGTAATGAAAATTCAAGAGACACATGCATCCAAGTGAAAAAAAATATAGGGGCAGAGCAGCCGACACACCAGCGGAGTGAAAGGAAAGACGAAGATTGACTTGCACCACCATTAACACGGAGGGAAGAAAACTCCAGAACACAATACCCCAAGAACCCCTCCATTGACACATGTCATTGTTTCTGAACAACAGGCCCAACTGGGCAGAGTAGGGCCATAGATGGTGTCCCCAGCTTCTCAGCTATCTATCCGCCCAAAGTTGCTCTTCTGCCAAAATCATTGTTTACCAAGCTGCCAGCCCAGCCCAGGGATCTGATTAGCAATTTGCACTTTTGTGAGAGGATTAACAGAATTCCTTTGTTTTGATGTCGGATTATCAAACTGCATCTTTAAAGAGGTGTGACCTCATCCAGATTCATAAGCCCTCTCCCTGGAGAATGACTTGAATTTTACTCCACTTGCGCAACATATAATTTCATAAAAGAGTCACTGTCAAAACATGGTACTCATTTCTTGATGTGTGAAGAAGCACGTTTGTAATGTAAATAACCTCGGAAGTTTTGTGATACTTTCAAATAACCCATCTGGTGGGAAAACAAGGATTTTCAACCCATTTGGTTCCAGCACTAGTAAATGAGTGTGCTTCCAGCTCATGGAAGCCAGAGATCAACCCCGTCGGCACGCTGAGAACTCATGCAGCTTTTATGTTTAAGGCAAGCACCTCTAATTGTTCCAGATCTAGTGATGCATTTTTAAAAAGGAAAGCAGAGTGCATAAAAGGGTAAATTGAGGAAAACCCAAGAATTTGATCGCAAAGGTCAAAATGATAAGGATATCAAATTGTTTTAAGCATTGTATCAAATCATCAGGAAATGTTCCTACAATCTCCACCCAAACTTGAAACAAACAAAGCTACGGAGGGCGTCACCTGTGGGATGGCAGATTCAGAAGACTGGTCTGCAGGCTTTGCACCATATACTTGTTACTTGAAGGGCGGTCCCAACAGAATGCACAGAGTGGGGAGACCTGGGAAGGCATGCATCATGGTGTGAGGACAGTGTCCTATAAGTACAGGAACACCCATTCAGCCCACAAACCAGTGACCATGACAAAGGCAGGGAAAGTCAGACACCCCTGCAGTTCAAGTTGTGGTTTCACTCATTGACAATCTAGAAACCAAACAAGCAGATAGGATTAAATATGTATTTCCATTTCAATATGGCCACACATTGTTCTTCCAAGGTTGATAGAGTTGGCCATGTTTCTGTAAGTAATGAACTTTCAATTACACAGCAAGAGCAGTGAAGGCAAGTCATGATGAGTGGTGCAGGTGTGTCTGTGTGAAAGCACCACACCAACAGGACCGTGTACTCCCCTTGTAACAGTAGTTGTTAATGGACGATTGTGTGGATTAACAAAATTACAAGGAAGAAAATTTAATATCCAAGTCACATGTTTCCATCTTATAGCTAGTGGATGAATGAGAGCATATTTTATAAAAATAGTCTTCAGTGGGATTCTATGAATTCCTCTTTGAACAGTCTTCCCTTGTATTTGAATACAGTCCTTCCATATGGATTATTCGCTAATAATTATTTGTTTAATAATTAAATAGCAAGTGTCTTTGGAAAGGCAGATCAAGTTTTTTTGTTTCATTTTTTTGGAAATGTGGCCCAGGCTGGCCTATGACTTGCCATCCTCCTGTATCAGAGTCCTGAGTTGCGGGTATTACAGGTGTGCACCACCATGCCTGGCATTGGATCAGGTTTCTCATGAGTGGCTTGCCCATAGTATGTTGTTCAATAAACTTGGATAAATAACTCAAAGGACTTTCAGTGGGCCAATGGGAGTGTGATAGATGCATCACAGCAGACAAACACTTCAGCGAGAGGAATGAACACTAAAAATAACTGAGCAAGAAGTTGACTTTAACCCCAAAGCTGCCTACGTGAAGCTCATGAAAATGGTGCACAATTATATCTTCTCTGGCCCACAAACAGAATGACAGACGAATCGACCCTGAACTAGTCATTCATTCAGCAAAGATTTACTGAAGTCTGTATTCACCGGGGACCACCTGAGCCCTAGAGATGCAGCAGTGGACAGACAGTTGCCTTCCTACAGCTGATATTCTACTCAGTGAGACAAAAACAACCAGGTAAATGAATGGGGGTGTCTACTATGCTACTTAGGGATGTGCCAAATGACGGAGGGCAGACCATGCTGGAGGAGGGCATTATGGTATTTTAAACAGGGCCTCAACAAGAAGATGCCAATTGAGTCACGACCAAAAGAAAGCACTGGAAAATGTGGTCACCAGTTATCAGAGCAATAGAGCAGCAAGGCCAGGGAGGCTTGTGGAGGGCACCACAAGCCCTGAGAGGAACAGGAATGTATCTGCCACGTTGGAGAAGCAGCAGTGGGCAGCACAGCTGGTGTAGGCTGAGCTGGGGGGAACAAGCAAGGAGAGTAGGTGAGACTGACACTGCCCACTGAGGGTCACAGTAAGGACGCCCTGTGGCAGGATGCCATTGGAAGGTCCTAGCAGAGAAGGACACAGTGGTCCACTCTGATTTGCACTTCAGTAAATCTGTAGTGGAAAAGACTGCAGGAGTCCAGGGGTCCAGGTGGCAGCCTACAGCCCTTAAGAAAAAGCCGCAGTTGTTGGCCAGGCTAGCAACAGTGGACATGAGAGGTCGTGAGAGCCTGGAATGATGGGAAGGTATTTCAGGTGAGAGTTGGATGTGGGGTGTCAGTGAAACACAGAAGTCAGGGGTGATGACGAGGACTTGGCTGTCAGCCATGGGAACCCCAGATTTGTCTGGAACTGAACTGGGGGCACAGGAAATAGTTGTGTGTGTCTCAGGAGAGTTGACAGGTAGAATTCACATGTAAGAGTCTGGAGTTCAGAAGAAAAGCTGAAGAAGAAACTTACAGTCACCTACAACCATCTTCCAAGTTCTGACCACAAACCTGTTTTCAAACAAGCCTTTGTTTCAAAATGTACAGCAGGATGGGCAGTGTCTTCAGGGGACCTTTAGACATAGGCAGAAACTTTTTTTGTTCCTTACAGCTGGTCCACACATGCAATTAATTCTGAAGTAAAGCCTAGTGTGGTGGTCAACTTGATAAATGACTAGAGGTTGGCTAACCCAGAGGAAAAACTCCACCCCTGGATATGTGTGTCTTACTCTCTTCTTGGAATAGCACAGAACCTTACACTCATGCCACTGAGGGCCTGTAGAGGCCCTGAGTTAAGCTTATTTTAAGTTCCATATTTTATCTTTAGCATTTATGTGGAATTTTTGAAGCATTAAAAGGTTAAATGTTTTGAAGTTTACACTAACTTAACAACTTCCCCCAAAATCATTATGTAAAATTGAATTGGATAATTATACACTAATTTACAGTCATTATCACATCACCACCACCGTCATCATTATCATCATCACCACCATCATTACCACCATATTCACCACCATCGTCACCACCATCATAGCTATCTTATATTAAGTTCTAATATGTAGTAGGTCTTCTGTTGCATTTTTACAATACTATGTAGTGGGCTCTGCATATTATTTTATTTGTATTAAGTAATTCCATCCTATGTATAGGAAATAATTATGACTAAAAGTCAGGTTCCTCAGGAAAAGAAACTTACAGGTATATAAATTCCTTTTCATTCATTTTAAAGCCAAAAACAATAGTGACAAAAAACAAGACATAAACAACATGGAACTATAAAAAAGTGAGAAAGACACACTGCTTGGTGGTGGTTACACACCAGGGAAGCTCTATCTGAACAATGGATTTTTACAGATTTTTTAAATATCTGTAATATCTATGACTCCCTTAAGATGACTTGGAGATCTGTGTATTTGCATTCCAAGGTAGTAAAAGTTAAAATGGCTCTTGTAGAAGTAAGGAACAAGTAATCCAAAATGACTTTAATAAATTTACTGTAAAAATTCTGAGGGGGGGAGTTAGATAACTTCTATAATCCAAAAAGCCTTTAATCAAGATATATCTGAATGTCCAGAAATAAAGATAAGTATAAAAAGAATATTTCACAGTCTTAAGTATTTCTTCCAAATCCTCCATCCATTTATGCTGGCAGGGTGTATGAGTGGTTTATTTGGATATTGTTCACAATGGTAAATAGGCATCCTCATTTCTGCATTTTGGCACAGGACCACGTAAATAATTATACAGTATATATTTAATATAGTGGATATAAAACATGGCACACAGTAGAAGAACCAATTTTAGAAAACCCTAAAAGTCACCAAATATTTTCTCTAAAGTTCTCGATGCCAGTAGCCTGCAAACCATGGTATTGCTGAAGGTAGCATTCCCATAAATGAGGTCACTCGAGTGACCTCCCAGCTTCTCAGGTCACTGTCATCCATCCCTGTAGACCCCGCCATTGCAAAAGAAGTGAGGAGCTGCATAAAAGCACAGCTTCTGGGGGCTTCAGTCAGATGTGGGCTCATGGAGGGGTCCCCATCTCCCCACCCCCATGACTCTAGAGGAAGGAGTCCTGGAAAACAGGCAGGAAAGAAGACTACACGCCAGCTTCCGACATCATCTGTGTGTCATGAAAGTCATTAGAGGGGACGTTACAGTGACATCTTTTCACTTTCATTTTCAGCTAAAAAGGAAAGTAGGGCTAATATGCATAACCAGTAAGGTTGATAAGGAGGCACATTTTAGTCCCCAAACCCCACATCGCCTTTGATGAAAAGTTTCTTAATTGTCCTTCTGCCACTTCTCTCCACAGTCTACCTGTGGGCCATCATTGAGTCTAGTTTAGTTGTTCACATGGCTGAAATCAAAGTGAATGGCTCACACTTAACAATCTTCTCTTGGCTCACCAACTCTCATCAGCATCATCAACTCGATGGTCTATGTTCAATTAGCCAAAGCCCAAACCTTGAACTCCAAGGTCACAGCAGACTGAATGATAACAAAAATGGTGCCAATATGCCCACGACTGGAAATGGAACCCTGAAGTTGCAAACTCATCACATCCACAGGAGCCCTTGAGTCAGTCTCACTACCACCATCTCAGATTCTGACCAATGCAATTTCCAGAGATGAAAGCTCACTGCATTTCAAGACACCTGGCTCTAGCTTTTCTTTATGGGCATCAGTTTCTGAGCAGCACAGAATCAGTGCCTTCATCCCAGAGGTGCACTCCAGCCTCTGCCCACTGTGTGTCCCAGGATGCTGGCTGCCTGGGTCACATCAAGAGATACCCTGGCTCTGAGTTTGCAGCTGGGTTTTTTAAATGGGAAGCATCTGCATCTGATCGGAATAGAAGAACAGGTCCAGGTTTGCACTGCTGTGGCTGTTTCTTGCAGGTGACTGTCAGAGACTGGTGATGTCTTTCCACTTGGGAGGACCTCTCCATGCTGCTCCCCATCCTAGTCCCTTCAAGCCCAGGGGTTGTAACAACTCCCGGCCATTGTTACTCTCACTCTCATTGTTACCATACCAATCTTTGCTGACTTGTTTACCCTATAACAACTTTATTTAGATAAAATTAACAAAGTATTCACTCCCTGTGCAATTCAGTTGCTTTAAATATGTTCACAGAATTGTCAGATCATCACCACGATATGCTTGGGAACCTTCTTGTGGCCCTGAAAGGAAAGCCCATTTCCATCATCAGTCACTCATCATACCTGCCAAACCCCCATCCCCAGGCAGGTACTCTCTGTCCCTATAGACATGGCTGTCTGGATGTCCATTTTATGCAAATAGAATCATACCAAATGGGTTCTCTGTGACTGGTTTCTTCCAGTCAGCATAATGTTTTAAAAGTTTCTCCATGTGTTAGCATGTATCAATATGACTTTTATTGCAGAATAATATTCCATTGTATGGGCAGAACATATTATATGCATCTGCTCACCAACTGATGGGTAGCTGGTTACAACCACTGTGGGCTAGTATGTCTATGCTATAAACAGTGCATACAAGGTTTTGTATGTTCATTCATCTTTACTCACTTTCTTTCTCTTTGGTAGATACCCAGGCATGGTAACTTGTGAGATCAAGCTTTCTGAGGAACTGTTTTCCAAACAGCTGGCCATTTCAAATTCCCATGAGCGTGTATGTGGGCTTCAGTTTCCCCACATCATTGCTGACCCTTGTTATTTTCGGTCTCCATTTCAATTGCTGGCATCCTATGAAATATTATATTACTTGGTTTTTAAACCCTCTCCGTATCATTAGAGCTGCTCTTCTTATTAAACACTCCTCAAATCATTTCATGTGTGTTCACCCTCTGTCTCTTCCAGACCCTGACAGATTCAAAACAATTCTCTTCATATATCTGAATTTGGCTTTAAAATTCTCCCGAGTTTCTTGTTTTCAGGCTAAATTTCTCTTTATATCAACTCTTAGTTTCTAGATCATTTGTTCCCTATTTCACTAGATTTAGACAACTGTCAATGTCCCTCAGAGTATGCTACACAGAACCGATGTGTGAACTGACCAGTATCCATTCTCTGGGTGATCACCACATTGGTTGGAGACACTATCTTCTATTGATAATGTGAAAGGTGACAAATGCTGCTGTGTCTAATATTGAACATAAAATCAACCAGAATATTTTAGCAACGGCACATTAACTCAGACATTCCTCAATTGTAGTTGACTAATTGATACTTAGAGTATATGTAGAATTATATCAACACTACTAAGTTTCAGCTCAAGTTTTAGCCAACAATGAACTTATCAACTTCCTGACCACCAAATGAGATAAAATAGGTCAAAGCAATACGTTTTCCACAAAAAAAAAAAAAGAAATTGAAGTGTTACTTCCTCAATTTCTTCCTCTCAGTAAAAATAACATGTAGGATAACCCAATGAAGGAAAAGGGTGTCGCTGTCTACACCACTCTGAGGTTGATAACCACATCCTAAATTAGCTCCTTTAGGTACAGCTCCTCATATATTAATCTGTGTTACCATACTGCCAACGAAATCGATGTACCTTCTAGTTCATCATAAACTCGCTTTATTAATCGTGATGATGTGAGATAACAGGGAGGCCTGTTGAAAAGAAGTGATTTTGCTTGACTATGTCCTTCTGGTGAGTGAGTACTGCTTCCCTTGTTAAGTGTTGAGAAATGACACACTTAACAATACCGCCCATGATTTTACTTACTTCCTTAAAACCTAACATTGTAAAATATTTAAATACAGGGCAATACCTACTCATCTTAAGTCTTCTGGTATTTCTTCTGCATGTTATTTCAAATTTACTAACACTGGTTCTTTGCAAACAAGTTCAAAGTTAGCGACCACTATAGCCCTTCCTATGTCTTTGTCCAATATACATCAGTGACTCACAGGTGCTCTCACCTTCAATCCCTGAGCTTAAACACCTGTGATGGTTCTTTTCCTCATGCCTTACATGGAATGGTCATCTCAAGTATTCAAAGTGTGTTAAATAAGTATCACTGGACCTATTCTCAGCACCTCCACTATTGTCACTCTCGGACAAACCCCTCACACCTCTCTCTTGATCACTGCCATGGTCTTGCCCAAGGTCCCAGCTTCCTCTCTTGTCCTGAATAAGCTTTTCAAAATATGAATGTAACATGTATATGTATCACACTGTGCCTCACAAATATGTACAGCTACATCAGCCAAAAGTCAAGCAAAACATTTAAAAAGTGCATCTGACAAAGCCACTCCACACACTGAGGATGAAAATCCAGTGACAGGACTTGCTCTTCCTCTCTGATTTCATCTCCTTCATGGTCCCCATGACCACCACCTCTTTTAGTGACAATGGTTTCATTGTGCTTCCTGGAACTCAACCAGCCCAGTGTCTGTACTGGGTCTTTATCTTTGCCACTTCCCCTCCCACAAGTCTCCCCAACCCCCACCATCTTCACAGCACCTGCCTCTCCCTATGCATGTCTCAGATCCTCTCCTCAAAGAACTTTCCTGAACTCATCATTTAAAATGGCTCCTGACCACCCTCTCCCTGCTTTGGTTCTTTCATATGATTTTTCACCATCCTGTGTGGTGTGCATTTATTTGCTTATTTCTGTCTTCACCCCCTAGAATCTAAGCTTTTTAGAACAGGAGTTTCTGCCTTGTACGTCAGTACATTTCTGACATCCATAACACCCAACACATCATGTGCACTTGAAAAATAATTTTTAAGTGAATTGAATGAGTGTCCCCAAAGAAGCCCTCAATTGATATAAATGCTGATCTTGCTGGAGACAAGGAGAAACCTGAAGGACTGAGCACAGTGTTGGCAAGGCCTGCAGTCACACTGTACTTCCGGACCCCTTGTTACAGCATAACCTTCCTTTCCTAACTCCATTAGTCAACACACCAACGGGTTTGGGCTGACCCCGGCGTCACCAAAGAGCAGCAGCACAGGAGAATCCTCAAGCCCCAGAGTGGAGCTTCAGTATTATTTTTTCCATTCTAGCTCAACTGCCACTCTTCCAATTACAATAAATGAATAAAGTAGATTGAAGCTAAGGAAAAATAAAACAAAATTGGAAGTTGGCTAAAGCAAACCTGCTGCTTGGGGCAGCCTGGGGCTGATGGATGGTGACAGCCAGCAGACAAACCCTGTTCCCCATTCTAAATTCTGTCTACTAAACAAATTAGCAAGCTTTTTCATGTCTGCACAGCATTTACCTTCTGCAGAAGCAGCTGCTGCTGTGAAGGCTTGGTGGGGAGTATTTTGGTGGTGGTCTGGTCACTGGGACACAATTCCAGGCCAACTGGGGTTGGAGATAACAGAATGATGAGCTGGTATTATAGGAAAAGCTTTGTCCAAGGTTTCAGGGAATAAACAGCACTGCGATCATCTGCACTGAATCTACCAGCTCCCCAGACCTCTCCAAACACGAGGCATTTGAATGATGAGATGTGTGAAGTTGACTCTTAGGCTACTAATTCACTACAGAAAACTTGTAAAAACAGGTGATTAAGCAGTAACTTGAGATGCATACTTTTATACATAGGTTACGCTTTAAAACATGATACTTTTCATGAAAACCTAGTTCTCATCTTGGGAATTAAATTTCTAAACAATGACAAAACTCTTCAATTCTTTAAAAATTATGAAATGACACTTTCTTTGATTTTAGCTGAAAGAAAGCTTGTTCCTTGCATGGTGGGTGACTGTGAACAGCAATAATAAACTGTGCATTTCAAAAAGCTAGAAGAAAAGATTATGAAAGTTTTTATCATAAAGAAGTATTTGAAGACATAAACGTGTTCAACCACACTTAAACATTTTAGGATGGATACATGAATCAAGACACGACATGGTACTGTGTTAATATGAGTAATTTTTCATGTTTTTATTTTATCCGTTAAAAATAAATTTTTAAAATGAAAAAATTGTCCCCCATCTTCAAAGAGATGACAACATATATAACAAATACACCTTTCTTCAAATGTTTAAAGTAAAAATAGCAATGGGGGAAAGAAAGGAGCGTTATGACTAACTTCACAGGCGTGATTCTCTCGCAGCTACGTGTGAAGAACAGTGAAAAATTCCTAAAACTGCTTGTATTGGGAAAACATAAAACTAGGAGTAACTTCATGATACACAATAGTATTTAGAACTGAGACCTGATCACACTCTTAATTAATCAGGGGAAAGATGACTGAAAGAACATGGAAGAGACTTCACAGGTAGCTGGAGTTCAAGGCATTTTCTCATGAGAGCCCTAAAATTCTTTTTTGGCAGTACTGGGGTTTGAACTCAGGGCCTCACACTTGTTAGGCAGGCACTTTACCACTTGAGTCACTCCTTCAGCGCTGTTTTTGTGTTGGATATTTTCAAGACAGGGTCTCGTGAACTATTTGTCCAGGCTGGTTTCGAACCGAGATCCTCCTAAGTCGCTAGGATTACAGGCGAGAGCAACCAGCACCCTGAAATTCTTCAGAGTGGATTTATCACTTACAACAAGAGAAACCCTGTCTGTCTCTGTGGCCAGTCCTGCTCTTATACTGAGAGGCCATGAGGCAGCAGGGGTATCCCCAGAGGTGACCATCAGCGATGGTCATTCCATTATCACAACAAGAGAAGACCTGGGGCAGAGAAATGCCCTCACTGGCCTTCAGTGAGTCCTACTGATTTCAGTCAACAGCGCTGAGGTTGCCCCACAGCCCTGCCTTGTGCAGAGGTACCACCTCCACTCATGTGGCCTTCTCTCTGACATTCAGACCAAGCTGAAGAAAGTGCTGGTTACTACAGGGATGGAAGGTCAAGTCCCTGCCATCTGAACAGGTCTCACAGGACAGGTGGGGTTATCCCCATCTCTCCTGCTCTAAGCATTTGTTACTTATTAAGACATTTATCAAATTGTACAATTATTTGTACAGGTGTTGGTGTCTCCATCTCACTAGGAGGAAACATGTTTGATTCTTTCGGGAGCTCACCTTACAGCACCTAAAGCAGCTGATTAATGCAAAATGGGGAGAGGAAGGTCTCTAGTCTTCTGTCCTCCTGTTCACATTCCCCTTAAGTGAAAGTAAAGATGAAAACACAGTAGAAGGTTATTTCAACTAAAAGGACTACTTTTATTTGCTTCACAACCGTGACATTCTTTTTTATTTTTGATTTAGCCTACGTTAATTTTAAAAGGGACTTCAATTGTGTACACTAATTCAGTGTACCTTGAACAAGTTCAACACTCCATTGCATTCACAAGCATAGCTTATTGACTTTCTACAGAAGTCTGATTTCACTCTTTTTTTTTCAAATTATGATAAACCTTTGCATCAGATGGTGGAGCTTCAAGAGGCCAAAGGCAATTTCTTTCCCCTCAGATAATCCTTGATGACCTCATAGATGCTCAATAAAGAGCTGTTGATTAATGAGCATTCTACTAAGACCAGCTAGATACTGATGACTCTCCCATTTTTCTACCCATCACTCATGATACTTTTCTTAGGGAAAAAATATTACGTGTTTGAAATGATTGGTCCCTTTCTTTTTCCATGAATAAGAACTTTATCTAACACACACCTTTAAGGGAATGAGGACTGCAGAAACACAAAACTTCTAGAATGAGGACAGTCTGGTGATACTTGACTTCTGTCTGCATGGCTCAGGACTTGAGAAAAAAAATGTGGAAGGAAGTCCTCATTTTAGAGGGAACCCAGTTCTACTCTGCTACTAATGACGAACCGGAAAATCTAAGCCATCTTTTCATTTGTCTCCATTTCAATGGAATTTGTTTATTGCCTAACCATCAACCACTTCATCCTGCTCCCATCCCAACAACACCCACAGCTATACCATTATGGACTGGCCATGCCTTCTGGGTGGAATTCTCCTTTCCCAGTCTCATGGTGGCCTGACTGGCTTAAACCAAACTGCCAGCCATTTGCTCAGGTACAGGGGCTGGGCGTTGTGGATGGACAACTCAAACCTCTATAAAGAAGAGCTACAATTTTGTCAGTAGCTCTAGGTCTTTGGATCCCAGAAAATTTTAAGAGAAGGGCCATTTTTAGCCAGGAGAGAATTCATGGTGAAGAAGTAACAATAATGAACAAAAAAAGAAAGATAGTCAAATATTTCATGAGATCCTATCTTGAAAACCCAACACAAAAACAGGGCTGGAAGAGCGACTCAAGTGGTAGAGCATCTTACTACCTATAGCTCTGTGAGTTACCATGTGACTATGCAAGCAAGTTCTCTGTGCCTCACTTTCCTTATCCAATGGGGAACCATAGATACCATTAACTGGCAATAATTCTGATAGGACTAAGTTAAATACTTCTAACTTTTGCGATCCTTAAAAGTCCCCAGAGGGTGCTAGCACAGTGTAAACAATTATTAAGGTGGGATTCTCACAAACCATCAATAACACATATTCAGAATTGAGATCTGCTTCAATATATATTCTAGGATATTGGAAATAAATTACTTGTATTATTTTGTGGTCTCTGATATAAGCTATTGCTTGGTCATACCCCTGCTTCTAATCTTCCAGAATGCTCCAGCTGAAAGTCACTTCCAACCCAAGATTTCCTGAGCACGGCTAGCAGCAATAGCAAGGCCTTCAGTTCAAGGGTCACATCTTCTCCCCAGTTCCCTGACACCTCTGGCTGGCTGCCCTCCCAGAAAGGAATGCCCTCTCTCTTTAAGAAGCACAGGCTGCTATGTGAAGACATCTAGGGAGAGGGTTATTGGTTGCAATGGCTTGAAAGATTCTAATAATTGCAGCTAGAGATACATCCTTCTGTGTCACAGAAGTTGGAAAATGGGTCAGGCATAATGCATTTGGTTAAGTGTCTAAACTGAAAAGGTGCTATTTTATTTTAAATGGCACAGTCTTTACAAAGGCTGAGGTTACTGGTGCAGTGCTCTCTCATTTTAAAACGGATCAGGGACATGGCCTCTGTGGGTCAGGCCTTCATTTGCTGACGTTAATTCTCAGCTGCCTGCTCCTCGTCCTTCATCGTACCCTGTGTCTTGGCTGGGCACGCTCCTGATTCCCTGCTATATCCAGCGGATCCATGTAAATAGTGTTTATGTTAAGGAAGTCATGTTCAGTGTGACTGGAGCACACAGACACTGATGTTGTTGTCACTTTAGATTAAGCTCTTATTTTAGCAAAGGAGGCAATTGGAGCGGGCAGCTGAGTGGCCGGATGAAATATTCAGCTCATTTCACGTAGAGCTGCCCAGTTCCCATTGTTCCTGCTGATGAGCATGGTTAACCCTGTTGGTGCTGGTTAACCCTGTTGGTGCTGGCCCAGCAGCAGCCTGTCCGCCTCCCTCGTGCCCCCTGCACAGTTCCTTCCAGCTATGCAGCCTGTGCCTTCCATCCACGCTCCCAGGAGTCTAGTGAGTCATGTTGGAGAGGTTTTCCCTGGAAACATCATCATGGCCTCCTGCCCACTGCGTGCCCAATGTTATGAGGGGTTGTCTGTATGCGTGGGGAATGTGCCTAAAATCTAATACCCCATCCTAGTACAAATGAAGATGGGTGAACACAAAGATGCTTCCCCTTCAGTGTTTTTGTGATGACTACTAAAATGTTTAAATGTAACGTGTCTGCCAAAGGAAGATGTTGGGCTTAGTTCCTTAAGATATTTTAAATATTGCTCAGTGACCAGGAATTGTTTAAAACAAGAGTAACATAACAAATCCCAGTTATATAAACTTTGGCTTGAAACGTACTCCCTGCAAAGATTCATGGACAGGAAGTCTTTTTGTTGTTGTTGTTGTTGTTTGGTTTTTGCTTTTTGTTTTTGAGGCAGGGCCTCACTATGCAGCCCAGGGTGGCCCCAGCCTTGCAGCTTCCTAAGGACTGGGATTGTAGGTGATCCTACCATGCTCAGCTCAAGAAGTACCATGGAATAACTGTGTCCTTTCCAGGAACTGAGGTTTCTGTTTAGAGACTCTCCTACCATTTTATCACAATCCAACATGATCAAAAAGTTTCTAAGGCTTTCTTGCTTTTTCATCCTCCCTCCCCTCCTTCCTGTTCCTTCTCCTTCCTCCTTCCCTTCCTCCTTCTTTACGTTTTTCTTCCTTCCTCCCTCCCTTCCTTACTTCCCTCCTTCTTTCCATCTTCCTTCTTCCTCTTCTTTTCTGTGATAAGTCAAATTAGAAAAGCGGGTAAGGGAGCTGATAAAGTTAGTATTACTCCATGTGTCAAAATCCCTGATGAAGTAAGAATTTTGATAATTTTCACCCATAAGAAAATGTATGACTGATTTTATCACCTCAAGATCATTCTTGCCTGTAATTTGCAGGTATTATTTAATGTCTACATAAAATACCAACCATAATGGAGCAATAGTAACTTTGTTATTATGAAGATGTGCTCAACTCCAAACATAATATAAATAACAGACATATCCTACACTCTTTGCTAGGCTAAAAGTGACCCTAAATATTTAATAAGTATTTATTATTCCAGGTTTTCTGGGGACCCAAAGCTTATGCAATTTTGAAAGAAAACGTATATTAAAAATACAAATTTAAAGTGAATATTTGCCAAAAATTCAAATAAACTTTAAAATGCTAAGAAATGTAAGAACCATCTCTAAAACCAGAATAAAAGCCACAATATTCACACTGACTGTCTCCCTGACCTCACCTCTACAGTTGTTAGCCATGTACTCTTTGACTCTTGATAAATATTATTCCTAGAGACCAGGAAAAAAATTCATTCTTTTATCTTACATGTTTAATCAAAATTCCTTTTTAGCTACTAAAAATTGGTACTTGAAAAACAGACAAATGTATACAGGGCACTTGTGTTTGTATTACTGTAGGGGTTTGTGCCTCCATAAGACAGACCTTTCTAAAAATTCTATGTGTGTAAAATCTGTTAAAAAAGGAAAAATTCCTGATGTGTTAATAATAGGATAAATGCATTAGTATTAAATTCCTGATATGAGAGAACTGCTGTGTTGAGTAGGAACCAATGACACCCAACTCTGCTGTGGATAGAACTGCACATCCAAGAGCAGGAAAGGTTGGCACCGAGCCTTTAGATTGTTGAGGGCATGACCTTCAAGGGGATGTGGGAGCCTGGTTCTTCCTGGGTTCTGTGTAGTTCAAACCTAGTTTTTCTCCTAGAACCCACGTGCATGAGGTACCATTGACGTGGAATGCATTCACAGAACGATATGACCTCTGGCTCCACACCTTTGTCACCATCCTCTGGTGACTTGGCAAGATAACAGTCACCAGCAGCATCACTCTAAATAGAAGTGTTTGCAAGCGATTTAAAATATGTTGTAGCCCCAG
This sequence comes from Castor canadensis, assembly GCF_047511655.1. Taxonomy (NCBI): domain Eukaryota; kingdom Metazoa; phylum Chordata; class Mammalia; order Rodentia; family Castoridae; genus Castor; species Castor canadensis. The sequence goes on along the minus strand of NC_133391.1, from coordinate 19,952,164 downwards.
GTTGACCCCCACTCTGGAGGATCACCCCCACCAGATAACCATGGCTTTCCCACTGCTACCCCAAAACAGAAGAGAGACAGCAGGGAGGTTGTAGTGGAAGTGCTGCTCTGAAATGGTGGCACATAAGATAGCCTACCTTTCAAATTTCACGAAAAATATGCAATCATCTGAACACATTGCCTGGAGCTTTTCCAGACCTGGGAAGAAAGCAGAAGGGGAGAAGGGTCCAGAAGCCCAGACTCCTCTCATGTGAAATCATTTATTCTTCTCTGGTTCAGCACACTTTTCTAATAACAAATATCAACACTTGTCAAAAATTACAATTACTGATATCAACAAATAGGATTTTATTTCAAATCTTCTATACTTTGGATCTGGAATGTCCCCCAAAGGTCCATGTGTTAAAGGCCTGGCCCCAGCTTGGCGCTTCTGGGAGGTGGCAGAACCTTTAAGAGGTGGAGCCTAGTGACAGGTTTTGGTAATTTAGTGCGCCTTTGAAGGAGATTGTGGAACCTGCTCTCTTCCTCTTTCTGTTTTTTCTTTCCAGCCACGAGGCTAATCGTTGTCCTTGCTCTGCCACACACTTTCACTGTGAAGAGCCACCTCACAATGGCCCCATAGCACCAGGGCCAGAAACTTCCAAACCTGTGATCCAGGCTGGCAGAGTGGCCCAAGTGGTAAGAGCACCTGCCTAGCAAGTGTGACGCCCTGGATTCAAACCCCAGTGCTGCCAAACAAAACTAAAAAATAAATAAAAATAAACCTGTGTGCCAAACTAAACCTCTTCTCTTTGTAGAAAGAAGGTTGATTATCTCAGGTATTTATTACAGTAACAGAAAGCTCACTAACAGAAAGTCACAGGGAGCCCACTCACAGTATTTGGAAAATTCAGTAGAAAATTTTTTAAAAATGGTGTTGGAAGGGAATTTTGTTCTTGGAATTGTAAAACTTGCACACAAAGACCTTCCACATCGAAAGTATTTAAAAATGTGGAATTAAACAAAATCTTCCTGTATTGCTACAGCTAAACAATAGTAAAAAGATTTGAAGAGAACACATGTGGTTATGTTCGAAGGGTATAGAAGTATGAAGATGAAACATTATTTTACCTAAGAGAAGGAAATCACCCCAAAGTTAACTGCAATGGAATTCCCTCTTATGCTGAGTTTTAGCAACATAAAAACTCCAATCTAATAGCACACTGTCTCTAAAACAAACACACTGAACAAACGATATAGCATATTTTTCCATTAAACAAAATATTAAGTCACAATTTCTATGTAATAAGAGAAGTCTGCTATATTGTTTAAAATAAGGTTTCATATTGTATTTTAATTATATTTGATTGTGCAATAGAAAAACAGCCATTCTTTGTACTCATATTGACTAAAAAGATAAAACATAGGGCCAGGTGTGGTGAGTACACTCCTGTAATCTCAACCATCTGGGAGGCAGAGACAGGAGGGTCACAATTCAAGGCCAGCCCAGACAAAAATTAATGAAGCCCTGTCTCAAAAGCAAGCCTATGGTCCCAGCTTGGGAAGTAGAGTTAGCAAGGTCATGTTTCAAGGTCAGCCCAGGGCGGAAGTTAGCAGGAGACCCTATCTGAAAACAGATTACAAGAACAAGTACTGAGTGGTAGAATGCCACAAGCTTGAGGCTCCAAGTTCAATCCTCAGCACTGGAAAGAAATAAATAAGACAAAACATAAACTTTAATCCAATCCTTAGTCTTATGAAATCCAGTCTACACGTGAATCCTTGTGAGAGCAGCTAAATTTACTCAAGGTTTAATAAGACTTCCCAAGGCCTTCGTCGAGAGTCTGAAAGGAAACAGTGTCTTACATTTGGGAATCAGTGAACTTTCTGTTGAAATTTTCAGATGATGGGAGTCTCTCATGTGGTGGAATCACTTGTTCTTCAAAACTTTTCACACTTTCCATTTTGTTTCTTGACTTCCTTCATCCCTCCCCCTCCTTTCTTTGTTGAAACCATAAAGATTGAGCACCCTTCCATAATACCATTAGTAAGTGAAATATGAAGTATTAAAAAAAAGTTAAGCTATCAAAGTTTTTAAGAAAGGGTGGGGAAGAAGTCAGATTTTCAAGAAAGTTACTGAGTAGTAACAAAGATGGAACAAAAGCACAAGCCTTCCAAAATTAGCAGAAGTAGAGGTCAGTGAACAGAACCAAATCATAGTGAAGGTGAATCAACATAAGGAACCCTGAAAGTCACACCAACACACAGGACACACCAAAATGTGGACCTGCAAAGTGTGGCTTCCTATTGTACTTCTCAAGTCTCTAGTTAGATTGAAAAAATGCTTCAATTCAATAGTGTTGCCAGAGAGATCCCAAACTCCACTAGCAATTAACTCGAAATTCACCACATACATTACACACGCACACATACAAAGGTACAAATATGTGCAAAGGTGCACATACACAAATAGGTTCAAATGAAGTATGCAACAGAATTTAAACTTATTATCAAACAAAATAGTTTAACAAAGCTGCCATACTTTGGATCTTAAGTTTCACCAAAGGTCGCTGTGATAAAGGCATGGTCCCCTGTGTCTTTTCTTCTTTTTCTATTTTTCTCAGTACTGGGGCTTGAACTCAGGGCGTACACCTTGAGCCACTCCACCAGCCCTTTTTTGTTGTGATGGGTTTTTTCAAGATAGGATCTCATGAACTGTTTGCCAGGACTGATTTCAAACCACAATCCTCCTGATCTCTGCCTCCCGGGGAGCTCAGATTACAAGCATGAGTCACTGGTGGAGGTAGTCTTTAGGGATTACTGGGACACCACCTCTTCCTCTTCCTCCTTTTTACTTCCTGGCCATGAGGTGGTAGATTTGGATCCACTCTGTGGTCCTGCCATGTGCTGCCCCCAACCAGGAACCTAAAAGTAACAGGTCCCCTGATGGCAAGATCCTGAGTTATTTATGATAGTGGTAGAAAACTGCTTAACACAGAAGCCAGAACAGGCAGGTGACTTATAAATGTCACTGTCTAAACCATGGAGTGACAAAGAATGGCCCGAACCCAAGTCCAGATCACACTCTGTGAAACAAGAATGGCTTCTAAAGGTTACAATCACTGTGATGACAGAGATACTAACTTTGAACCCCCAGAAGAGTAAAAGGTACCCTCCCTCAAAATTCAATTTTTCTCACTAGTGGACTTTTAATATAGAAATGTACTCAATGTTTGTCATGACATTTGAAGTATTACAACAAAAATCTGTGTAAATTTTTCCTCTTTCTTAAAATACTTAAATAATATCTTCAATACTGCCCTTATCCTACAAAGGTTAAAATATTTCCTCTAGCCCTTTTCAGAAAAAACAATGCCAATGCCTGGTCTCAAACAATCTGATTTTTATTAACTACTATGCATAAAAAAGGTGAGAAAGAAATAGAGAGGTTAATAAAGTATAATGGGGGTGTGGATTTGAGCACAGTACAACATACACATGCAGGGACAAATCACAATGAAATCCCTTTGTGCAATTAATTTATGCTAATAAATAAAAACACCTGAAAACCTGTTTGGGCCCCAACTCTTCTTAGCTTTTGTACTCTATGTATGCATGTGTGTATTTACAGTAGACAGAATAACTTACATAAGAGATTTGTGGCCGATGTACTTTCAATACTTGTATGAATGTGGAACTCTGAAACCTATCAAAGTCATTTTATGAAAGGAGAAAGGGAAGGTGGAGAGAAATGGGACCAAACTGGGGTAACTGTACACATACATGGAAATGTTCACCAAAACCCTCTGTGTAATGAATATGCACTAATAAAAACATTTAAAAAAACATGTATAACCACCACCTAATGCTTCTTAAAACACTGTCAGGGAAAGACCACAACACTGCCCCTGAAAACAGACTCCTAGGGAATGCCAACAACAGGCAGTGTTTATCTCACATCAGAGCAGAATGAAAGGGTGGTACCACACTTGCCCGGTGCTCCTGGGAGTGTGGCCATGAAAACTCGGTCCTACATTAACCAGAGCAGTGTTAAATGGCACAATTAGCCTGGAAAGCCATTTGATAAGAGATAACGAAATGCATTGAAATATTTACACACTTTGAGGAAGCAAATCTTCTTCTGTAATTCCAAAAATATGAAAACATGCACACACGTAAAGATGCCCAATTAAATGTTATTTACTCTTGTAAATGACTTTTTTTCTTGTTAATGGCCCTACCGTTCACCAAGTCACAGGTGTGAGAAATCCTGGCACTGTCCTTTCTCCCGCAACAACACAGCCAGGAGTCATCCCCCATCCCAGCTTGGTGTAAAGAAAAAAGAATGCAAAGTTGTGAACACACAAGGTGTGTGGATACTCCAATGTGACCCACCATTACTGGAGGCATACTGGAAGGGCAGGAGAGAAGAAACAGAGACCACAACTGATTGAAGTTCAAAACTTGGAGCCAGACCCAGGTGACTTACGCCTGTCATCCCAGCTACTCCAAGAGGATTGGGGTGCCAGGCCAGCCCAAGTAAAAAAGTTTGCAAGACTCCATCTCAACAGAAGAAAGCTAGGCACAGTGGCATGCATTTTGTCATTCCAGTGATGGTGGGAAACTTAAAATACGAAGATTGTTGTCCAGTCCAGCCTGAGCAAAAAGTGAGAACCCCCCCATCTCCAAAACAACCAGAGCAAAAAGGCTAGAGGCATAGTCAAGTGACAGAGCACCTGCCTAGGAAGCCCTGGGCTCAAACCCTGGTAACACACACACACACACACACACACACACACACACACACACACACAAAACCCTGGGAGGGGCTGAAAATTTTATATAAACCATGATTGTGAGGACATATTTTGGGGTCCTTATCAAAATACCCTAGTGGTCCACATAAGCCTCATTTATTTAGGTTTGGTATCAGCTTCTTAGTATATCTGGCTCCTTTCTTAGTTCCTGGAGTTTTCAGCTTCTAGGCTCTCCACCCAATCATGTTGCTGCAGACAAATTTCTCTAAAATGAAATTCTAAACATATTCTTTCCCTGCTTGAAAACCTCTCTTGCTAATATGATAATTGGCACCAGTCCGCCCATGATATCAGCCCTACCTCCTTCTCCAATCTCAGTTTCTGTTGTTCCAGACACGCTGTGTTATTTACAGTTCTTTGTAATGTTATTTCCATCATCCCATACCTTAGCAGGTGTCTCGCTTTCTAAAGGAAATGTCTCTTATCCTGTGTTCAAACTAACAGATTTCAACTTAAGTTTATATCTCAACTTACCTTTTAAAGTATCCCCTGACCTGACAATTGAGCTAACAGCATACTCATCCACTCACCCCAGTACTGTACTTATCATCTAGTGCAAAGACTTATTCACTGCCCGCTTCCTCTGGTAAATTAAAAGCTTCTGAAGAGCAGGATGCTTGTCCTAGCTATCCCTATCGCCCACGTGCCTACATTCGGTAAGCCTAAGTAGTCCTCAGTGGAACTAACGAATGAAAAAGGAGGAAAAGCAAAGACAGCCATACCCTGCTTCATGACGGTACACCTCCCGAGAATGCACGATTAGAGGTGCTGGCCTTGTGTGCACATGGCAGCGTGTACTTTTCATCGAGAGAGTGGAAAACCTTGGGAGCTGTGTGAGAATGCTGCCAGGGAAACCAGCATGCCGCTTTACAGTTTTTTATACAGAGGAGTGCACTCTAGAATAATGATCAAAATATAGTAAACACAAAACCAGTAATGTACTCTTTTATTTTCATCATTATGTTTTATGTTCTGTCATAATTGCATGTCTATGCTTTCACCCAGCTGCAAGTGTGGTTGGTCTGTTTATACCAGCATCGCCACAAACACGCAAGAATCCTTTGTACTATGGCATTAAGGTGGCTGAAATGTCACTTGGAGATGGGACTTTTTCAGTAACTTTATCATCTTATAGGACCACTGTCATACAGCAGTCTGTCACTGACCAAATCATCCTTATACAGTACACGGGAGTGAATCCTTTTGATTTCAGTTATGGGTATTGTTAGCAATTTTCTAACCATTATTTAAAAGTATTTGAATATGGCTTTGTTTGTTTCCTTATAATGGGGAATTTAATTTATAACAAAATATTTCTTTGAAGCTGACTCTAATTTTCATGAGATTTTTTCTAGCCAGTTCTCTTAAAACCCACACATGTGTGCCAGGTTTATTTATGTGTACAGCACTCTACTTACTCGAAATCATGTTTAACTAAATATTCTTAGTGCCATTTCATTACAATGTATTTTACTTAGATATTTCTCCATAAGTAAGCATTTATTAGAACTCTTGCAAGAGAAATTCTAGAATGGACATTTCTATAGGCATATACTTTAGGCCCTAAGTGAAAGCTATAATAAAATTTTTTACCATCTGGAATAAAACAGTGGCAATATTACAAGACTCAAATTGTGCTCATGTGCACAAAGCCACATGCCCAAATCACTATTATAATCCCTACCTCCTACCTCGGATGCACTAAGAATTGTTTTCCACAATAATCTGATCATTCTCCTAAATGTGATCCCCACTGGAATTGAACATATTTCATCTTTTTCTAGTTAAGCTGTCATTATCCAGTAAATGCCTGCAAGAACTTTATAGTAAACAGTTTATCCTTTTTCTTTTGCATGATTTAGATATGTTTTATTATACACTGTTAAAATACACCCTATGTGAAAGAGACCAAACACAGCATATTTAGACATGAATATAGATCAAGAGCACCAAAACTCCAAACCACAGGCCATAAGAATGACATCACCAAACTCAAGTTGGTACCAATGTATAGCTGCCAATCCATCCCATCAGAATCCTGCAGAATCTACACCTCGAGATCAAGTGCAAGTTCATTCTCTAGCAATGGGAGGATATTATTAGTTTGGACCTCTCCCTAGACACAGAAGGCTTGTGATTCTTAGCTCAAGTCATACTATAACATTAGGTCTAAGGAAGAGCTACTTTCCTGGGTGGATTTATGCCTCAGCCAACCTGGTTCTGGTTGTTTGCTGGAAGAGAGAATTCTCCCTGTTGCACAAGTCTCAGTGCATCAATTGCCTGGGTTCAACGGAGAGAATAGTCAAGGCACCAAGTCTCTGTACCTGCACTTCTAGGTCTGTGTGACCTTGAAGACTCTTTGACCCCTAGGGTTATGTATGGATTGAACTGTGTCCCTCTCCAAATTCAGATGTTGAAGTTCCTACCCTAGTACCTCAGAGTATGACCTTACCTGGAAACCAGTCTTTGTAAATGTGATTAGTTAAGATGAGGTCATTTGTGTGGGCCCTAATCCAACATAATTATGTCCTTACAAAAAGGGGAAAATTGAACATAGTGACAGACATGCTACTGTAATCAGTTTTCTGTCACTATAGGCAAATACGTGAGACAACTAATAAGGAGAAAGGCTTATTTAGGGTCATAAGGATCTTGGGAATGGAGGTTCTAGTCCAAGATTACTTGACCCCACTATTTGGGGCCTTTGGCCAGGGTGGCACATTATGGCAGAAGGACACAGTAAAGCAAGTACCTCACATGGTGATCTAGGAAGTAAAAAGGGAAGAGGGCTAGCAGGGTCCCACAGTCCCCTATAGAGGCATGCCCCTGTGACCTAAGGACTTCCCACAAGGCCCCATAATCCAAAGGTTTCATCCACCTCCCAACAGCACATGGATCTTTTGGGGATACTCATCCAAACCATAGCCTATGGAAAGACAATGTAGAGAGATGCAGGGAGAAGATGGGCATCAAAAGCCAAGGAAAGGAGGTAGGTACAGCACTCAGAAGGAGCCAACCCTGTGGACATGTGTGGATATTTGTAAGAAGGAGCAACACGGGGGTGGGGATATTGTAATCTTATTGTCCTTCACCCTGCCCACCCCAAATCTCCCTAGTAGGAGCAATGTGACCAGATGTCAGATGGGAAGATTCACTAGAGGCACCTTCATGAAATGTACATGAAATGCCAAAATAAAGTTCATGTCAAAATCCAGATTTTAAAAGAAATTGAGAATAGCTCAATAGTTCACAACTTAACAAGATGTCAAGAATCAATAGAAAGGAGACAAGAAGTTTATGAAGTTCCTGGTAAGAGCTACTTGATTGCTCTACGCTAAGTTGTACCTCCTTCCGAGCAACAGGCTACTTTCCAGAAGGGCTTCATAGGCACAACTCAGTGCTCGAGGAGTTTGAGAGAGCCAATGGACTGAAGAATGGCTTCCACCCTGGACAGCTGGAGGACAAGAGGCTTGGCAGGAGCAGCTCTAGAATGTGAGAAGCACCTGTACCCCTCCTGCCCATGGAGGTTCATTAGATACACATGTGGGCCATATGTGAGATGAGCCAAACAAAAGCCCAAGAAAACCACTAGAAGCATCAAATAAAGTCCATGGAGAATGGACTATCAGAAAACCAAGAGTCAGTAGGGAATGAATAGCTGGAGGGTAAGCCCTGCCCAGGTCAGGAAAGCTGAAGTCAGATGTGTCCAGCGAGGGAGCTGCCAAAGTCCCCCAAAAGTGGTCAAGTGAAAGTCAGATTTAAACATCTACCAGGATCGGAAAGCACAAAGCCAACTTAACCTAGCACCAGCTCAAAACAGAAACATTCCTGGGCACCTTTCCCTCTCCTGTCCCACATTCCATCCCCTAAGATTCCACAACAGCACGTAGTAAGTGGGGAAGTAGTACAGGACAAAAGAAGAAAATACAATACCTTCTTCCACTGCAATGGTCCAGCCTAATCATGGGCTTCGGATGGGGGAGGGGAGATAATCTGATATTAAATTAACTGGATAGTCTTATTTTTTACTGGATATTGTTTTTGTGTTCAGAGGACTTTTTAAAAATCTAAGAGTGAACCTATAAGGTATGGAGCCTGTCTGAAACCTAAATTTCACCCAGAGGCAAAGGAATCTCCACCATCCTTCTCTGGTGTATTAAAACAAAAAGCAAGAGACAAAAAACAAATTCTGTTTGATTGATTTCTAAGTTGTGCTTGTTCAAAGCACTGCTACAGAGAGACTCTGTCAGGGAGGGATAAAGGAGAAAAAAATCCTTTCTTGTGTGAAGTGTGGACACTAGAAATGGCTGGGTGGTGTATCAATAGGCCTGACCAACCTTGCAGAGGACTTTGTGTCATAGTACACACCACAGAGGCCATAGCACAAGTGCAATGCACTTCAAAGTGACAACACAAGAGACAAAGAGCTTCAGAACATCCCAGGAATCACAGCATGGCCTTTTATACCCTAAGAGGTAGATAGTTGGAAGATGCTAAGGGGAACATAAGATCTTTGCAGACTGATCAATGTGGCCCACAATGCTCCACGAGAAATGGGAAGATGAACATGGTAATAGAAATGACAGCCAGCCAGGGAGCTGGGGATCCATCCCTCAAAAGCTGACCACCTCATAACCTCATCTAGAACTCAGATGCCACCTTGGATGGCTGCCCCATGATAAAATGGTGGATTCATATGGAAGTGCAGTTCAGCTGTAGAAAAATAAAGAAAGTCACATTTCTCATTCATATCCACAAGAGACATACCTGCCACATGCGGGGAGGCTTGTCCAAGACACCAAAGGATCCTCTCGAAGTGGGTCTTTGTACCACCAACAGGTTAGACTTTGCACCACCAACAGGTTAGAAAGCCTGGAAGAGAATTGCAGGCAAGTTATTTAGAGGCAGATTCATGGTATGCAAAGACAGGATTAAGCCTGTGAAGGCTTAGCTTTGGGGGGAAATACCAATGGATGACAATAAACTGAACATAACAGAATGACACACTGACCACTTCAAAATCCTCAAAGTCTTAAAATACTACCTAGACCAGTACAGCAAACAGAATGGAAACAGAATGAAGTAGACTGTTTTATTTTGAAATAAAATGCTTTGGAAGCCCAAAGAATGTATAGAAGAGAAGGACAGTAGGGAATTTTCACATTCCTATTCAAATCGCAGAACACTGAGATTCAGTAAATCATTTTCTGATGAGAGAAGAAAAATCCATTGAGGCAAGGGACTAGACTATGATAGGGATGCTACTACTGATGGAATATTCAAGGACAATCTTCTTAATTAGGTGATATTTGAGCAGAGATATGGATGAGGTAACTGAGCAAGGCAGAGGAAGGGACTTTCCAGCTGAAAGGAATGTCCAGGCACAAAGGTCCTGTGGTGAGAGTTTGCTAGGCATGTCTAGGAAAAGCAAAAAGTCTCTGCTTGCAGCAGAGTATGTCAGGGAACAGCATAGTGTACAAATGAGATCAGAAACAGTACCCGAGGACTGAGAGCTTCAACTATAATTGTGAATTTCTCTTTCTCAATTTTGCCAGTTTGGGCTTTATATACTTCGCAGTTCAGTTATTTAGTATATACGCATTTAGGATTACCATACCTTTGAGTGTTACAACTCTTGTAATTATGTAAATATCTTCAGTCACTGTTTCTTTTATTTGCTTTGAAAACTACTTCTGATATTAATATAGTAATTCTGTCTTTTTATTTGTTGCATTGATACATCTTTTCCATCCTTTTGTCTTTATTTTGCCTACATTATTATATTGAAGAATTTCTTATAGATAATATATAGTTTAGCCCTATTTTGTACTACATTCCAACAACCTGTCTTTTAATTGTTATATTTAGGTCATTTATATTTAATGTATTCACTGATATGTTACAACTTAAATCTGTAATTTTATTTTTTTGTTTTCTAACTTAATTTTCATTTCTCTATTCTCTTTTGCCTGTCTTCAACACTTTTTATAACTTAATTTTAACTTATCTATAGAGATTTTGAGTCTCTGAATAGTTTTTTTGGTGGTTGCTCTAGGCAGATGACATTATATGGGCACATCTTATCATAGTCTGCTGGTGTTATCATTTTACCAGTATGAGTGAATCACTGTGCCTTCCCTGCTGAATGTTTCTGCAAACTGATGAGACTGGTAAATGAGAATTTAAACAACAGAATTAATTGATCTATATGAGATACTCTCCTTTTTTCCCCACACCTAGAACTACACCACATCCACAACCCCTCCAAAAAGATAACTGAAAAATGAATTGAGATTAGCCAAGAAAAAAAAATCCTGACTCTGACTTGAAACGCCAAGACTTCAGTAATTCGATTTATACTATTCTGGAATATACAGCTTTTAAAGATAAAGCCTAAGATGGTGTGTTTTCCAATTCATTAAAGTGAATAAAAGCCCTCAAAAGTCTTTGAAGCCTTTGAAGATAAAACATTTGATTAATTTTTTTTACCATGATATGGGCCACCAACAATTTCTAGCCTGTTAAAATTAACTCATCTTAACAATTACTTAGGTTGATGTGCATCTTTCATAGAAAATGGATCACCATGGACAGATAAAGCTCACTTTCACAAGGTCACAGGTGACTCAATGACAGAGTTGAGCTAGAACCAAGGTCTAATGACACTGAGCTACACCACAAGAGCTAAAATTCTTAAGATTTTATCTGAAGTGTGTCAATAGTTTACTTGGAATTCAGTTTTGTTTCATTTCCTTAAGGAAGGCAGAATAAGAATATGGCAGATGGAGTGTCCTCACTCATCTACACTGGAATTTAACCAGGACACTGGGGTTTAAACTCACCAACTGCCAAAAGTAGCAGTAGGTAACAAATAAATATCCAAGCATGGATTTGCAGACCCCAGTCCACCAGAGGGTGCAGATGTAGAACTATAAGTCAGCATGTCCATTTCTCCTACATGTCAGTGAGCATCTTCCCATCTATCCAGGCTACCACAGAGCAGAAAATTTGATGGACACAGGGATTTATTTCATGCTATGCACGTCTATTCACTTTAGATGTAAAAACACTTGAGTGTGTGAAAAAGAGACTGTCCTCAATTCTCAAAGCATTTTCTATATTCCCTGACTCATTTCAGGAAGGATCAGCTGTCTAGTGTGTATCTCTAACTGACTGGCTTTTCCTTTTAGCCATGAAATCTTCTATGATCCCAACTGGAGAAAAAACAATTCTTGCCTATCTTCCATTTATATTCACAGTCAGATACTATAATTAAATAATAGAGCTTCATTTACTTGGGCTCAAATCCATTCATTGTTTTTCTTATTTTCACTCTTCTCTTTTTCTCTGAAGCATATCCCAGTATCATTATTATCCCTGAGCACACAAGCACACAGATCTGTGAATCTATAATGAGATCTTCCTATTTTTTAGAATAGATTTTGATTTGATTACATGTTCAAATTGCCTCCGTGTACACACAGTTTAAATATGAACAAATGTCTGATCACACTGGGAAAAGAAGAATCCCAGCATCTGACCATGACCTCCTAGTCAAGTGCATGCATTGTGTTTATTCCAGGGAAGAATCTGCCCCACAAGGTAACCTGGATTCCTTGACCCACTGCCAGCAGAGGGTGAAAGGTGCTAATGCTGTGCATTCAAGTGAGAATTCAAACGCCCTTGGGTTCCAGCCAAGTGTACTGGCCAGAGAATGTAGCACCACTGAGCATCCTGTGCGAAGAGAGCTCTGTGCCTTCCCCTCCCCCAGGGGGACACATGTGCTGAGGGGCAGGAAAACCAAACAGTAGCAAAGATGTTAAATGCTCCACTAGCAAAGTGCCTGAACTGGAAAAAGAAACCAAGCCACACAGCTGCCACTGTGTCTGGCTTTGAAACCAAACAGAACTACCACACTCCTTAAGCTCTTTTTTTTTTTCTTTTGAGAGGACACTTGAAGAACACACATTCCCACGTCCAATGTTGTGCTGTCATGTGTGCCTGTGGAGCCCCTCGTCAACAGACGTCTCACCCTTGTCTTTTTTCTCTGTAAGTCCTCAGCACACTGAGAGCAGAGGCTTTTCTATAGCCCAGGCAAATTCTATGTCTACATTTGCTTCCTGGAGGTGCGGTAAGGAACCATGTAAAAGCCTTAACATAGCAGCTAAAACCAAACACCCAAAGAAAACTCACATTTCTTGCTGGTGTGCTGCCATAAATTCCCAGGCAAAATTAGAAATCAGAAAAGCTTTCTGGTGTTAACGTGACAAACTGAAACTAGATGAAGCCTCTGCTGATCTTCATGAGTCAGAGGTAAAACTTCACTTTGCCAGTTAAAACCATCAGTGGATGAACAGACAAATTCCTTCAGTGTAGAGTGCAAATTGTCAACAAGAACTAGTCTATAGGTCCACTTTTCATTGTTAACAGGCCACATTGTGTACAGGAACATCCGTTTCCCTGTCTAGCAACAATATCTCCATGGATCAAAGGAGACTATAAGGTAACTGGTTCCTAGTTTGGATAAGATGACATATGCTTTTGTAGGTCAAAGCCAGTCCTCCTAGTTAGAAGCAAAAATCTTAAGAATACACCAAATTCTGTATTTTAAAAACAGAAAGTAACCCATGCTAACTTTCAGGTATACATAAAGACTGGATCGATAAATAGAACCAACATATCGATCTGTTAAGCTAGTTAACTTTGTTTCATTCTAAAGTTCTTAGCCCAAAGTTTACCTTGTACCAGGAGTATTCGGACCCGCTCTATGAAGAAGATGAAATTCCTGTCCTAACCGCAGTGCCACAGACAGTGACAACCCATCTCTGAATTCAAAGGCAAACTAAATAAATATATTGTTGAGCAATGTCTGCAACATGCTTCGTTAGATGATGTGGAGAAAACAAAGTCATTACCACTTAGTAATAAAGGAGCTATGATCTAACTACTTCAAAGAAGGAAATGTCATAAGCAGAGAAAGATACAAAACGAGGTGCCTTCCAGAATGTGAGGAATGTGGTCTTGTTACAAAACACAGGTTTGTGCGTCAGTATGTAAAAAATTAAAGAACACCTAAAATGTAAATGTCAACCAGTACCAAAAAGTCATCGAGGACATCTGAAATTCTTGGGTCAGATGGAGAGAAATGGGAAGATGAGAGTTGCCTGAGACAGTGGGTGGTCTTCTGTGGGGACCTAGAAGGCAGAAGAACCTGAAGAACAGACCCACTGGGCAGGCCCAAGCAGGAACAGGACAGGCCCTGTGTGTGTGGAAGGCAGATCGCAGGATCCACATGCTTTCATCTCAGAAGCTCTAAGAACCAGGTCTTCAGCATCTGAAGCTCAGTCAGCCCCCGTTTACTGTCTCAGGGTGGCCAAGTGTCTTTCCACTGAGAGTCTTGGACTAACCCAGTAACACAACCACAAATCCCCACTTTACACCATGCACCTGCTTAGGCAATGGAGGGTGATTTCACTGACCAGTCCACTTTTCCATTTTTGTCTCTGTACTAACAAAATAGCATCTGAAATATTTTTGTTTGGTATGGTATCTGAGTCCACAAAACTATGAAAGTACTCAAATGAAGAGACCTGGGTAAAGAAACAGGAGGAATGAACATCACTTTCCAAAGTAAATCCAGTCGCTTAACTAACTGTATCATTTCAGATTATATTTTGGTTGTGGATTTAGAAAAAAATAAAAGATTAAATCAAGAAGTGGAAACACTGAATATCAGAAAAGGGATGCTAAGTTGTTTTAATGTTAAGCATTGATACTCAGAGTTTTAGAAAAACACTACAAAATAGCAAGGTCATTATCTCCGTAAATGGCAGATTCTTTCCAAGTGATTTTGAGCAGTGACTTAATCTCCATGCCCAAGCCTGGTCTGTAAATTAGAAACAGTGTATACCATTCAGACTTTGTGAGTCTGATGAAAATCAGAGGAGTGGTTACAAACCCTTTCCCAACCAGATCACACATCTGTGGATGCTTAATATCTTATCAAATTCTTTTTCCTTTTGGCTGCTCCATTTGTAGTTGATCATTATTTTCTCAATGTTATAGCCAAACAAATGAACTTACTCATAGAGATGAGTCTTAAGACACAGTCTAATAGATAGGAAGCTACACAGTTTGAGGAACTGACTCCAAACTCTGTGATGGATCCTAAGTTGAAGGCACCCCTAGTGATCACACCCTTCTTGCTAGTGATTGGTTGCTGAACCCAAGCCTAAGCCAATCAGTAAATAGCACTGACCTGAACACATGGTTTGGACCAAGCATGGGATATGACACACAGTGGGCCAGTGAGATTTGCTGCTGGGAAAACGTTTCCTTACTGATAAGAGAGACCCACTGGAAAAGTGGCCTCGTTCTCACATAAACTACAGATACCATCTGCATCCAACTTAATCTTACTGCTGACATGCAGAGAGGATAGAGTTTAGGGAACTGGAGTGATAAGGAGCTGACCAGCACTGGACAGCCATCCCAAACACCTACCCCATATCTAATGTCTGCCTCTGTGAGATGTTATCTTTCTTTACTGTTGAATCTAGTTGGACTTTTTTTTTTTTTTTGGAAAAATTGGGAAATACCCGATTTTTTTTCTGAAAAACACTCTAACGAGCCAGGCACCAGTGGCTCATGCCTGTAATCTAGCTACTCAGGAGGCAGAAATCAGGAGGATCACAGTTCAAAGCCAGTCTGGATAAATAGTTCGTGAGACCCTATCTCAAAAACTCAATCACATAAAAGGGCTGGTGGGGTGGCTCAAGGTGTAGGTCCTGAGTTCAAGCCCTAGTAGTGTAAAAAAAAAAAAACTCTAATGAATTAGTACACTTGTCATTTGCATATCGATGCGATCTACTAGCATATCTAATCTCATGGTCCTTTGATTAGTCTCACAGCTTCCAGAAGACTCCAAAAAGTGGTTATCAGGACAGGTAGACACATAAGATGAAATATATATATGTATCTGAAAACACCATTTAGGTGATCAGTGACAGATAAGTAGAATGTTATTCTTTGTAAAAATGGAGCATTTGTCAGAGTCACTCAGATTGGTGCAGGTACTCTCATCAAACTACAGCCCTTCAAAATTATAGCACAAAAAGATTCTCATGCACAGAAGAACAGCAGATCCCACTGCTCCACTCTGTCTCTCCTTCTTCCCTCTTCCTATAAAGCTGCTCAGACAAGAAGCATTTTAGAGTTTCTTATAGGTTAGGACAAGCCTCAGAGGATTTTCTGAGCAAGCAAATGCTACATAGCCTCTAACTTTCTGTGTCACCAAACACTGCTTTGGGATTCAGGCTCTAATTGTGCAATTAACCATTTCAGCCATCTTTGTTTGATATGGGCTATCATCCATTAAAATGATACCTGTGCTAGTGTTTGGTGCTTTTATTCTTTAAAAAATAAGTTTAAATATTTAACTAGAGAATATATATTTCCAAAAAAGTAATACAATATTTATGACAACTTCTGAGGAAGAACTTGCAGCAGAAGATGCAAGATGGTGATCAAGATGACACAATGCATAGCAAACTGAAATATCACTCTACAAATACAAGTAGAGAAAGAGGCTGTAGAGATAGTAACTTGCAGCAAACTTGACCATGAGTAACCAAAAGTGAGCCAAGTATAAATATAAGCTGTGTAGAGAGGCTATGCCATAGTATGAAGCCAAAGAAACAAGAAGATCATAAAGATTTTTAAATGTATATACTGTGGCTGATATTATAAGATGATATTTCCCATATCCAAAGTATACTGCTCTAAAAATATTAGCAAAATTTCTCACAGGCCTCATGTCCACAAGGGCAACTTTAAATGCTTTTATTTTGACATAAGTTTGACTGCTCAAATTAATGCTTGAGCACTCGATTTGAACACAAAAAAAAAAAAAAAAAAAAAACCTCTGTCTATTTAGGCCTCTAAATAATGAACAACCCGGTACCAATGAGCAGAGAGTATACAGAGAGTCTTTGAGACATGGACGGGACAAGTTATGTGCAAGATGTGTTCAGAAAAGACATCTTGACATGCCTGATGCAAAGAATGCTATCAAAGATGACAACAGTTATAGCAAAGTGCTAAGCAACTGACGTAAGGATGTTTCCATTGGTCAATGACGAGACAAGTTGGGTTTCAAAGGGTAAGATTTGCAATGGATCAAGCCCATCCAATATGCTTAGGTTTGTGAATTCAGTGATATTTAATGGACATTACTGAAGCAATCTCTGGGGATGATAGGTGACAGGAAGCTAATCCATTATCTTGAGAGCAAGGCAAATACGAAGATAAAATTGAGTATTTAGTTTGTCTTTTTTACATGAGCTGTACCATAAGATTATTACAGGTAATAGATGAAATCCAAGATGATACAATTAAGTATTTTCACATCTCGACCCCCAATGAATTAGTGGATCTGAGCACTGAGCACCAATGAATGTTAACATCCAAGGAAAGAATGATAGCCAAACATTAAGCTCCTCTTGATGAAGAATCACACCACCTCTTAAAAGTCCTGCAAGGAATCAGACTTGTCTGATCAAGTCTCTGAAGGCAGCTGCCATTTTTCCAAAAATGCAAAGATCAGAAGAAGCTGCACCATGAGTATGCAATCAACAAGGTCCACACTAAGAAAAATTCTGTAGGTCAAACAACTCAGATTCTTGAACAGGTTTTTACCTGATAGCACCCTTTGCATTAGGCATGTCAAAATGTTTTATCCACAAGAAACTGAAATTGAGGAGAACCTATAGACTAAAAGACTTGAAGGACATATAAAGACTCTTTAAAGGGCAAAATTAATTACCCAGTTTACAGATGCATAATTACATGATAAACACAGTGAAATGCAAGCAATAGTTTACTACGAAGGAGTGGGGGCTGGAGTTTCTGGAATTCTGTGGGAACTATTTGTTGACCTGGATGGTAGTTACAAGATTATTCATCTTGTAATGCATCAGCAAGGTACACGTTTATTTTGTGTACTCTTTAGTATTTTCATTTTAATTTTTAGAAAACTAAAAATGAAACAAGAAAAAGAATGATATGTAATGTACCCCACTTATCCATTACTAGCAGTTAAAATAGTTTCTTGATTGTTAATCATAATAGAAAACAAACAAATGATGTCCTCAGTTAGTAAGTTTCCACACACACGGGAGAGAAGCTCTCATGCCAAGTAACTGTAATGTTAGTGACATCTTTCTTGGCATGTCTGCTACCCTCTTTAATAGCTTTTACTCCCTTTCACTTGAGGACACAATTAGTCTGCTGTCCCACCTATGGTAGAACACTCCCTTGCTCAAACACATTCCTGTTCTCTTTGTGTTTGTTACCCAAGAAAAGTCAGAGAAGACACAAACTTGTGCTATTGTTCCTAAACACCTAAGAACTCCGAATATTCTGTCTTGTTTAAAAGGATAATGGGACATCCATTGTATTAAAGGTGTAAGTCTTTTCTTTATAGATCCTGTTGGAATTAGTGGAAGATACAACGATCTTAACTTCTTTTGCAAGTCAGCAGTGTTCTGAATTGGGGAACTGTTAGCTGTGACCAATCCTCATCAAACCTGGACAAAGGGCATTCTTCTGCAATGTTTGTCATTATTGCAGGTTGGCTACAGCGGTGATTTAAAATCTCACCATAATCCCATCTGTAAAGGTTGACTGCACAGTGACCTTAGTCAAGGTAAACCTGTTCCATAAACCCAAGTGGAAGTGTAGACAAATGGTGCATCGGTGACAAGGGCAAAGATGCTTATTGTTCTCAGTGGAAGCTGTGCTCTGCAGTCCTTGCCACAGTCACCCCTCTATCATGAGTGCTGTCTCATAGTTCAAAGGTAGTCTTAAGACAGTGGGACAAATCAGTACTAGATATGATCAACATTACTAATACTGATCAATACTTCATTCTCCTCTACACATCCCAATCCAAAGGAAGGACAAATATGAGTAGTTTAGTGACAAAATGTGAGAAGAGAAATATCCACTTCTGGAAGACAGCATGTAATTAACAGTGCTCACACGTGCAGCCCTCTCCTCCCAGCCTGGGGGATCACGCAAGGAGGGATGGGTACGTACGTACGTGCCGTCATATCAAAGAAGTTGCACAAACAAGCTAGTATATGGTGGGTAGTGGACCTGCAGAGTCTCTTAAACCACAATCAACATTGTAGATGAAGTCTCAGGGCTTTTCATAACAGATCAAAACTTATTCTACCTTAAATCATGTGTTCAATCTCTGTCATGTTTCCAAAATTTCTTTCTACAGAAATCCAACAAAAATTACCCACTTTCTTGACAGGGGAGGATATAAGGAAAGGGTGTAGAAGGGTGAATAAATATGTACTCACGTATGAAAATGGAAAACTGAGACCTATTGAAACTCTTCCAGGAGTAGGGAGAAAGGAAATAAAGGAGAATGATGGAGGGGGTGAATTCAACTATTATATATAGTAAGAACTTCTTAAACTATCACAATGTACCCCCAGTATGACAATACTATGGTTTAAAAAAAAAGAAAAAAAATTACCTACTTTCTTGAGGGCAACCAAATTAGTTGGATTAGTGAGATGTAAAGAATTATAGTTAATATTTTCAGGGCTGTGAACTGTTGGAAAATGGTGTCTGTATTTGATAAATTAGGCTTAATAATAAAAAAATCCACAAGAATCTGTCCCCAAATGAGTGGAGAGTATTCTAAGATTTCTCTACTGAGCAGAGAACAGCAGAAATGACATGTGCAGTGGTCAGTGAGTCGAGTCCTACCCTAGGAATCCAGGAGGATGGAAGGTAGAGAGCAGTTGCCTGTGACATTTATAAAGTCACTCAAGTCTCCATTGATTCTGCAATAAACTGATAAGGCTCACATTTCCTCAACTTCTTAATTCTTAGAACTGAAAGAACTTGATAAATGAATTTTTCTTTTGTGTTTCCTCAAATCTACTTGGCTCTGATTAATCTAGTATACACTTTCAAAGAGTACTAAAAGTTTAAAAGCTCTATTAGGAGACTTCAGGAAGGCTCAGTCGACAACTGTTTTTGCTACTTTCTTTATGTAGGAATGCTAGAGAACTGTAAAGTAAAATTCCGTATCACTCTTTATAAACAGAGCATCTCCTATAGCAAGCACTGTGAGCAATCACACATCTCACCCAGGAAATAGAATTTCCTTTTACCAAACCCTCAACAGTCACAGTTTGTAATACCATTCCCTGCTGACTGCACAGGTATTGACCTGGGTCGGGAACTAAAATGGCAATGCTCTGTATATTCTATCCATCTGATGGGTACCACAGGAGCCTGAGTGGGCAAGGTGGTGACAGCAATGAAGGGACAACTGATGTGAGTGTGGCTGAGGACTAATGGAGTCACTCCCTCTGTCATTAAGGAGCCCTAGGAGGCCTGCTGGCCCAAAATGACCTGTTGGCTTCTGAGACACACAGACACCACAGACACTTCCTGCAATGACAGGGCTGCATGGCGGGTATAGATAAGGGTACCGGCATGCCTGCTTGGCAGGGAGAGTCACTCCATTTTGTTTCTCTAAAAAATGACAGTGGGCAATAATTATACAACTTAATTATTCTCTTGGGTTCCACGTAGAGCTAAAAAAATTATAAAATCACCAGCCTCCAATCTGCTACCTGTAGCAACTAAAAAGCATAGTGAGATTTCAGGGACAAATAATAAAAGGAGCATCTCCAAATTGTTTAGAGAGAGATTTTCAGTCTAGAGGGGATTGACAGCACAGCTTTTAAGACTAGATAAGGATTGCCCAAGGCCGTGCCTTGCTTCCTTACTTTTTTTTTTTAAAAAGTAATACCTTCATTTGCATAGTAATAACCCAATTATTGTAAGATTAGGTGACAGGAATCTCATTATTGCTATTTTCCCCAAAACAGTCAATATTCTATTTAATATCTTTTAATGTTACACACCTTAAAACATAATTATTTCAATATATTCTCACTCATTCTTAATGTAATTTTCTTTTTGAAAAACCTTGCTACCATGGTTAGTTTTTATAGAATATGCTACTGTTTAAACAAGCACTTTCCGTTCCCAGCCTGCTATGAGAACAGGCAAAAGCCCCCAATAGCTTGGGGGCACTTCTGCTTAGGCTCACCACCCCCAAAATAAATCCACCAGAATACCGAACTCCCAAGCCCGACTTCTGAGAATCTGTTGTAACAACCTCCAGGCTCTTGCCAACACTCCAGCCTCTCTCCTTTCCTTCGTGCTCCCATAATGAATTTTGGTCTTCAGGCAACTTTGAAAGTGTTAGCGAATACATTCTGTTAAATTTCACTGTATGAGCTGGGCTCTTGTCTTTGTGAGTTGTTGTTTTTTGTTGTGTTTTTTTTTTCCCTCAGACCACATTGTAGTACCAGAAAAAACCCTTCTGAGGCAGCTGACATAGTGGGGAAACCATCTGTCCGCCAAAGGTTTACCTGCCTCAGCTTTTACAGTTTCAATTACAAGATAACCAGAATGATAACTGGTTAGTTACCAGATGAGTGTGGAAACAAAGCAAAGAAACAGAAGAGTAGGAGAGAGAGAACTGTCACCAGTGAGAGGCTACCGAGCTGTACATGTTATCACTTCAGAATGACATCAAAATTAATGTACAGTGAAAAGAGCACTTAGATTTTGTCATGGAAGGCAACAGCACCAAGGCTGTGGTCTGGAATCCAGAGGTAGCACTCCTTGATGTCGATCCTGCTGACTACATCTTTTTCAGAGTGAGCCCCTCTCTCTCTCTCTGAATAGACACTCAACATTCATGAACACAGCAATTAATCTGCAGAAAGAAGCACTGATTTCCTTACTCCGTACCAACTAAGTTCTCCCAAAATGTAAGTTTCACTGGCATTTTCTACATGCTCTGTCCCTCAGAGTGTCACCAAGCATTCTGATCCTAACGGTCACTAACCACAAACTCACACTGCTCAGCCAACCCTCCTGCCTTGCTCCCCTCTCTTGCTCCTGACTGGACAAGCTCTCAAGCTTAACCAACGGTCACCTTCAATACCTTTCTGCATGCTTAACGTATTTCAGGGTTACTTGCTCTACACTTTGTCTTTTTTTTTTTTTTTACAAAAATGGGGAAACCACCATTCTTTAAACTGCATTTAGTTGCTGTAGACAACTTTTCCCCCAACAGAAAATGCAAAAGAAAATTTCTGACTTTGTCAGTCTTTTACTGGAATTGAGTTGTCTAGTTTCTCTTTCAAGTCCCTGGGCTGCTCCTGGGCAGCTATGCAGAGTGACAAAAACATGAGTCAGACAGGTCCTTAGCCCAAATCTTTCTTTTTAGAGAAGAATTTGCAGTGTACAGAAAGTATGCAAGACCAGGGTGACTCCAGACCACTTAGATCCCAGACAACCAATGCACAACAAGGCCTCATGCCCCATCTTTGGGCATCATACGACTTTTCTGGGATGTTCTTGGTTCTATCCATAGTCTTTATCTCTTATTATTTATATAGTAAACTCCTACTCATCCCTCTAAATCCAGGTCACTCAAAATTACCACTTGGGAGAAGCCTTGCCTACTGCCTACCACATTTCAGTAGACCCAACGTTGCTGTCCACTGTTTCTCTTGAACTTAAAGCTCCAAGTTCAATTAGCAATATTAGTTTATAAGCCATCTCTCCTGAGGAAAGCCTCTGTGAGCTAGATTTAATCATATCTGTGCCCATGCAAAGCCCTCTGATTTACATCAGCAACATCTCGATGGTTACCAAGCTGAAGGTGTGGGTCAGCCTGACGTCTGATAACCATCACTTTCTTGCCTCTGTGGGAAGTCTCTCCTTCTGCCTTTTCTATAAAAAAAAAACAGATCTTCCAAAGGACCATGGGTCAACATGACGAAGAAGGGCACCTTCTTCACAAGTGATGGGAAATATTTACAGATTTGAACTGCTTAGAGGATTAAAGGGGGGTACTTATCTGAAATATTGCAGGTTATGTTAAACCTAGTTGAGGATTAGAGCAAACTTTTCTCTTCTTGAGTCACCTTTAAAGCACAGGATTATATTCTAGAAGGGTGTAGAATAAACACATCATAGCTAGAAATGAGATGGACAGATCCACAGCTAGAATGCAAGCCTGTGAGCATTAATAGCGCGCCATCTTTCATCTGCTTCTATTCAGCATATGTACAGTATATCAGCTATGCATCTGAGGACAGCTGCCATTCTATTTCCAGCATTATCTAAAAATGGCAACATTTCATCCATCTCCCATCTCTTTGAGATCTTTTTCAACCACAGAGTCATCTCAGATGTGCTGCTTTTACAGCAAAATATATGAAGTGTGAATGTGTGTAGCAGTAAAAGGCTAACAGGCAGAAATCCACAATGGTGGAATTATCCACTGGGGCTTCATAAAGCCTTCCTCCTGTTCCTATCTCAGGAAAAGCTAGGGCAAGGAAGCCGAGAAACATCAGGGAGCAAATTAAAAAGGTAGGGGCTCTGCCCTCACACCCTGCTCAGAAGTCTCAGAGCCCAACAATTGATTTTTCAGGCCTTTTGTTGCCGACTGCAGAGATGGGGGCCCAGCCTCAGGCCAACAGCAGAGGTGTGACCACACTGCTCTCCACCCTTCCTTCAAGTGAGTTAAAATGAACCTTTCACCTTTAATGGGGGGAGGGAAGCTGGGGCGGTGCTAAGTATTTACTCTGATTCTCCATGTTACCCATCTTGACACAAATCCCTGTTATCTTACTGACAACTAGGGAGAGACAAGAAGAAAAACCCAGTTTTACAGGAATATCTAGGACTAACCTTCCTGACCCATCTAGATGGCTGGGGAAGGTGTCTCTTCTACTCACAATTTCTAAGATTCAAACTCTTTGGGCATTACTCTTCAAGCCCATTCTCAAAATCAGTGTGCCAGCTCGACATAACAGGAAAACACAGCATGTCTTTCGTGGCGAGGATCAACTAGCCATGGAAGAAAGTTAAAAAGTAATCAAACCTAATTTTAAAAAGCTGAGTTGCGCATCACGCTACAGGACTGATAAGGAAATATGGAAGCCACCATTTTGAAAGCATTCTGCTGCTTGGAGGTAGTGAAGCACACTGGTTAACAGTACAGAGGAACAGGGCAGTTGAAGTCAGACTAACAGGGTTAAATACCAACTCCACAACTGGGCTGTGTGACCTTGGGCCAGATAAATAACCTCTCTGTGCCATATTCATATGGTAAAGAACAATTGAGTCAGAGTACGTAAAGTTATTGCAACAGTACATGTCATGTAGTGAGCAATCAAATATTGCTTAGTAAGTGTTCAGAGCATAATGACAAAAATGAATTGGTTCTAATAACACTTTTCAAAAAGGAATGGAGTGGGGAAGATGTTTACAGGAAAAGTCGCTATAAATTCAATTGCAAAGAATGATTTGTTTGCTTGGTGGTATTTACATGTACAACACATACACACATGCACACACAGTACATGGACACAAAACCCTGTGACTCAAAGGTGAAATTTTAAATCTTATTTATTTATTTATTGCAGTACTAGGGATTGAACTCAGGGTCTCATGCTTGCTAGGCAGGTGCTCTGCCCCTTGAACCAACACCAGCCCCAAACTGGAGTTCTTACAAAAACATCCATTTTAGGTTGTTCAGTATATTCTGGTTAATGTGTAAGGCAGGAAATGTTATTATGTCAGCATATTTCTAAGTAATTTTTATGTGATTAAATAAATGAAAGAGAGGTAAAGAGTCAGAAGAATAGCACCGGATCCAACAGGTAATGTAAGCATAGACACTCACAGTTTGACAAAAGACAGGAATGGGAAAGGTAGGAAACCCAAAACTTGAAAGCATTTGATGTCCCCATTGCAGAGGAGCAAATACAGTAACCATAAAACAGCAGAGGTCAGTATGGGAAGGTGACCGGGAAGTAGTGAAGAGGTCAGGTAGAGATGAATTAATTCGGGTTGTAACACACTTATGCACAGAAGCAATGCTAGGAATCTCTCTGTATAGCTATCCTTATCTCAAACTAGCAAAAACGCTTTGTCTTTCTCATTATTGCTTATGTCTTCTCTTCAACAAAATTAGAGAAAAGGGCAGAACAGGTTCTGCCTGGAAGCGAGGGGGATGGAGGGAGAGGGAGGGGTGGGGGGCAGGCGGGGAGAAATGGCCCAAACAATGTATGTACATATGAATAAATGAATAAAAAATTAAATTAAATTTTAAAAAGGAAAAAAGAAATTGGAATAATGACAAATTGAAAAAAAAAAGAGACAAGGACGGTAATGACTCTCATACCAACACGACCACCTGTCCTTGGAATTTTTATCTGTTCAACAAGTAAGTTCTCTGAAAACTGAAATCACTAGTTATCAAGTATTCATATATGAAACTTTAACTTTTAAAAGAATCAGTGTTATCCCCCAAACCCAAGTCTATTAATGGAGTCTGAGCATCTTATACTGTTATCCAATAGCATCACTCATAGAGTTGCTTTCAGAAATCTTAGAGGTGAAACTCAAGCTTGCCCCATAGTCTACCATTTGAAACCTAAGCTGTCAGTTGAAGGATGGGAAGCAGAGAATATACCTGATGCTTCTGTAAAGCAAGTCTAAGATTTTTTTGTAAGATGCTAAAGTCATCAAATCATTCATGTTAGTAAGCTTGGCTGTTTGCTGACTGGCAAGGCTGCTGGAGTTTGTCTCCAAAGGACCATAAAACAGTCAGAGTTATGAAAAGTGGTAAATCCTTGCTTTTATTACTGCTAAGACAAGAAGGTATGTGCTCACAAACCAGTACAAAAATACAACCACCACAGAATCAGGCTTAACAGATTTAAATGTCTATTTTATTAATGTGTGCATTTAATACGCAAAGTTTGTTAACAGCATGAATAAAGCTAAAATATCTACCAACTCTATGAGGTAAAGCAGGATAAAAATACCACATAGACACTTGTACAACTACGATGTTGTGTTGAGTTGAGCTTTGTTACACAGATCCTCCTCTTCAGATATTTTAATTTTCATTGATGGCACCTCAGCAAGCACATTTCCAGAATTCCATTTTCATTTGGATTATACAGGTCAATCCCACATACAAGTTATTTTCCAGGACCATTCACAAAATAAAGCTTGGTGACTCTTACCTCTTTTGTCTTATTTATACCAAGACATTGAGCAAGATGGCAGACCCTTTGTTTTGCCCTCAGTGACCATATCTCACACTTCTGCACCTCAAATCTACCCATCTTTAAAATCCAAAAATTGAATTGAACTATACCTGAGATCTCTGTATTTTTGAAAATTGTGTAATTGTTAGAAGTTTTCATATTGAAATTTAAACAAAATGTGGTTTTTTTAAACTCTGAAGCTAGTACAGAAAAGAGCAAGGAATACTCTGGAAGCAATAGATATAGGCAAGGACTTCCTCAATAGAACCCCAGTAGCTCAACAACTAAGAGAGGATGGACAAATGGGATGAAATTAGAAAGCTTCTACACAACAAAAGAAATGGTCTCTAAACTGAAGAGACCACCCAGAGTAGGAGAAAATATTTGTTAGCCATACATCAGACAAAAGACTGATAACCAGAATATACAGGGAGTTCAAAAAACGAAACTCCCCCAAAATCAATGAACCAATAAAGAAATGGGCAACTGAACTACACAGAACTTTTTCTAAAGAAGAAATACAAATGGCAAAAAAACACATGAAAAAATGCTCACCATCTCTGGCCATAAAGGAGATGCAAATCAAAACCACACTAAGATTCCACCTCACCCTTGTTAGAATAACTATTATCAAAAACACCACCACCAACAAATGTTGGTGAGGATGTGGGGAAAAAGGAACCCTTATACACTGCTGGTGGGAATGTAAGCTAGTACAACCACTCTGGAAAACAATATGGAAGCTTCTTAAAAACTAAACATAGATCTGCCATATGATCCAGCAATCCCACTGCTAGGGATATACCCAAAGGAATGTGACTCAGGTTATTCCACAGGCACCTGCACACCCATGTTTATTGCAGCACTATTCACAATAGCCAAGTTATGGAAACAGCCAAGATGCCCCACTACTGATGAATGGATTAAGAAAATGTGGTGTTTATACATGATGGAAATTTACTCAGCCATGAAGAAGAATGAAATCTTGTCAATCGCAAGAAAATGGATGGAACTAGAGAACATCATTCTGAGAGAGGTTAGCCAGGCTCAGAAGGCCAAAAATTGTATGCTGTCCCTCATATGCGGACTTTAGATCTAAAACAAGTACAGTAATATTACTAGACTTGGGTCACACGCTAAGGGGAGGATGCATACAGGAGGGCTAGGGAAAGGCAGAAAACCCAAAACTTGAAAGCATTTGATGTCTCCATTGCAGAGGAGCGAATACAGTAACCTTAAAACAACAGAGGTCACTATGGTAAAGTGACCGGGAAGTAGTGAAAAGGTCAGGTAGAGATGAATCAATTCGGGTTGTAATACACTTGTGCATGGAAGCAATGCTAGGAATCTCTCTGTATAGCTATCCTTATCTCAACTAGCAAAAACGCTTTGTTTTTCTTAGTATTGCTCATGTCTTCTCTTCAACAAAATTAGAGAAGAGGGCAGAACAGGTTCTGTCTGGAAGCTAGGGGAGTGGGGGGAGAGAGAGAGAAGTTGGGGACAGGGGGGAGAAATGGCCCAAACAATGTATGCACATGTGAATAAATGAATAAAAAATACGGTTTTTTAGATGGTCAAGATGTGCCCTCCTCCCCACAGAAGGGTAAACAAAAAGCAGAAGGTTGACTTAATGCTGCTTAAGTAGACTTTATATCCTTCTGTTATCTGCTATTGACTAGGCTGTGTGCCTCTACTAGCTCCATCCACACGGTAATAAACTCAAGACTGCAGAACTCTGAAGCCGTCAACCTGTAATTCAAACTGAGCTCCTTCACTCCATAAGGGTTTCTGCTCTCCATCCCAACAATAAGTTTACTGAGAGTCACGATAACTGAGAGGAGGCAAGGTCTTGTAAATAACCCACTGATGGCTGAACACAGCCATCTCTCTACAGTGGGTTTGGAAACCTTAGTGAGCTATCAGCGATACATAAAAAAACTGTATATCTGTATATGTATAGATCACGACGAGTTTGGGCATATACATATTCCATGATGCGATCATTACCATCAAGACCACCAATGTATCCTTCACCTCTAAAAGTTTCCTTGTGTCTTTTTGTGGGGTTTTGCTTTTTTGGTGCAAAAACCTAACATAAGCTGTATCTTCTCAGCATAGCTTCCTGTGCACACTGCCATACTAGTAACCACCAGAACGTCTACATCTTGCAAAACAGAAACTTTACGCCTTGTGATCACTTTTCTTAGGCAAATTCTACTCATTTCTGGGTACCTAGGAAGGGAGTTTCCATCTTTCATGGGTTAGTAAAATTCAAGTATTCCATGCAAGCTGCTGCTGCCTGGCTTAAGGGGCAGGAATTCTGGTAACTTGGCAGTTGGTCATGCATTTTTGATGATGGCACCTCTATAAATTAGTCATGAAGATCTACAGTGTTTAGTGGCAGTGCCCACGTATAGAGAGGAGACACAGCCAGCTCTTCATAGAGCTTTTCTGAGAACTTCATGGTCTTCTCTCTGGTCACCAGGGGAAATCATTCCACTCTGTCCTCTTGGTTTCCTCACAGCCTCACACAAGGAGGAGGGAAAACCCTCCTCTGTGAATCCTACAGATTGAGGTCACTGAGCAAGCAAAGCAAGCACCCTTAGCCTGACACCCTACTATGGGTTTTTGCACAGAAGGGGTTAGAATTTTGGTTCTACCACAGTAGAGTTATAAGTCTGGTCAAAATAGGAAATCTCTGTGTCCCAAGTCCTTCATGGAGGGGCACTGCTTGTGAGCTTGTGGAGTATTGGGAATCAAATAACATTTTAAAAGCACTGAGCACAACGCCTGCCCCATGAGATGCCCCAGTGAAGGTTAGCTGTTATGATTGTTACCTACAACAATAGGGTATGAGAACTTCTGTATTTTATGACAGTCCTGTTGACAGGATACTATTCCTAGTAGTAATTTTTTGAAGTGATAGAACACTCAACGAAGCTGCATATGAAACCCAGGATGTGCGTGATGTTTTGTTCAAGGAGAAACACACACATTACCTAATTATTACCTTTTAGAAAAGGAAAACAATTTATGTCTCTAAATAAGGAATTTGTAGATCCAGAAGCATTAACAGTGGTGATTTGCATTTATTTACAAAATTATAAGTTAATTTATTTTTATTTATCGCTTAAATAATAATTTTATTTATTTACTAAATAACAGGTTATGTAACAGGATTTCATATGCTTTGTTTTGCTTACAAGTGTTTTCTAAATCTTCTGCAAGGATCATATACTTTTATGACCAAATAAATACTTGTAAACTTTGGTTAAAAAAATAAAAATGCACACTTTGAAAGCTAAGGTAAAATAAAAACCAGTCTACATGAGCACGGGATCTTAGCAGTAAAATATCAGAAGCTCCACGTCCTGTTATGAATTTTTGACTTTCTGAATACAGGAGGGAAGAAAACTGAAGTGATCGTTTGCAGGTGGTTAAAATGATGGTTAGCCCTTTGTCTTAGGTAAAATAAAGAAGTCAGCCACTGGTGGCAGAAGTTTCTAGAAAATTAACAGGAAAATCATTAAAATTGTTGTCAGTTGTCATGCTAACCAGACTTTTGAGACCTGCTTTTTTAAGCAGTCAATAAACTAGGTTCCATTTGACAAGAATTGGGGGGGCTAATTGGAGAAGACCACTCACTTTATGGAGGATGGACTACATCTGGAGTCAGGCACACTAGAGCAGGAGGCTCCAGATGTGACCAAAGGCAGTTAAGGTTGAACACTTTGATGTTTTCAATGTAAAACGTGGAGAAAACCGAAGGGAAAATCCTCACAGTGCCATGGCCTTGATACTGTAGCAGCCCTCCTCCTCATCGTTCCAAGCCTTCCCTGGGTACTGGCGAGATGTGACCTGAAGCTGAAACTGGTGAGGACAGCAGTGACAATGGGATGAAAGGAAAGACAGCGTCAGGAGGAAAACGTTCAAGTGTTGGCCATTCTGGCTCACACAGTTTGGGTGAACAGGAGGGACTGGAACCCTGATGGGGCATTGGTACCAAGGCACATGGACAGGTGGTCACAGATGCTCTGACAAGGAATGAGACCAAATGGAAAGAGAGCCAGGATCCACTTCCAGGGAGGGAGACATTAGAGAGAGGTGAAGAGGCCAATGGCAGTGACTCAGAAATAATGATGGGGACAGAAAAGAACCAGGAGAGAACCATGCCTCAACATCAAGCCAAGGGCAAGTTTCCAGAGGCTAAATGTGAACCACAGTGTCAGATACCCAGCAATGTCAAGTGACACAGGGCAGCAAGGGAGCCAGCTGGGCAGGTAGAGAGAGCAGGGACCGTGGCTGCAGGAATGTAAGCTCTATGATAGGAGAGGACCTCAGTTTCAGGGTGGGACCCTGTACCCTCCATACACCAGACCACACACAACCCCTCTCACCCTAGGTAGTTTCCTGACACCCCATTGTGTGTACTTTTGGAGGAGGACAAGAGACACCTTTGCACTCCTAATTCCCTCTACAGCAATTTCTGTTGCTACACTCGTCATCCCTCCTCCTCCCTGCACACACTCTCTCAAGTTGTGTGGGAGGAAAGGGGCCTAAAACAAGTGAGAGTTCTCAGTCTCCATGCAAAATCCCCCTTTATTCCTGGCCCTTTGGAGCCCTCCTGTGTCTTGATGCAGCCCAAGAAGTCATATTTAACAGCATGTGACACAGTGGTCTTCTTATCCACACAGCTGTAGTTACCCACAGTCCACCAAAGTTTGAAAGTATTAAAGGAAAAAACCCCAGAAATACAATTCTTAAGTTTTAAATTGCTTGCTATTCTGAGCAGCATGATGAAATCTCCCACTGTCTCCCTCTGTCCTGCCTAGGATGTGTATGGGCTCTTTGCTCAGAGTATCCATGTTGTATACACTACCCTTCACCGGTCACTTGATAGCCATTAAGTCATCACAGAGACTGCCACAGTCCTGCAGGTCTTGTGTTCGTATAACCATTATTTTACATTATTTTATCATTATTTTACATAACGGTGACCTCAAAGCAAGGGAGCAATGATGCTGCAATTTGGACAAAGAGAAGCACAGGTGCTTTCTTTAAGTGAAAAGGGGAAAGTTCTCAACCTAGGAAGGAAGTAAAAAACCATACACTGAGATCTACAGAAAGTTCTGTGGTTAATTCTTTGGGTGTCTAACTTACACACTAAACTTCGTCGTATGTATGTCCAATATAGGAAAAAAACCTAGTATCTACAGGGTTTAATACATCCACAGTTTCAGGCAGCAATGAGGTTTGGGGGTAGATTCCCTGAGGGTAAAACAAGAGTAGTGTAGAAGAGAAGTCCTGAATATCCAGTTTTATGAAGACATGACTTTGCTCTGTCTGCACTCTATCCCATAATCAGACTTCACGCACTTTCCTTTTACCATCTCCCAAGGGCGGAGGCTGAGCAGCTCTCTTTGTGGGACATTTTCATTCACGTTTTTCTCCTGGAAGGACTGGGATGAGACCCAAGATTTGTTTCCCGGCACAGAGTCCCTCTCATGACACTTCGCTCAGAAGGCACAATAATTTCCTAATAGAACACCATATGCAGAAAAATAATCAGAAACACAAAAACAAATCCCTTCCTTCCCCTGTCCTTCTTCATAAAACAAACAATCCTCTACCCCATCCCACACTGTAGACACGGCAATGGGCCCTGTCCCCTCCATATCACGGTTGGTATTTATGCAATCCTTCTCCTCCTCCAGTCTACCTAATCTTATAAGGCATAATTCTTTTTTCTTCCTCCTCCTCACACAAGCTGAATTCCTGACTCTCTTTAAGTATGTGTAAATTATTGCAGCAACCTTCTTTCAAAGCAAGCATTACACTGCCATCTCAAACATCAGCAGGGCAAGGGCTTTTGCTGCTTTATAGTCTCTGACCTTGCTTTTAGCACCTTTTACAACCAAAGTGTTGATTTTTTTTCCCCCTTTATAAAGTGGCTGTGGTGGCAGGCTATGGGCACAAGTTCATGGCAAGTTCAGAGGAAAGGAATGTTCAAAGAAAACCAAGCTCAAAGCATTGTGGGTAGTGATATGGAAAGTTGACAAAACAATGATAAACAATGACAAAGAAATAATTAAGTCCCAAAGCACTGCATCAGCATTTTCTGCATTGTTAACTTTTTTAGGAAGCTGTTTGATGGTGTGTGGTTTCAGGGAGAGATAGTGACCAGTCTGTTGGAACAGCACTCTGTATGCCTAGTGAGTATAAAACTTTTTTTTTTTGGTAATAAAAAAGAAAGTAGGCAAATATGTCTGTCAGAGATAAGACTTTCTGAACAAAATATAATACATGGAAATCCTTTCTCAGAGTGCTTTGTGCATTTAAGGAGGTAGGGAACTTAAACCAATGCGATTACAATAAACACGTACGTCTAAACCAGGTGGGGGGCTAGATTACTTGTCACAATAGGCCAAGCAAGAGGTAAAAGAAAAGCAGTTAATAGAGAAGGGGCAAGTGGTATTACAGACAGAGTTTTTAAAGGTGTCTGTGGAAAAACCTGAGCTCCTGAGATTTGTTAGAGACAAGTTTTTTTTTTAATATTGCTAGAATGCAATCCTCACTCAATTGCAGTGTACAGTGTGGACATGATGTCTTGTTTGGTGAGTTTCCATGTAGGTTGTATCTTTTTACTTATTTGCTCTCATTCACTCACTCAACAAATACTTATTTCACTTCAAGCATCATTTAGATCTAGGGACTTGTGAAGCACAGGACACACAAAACTCCCTGTACCCATAACCATCAGATGCTAGTGAATAGAAAAGATGATATGCACAATAACTAAACATATAGTATATTATTTGGGGTTCATACTGAGGAGCAGGATAAAGCAAAGAGCTGGATTATTATAGGGTTAGGAAATGGATCTGATGTTTTAAAGTCTAAAAGTTATAAACAGAGACTTTAATGAGAGGTCACATTTGATACAACTTAGAGGAGGTAAGGGAACAAGTCATTTATTTAGTCAAGTGTGCTTAAGGAACAAGTACAAAGGTCCTGAGGTAGGAACTGTCCTAACATGCTAGACAAAAATCCAGGAAGTCAGTGTGGCTGGTGGGGCACCAGACAGAGGAGTTGAGCAGTAACTGGGGAGCAGAACAGATAGAGCATTATAAGGACACCAGCTTTTATTTTGAAGGAGGTGGGCAGCCACAGGAGCACTACACATGGCGGAACACAAGGAAGCCATTTCTTTCTAAGAGTATCAACACCCATGTAGAGTGATCAGATAGCCCCAGATGGTAAAGACAGAAACGAGAGCACTCAAACATGGTACCAGGGCTTCACCCTCCTTCCACAAACACCTGAAGATGCTTCACAAACTCAGACACTCATATGGGTCCTCCATGAAAATCGCTGGCTGACTTCTTGGTACTAACCATTTGCCTACCAAGCCAATATGACTGTCATAACTTAAGAGACACAGTGAGTGTCTTCACATAATCTAGGCTCTATAAATAGAAAAGCTGTTGACACCAGCCAAGTGTCTGTGTTGTTCAGCACATGTAAGACACAAGAAGGAGAGGGAGTTGTCACTGTTTGAGTGATGTCTGACAAGGAAGAATGGAGTCCAGTCAGAATCAGGACAGTGTCTCCAGAAGGCCACGTGCACAGTCATCAGGAGTGACTCAAATCAGACAGTATTACACATCATCAATGTAACAGGCTGAGACTTGAGTTTCCTTTGGAGGAAAAGGTGTTATGAAAGGACACAGAGAATAGCCTTCCAACACCCATTCTACACTTCACATAATGACAGCAAAAAAAAAACAGTACGTTTTCACTGGATATGAATAAAAGACTTGGTGAGTAAGTCTTTAGGTTATTACTCCAATAAATGCCAATATCCAGAAGTCAGAGTGTTTAATCACGATTGTTTAGTGCTGGGGATGGAACCCAGGGCCTTGTGCATCTAAGCACATGTCTGCATGGAGGTTTCTCCAGCCCCAGAAACCTGTAGTTTTCAACTGATGTTTTCCAAGAGTATAGAGAAGTGGGAGGGGGCAGTTGTTTCCAGAATGGGAGTTGCTGGATTTTTAAGGTTCCATAACAAATTTTTTTTTATTTGATTGCTACAGCTTTCTTAAAGTGATTGAGGCTGCAAGACAAAACAATTGTTCTATGGGCTGGACTCCTCTGTGTGGGCATGTTGTCACGCCATGCTACACATAAAGAAAGCCAGAAGTAGATATTCAGGGGATACAGGACTTTGGGAAAGGATGAGAGCCTAGTGACTCAAGGGTGAGAGCAAATGCACCCATCATACATAGGAAGTTAAGAACAGGACCTGAATCCAAGTGAATACACTTGTGAGCAATGTTGCCATGTACTGTCCACATCGTTGAAGGTTGTCCCTTCAGTAGCAAAGTCCTCACTGCCCAGCTCCAAACAGCACCTGCTGGTGACAGCTTAGCTGAGCCTCTCTTTGGGCTATGCCTTGGCTGAAGGGAACTGCATGGCCCAAGGCTACACCCCACCCCTGGGGACTAATGTCCAAAGAATGCTAAGTGGGGAGGTACAAAGGACAGCCCTTACCTCCACTCAGGACAGCTCTGCAGGTCCATCCTAGCTCCAGGCACCCCAGGATTGGCTGAGGCCCTATTGTAAGTGCAACTCGGTTCAGCCTTTCCACCTGCCCATCCCACACCCTGCGCCCTGCAAGAATAAATACTGAATGAAATGTTTGCCACCTTCTGACAGGCAGTCACTGACTCTACTAGATTGCTCCCTGCTAATGTTAGGTTCTGAGGCAACTGGCATTCTAACTCAAAGTCACAAATGTACTGTAATGAAATACTTACTTTGTAAGTTAGTTAAAGTGATAACCAATTATCAGGTTAAGCGAGGAAATGTCAACTAGCAAATCTGTAGTGACGATAAGTGCTGTGTGGGTCAGGAGAGCTATACGGTGTTTGAATCCACACCATCCACAAATCTAAGTAATTGCAGCGTCTTTAGCATGTTAAAACACACTCGCGTGAGAAGCTCACTACGTTTTTCTAAATTACATAATTGTTTATGAGTGCACAGAGAGTAAAAGATGATGGAGAAGAAGAACATTCAAATTTCATACCAGGACTAGTGAATTTCATACAGATCCAAAGGACTCTGTGATGGATTACTGAGGAGAAGATTTCTGAACCAGGAAATTGAGATCAGAAGTCAGAATAGATTCAACTGGAATGCCAAGAGTATGTCAAATATATCACATTGGGACTTCAGTTAAGATATTGATACCATACTGATTTTGTTATGATCAAGATTTGAGCTAGAAAAAATGTACAACTAGGAGAGGCAATAAAATGTCAAACAGCCACATACAGAGAGAAGGGTTATTTTAATTGACATTAGTCAGAAGGGAAAATTTTGCTCACTTAAATTTGCCTTTAGGTCTCACAGCCTGGGATTCCAGATCATAACCTGTGATCTGTAATGTCACAGAGCACACAAGGAAGGAGTGAGCACTGGCCTCAGTCACAGGATAGAAGCAAGTGTTGATGGGAACAGGGTCAGTCTTATTTTTGAGGGAGGAAATTCACCATGGTTATGTGAAAAATTACTACACAGTCTATTTCTGTAAAAGATAAGAAGAAATTACAAGGTCTTGAGCAACCAGCATTTCACAAATATTTATTGAACATCTCCTATGTGCTACAGGCACCACAGACTATAAACAAGAGAGACAAGACAGTCTAATAGTGAGAGGAGCAGACCAACATAAATAACTGATAAATCATTAAGAAAAAATTCCATTATGATGGCAGCTATAAAGAGAATCAAACATGGTAATTTGATAGGGAGGTGGGTGCCATCCAAGCTAAATCTGAACAGCATAGAGGAATCAGCCATTTAAAAATATGAAGGAAAAAAGTCCTGGCAGAGAGGCCCAGTGAAAGATAGGCCGCATGTAGACAAGCTCGTATTTCCAAGATCAGAGATAAGAGCCATATGTCTAAAATATGGTGAGTGGGGATACAAAGTTTAAGAGATGAGGTAGGAGAGACCAGCAAGAGTCAGGTCATGACTCCTCACACAGGTGTAGGAAAGGATGACATTGCTGGCTTGCATAGAAAGGGTACTTTGGTTGCAATTCAAAAACTGACCTTAGTGCAAGTGGTTAGAATGGAAGTTCAGAAAACAGGTAAGAGGTTATCACTGTAGTCAGGCAGGAGATGATGGTAAGAGAAAACCCCAAGAAAAGAAAATTTACTAAGGGTAAACATAAGGCCTATATTTATTCCCATGATTCCCCCCAAAACAATAGCACAGTACAAGATAAGAAACCCATGAGTTGGTAACCTTACAGATGTAAAAACACAGAAGAAAATAAAATGATAGTGATGATCAGAAGGACACAGAAAGCAATGCAAAAGACTTCTCAGTGGACAAAGCTGAACCAATTTGAACAACAAAATAAATAAAACATTACTAGATTATAATCCAAAGTATCAAATAAATATCCAGGAGTCCATACTGATATTAACAAGAAAGAGAATAGGTAAATGGTGTGGAAGAGACAAGTCTGCTATACAGAACAGTTAATAATTTGTGTGCAATATTCTACCCACCCCAAGGAGCATGGTTCAACTCCTCCCACCCCCTTGTGTACGGACTTCACTCCTAAAGATTATGGTTTAGAAAGGGAGAAGACAGAAAATTCACGTGGAAACCTCAGCCAGGTGATGAAGGTTAGTGTTATCAGAACATTGATAGCATTAGCCTTTGGTATGATGTCATGAGAATGACCTTTCACCTTTGTGATCTTAACACCACCCCCCCAAATCCATAACCCCAATCCAACCATGAGCAAAACATCAGAAGGCACATCCACACAATACCTAACTGTCAAGGTCACGAAAAACAAACAAATTCGAGAAGCTGCCACAACTCAAATGAGCCTGAGACAGATCAGTGAAATGTGATGTGGTATCCCAGATGAGATCCTGGAAGAGAAACAGGAAAGGAAGAAAAAAACACCTGAAGGAAATGTGAATACATACAGAGTTTGGTTAATGGTACTGCACAAAGACTGGTGCATTTGTTGTGTCAAACATACCAAGTAATAAAGCCATTAACAATCAGAGAAATGATATGACAGACCCTCCTCTACTACCTTTGCACCTTTTCTGTAAATCTAAAACTATTACTAAAGGCTTATTTTATTCTTTTTAAAAGCATAGGGATCTTGAATTGGTTCTCATCAACAGAAATACAGTATCTGGAAGATGGGTACCACACCTTGATCTCTGTCTGAGTGGAGCTGGCCCCTGGTCCTGTGGGAAATAAAAAGTGCCATGCTTGGAGGAAGGTGGAAATGAATTATCCAAAAGCAAGAGTAATCAGAATGGACACAGGGCTTAAAGTCATGGGAAGCCAATAAATGTTTCCAACATGGTCAGCCCAGAAAACATCCAAAACAATGCTTACCTCAAATGGGAGGGTACTGTGGGAGCAAGGATTGACTTTTGCCTCCATTTCAGGTGGTAGCATTTGGTAAAAGTGAAGAGACTACTGTCTAGTCTAGAAAAAGAGGAGTTTATTCTAAACCTGAGGTCACCTACCCAGAGTGCCACAAGAAGCCCTTCCAAAAGGAGCATTCAGACCTGCGCTACACAGACCTGGGCTTGTGTACAGGAGACACACATGGATGGAAACCACTGCAAACTCCCACCAAATACTAAAAGTTAAAACTTCCTGCTTCTCTACCAGCACTCAAGCAATGACCAGAAAATGCTAGTTGGGTCCCAAGTCCATGTAGCACTGTCAAACTACTACATTGTCTTCACTCAGCTTTTATTAACAACAAAATACTTTCATTTACTTTTTAATGTTTTGTGGAAGCTTTTTCCTTTTCTTTAAACTCAATGGAGAATGGACATTCATATACACTGGTTTCCAAAGATGACTTTTTAAGGACTGAAACAATCATTGCTAAAATATGTATTCTTTTTTTTTTAGAACTATGAATTGCTTATTCTTGGAATCTTCCATCTAATATTTTCAGACTCCAGTAGACCATACATAACTGAAACCACAGAAAGCAAACCATAAGAGGGAGGAGTGTACTGTAAAACAATGAAGCTCTTGCTTCCATGTCACCAAACTTATGTGTCAGAGAAGATAGAGTGGTCACCTTTGGCAGGAAGTCAGATCCTGCTAACCCTGTGCTCCAGCTACTCCAGAGTTAGCGCACCAGACCAAAAGTTCTCACTCTGTCCCTCAGCCTGTATGTGCATTCTGACCCTCAGTATCTTTCTATGACATCTATTCCTTTCCCTTTCCTGTGCTCTGCTCCAGTCAATCAGCTTCTTTTTTTCTTTCCCAAAGCATCTTTATTAGCATACATTAGTTGTGGTGGGGGGGTGATGTGTTGTGACATTTCTGTGTTATGCTTACATTCTATGTTGGTGAGTTTCACTCCCTACTTAAAACAATTGCAAAAGGTCTCATTGCTCTATTTCATAGATCATCTTCATCCTCCTTTATTTCCCCACACACACAGGTACCCACCCCTCACAGAACCTATTTTACAGTCCTGCCCTTCATTTTTAATTCCAAAGTCAGTGTCCAAACATATCTCAGCTGTGACTGTACTGTAATTTACTTATTTATCCTTTAAAATATTTTTTTAACTGGAGGAAGATCTCAAATCTATTAATGAAATATCTTAGCATGGAGTAATATATCTCTAAGCCTCCATCCCAGACATCGTCTTCATTCAAGACTTCGGTACCCAGTACTTTTTGACTTCCCCACTTGAATATCTAGTAGCCATTTCCAACTTAAGTTGTCTAAAACAAAACTCCTGCTTTTCCATGCAAGCCTGTATCACCCTCACTCTTCCTTTGCCTAGGAGATAGCACCGAACCACCACTAATCCCTTCCCCGAGCCCCACCACCACCTCCATTTCATCAGCATATCCTATGGCTAACATATTGTCCATTTATCTCCATCTCATCCACCACCCTTTACCCAAAGTAGGACTTCCAAACTTCTGTCATCACTTCCTGACTGCCTGCTGCTTCTGTTCAACCCTTTACAACATGTTATTCCTGAAGCAGCTAGAGAGGGTTTACACGCAACACACACGCACACAACACACATCACAGAAACACATACATACTTGCACACACACAACAGAGACACACAACACACACAGAAGCACACTCTTACAACCCTTCAGTAGCTAATTGCCACACATAGTGACGAGCTCCATCCCCTGACTGTTCTGTTCTGGTTCTGGTCAACCTCATTGTACCCTTGCACCAGCCTCCACCTTGCCAGGACTCCAAACACATCAGCTTCTCTCTGTTCCTCTGTCCTCAAGGCTGCTTCTCCCCAGGGCTGGTGCATCAGCCATCCTTTCTGCCCTGTGTGTTTCCCACTACGACCTTCAAATGCCAGGCATCTTCTTGTCACTCTCAAGTGACCATTGGGGCCTTCCTCCCAGTGGCTATTTCTGCATTGCACAGAATCTCTTGCTAGCTGCCACTTACCTGTGGCTTTGTTTGTGTGTGTTGCTCTGCCTTTGAGTTGTGTGAGAACAGGAATCTCCTACAGCTTATTAAAAGCTTTAGCCTCAGCATCCAAAACAAGGCCCGAAATATAACAGGCAATCAGTAAATACTGGTTCACTAAGTTAATAATTTTAATAATACGAGTGACAATGTCATCCTGTTATCTGACTTCGATGCCTGTAAGAATCCAGGTCATCCACTGTAAGAATATTCCAGTGATCCTTTTGAATCTTTGAGGAAACATCAGCAATCTTCAAAAACAACAATCAGCCAAGTAACACCTCACAGGCACCAAATTCACACTCCTCTCCTAGTCTTCCACATTCACCAAACTGACACTTGCATGCCCATCTGTGTATGTGTACATGTGTGCATACATGCATGTGTGCATGTGTATGCATGTAAGTGTACATATGTGTTGTGTGTGCACATGTACTGCATGTGTGCATATACACATGTGTGACTGCATGTGTGCACACACTACTGCGTGTGTGCATGTGTGCACATGTGTGTGTGCGTGTATTGTGTGGGTGCATGTGTGCACGTGCATACATGTGTGTCCGTACATGTGTATGCATGCATGTGTGCACATGTACTGTGTGTGTGTGTGCATACATGAGCTGCTCCTCTGAACTAATCTGTCCTTATGTTTTCTCTGTCCCCCATTCTGTGTAAATATTCTCTATGAAAACACTAACCACTTTTTGAGACCCAGTCTCAAATGCCACCGTTCCTTTGACACAGTCCTCTGACTGTAAAATGTTTATGTATCTTGTGTACACTCACAACACCTTGCTTCTTAATAACAGTGCATCTCACAGGGAAGCTGGGTATTACAGAGAAGAGGTCCTCGGTTTTGTTCTTTGGATCATTAGAACTTGGAATAATCTGTAAAGTTCACATTAGCTGGGGAAACACTGCAAATCTCAGCCACTACTGGAGACCCAACATTAAAGTCTTTGATATGGTCACAGCAAGTAATGCATGGGGTTTAACTTCTGGTAACTCGGACATAATTTGTTTTTTAGTATTTGACCAGGAACTTGTCAACCTTTTTTTTTTTTTTTTTTTAAACACAGCTCCCTACATATTGACAGTTCATGGAAGAAACTGAGATACATCAGGTCAAGAGCCTGGTTTCAAAGCCAGCAAGTTAGCAGACTTGAATTTTAACCTGGGCTCCAACAGTTGTTAGAAAGATGACCATGAGGAAACAAGTCTACCTCCAGGCCTCCATGTTTAAAGTAGAGTTTTACATGACTACTACAGACAATTAGGGTAAGCACTGAATAAGAACGACAATGGTGCATGAGGCTTTAGAGTCACTCTATAGTGATGGGGACCATAAGAATAGTAATAATTCTGTACCTTACTAAGCTCAGGAATCCTAGGTGTTCACCTGGGAATCTCCCACAAGCTCCAGCAGTTATCATGCAGTCTCAAGGATTTGTAGATTGAATACTCTGGGAAGAAAACAACCCAAACACACGTTTGTACAGGGTACCACATGGTCTTGAGTGCTTCTGGTCCCACACCACCTCTGTAGCCTTACATAAGGCACAGTTTATAAACGTATGTTATCAGCCCTGTCCTCAGAGGCATCAGAATTTGCAACCACTTAGAATGAAATTCTCAACGAAGGCTCACTGAATTGCTTGATCTCAGTGAATTCTGGCTTCTTTCAATTTTTATCCACCAGATAGTTCCCCCATACCTACATATTTAATGTCATCTCTTCAGAAACAATGGCTCACCAAAGCAATGAGTTCTTTAAAATCCAAGTTATAAAGGTAAAATATATACCTTGAAAATTTCTCCAATCCAATGTGCACCTCCTTCCACCACTCATGGCTGAAGTGGTTCACAGAGGCTAGAGAAATTCAGAACAGAATGAGGTCCCCTGGGACTGGCCCTAATGGCACCTCCCAGAAGGTGGGGGACATTCATAGGTAGAGGGGATTGGACTGATGACATGGGTACGGCATTTCACCTTTGAGTTTCTGTAAA
Organism: Castor canadensis; assembly: GCF_047511655.1. Lineage (NCBI taxonomy): Eukaryota > Metazoa > Chordata > Mammalia > Rodentia > Castoridae > Castor > Castor canadensis. The sequence goes on along the minus strand of NC_133391.1, from coordinate 19,910,650 downwards.
GTTACTGGAATTTAAAATGAAGCACTAAAAAGAATTTTAAGAGATCATCAAGGCCATCCCCCTGCCTATTAGAATATTTTTATATCCCCAGGTTCAATGTTGAAGTGTGTGTGAAGGCTCAAGCTGCAAGAGAAACTGGTGGGTTAGAGGGCAGAAAAGCTTAGGGGGAGAGAAGGGAAAGGAAAAGAAAATTCTGAGAATAAAGGAGTGTAGGCCTCCCAATTAACCTCGCCAAGGACCTTCAAATTCCCACGGCAACCTCGATTCTACCTTTCTTTCTTTTGTTTTCAAATATGGAATTTTTCCCCAGGACAAATGTTAGAATCGAGCATATTTTTCCTTTGATTTATGAGTACATTCAGGGACTATAAGGTCATGAAAGTTACCAAACCAACTGGCTTCAATGCAAAGTAATTAAATAGAAAGTCTTAAAAACTTAAAATCCTTACTAGACCTGTTTCAGAAGAATGTTAAATTTATTTTCCTTGTATTTAAAGTATCTTCTTCTTCTCTCATTAAAATATTCATCCTTGATTTCTGGTGTTAGTAGTGAGCCTAAATTCAGAAAGATCTATAGAGAGTAGAAATGAGAGCTCTGCACTTGTGGTTAAAACTCATGGTAGACACCACAGATCAGGAAACGTGTGGCTGAAGTAAGTAGACAGCCACCAGTGTCTGTTAGCTCAGAGAAGCAGAGCTAAGCAATGGGGTATTTTTTTCCCCATTAACAATAAAGAAGACTACCATGATTTGAAGTAAGTAATCAAAAAATCTTAAAAAGTGCCTGCTCAAGTAGCTATACTCTGCCTGTGACAGCAGCCTCCTCAGGGTGGCCTAACATGTGGGTTTATAAGTTAGTCATGTGTTAGGTGAAATACCTAAAGCAAGCATCGCACTACTGCATTCATTTTTCAGTTCCTTACTTTGGACTTAGTGATACCTTACAGACTAGAGCCACTCAGAAGAGCCTCTCATCTTCTGGATTTTATAATTCCTCTGTCATGTGCATAGTCAGACACTCGCAATGAGTAATTGTTCTAAGAAAACCAAGGGTTTAAAACTGTTCTCTAGCAGGTGTGATGGTGAGCACAGTCAGACTACGAGTCAATCACTCCTACCTCCAGCAGCAGGAAATAAAATCAATTTCTGGTAAATGGACATGATAGCCAATTAAAGGAAACCAAATGGTAGCAAGCTTGGGGGCAAAGCATGCGCCAATTTTCTGTGACTTTATAGAAAGGCTTCCGATTGTTTCTCCATCTCTGTGATTCATTTCTGAAGGCCGAGTGTCTCCATTTTCCTATATGCTATAGACATTCAAGAGCAAGGAGACTTGCACATTGCGTCTCTCCAAAGGAAAGCACATGTTAATCAAATTAATCTGATTACTTGTGACCCAGTTCAATAATACTGCTGAAAGCAATGCTAACTCCTCATTTGTCCTCTTGTTTTATTAATTGGGCGGAGAAAACCCTTTCATACCTAAAAACACACCTGCTCAGGTATTCTGTGCGTCAACTTGAGCTACTGAAAAAGTGTGCTGCTTCTACCGGCATTAGAAAATCTAATGGGGAAAGAAGCAAAATTATTATGACTTTACAACAAAGGTCTGAAAAAGTTCAAAAAATTGACCTGGCATCATTTTGCCATCTCACTCAAGCGAGCAACTGTCAGGTGAGGAATGAAAACAGGCTCGCTCACTGGTCCACGTGAGGAATGAAAACAGGCTCGCTCACTGGTCCATCAGAAATGAGAAGTGTGTCTTGCTCTTGTCTCTTCCCATGAAACTGGACACCTGTGAATCTGCCACTTGGTTCTTTCCTATTTCACTTTTATCCTCACTCCTAAACCCATTCATTCAGGCCCCTGCCCTGCCTCATAGACACAAACATGGGGCAAACTGCCATATTTGAACAAACAATCTCACATTCCATGGTGACTGGGATGCACAGACCTTTAAGGGAATTACTTTTCGTTTTTAATTTTTCACCTAAGAATTTACAATGAGCCTCAATCTCTGGCAGCAAAATGCTTAATTCAAAGATGTCTGGGTTTTAAAAAATGTTTTCTCCAACGTGCTGTCATTCTGAATTTTTAATATTTATAATGAGCAAAATTATATGCTTGGAATGCACTCTTCAACATAAAGGGTAACACAACTAAATTTTTATTTGAATTACCTTATGATAATAATGACAATGTTTTTTCATGACATAGGTTAAAAGTCTGCAACCTCTAATTTAATGAGAACTCTATTCTCACTTTCTACAAAATTAGATGGGACAGGATATTAAGACATCAAAAATCTGGTACAAATAGAAATAGTTTTCTCTTTGAAAAACAACAAAAGATGATTACATGTTGTTTGTTACTCCATTGTCAGGACAATGAAGGGGACACAGAGGTGCACACTTCACATATCCCACAGAGTGTGACCACTGCAAGAATTGCTTTGGGAGCCTGGTGGGGTGGCACACACCTACAATCCAAACTACACAGTAGGTGGAGGTAAGAGGACTGTGGTCTGAAATTAGCCCCAAGCAAAAGCATGAGAATGTTTCTGAAAGATAAACAGAAGCATGTTTGGGGGCATGGCTCAAGTAGTACAGCACCTACTTAACAGACACAAGGCCCTGAGCTCAAACCCCAGTACCACCACAAAGCAAAAAAAATACCAGAAGAGAAGCTTTGGTGTTTGAGGACACTGGACACCTTTAGATAGTAGAAAGAGTCAGCTTTATTTTGTTGAGGGTCTCATATATTTAGAGCCCTTTGATTCAACTAACACAAAATATCTTCACAGTAGGGTCCCTGTGCAGAGGATCCATAGCATACAGGAATATCCAATCGTAAAACTTGACAGATGAACGACCAGTTCATGAAAGATGAGTGAATACCACTGAAGCCCAAAGAGTTCCTCTCTTCAAAACTGGAAGATAACATGAACAAAATCTTTCCTTCCATCCCAAAGTGGACTGATTTTTTCTAGTGGCTCACATAACTGTTAAACTGTCTCGTAATGCACTTGGGCACTTTTTTGCTTTGGCCATAACTACAAAGGAGACTCCAAAAGCCAAGGTCATTTTTTGTGGCACCTGTGGAGAGACAACTGTGAGAAAACATAAAAAAAACTTACCATCAAAAAACTGGGCGTGGCAGTGAATACTTGTAATCCCAGTACTCAGGAGGCTGAGGCAAGAGGGTTATGAGTTCCAGGCTGTCCTGGACTATGTACGGAGAGCTTGTCTCCAATAAAAGGGAGAGAAAGAAGGAAAGGAAGGAGAAAGGAAGATCACAGAGGGCTAGGGATGTAGCTCAATGGAAGAGTGTTTGCCTGGGTTTTATCCCTGGCACCACAAGAAAAAATATCAAATAGCACAAAAAGCCTGTCTTTCTACAAAATTCAGTGAGGATTTCACATCAGACAATTTTGACTAATTTTGACCACTTTCCTCTTTCTGCACTTGGGTGGGTATTCTTTTTTTTTTTTTTTATGTTTAACCTTTTTCTTTTTTTTCCTTTTTCTTTTATTATTCATATGTGCATACAAGGCTTGGTTCATTTCTCCCCCCTGCCCCCACCCCCTCCCTTACCACCCACTCCACCCCCTTCTTCTCCCGCCCCCTCAACACCCAGCATAAACTATTTTGCCCTTATTTCTAATTTTGTTGAAGAGAGAGTATAAGCAATAATAGGAAGGAACAAGGGTTTTTGCTGGTTGAGATAAGGATAGCTACACAGGGAGTTGACTCACATTGATTTCCTGTGCATGTGTGTTACCTTCTAGGTTAATTCTTTTTGATCTAACCTTTTCTCTAGTACCTGTTCCCCTTTTCCTTTGTTGAAATTCTTTTCCTCACGGGCTTGAATTAGACCTCACCCAACTAAATCCCATTTGAGCTTGAACTTGACTAATTACCAGTTAACAATCTCTCTGCAGCACTCTGCACTCTGTACTGCATTTTTGGAACTCTGTTAAGGAAGGGAACGGCTGGAACAAGTTATAAGGTTTCAGGGACCAGGGAGGTTGAAGTTCTGTGTTAGACAGCTTTCACAGCTGTGACAAAATATCTGATATAAACTTAGAGGGAGGAAAGAGGTATTTTGGCTCAAGGTTTCCAAGATTTTGTCCAGGACCTGTTGCTTTTGGGCCCATGGAAGGCAGAGGAACAAAGCTGTTAGTCTCATGAGAGAAGGGGCTGAAGGTCCAACACCCCTTCAAGGGCAAGTCCTCCATGACCTAACTTCCTCCCATTAGGCCCACTTCTGAAAGGTTCTACTTCCTCCTGACAGCCACAGGCTGGAAGCCAGGCCTTCGGGGACATTCATGATGCAAACCTAAGAGTGGAGAGTAACTTTTTTCTGAATACTTGCTGGTCTGAGGCCAGGTGCTTTGCATGTGATCTTCTATCTCCACCACAACTCAACGAAGACAAGACTCCTGTGGACTTCAAGCAAACAAAGCAAGTGGGGTTCAGTTGGGTCGTGTGGCTCTTTGCCCCAGTGCCTCTTGGTATACAAATAAGCCCACTCCAGCCTCCCTGGCTCATTGTGTTTGTGAGCTTCATCATCATTTACCTCCTCACTCCCACTAATTAATATAGCTTCACTACGTAACATACCTGCTAACTTGCCTGGCTATAAATAAGAATCAACAATGCCACACTTCTCTGAACGTGATTAGCATTTATTTCCCAGTAGCAAGATAAGTCATTTACTTTGAAGGGCCAGTGAACCTAAGACACTCTCGTACACAGGCTAGCCAGGATAAAAACTTACAGTGACAGCCCTCAGCTAGGCACTCAAGAAATCATTTGGCCCTTTACTTTCTGCCAAATGCCATACATTGTTCTAATGTCAGATAGGAAGAAAGAGTTATTTATAGATTGAAAATATAACACTATTTAAACTCAATCTTATATACAGCAACACTTTCCAAACAGAGTTCTCAACACTACATTTTAAAGCGCAAATCACTATACTCAACACCAGCATATGAATATCGTCTTCTTAATAGAGTGCCAGAGGTGTGACAATGACTACAAAAGGAGAGACAGTTTTAAAAAAATCTAATAATGTCAATGGCATATTTTTTACCTTAACCTGAAAATTAATTTTTGTGACTAAATTTTTAAAAGCTGGAGTTCATAGCAAACCACTCAACAAGAGTCAGAGTTGAATGTGTGTTTGCAGCAATGGATGTTGCTTGTACCATGCTAGACTTTGACATGTTAGTTAAAGTAAGCAATTTTTTTAAAGATTAGCATTTCTTATTTGTGCATATAGACACAACACTTTTAGCATTGTGGGACTGTGTGTTCATGGTAAGGTAAGCCTCTGGATTATTGTGTTACGGGAAATTCCGCTATTTGTAGTTTTATGAGCACCAATTGTTGCACTTCAGTTATAACAAGGCTTCTAGAGCCTATAAAACAAATGAATTTTAAAATATGTGAGAACTTTTTAAATCAATAAACTTAAGCAAAAAAAGTTAAAAATATTAATGTAAGCTACCCTAAAGGTGATAGAGCTGTCTCTCACTCCTGCATAAATACACAATTACATCTTTTATATCCTATACAGAGAATGACACCCTAAGATCTACCAGCTGGTTTTATTTTGTCAGGCTTAAAAAACAGGGGACATTAGAGTCATAGGAAAATGGGGTAAAAAGGGAGGTAAGGTATTAACACTGATGAACTTTCTATACAAGAATGAATTCAGAGTATTTAAACCTGTTGAAATCACCATTAGAAGGGGACTAAGGTAGAAAGGAGAAAAATAATTTGGGTTATAATACATATATACATGGAACTGTCACAACAAAATTCCCTGCGTAACTATCTCAAACAAACAAAAACAGAGAACAGGAAGGCAAGACAGGTCCTGTCTTGGGGTTGACACCAGTGGGAGGGGGAGGATATAAGGAAAGGGGTCAGAGAGTAAATACAGTGGAATATTATGTACCTACATGTGAAAATGGAAAAATGAGACCTGTTGAAACTATTCTGGGGAAGGGGGAGGGGGATAAAGGAGAATGATAGAGGGGTGAATTCAACTATGATATACTGTAAGAAATTTTGTAAATGTCACAATGACCCCCAGTGCAATAATAATATGCTAATAAGAATAAGTGTTTTAAAAGATATTAAAACTGTTCTCTACATGCAGAACATTACTTTCTGTTTTTAATCTCTAAGAAAGTCAATTCCTTCCTTAATACAGTTGAAGAAAAAACAGAGACACTCAGGCAAGTCTAAATTCAGACACACAGCTTTGTTGGTGTGAGGCATCTGTACTGTGCACAGGAATCAATGAGTATGTTATTAAAATTCAGAGTCTGATTCAGCATGACTGGATGGCGCCTTGGAGTTTGTTATTTTGTATTTGGTTAATCTGGCTACCTATCCTAAATTATTTTTAAAGTAGAAATTGCTGAAGATAATATCATTAAATGTTCATTTGTGAGCTAGTATCTGTAATTAATGAATGAAATGATGGATTTGATTTCTATATTTGGTTCACTCTTGTCTCTACAAAAATTCCCAATGATGGCAAAAGAAAAAAAAACTGGGTAGTTTTCAAAATTTTTTTTTTTTTGCAAGACTCAGGGTTGAAGTCAGGGCCTCAGACTTGCTAAGCAGGTGCTCTGCCAGTTGAGCCACTCCGCCAGCCAATTTTGGATTATTTTAGAAACAGGGTCTCACTTAATGCCAGAGCCAGCCTGGTCCATGATGCTCCTATTTGTGCTTCCCCACACAGCTGGGATGACAGGCATGTGCCGCCGTGCCCAGAGGCTGACTGACATGGAATCTTGTGAGCTCTTCTCTCTGGCTGGTCCTAAACGATGATCCTCTCAATCTCTGCCTCCCAAGTAGCTAAGAACACAGGCCTGGGTCACCATGCCGGGCCTTTGAACGTATTTTTGGCATTACCATCTGTGGGTAATTTTTCCATGTGCACAGGTCCATTCTCTAATCTGGGCTGTTCATTCCGGGCTGAGCACCAAGGTCACCTGGAGAGCTTGGAAGAAATCTTTCACATTTCACTCCATTACAGGCAACCCTCATGGGTAGGATGGGTCAAGACATCAGTGTTTGTAATTCCTAGCTGTGCTAATTAGCCTTCTTGTTGTCGTAACAACTACCTGAGGTAGATCAACCGAGTCAACTGAAAAAGAGGAGAGGGTTGTTTCGACTCAGTTTCAGAGAACACTTGGTTCACAGTTAGTTGGCTCCTTTGGTTTTCAGCCTCTCTTGAGACACCACATCATGGAGGAGAGCAAAGCTGCTCACCTCCTGGCAGCTGGGGTACAGAGAGGGGAAAGGAACCCACGTCTCCTTCAAGAGCTCACCCCACTTCTGCTAGGCCCCATTTCCTAAAGGTTCCACCACCTCCTGATAGTGTCACCAGCTGGGGACCAAGCTTTCAACACATGGCCCTTGGAGGACATTTCAGATCCAAACTACAGCGTCAAGTGATTGCAAAGTGCAGCCAAGATTAAGAAGCTGCCCTCGGTGCTGGGGACAGGGAGGACACTCGAGGAGGGTGAAAGGGTGAGTGAGATACATGGAGGGATGGAAATGCTACAGTCAAACCCATTAGTATGTACAATTAATGTGCATTGATGATTACATTTTTACGAAACAGCCTGTCCTGGCTCCTTACTACACAAATGTGGCTGGGAGCAGCAATGTCAGCCTCTGTTGGCAGCTCCTTAGAAAGAGACTCTCAGGCCCACCCCAGGCCCTGTGAACCGAACCCTGCATTTTAACAACCCTTCCAGGTGATCCACAAGCACGTTACACATTGGCGAGCACTAACTCTAAATTATTACAGCTGACAACTGAATAGAGCCATGCTATGACTGTCACCGTATCATTAACTGGAATTCTAGAACACTCTAACCCAGCAAAGCTTAAGGGCAATGCGGCTCATCACACACCACTTCAAACTTCCCACAGAAATAACACGGACTATCCAGAGAGACCCTGCATTGGCTGCTGGTATCAATTTCCAAAAGACACCACATTCGCCCTGGCCAAAACCCCACAAACTAAGAAACCAACATTCACATAGCAATTACTGTTTTTTTCTTGTCAATAAAGTGCCTTTATAATGGAAAACAGAGTTGCTGGGCCCCACTTCCAGAGCTTCACCTCAAAGTGCTGGTGCATCTGTTGTGCCTTGTGTGACTTCTGGCCATGAATCCACAGGTTTCTCCTAGTGGTAAGAAGCTGTTCTTCTTACCACTGAGATCATCTCCATGGCCTCTAGGTTCCATCGGGTGGCTGATAACTCTTTCCAAATGAATGGGGCATTCCAGGCAGCCTGACAAGGAAATCCCAAACACAGAGCCAATGCTGAACTCTAGGCACCTGGTATGTAGAATTTGCAAGGCTTCCTGCCAAATCATCTCCTGAGTGACACATGGAGTTCTGTTTGCAGCAGGTATCTTGGATTAAGTAAGATACTCTGCTCCTGCAGCTGACAAATTATCATTCATCTTTTCAAATCTTAGTGTTGAACTAACTGATCAATTTCAGTATTATTATAATCTACCTAAAAGGAAAGATGCATCAGTTCTGGAGGCATTACTATCAGAGAAAGCTTGGGCATGGTGGTTCACATCTGTAATCCCAGCTACTTGGGAGGCAAAGATTGGGAGGATTTCAGTTTAAAAAAGTCAGTTAAGTCCCCGCTCAACAAAAATCCAGGTGTGGTGGTTCACATCTGTAATTCCAGTTCTGTGGAAGGCAGAGGTAGGATAGCAGACTGAAGTCAGCTCCTAGGCAAATACTGGAAACCCTATCCAAAAAATAACTAAAACAACAAAAGGGCTGGTGAAAAGGCTCAAGTGGTAGAGCACCTGCCTAGCAAGCATAAAGCCCCAAGCTACACCTCCAGGATCGCCAAAAAGAAAAAAGAAAGAAAAAGAAAAAAAAGAAGGCAGGACAGGAGGTCCACCAGGCACCAACGAAAACTGCACCTCCACATAATTTTCCTTCCAGTCTACCTGGATTAATACCTAATTGTGGCCGTTCCACTCCATACGAGCAAGAAGTACTGCTTCATATTCATCTATTAACTTTGTCTTGTACTTTCTAATTTATTTGAAAAAGAAAAGAATTGTTTATCCAACTGCTGAGTTTATCTAAGAAACACATTAAGATATACTGGTTTTAGTTTTCGTACCTTATACACCATATCTTCCAAGAACAAGGAGCTGAGGCAGAGAAGAATCGAGGTTATCTAGAGGAAACTGGTGAATAAAGATTTGTGAGCATAATTTCAATTTTATTACATCCCATGAAGTGAGCAAGAAGAAACTGCGTCTGCATCAGTGAAGTGAAGGGGTGGCTCATCTCAAAAGCCCATCTGTGTTGATATCTGCAAGGGGTAGGGGGACAAAATGACAGCAGCTGGCCTGCCCTTTCCCCTTCCTAACAGTGGTGGTGGCAGCGATGCAGCTTAATCCATGCCGGGGAAGTGACATTTTACAGTCAAAACAAATTAACTGGAATGAAAGGAAAATCCCAGGTCCAACCTAAAGGCTGTTCCTCTTACCACTGAGGTCATCTCCATGGCAACCAAATGCTACAAAAGTGTAGAGTGAATCCCTAACGAATCTGCAGAAAGCGTGTCCAATTGAGTATGATAGTGTCTGTCACCGTACTTTGCAGCTTTCTAGAAGCTTACACTAGAAATGACAAAAACAGGACTTCAGCCTGCAAGTAAGCAGAGACACATGGTTACTTTGACCACTGTTCAGTGACAGATGCCCATGTGGGACGGAATGACTGACTGAGTAACCTAAAGACAGACTCAGCTCAGGAGACTTGGTACAGTCTGCAGGGTTGCTCAAACTTGGTTTTCCTTGGACATCCTCCATTCAGAAATCTGCCTGGTGTCTGAAGGCATCTTCACATCATGGGGATCTGCCTGTCTGGGGTCATGACTGACCATCCTCTTTCCCCTTCTTGAGTCTCTCTTCAGACATGCATCGACATACCCTCTTTGGGAGGCATGATAAGAGCAGATGGATTTACAGCTGTGAGCTTGTAGTGCTATGCAGTGGTAGCTCTTCTGTGAAGTCTTCTCCCCAGACTCTTCCAGAAACCTTCAATCCATCCCCACATGTTCCTAGACATCCTAGTAACATGCAGCCAGCACCAACCAACCTGGGTAACTTGGACTCTGGTCAACCATATTACCTTGGAGAAATAAATTGGTTTGACTGAATGAAGGTTCCAACAGCACAGATTCTCAGGTCTTTTTGTGTGTTTGGTCAGAGATCTGAGTTCTCTACTAAGTGACCAGACACTGACAAGAGGAAAAACATTGACAATGTTCCTTAAAAAAAAATATGCCAACACAAAAACTTGAACACAAATGTTCACTACAGTGTCAGTCATAACAACTAAAAAGTAGCAATGTTCCAAACACCCACCAGTTGGTGACTGAGTAAATCAGCTGTGGTCCATCCCTACAGTGGATTACTTAGCAACGAGAATGAATGGACTGTGGCAATGTTACGCTAAGTGAAAAAGCCAGTCACCAAAGATCACACAGCATGCGACCCCACTTATGTGGAATGTCAGCACAGGCAAATCTGTACAGTAGATTCCTGGGCAGCTGGGGAAATGGGAGGTGACATTAATGGGTTGAGGGTTGTATTTGAGGATGAGCACAATGTCCTGAAATTGATGGTGGTGATTACTGCTCAACTCTGGGAATCTACTGAAACCACAGAATTTTTCACTTTGAGTGATAAAATAACATGAATTATATCCCAATAAAGCTGTTATGCGAAAAATAAAAAGATGAACATATACCCACACTTGGTTCAACCAGGGGTGCATACTTAATTTTCTTTATAAGGTGACAACAAGAAACATTATTTTGTAGGACAATTCTTGACATTGCTTGACATGCATCACACTGGTCATATAAGTCATAAAAGGAGGCTTGTGATTTTTATGATTGATACACTGAATTCAGATTTTGCTAGTGATACCATTGACAACTGATATCAATCTGAAATATTCAACTGAAATTTGCTTTTCCAAAATCATCACTTGATACTAGGTTATGTGCTCAGGATTTGTTTCTCTTCCTAACAGGTCAAAGGTTAAAAGAGAAAAGAATAGTTTTATTTATGCCTTTGAATACTGAATTCTGTTAAGTTTTATCCTGAATTCTGGTAAGTTTTATTGTATTAGACCTTTTCGACAATTTTAAGTAGGACTGAGCAATGGATTAAAAATTTCTCTTCCCCCACCGAACCCTTAAGCTTGTTTTCTCCTTCTGCTGTGTTTACCATTTGAAGCCATCTTGTTTTCACTTTAAAATTTGTGCCTCACTGCTATCCAAAGGTGCATTTGGGACAAATTGGAAGTATTTTTTATCAGGTTTAGATTCAAATTCTTGTTCTTTCTATCTCTCTTCTCTATGAAAACAAAGACAGGAAGACCTGACATCAAAGATCACAAATCACACACTATCAAGGAAACAGGATGACAAGATTTAAATGCTTCTGTGTCATATTTACTTTGGATATGGCCATTATAGTTTGACAGCACACTTTTAAACTTCTAAACACGTACAGATCTTATCTACCTAATAAACTTGTGGCTGCATAAACCCACATGCCCCTGTGATGCTATCTGATGTAAGAAGGGTGCAAGCTATCCAGGTGGAAGGAAGCAGGTGCCATCCATGGATTGGCGAACTGCAAAGTGTCTATTTCCAGAGATTATAGGGATGGCACCGGTACCATTGGTTAAGATAGCAAATTGATTTCTTCAATAAACTAGTGCTTTCATTCGCTCACCACAATTTTCTAAAATTGCCCTTTTGATCTGAAGTTTCCAATCCTGGTCAGACGTAATTCTTTATTTTGGAGCGCTGAAATCTATACTCCCAGCTATTTTTCCTTACATGACCAGAAACACAAACCTTCCTCTCCTCACTCACTCCACAGAAATGGAAGAGTCCTTTTTAAATTGGCTTCATTGTTTACTGACATGAGAGAAATAAAATCTTAGCAACCAATCTAAAATTTCAATAGTTAAAAAGTGCATTGTCAAATAGGGGTTATCTACTTAGCAGTCATGAGCTAATTAAGGAACATTTCAGATAAGATGTTCCAATTTTTGGCTTCCCTCTGATGAAATCTGGAGTCTGTACTTTGGGAAATGGTGGAAAAGTCAGTGTTGACAAAAATATACCTAAGTAGGACTGGGACTGTAGCTCAGTGGTAGAATGCTTGCCTAACATGTGTGAGGCCCTGGGTTCAATCCCCAACATGACAAGAAAGAAAAATACACCTAAGCAGATTATATGATTATTGCATGATTATATGATTGTGAATATAACTGTACACATATGTATGTAATGCGACACACACTGATATCAGGGTTTGTATTGTTTTGTCATTTAGATATCAACCACTCTGCCAATTGTGTATTAAAAATCTTATGAGATAAAAACTATTGTCATCTCACTTTACAATGAAATTAAAGTGCAGAATGCTTAAATCACTTGCCAATGTACCATAGCTGTTTCATACAAAAAAAGTCTAATAATTGAGGTGTTTTCAAAGGAGCCATAACAAAATGAGTGCTGGGAAATGTACCTTTTCTGACTTGTAGTTAGCTAAACACTTAGCTGATGGTGCATGGGAGATAGGTCAGGATTACTGCCTGAGTGGCGGTAATGGCACAAAGATGACAGAGATGGTGCAGCAGTGGCATCTGCCAGGAACTGTGTAAGAGCTTCATCTCTCATTTTCTGTCCAGTACAACTCTGTGAGGTATGCACCATCTTCACCTTTCTCCCCTGCAGGGGAGAGGACACGTGGGTGGCACACACAAGCCAGTGACTGAGTAAGCACAGAACATGAACCCTTCACATTTGGCACAATCACTGCTAACAGGTATGGCATTTGTTCTTCAAATTAATTTAAAAAAAAAAATCCCTGTACTCAATGAGGGCTTAACACCAATCACTGGTTCAAATGCCTTTGTATGTGTTCTCAGCCACAGCTCTGAAGTAAGTCACACTGCATTCCAGTTTGGAGATTCGTTTGTTCACTCCATCAACCACTCCACTGGGCACACAGAGTACCGGGTTCTGTTTTGGATGCTGAGTGCAGAACCAGACCTGGGTCTTGCCTGCGTGGTGCTCATGGTCAAATGAAAAGCTGAGTAGTGAGACAGGTTACTTCAAGTAGGAGGCCTGGACACAGGCACATTGTAAACCTTATTTCTTTCCATACACCTGTATCATAGCCATGGAAGGGAAGGAAAAGCAAGACAAACAATTCCACTGCAAAGTGAAGTTAAATCAATAAGAAGCCAAATGAATTTAAGATACAGATCATTTTGGCAAACACCCCCAAAATTCTGGTGAAAATGCAGAGGGCTTTCAGGAGGGTCTCCTGACCTCACATAAAACCATGGCAGACACAAGGAATGTGCCACAGAAGCACCTCTCCATGGCTGGGAAGCGTCCTCTCCTGTTACTTCCTACCAGTTCCAATATTACTAGATGTTAAACTAGCGCTTGTTCTAATAACACTATGCTCAGACCACACTCCAGACAAGCCCACGTGTGTCTTAAGCCGTGGCTCTTTTTTCCGTACCTTTCCGCATGTTGGGAGGGACATGAAAAAGGGAAGGAAGGAAGAAGGGAGAACGCACTCAGTAATTAAGAGAGCTGAGCCAGCACTGCTTACTCAACTCTGAGTAAACATCTCAGAGTACCTTCCCTATGAAGTTCTCATGACTTCACGTTATCATGGTCCTCTAAGGACCACAGTCTGGGCCCACGTGTGTAGAGTTCCACCAGCTTAGTTTCCACCTGAGGTCCAGATGCCATGACAGAGCCTGCTGTCTGCCCAGAGTAGAAGCAGGCTCCATGGTCCAGGGCAGTGAGAAGTTTGCAGAACCTAACATCATGGACTAGAGACCCCAGAAGAGCCAAACATTAGCAGTTAATCCACCCTTTTCCCAAGGACAGGACTTCACTCTAGCTGGACATCACAACCACACAGAATCTTTTCAAAAAATGCAGTGTGGGGCCCAAAACCTATTCAACCAACTGTTTAAGGAAGGAGTCCAAAAATCTATCCTTTTTAAAGTTACCCAAGTAAAGTGATGCACAGGCAGATGGAGACTCTGCCCCAAGATATCTGAAAATGTTTTTCCATAAGCTAAAAAAAAAAAAAAGTGTATCCATTTTTAAAGTGTACCAGAGTAATTCAGTCCATTCATGAATGAATTCTGGTTTCTAACACCACCAAGAAAGTCTTACTTCCTTCAAGAACAAATTTAATTCATTTGCTTTATTTCTCTCTTTTGTGATGAAGTGGAGCCAACCTTGATTCTCTACTAGTTAAGAAAAACACACAGGTCCTAACTGAAGTCTGATACCAAATCATATCCGAACTTGACTCTCCAAAGACAAAAGTGGTAATGTCATCAGATATATCCATTCATTCTTTGCCCATTCATCCAAAAGGCATTTATGGAGCCCCTACTTTGTGTCATCCTTACGAGAGCAGGAGGTATTTGGCAACAAACACATCAGTCCTCTATTTGGATAGATTGTAATTTAGTGAGGACAAGACACAGAAACCAGTGCACAATTCAGTAAGTGTGTTGTGATGGAGCCACGCACAGAGGGCAATGGTGAACAGAGGCAGGGGCTGGACTCCTGCAGGCCTGGGGAAGACTTCCTGGATGACACACTGCTTACGCTGAATCTTGAACAGTGCATCTGAGTTAGCCAGGCCAATCAAGGAGGAAGGAAGCTGTGGACAGAAAAAACAGCAGGTGCACATGCAAGGAAGCACAGAAGAAATTGGAGTGTGCACAGAGCCATAAGCAAAGGGCATGCTGAGGTGAGTGAGAGAATGGGTGGGCCTGGGATAGGTCACAGTGATCTCATACATCGTGGTGGGGAGTTCGGACTTCATCCTCACTGTGAACAGTTTTAGTGGAAAGAGGCATTTGGTCAGCTTTGCACTGGAGAGTATGCAGATTTGGAGGCAAGGCGTTGGACTGGTTGGCCCAGACACCTGGTTAATGAGGAAGCAGGCACCGTCAGCACTGGGTGACTGAATCAGATGGAGTGGGTAAACGGAACACTGTGCTCTGGACCTTCCAGAGCTGTAGAACTGGGAAAGGCAATGTGACAGATTCAAGCCTGGGCTCTTTTTAATTCAAAGCCTCTTTTTAGTTCTGCCCTTTCCCTGCTGTGTGACCTTGGGCAAGTTATTGATTGTCTGTGCGTGTGTCTGTCTGCCCATCTCCACCTCATGTGTCAACAAGGATGGGACAGGTAAACTCAGTTCCTACACAATAGGTAAAGCACAGAGAAGAGAGTTTGGCACCTAGTAGTCCTATGGTAGTGTGAGCTTTCATGTGTGACTGTGACTGTCTACAGGGGTGTGTTCATTTCCTAGCCTCGGCCCCAGATTTGGGAAATGTGTAAGAATTATCCTACACTTTGAGAACATGCTCTCAGGTCCAAAGGGTTTTTCATCAAACAGCCCCACAAAGCCGTTCTTGAGGTGTCCTATCCCAGTTCTATTATTCACGGTTTTTATTCTCACACACCTGACCTCTCAGTGCTTGAAGTCTTTATTGTGTAAGATGTCCTTGATCTACAGCTTAAATTTTATTATTCTAATATCTTAACATATTCATGTTTTCCCCTACTTTTCCACTTTCTAGAATGTCAGGGACTCTTAGGATGACTTCTAAAAAGATGACTGTTTCTACCCTGGACATCACAAGACTGACCTGTTTCCATTCCAGGGTTGGGTTTTCTACCTAGCCTCTCATTTCTTAAAGCTCTTTACCTAAGGATTGGCTTTCTACCCCTGTGCACTCATGATATTCACAACTTTGTCATGCTTTTTGTTTAACGCAAGCCTTCAGAGCTTCAAGTCTGTATAAAAAACAGAATGAGACATTTTCTGTGCTGCTACAGGTTAGCTCTTTGTGAGAATGTCAAACAAAAAACAAAACGAAAATGCCCAAACACTGCAACTTAGGAGGAGATGTCTCTTCTTTGTGGAATGAAGAAATCTGGTTCTACTTTGAAAGAACCACCAGTTGGTGGGCGCTCAGTAAATGACACTAAGCCTTAAATCACTATTCTGGGTATCTACGGGGAAGGGTAAGTGCTGCAGATCAAAGTCTTTTCCTCCATCAAGCTAACTGATTACAACTGGAGTTTCCTCAAATGAGCTTGTTTGATAATTTGTCTCATTACTACTGAAAGGGGATGGAAATGAAGGACTTCGGGGCAGGAAACACTAAGCAAATATGATCAAAGGTTGCATGGTATGAGATGTGGATTTAGTGGAAAATAGTAAAAAAAAAAAAAAGACTGGTGTCATAGCAAATAAAATATGTAGCATTAATAAAGTTTTAAACTTAATTAAGCTAGTGTGCGCTAAACTATAAGCCCTGTAAAGTAACTGTATGTGAATGATCTTAAAGTGTCAAAGATAGATGTATTTAACATGCAAACCAAAGTACAGATGATGTAGAAAGCCAACACTGAGTGCCATTTATTACTTTCCTCCTAATTCTAGGTTTGGAACATATGTTGAATTTGATTGCCCAATTATGCACATCTATATTATATCATCTTTAAGCATCATTACAACATCAGCCTCAATCTTGTGGGAAGGGCTGTAAACAAAGGCCAGTTGGCTAAAGATAGACCATCCCTGACACATCCACAGTAAGGGAGGTAACTCGGAGTAATGAGTATAATCAAGGGAAGTAAATTTAGGCTAAACCCCAAGAATGTTCAACAGTGAAGACAGCTTAAGGCAGGGACTTTGCGAGAGGAGCAACAGGGATCACGACAACACTGAAGCTCACTAAGATCAGGTTTCATTCACAAGCCTGTCTGATAACAAGTCCACCTGTGCAAGAAATAGGGGAAGAGGTGGTGGGGCACGAAAATCTCTTTGTAGTTTGGGAAAGCTAAACACAAAGAAATAGGGGGATTGATTTCCTTATAAAACAGGAAAATGCAATTTGTGTAATCAGTGTTCAATGCCTGGCACCAGTGGCTCAAGGCCTGCCTTCCTAGCTATTTGGGAGGCTGAGATCAGGAGGATCGTGATTTGAGGCAAGCCCAAGCAAATAGTACAAGAGACCTCCATCTCCAAAATCACCAGAGCAAAATGGACTGGAGGTATGGCTCAAGTGGAAGAGCACCTGCTTTGCTACATGAAGCCCTGAGTTCAAATTCCATCCCACCAAAAAAGAAAAAGAAATCAGGCTTTTATGATGAATATTAGGAACCCCTGTTGTTGAGAGCACTGAAATCAGAACAACCACTCTCAGTTCAAACCCTGCGTCTGTCTCTTAGCATGTATGAGAATATAGCAAGGGTTTTAACATTTCTGAGCCTGATTCTTCTGCTACAAATGAGCATAGGAAAGGGAGGTTTGCAGAGTTACTGTAAAGTGACTTATAATACACAAGTGAATCTGAGAATTAATTATCAAGCACAGAATGCTGGCTGGAGTGCTGGAAACATTCAATGAATGGTAGCTGTTACTATTATACTTTAACTCTAACTTGAACAGGCATTTTGAGCCATCACCATTCACAAATCAGAACTTTTTTTTTCCAAAGTAGTCAATTGGAAATCAATTTTCATTGCAGTTTTAGAGGTGATCGTGTTTCTTACATCCAAAGTTGTTCAGACATTCAGCAAGAGTAAGATATTATACCAACATTAGCATTAGGTCAGAGTTTCCAGGAAGCCAGGCCATGGGCCCTGAACAACTTTTGTCATCCTCTTCTCTTTCTGGAATTAAAAAAAAAAAATCTTCAGCCAGCACTGGTGGCTTACGCCTGTAATCCTAGCTACACAGGAGGCAGAGATCAGGAGGAACTTGGTTCAAAGCTAGACAGGCAATTACCCAACACAAAAAAGGGCTGAGGGAGTGGCTGAAGTGGTAAAGCACCTGCCTAGCAAGCATGAGACCCTCAGTACAAACCCCAGAACTGAAAAAAAAAAGAAAATCAATCAACCAGAATGTTAAATAGCTAGGATGCTCTGGTCAACTGTATATTGTTTTGATTCAATTATTCTGAATACCTAATTAGAAATTAATTTTTGTCTAACTGCTGCTCCATATAAAATTTTTTGTTAATAAATATCAGGACTTTTTACCTTAACATCTTGAACACAACCTAATCTCTCTTAAACATTCCAATGCTCCCATCCCATTTATTGTAAGCATTAATTGTCACTTAATATACTGTAGATGTTAAGATAACCACACTCTTTCAGTTGTTTTATGTTAAATAAATTCTTAGAATCTGCTTTTTTTTTTTTGTAATAAGTGCAGGTGGTGGGAGGGTGACAGAGGCTGATAAGTGAAGATGTCTCTACAGTTCTGATGAACTGAAAACTTAATGAAGATGTTAGGGTATGTTTCTGATGGAATAACTCAGCATACCTTGTACTCCAACTTAGAAAATCATAAATGAACCAATTAAATGAAAATCATGTTGTTTGCACACATCAGTTATATTATCAAAAAAAGTTCTTCAATAAGTTTATGCTCTTTTAATAAGCAATAGCATTAGTCAGTAGAAAAATAAAGCACTCTTCTGCATTCAGAGCCTATAGATCTAAACTAGACAAAACAAAGCCTCACAAACGTGTTCATTAATTCTTAAAACGCCTGACTTTGAGTTATCATGTCAACTGGCACCAAACCGTTCTCAATTTAGAAAAACTACAAAGTGCAGCCTATAGTCTACAATGGCAGGGTTTTGATCACGCTAATTAACAGCCATTTTGTTTAAAATAAACAGATATGAGTCTAATTGCCTTTTTTACATAAGAAAGAGACGATCTTAAAAGTAAAAACATGCAAAAGAAAAGATCAGACAAATGCCACTCACACAGATAAGCAAAGTGTGTGGAGAGGAAGCTGGGGGAAAGTCTGGACTGGTCTTGCCATTTAGCTACCCAGAGGAGGAAGGGAATCAGTTACTCCACAAGGGTACAGGGAACCCTGAGGTGCAGGGCCTGAAACTGCCCATCTTGTCATGGCTTCCCAACACAACTACACCTTAGTGTGGATTATGACAGGCAGTCACTGGCTTGACTGTCCCACTTAGGAGAGAACCACTCACTATAGACAAGTCATTCTGCCCCAGCACAAAAGAGGAAGCCTTACCACCACCGGAAGCTCAAAGATACACTGTGGACTGGCTCGATAAGTTCCAGATGTTGTCCTGAAATGTGTTCAAACAGATGAGTCCTTCAACTAGTGGCCTGTTTTCTAAGGCCCCCAAAATGGTTGTTAACATAGAGCTGATTGTACTTGGTTCCATGGAATCTATTTTGATTTAAACACCAACAGCTGAGTTTGTGTGCACACTGAATTTTCATCGTAGTCTGTCAAATCAGTTCCTGGAGACACTCAGAACAGCCTTCCATTGCCAGAACTATCATACAAGGATTATCAGACACAGTTTTATTTTAATTAACAAGTAATATGCTAATATGTGATCTAAGTGTGATGTGAGCTATGGTATAACCTAAGCCATGAATTAGTAAACATGATTTAAAAACAGTTCCTACCATGTCACCTATGGTGAACCATTTCAGTGTACAGCCAATATAAAAGAAATGTCACTCATTCTGCAATACATAACACCAACAATACAGGAAATAATAATTTAAAAACCATTACCTGATTCGAACCTCTACAGAGAATTTTCTCCCTGTGGTTACTCATAGCAGATGGGCTCGTCAGAGACAGTCATCTTATGTCCCTGTTTCTAGAAGAGAGGGGCTTTCCAAAGTGTCTGGGGAATCCATTTTAAAACTAAGCAAGTCTGACCAGCATACTTTATTATCTACACTCATAATAAGGCTGGAGCTGAAACCAGTGCTGAGCTGGTAAACACTTAACCGTCAAAAAAGCCCTGATTTGGAGCATTTGCAAGTTTCATAGTGAAATGCCCAGGACAACTTCAGGCCAGCACGCCACCATGAAGTCACTGAACAGAGCTGCGCAGAGATGAACAGAGCTGGGCAGAGATGCCCACAGCCCACAGGAGCCAGTTTTGTCACACCACTTGTATAGCTGAAAACCATTGAAAAGTAAGACAGAAACTCTCACACCAGAATTTAAATTGACTATGGTGTCTACATCTGTGAAGCCTCACCATTTACTTTAAATATTTAAATCTGTTGTCTGCCATCCCACAATACTTTGGGAGTATTCTGGTATTTTCTTCTCCAGATTAACTAACCCAAAAATATAATCAAATTGCTCTTGAATGAGTGTGAATGGCCCATCTTTAAGCGTCCTACTGCAGACATAATATGACCTCTTCCCCAACTGGGGTGGCCCTCAGTCAGAAAGGGTTCCCACAGGCTCCTCAAATACCTGGATGTGTTTTCCAAAACCTGATATTCAGAAAGAAACCCCTACCTTATAAAGGAGTTGTTAGGTCATTTTCAAGTTCATTTTTCACACTACACCGCAACTCTAATTGCCATTTGTGGATACATAAAAGATAAAAGCAAACAATGCTTAGGAAAAGTAGAAAATCATTTAATATGTGATAAAATCCTGACCAATCAAAAATTTGTGTAATATTGGTTGGCCATTTTAGAGCTTACTAAACTTTTAAAAAACATTTACAATAGATACAGTTTATTTGTGTAAAACTAAATGCCCAAAAGACTTCAAATAGATATAAAAGAGACAGTGCTCATTTTAAGTATGAAATAAAACAATGAGTTCTCATACATGTTTTATTATGTTTATAATGTATATATATGTGTTTTATATATATATATATAATTTTTGCTTAAATAGATCTTGGTTTAACAAGGTTTACCAGACAGAATCCCTGGTATAATGATATATTTGATAAAAATAACTCATCTAACAAAAATAACTTAACTCACAAACCCTAGGAATTTGTTGCCTATATTTCATGCCTTCAAATCATATTTGGAAAATGTCATCTAAGTTATCAGCCCAAAGAAATGCCATTTTATATCTTGATATCTAGCACAGGGAATATCTAGTGTATAAGAAAAATTGGAAGATTACTCTATTATAATTTCCAATATTTTATTGTTAAAGTTATTAATAAGAAGACTGTATGACTAATCGAATTACCATTTCTTTACCCTGTATCTACTTTTTAAACTCGACAAGTTATCAGAAATGGGAAGTAGTGAAATTCAAGAAATTATCAAGTTAACACTTATTTTTGCCACCTATGTGTGTGCATCAAAATTTAGTAAATTACACTAACTTGAACAACAGAACTTGGTCACAGCCTCCTTTACAGGAAAGCAAGCACCTGGAGGATGGGAATCATGGGCTACCCACCTTTGCACCTCAGCTCCTAGCACAGGGTCTTGCAAAAACTAAGTTCTCCAGAAATGTTGTGAAGTGAGCTGAGGGTAGAAGTGATGAGTGTGAGGTGAAAGGAATGAGAGACACTCTGAAGCGACTGAGGGGACCTGTGTTGTCACCTCTCCCTGTGTTCTTGGCTCGGACCACCCTGTGTCTTATCAGTTTTCTAGAACAATGAGTACAGGACGAAAAACAGATGGCATTTCATAAAGCACAGAAAGATGGCGGGAGCCATCACACCTAACAAGTGCTCTTTGAGGAGGGGCTGAGGCACGGTCCCTCTGTGAACTGATGGTCACCGGTGTACCAGGAAAGAAGCACGGCACTGAGCAAGAGTCAGACATGGAACAGTTTATGCTGACCCGACAGAGTCCCTGTGTCTGTGGCATCTAACAACAAAAAATCAGAACTTGGGTTCTGTAAGATTTTTGCTTCCCTATTTTTCATTATTTGAATCTGTTCTTATTGTGTTTTATAGCAGCATTGGTTCATGACAGATTAGAATTTTCAAAAAATAATTGCTCCTCATCACAGATAGTCTGTGAAGTCCTGGCACAAAAAAAACAGGGCTGTTCTGGAGATCTTAATAGGACACATAAATAAACATTCTTCAGTGGTCAATTTTTGCTCAACCATTAAAGAAAATTAAAAGCAAAAAAAATTTGAACAATAAAAACTGGCCAACGGTAGAAATAGAGCAAACCTACCACAGTTTTTTCTACTCAGTTGTTGCAGAAGGTGGACCTGGCCGGCCAAGGTCCTCCTCCCTCAGCCCAGGCCCCCCAGCTCCCCATTTCCTCTTCCGGGTCACCACCCTGCACTGCACTTCATCTCCACATTACCCCCTCCCCCACAGACTGGAGTGCCTGGGGGGGCAGGAGCAGTGTTAATTCCTCTCCGTTAGGTCCCTGGGCACAGTACAGGCTCACAAAAGCTGACTGGAAATAGAAATCTTTGCTGTAGAGATGGAATAAAATGATAGTGAAGAACTAGCCTGTGACTCAGGAGAATGAAAATGCAAATCTGTGGAAAATGTCATGATGTAGTTCCAAAACCAGGTAAACCATTCCACCATGAATAATGTTAAGGTCTCCAGATGATGCTTCCTGAAGACATAAGTTTTAGGCTTGAGATTTGAGTATTGCTATATTTTACACTTAGTGAAAGAATTTTATGGACCTCTATAATCACAATTTCCCCACTAGAAAGTTGGAAATGACCACTGTCCAGAAGTTTTTAGAAATATTAAATGCCCTAGATATGAAAAAGATAAATTTTTCACAAATGACATTCTTGGTTTAATTATAAGAAATAGACAAATCTCACTGGGCACAGTGGCTCATGCCTGTAATCCCAGCTACTCAGGAGGTAGAGATCAGGAGGATCACAATTCAAGGCCAGCCTGGGCAAAATGTCCAAGAGACCCCCATCTCAACCACTGGCTCACGCTATGGTGCAAGCCTGTCATCCTCAGCTACATGGGGAAATACAAACAGGAGGACCATAGTCCAGACTTTCCTGGACATAAAGTGAGACCCTACTTCGAAAATAACCAACCCAAAAACCAGGCTGACAGAGTGGCTCAAGTGGTAGAGTGCTTGCCTAGCAAGTGCGAGACCCTGAGTTCAAACCCCAGTGCTGCTAAGAAAAACAGAAAAGGAAGAAAGAACTTAGGGACAAATCCAGGATCTCTTTGGACTGATATGAATATTGTCACAAGCATCAAATCCCGCTAGAAACTGCAGATCTTGGTAAACACTGTGTAGCTATAATTATTTTTCACTTATTATTTTTACTTATATTAATCTGTATTTAGGTATAAGTATTAATCACGTGGATATAAGTGTACTAGATTCTAATCAATGAATAGTTTGTCTTTGTGGGAAGCCTATTAAAACAAAAACATAGCTAAGTAAAGGTACCTTTAATGGAAGCTGTAGATTAATAAAATAATTTGCTTAAGAATTGTATTTTTTATTAATTTTTTCAAATTGATTTGTTAGGAGGTAAAAAAAAATAGCAAAACTTTACAAAACGAAACTTAAACCTCTGAAATAAACATAATTAAACATTAAAAAGTGAATTTGTCCAGCACCTAAGGAATCTAGAAGCAAGAGCTGTCTATCTTGAGACACCCCAAATAATATTTTTGATTCTATATTCAAAGAGCTTTTTAAATTACTACTGAAGTGGCAGAATTAATCTCGAATTTTCTTCTTTCACTTGACCCATCATAATACCTTAGCAATATTTAAACACAGCTCATTATATTTGCGATTAAAATCCCAAGTTCATAACAGATTATATTTCCATTTACCCATTAAGATCACCAACAAACACATCTGCATCTGTTTGTCCTTCTCTCCTCTTATTTTCTTGAAAGAAAGAAGACAGCGCTCCTGTGGGACTGAAGCTTGGTCATTTTCCAGTACACTGAAGTATTTACCTGCCACCCACAGATTTCATGGTTTAGAAAAGAACTGTGTTCCTTCTCACCTACTTAAAGAAAACCCTCTCTACCCAAAGGGTGTCATGGGTGGAGCCAATACCTCCAGGTCAGTCAGTTCTGGACTGAGCTGATTCTGTTTCTGTGTGACCTGCCCATGTCCCGTGTTTCCTGTTTCTGTTCTTGGTCACACCATTTCCTTGGTTACCTAAAACAAGAACTCTTTAGTGCTTTAGTTAGCCATCTTGCTCTTCTTTCCATCTGTGGGCCAAGTCTTGGTGACTTTCTCACTGAAACCATTTTTTTTTCCATCTCCACTGCACTATTCCTTGTTCTAGCTCCGGATTTCATTAGCTCTACTTCAACCCATTGTCTGACCTCTTTTTCCCATCCTACCTAACATATCAACATGAAACCTTCCTGAGAGTCCAGGAAAGCTCCAGTCATGTAATTCTCATGCTCAGAAATCTTAAGCATCTTTCGAATGCCTGACAATTAGTGCCTGACGTATTGGAGGCTTATTACCTACTGCTTTCCATAACGATTGTAGGAGTGCAATGATTAAAGGATATTGCCTTTAATCTAATCACGAGGAACTTTTCACAAGTCCTACTCACCATCCTGATTTCCTAACAGTCTTCCTTAGGCTGCTCTATGTACCTAAATGCTATCTCTCTACATCTTTGCAGTCTAGACTCCATGACTTCTTCAACCATGAGTCAAAGGTCATCTCCCTCATAACTTTCCCTGACCTCTCCTCACCAACCCACACCCCCCCATCATCAGAAATAATTGATACACAACTAGCACATGAATCTCTTCTGCATCAGTTTCCACTCTGTATATATGTTGTATACATGTTTTACCTCCAAAACTAGAAAATAAGCTAGTATCCCTGGAGTGCTAACTATGGTAGGCCAGTAGCTACACATACGCTGCAGGCATATGTCTGTCTGCAAGAGTCTCATTTACTCTTTGCATTACCCTTCTCAGTAGAGGAAAATGAGCTAAACACAGGCCAAACCCAAACCACATGTCTTAAAATGTTGCATCTCCAAGTCGCAAGCTCTTGAGACAATATGTGCATAGGAGATAGTTTCAATAAAGATAGATTAGGTGAAAACATTTCATGAAATTTTACATTGGGAAATACTAAAGGGCTATCAAAGTTTTGCATACATTTACTTATCATGATTACCTAACATGAGTTAAGTCTGTACCGGGTGCTAGAGAATTATAGCACGTGCTCATTGGATGACTATTAAGTCTAGGCAGAAATCTAAGAGCTTGGCCAGTATTGACTCACTTCATCCAAAAAGCTAAACAATTCTATTTTTAGAAGAGGATAATTGAGATATCAAGAAACAATTAACTAATGTGCCTGAGTTCCCCAAATCCATAAGGATCCACAGGAGGAGTACAGCCTGGGGAACTCTGGCCAAGAGCCTGCTGCTGAACTCCAGAACCAGGCCACCTGGTTTCCTCAGCCCTGGGCTGCTCTGCCTGCACAGATCTCAGCATGGGTGCTCGTGGATTACCTGCTAGTAGAGGCCCCACAAGGTACAGAATTCTGAAATACTTCAAGATTGATTCTTAAAGCCTCCTTTCACTAGTCTGTCTAAGAGGATCTGGGAACACTCTGAAAATTCACAATGACAGAGCCATTTCCATAGTCACCGAAAGCCATGGCCGATGAAAGGTTTTAGAAAGAAAAACAAGGCATTAGAAGAATTATCTTTAGCTCCCAACACTGCAGGGCGTTGCCCTACCCTTCAGTACCCAACCCGTGCAACGCCTCCCAACAGTGACAACGGCTAAGACAACAAGAAGCAGCCAGCACTGCCATTTATGCATGGGTAAACTACACACACATACCCAGAAAGAGTCCCATATGGGAAAAGGAAGAATATAAACAAGAGAAATATGCCAGTGTAGGAACAGAAATTGCCCTTAAATGACAGTTTCTCCTGACACACAATGAAAGATAAGTATAATTCCCCAGAGGAAAGAATGGGGAGATCAGGATGGCTTTTATTCCAAAATGATAACATATTAAGAACAATTTCACTCATAGCTTTTAGTCTTTGAAATGCAGACACTTGGCATAGCCAGAAATGACATTGTCCCCACTACGGGTATGACTACATATGCCAACGTACACCAGGTGAAGACACAGGTGATCCCTGATCAGTGAGAAACGAAAAAGTTGGCATCTTTCCAGTGAAAGTCAATCTCAACACATCTACCCTTCTACAACAGTACATTTATGAACCAAGTGTAGCTGCAAAGTTGATTGTGCAAAGTTTTCCATTCAAAGAAACCTGTATTTCGGGATATGTTTTCTTTTATTTGACTTTTATGGCACAACTTTTAATTTGTGCAGAATGTGGAATGAAGCAGTTAAAAAAACACACAAATGCAGTTTACTGACACATTGTGTATGCTTACCTAGCATGTTAAAGAAAGAGTACTATGAACACTTAATGTTTTAAAATATGAGTTCTGTGAATAAATTTAAGGGTTTTGTTTGGGGTGGGGCGGTACTAGCGTTTGAACTCAGGGCCTCACAATCACTGTGCAGGTGCTCTACCACTTGAGCTACTCCACCAGCAAGAGACTTGTGAATAAAAGGCTTTTCTCACTGATTTATATATTTACGTGAAAGGCTTTTTGCCTGTATGCGTGTATACGTGTGTGTATTTGTTCCTTAATGGAAAACACAATATATAGGTCTGTTACTCAGGAGTGTGTATAAGGATGTAAACATACAGATACATACAAGCATAACATCTGGGCTGGGTTGTAGCTCAGTGGTTGAGTGATTACTGAGCTGGCTTGGATCCCCAGTACCACACAAAAACACAAAACAACCGCTAAAATACAGAGTTGAACAAATTAAGATGACTCAAAATCTCTTACAATGATACTTATTTCACTAGCTGATTGCATAACGAGAGAGCCATTTTAGAGGCCTCAATTTTTCTTTTAAAAGCATTAGGTGTTTTTAGTCTTCAGAAATACCGCTATGTGTTGAAGATAATCCTACTCTATCTTTTACCCAAAACAAAACAGAAGAGAATAACAATACCGTGCAGACTTTCTCTGGAAAGTGAAACACCCAGGGAAATAACTGAACTGTGTAGCAAATTTCTCTTTCAGTGAAAGTCCCTATGGGTTTTTCTGACTCACTGTAGAGTGAACCTCGGCTGGGGCACCCCCCTTCTTAGACTCTTGAAGCCAGCTCCTCACTGCATCTTGAGTCTTCCTCTCACATAAGATGCCAATCACAAGGGAGGCTTGCTAACCAGGACTAGAGCAAATGAGGACCAGGGTGGGTCTTCTTCCATCATGCCAGTTGGTAAGGACAGAGCAGCTGCTTGGTTTTGAGGAAACATGAGTGACCTCTCATAGAGTGACCCCTTACAGAGTCCTTGGCCTTGTTTAAGTCGTTCACCTACACGGATCATTTTACTCACAGTGGGAGGCTTATTCCATCCCCATCCAAATCACACAAAACATTTAGCTCCCAGGTGACAATAACTTGACTCCAGTGATCCCAAACTGGACATACACTAGATTTCCTAAGCAGTTTCATAAACTGCACACGTGAAACTCACTTAGCCATCAATCATCCACATTCCCTTCATGAGTTCTGTCTCCAAACATATGAAGTCTTCCCAAATGCTTCCCCTAAATTTTAAAAAGATAATGCAGTCTCTGTGATGAAAAACGGGCTGAGTCAGATGTATGTTATATTTGTATTGTCCCTTACACTTTGAGTTTGCATCTGCTGCTGACTTGCAAGGGCCACAAGAAGTCTGGAAAGTCTGTAGCACTGGCAAACAAACAGCAGTGGGCCTGTGTGGAGAGGCATAGGCCCAAAAGCCTCACTCTTCAGCGGGCATCTGACCACACGGCTCATTGAGCCAAGTTATAGATAGATGCATAGTTCTAACCTTTTCTCCTAAGTCAGTCCCCTCGTGTCATTAACCATTTTTGTGGCTGCTCTCTCATTGTTGCCATTTGCCTTACCAGGAAGGTAGCATTTTAATAGCATTCCCCCACCCCCTTCTCCTAATTTTGATTAAAAAGATTATAAACTTCTTGAGGACAAGGACAGTATTTTCTTGAATTAGAAATAAGTTAAAGGAATAAAATACGTCGAGATAATCTTGAATCACCCTGCCTTTTGCTAGCTGACAATGTTTTAAATCATATAATGGGGAAAACTACATGCTAATAAAGAATAAATCACAGCTGAGTGCCTTCAGACTGCTATACTAAGGTGTGTGTGTGTGCATATGTCTGTCTGTGTGTGTGTGTGTGTGTGTGTGCGTGTGTTGGTGTGGATGTGCATGTGTGTGCATGGGTGTGGGAGAGGGTATGCGTGGGCGCATGGATGTATGTGCATGGGTGTGAGTGGGGGGGAGTGTTGGGGGTGGGAGAGTGTGTTCTTAGGAGTGTGGGGGTGTGCATGGGTAAGGGGGGAGTATGGGTGTGTTTGGGTGGAAAGGAGTGATGGGGGTGGGGAAGTGTGTGGGTGTGGGAGAGAGTCTGTGGCATGCATGGGCATGCGTGGGGGGGTGTGTAGGCATGTACATGTGTTGGGATTTCTTAGTCCTGCTGGATTGCCTAATTCTCTTAAAGAAACTGAACTATATTTTCAGAATAAAGGTTATTCATGCTCCATAGCAAACAGTCCTTGTTTTCCTTCGGAAAATCATTGTGTCAGAAAGATTTCTGAAACCCTTTCCCAGTGAACGTTGAGGAACATCCCCATCAAGTTATTTCAGCCTCAGTTAACTTGCATGTTGTCAATCTATGGTTTTGGATAAGGCTGAATACAAAATATCTAAACCTGAAGGTGGAAATGAAACCTGCAAATGATCAAGTTAAATGACAGACGGCCCTTAACTGCACATAATTTTTTTTAATGCATGGAAAATAAATACATTTGTATTCAGAGGGATGGACAGCTGAAGGGATAGAAAGATTCTGAGTAGATTCAGAAGCTGAAGTTCAGGGGGTTCGCGAGACTCTGAGAGCTGGAGGAAGGAATTTGAACACCAGGTGCTGGGGAACAGCTGACCTGGCAGTTGACATGGGTTAAGGGAAAGAGTAGAAGGAAGTAAACACAAGTTATTCAACAGAACACCAATAATACATCACACACAACAAAGACAGGAAAATGTGAATATCGCATCCCAACAAATAATAATGGGAACAGAGGCCAACTAATTAAAATAACATTTGGGTGTTTCTTGGCTTCTCATTGTACAAACAACTCCAAGATTCATCTACTCTCATAATCAAATCTCCAATCTTAGAGGCTATTAAAAAATAACTTTACCAGTAGCTCAGATTAGAATGAGCAGCTCAGAGTTGGCCTTAAATGCACAGAATTGTCCAAAGAAATTGCTAGCAAGACTTCTTAGTGCTGTCGTGGAAAGAAACAGACTGGACCACAAAGATTTTGATTCTCTGTGTCTCTGTCTCGGCTTTCTATGGGGGAGCCATTCAGCATTTGGCTTTTTTGAAGGGTACCAAAACACGTACCCTTCCCATTTGCTCTGATGACTGGAAGTAATGTATCTAAAAAACACCTGGAAAAAAGTTTGGCGCATAATAGGTGTCAATAATGAGAAGCACAGAAGGCCTCTGTGTGTACAGCAGCATTAAAGGCTTCTTATCACCCCTCCTGAACTTGTCTTCTATCACCTGACAAGAACACGCAGCTATTATTCTAAGACTTAAAATAATCCCTACATTTCAAGTATATACACTACGTGTCTCCTGACAATGTTTTTTTTTTTTTTTTCCTTTCAGGTCTTATCAATTTTGTTTTCTTCAGGAGACTTTTAATTTATTTTGGTAATTTAATATTAAAATATCTATAAAAAATCATACATATACCACACAAAGACAGTTTGCTTTCTTTGTTGAGATAATATCAGAGCCATTGGTTATTCTATGTACAATGATTTTAAAAACCAGTGTCCAATCCTTACGTAAAGTAGACTCTATAATATCCACTCTAAAAATGTTAAAGTCAGACTTTTACCCAGAAAAGAAAATTTAATTTTATTAATTTTTCTTCTTTACATGTTAAAATAAACCTGATCTCTTTACAAATCATATCAACATCTGAGAAATTTGTTTAACAAGGTTTCTTCCTGGAAATTTAGGGTTTAGGAAATTCATAGATTATCATTTGTCCTTATCAAATGAGCTGATAAATAACTTTAAAGAGCTACACTTGATCTTCACCAAAAAGCCAAGAAACAAGATAAAAAAACTGAAGACAAAAATGATAGCTTTTGTTTAGATTATTCTCTGCTATATTTTTAAGACCCAAAGGAGGCTTAGAAGTAGCCTGGTCCAATCGTTACCAAATCTGTGTTTCTTCCCTAACATCCCAACAAGGAATTAATTCAGTGCAGTGGAGATGTCCACTGTTTCTGATGAAAGCTCATGCAAACTGAGCCAGTTAGAACAGAAGGCCAATCCTTTGGTGGTACCCACACCCGGCTTCCCATAATAACCACGTAAGAAGAAACCTAGGTACACTTATGTCCACGGTCTTTTGCATTTGAGAACTGTTTTGTCCCCTGGAGCCTCTCCTCTCCTGGATCTTCCCTTGGTCCCCTCAACATTCTGGTTGGTATCCTCTATAATTGCTTTAAGGTATGGCTAAAAACTAGTTAAAAGTAAGACACCTAGCAGGAAGTGGTACATACTTGTGATCCAAGCTACTTTGGGGCGGGTCAGAGAAGACTCATGAGTTCAAGTCCAACCCAAGCAATGTTTAAAACCCCACCCCAAAAACAAGTAACAAACAGAAGTGGCTTGGGGGCATGGCTCAAGTGCTACAGCACTTGCCTAGTATGCATAAGACCCAGGGTTCAAATCCCAGTACTACAAAAATAAGGCATCTAGCCTGCAGAGCAGTTTCAGTCCCACTTGGGTATTACTGCTCTTTTTCTAGATGATCCACATCGTTAATGTGACCCAACATCATGCTAAGTTTGGGGACAGCCCAAACAATGATAATAATATGACAATATCAGTCATGTAGACTTTTCTAAAAATGACTAGGCCCTTTCCCTTAAAATCAGAGGAAATCAGTTCTACACTACTTTCTTGATTCCAAGAGAAGGGGAATAGAAACTATGTTGATTCCACTGGCGGTGACCTCCCATTCCATCCTGCTAAGATAAAGCTGAGTCTTAATACTATAAACCAACATATTGCTACCTCATTCCAGTCTGGCAACAGCCTCAGATCTGAGCATCTACCAGCAAAACGCCCACCCACGATGGTGAGGTCTTACACTCTGGTAAGACACTGGAAGTTTCTGCTACCGTAACAACCCATGACCTCAGTGTCTCTTGGACCTACTGCCATGGTTTTCAATAGCATTTTCAAACACCTGGCTGATATCCAAATACATTACACCTCAGGTATTCCTGTCATTGACCATGTCTGACTAAAATGAATGAAAGAGAGGAAGGGCTGAAGGAAGGTGAGAAGGAAGGAGTAAGGAAAGATGTAAAAACATCCTCTAGGATATGTTAGGATCTACAATGAAAACTGGATGTAAGTGCCAGTATTGCACGTAAAAAAGAATGTTTGATTCTGTAAATCAGAGTTGAGTTGTTAAAAGTTGATCAAAATTCATCATTTACCATCCTAGCTACTTACACCAGTAAGCAAAGTCCATGAATTAGTCCTTAAAAACATTGTCGATTTCCAAATAGAATTAGAAGTAAAGAAGATTTATGCCTTTTTTCATTTATCTGAAAACAAAATTTAAATTTAGGAAATTTTTTTACAAAGTTTAAGTTTCAAACCTAACCAACATTCTCTAAATAGCATCAATATTTATTTTACCAAAACCCAGAAGTAAATGCTAGAAGGTGACCACACAAGAGATCTGCTCCCACAGAATATTCTACAAATATTCATTAAAGGGCCACAAAACAGGTACAGAAACAGACCAGATTAGCAAAAAAGAAGATAAAGGTTTCCTTAACATTTATTCTTTGAATATTTTACATAACTCATTTTAAAACTATGCAAAGGCCGGGCATGTTGACATGCCTATAATCCCAGTCACACAGTAGGTGTAGATAGGAGGATAACAGTCCCAGGACACCCCTAGGCAAAAGCATGAGACCCTATCTGAAAAATAATTAACCAAAGAAGAGCTGGGGGTGTAGCTTATGTGGTAGAGCACTTGCAAGAGGGGGGCCCTGAGTTCAAATCCCAGGACTGCCAAATAAGTAAAGAAAATTCAAAACATGTAACTTAAAACCCCCCTTAATACTTCATTTAAGAAAATGAGTTACTCCAGAGCCACAAAAATTACCTCTGACATTCGATTTCTGGAGACACTTCTCCTGGGGAAGGATATGGCGTGTCTAATCCTGGCTCCTATTCACGTAGTTCTAATGTCTGCTTCACCACAGAGGCAGATACCAGGAGATGAATAAACGCCTCTGCCCAACAGGGTGATAAAAGCCACTAGTGTCTCTTTTCGCTAAAGTTGAAATGTGAGTGGAGTTTTAGAGTCAGGAAAACATTAGGATTCAAGGCACTCCCTGCCCAGGTCACAGAAGATAAAAGTTCAACTTCAATCTTTCTATAGAAAGACTGGGGACACCTGTTTCTCCCCAGAAACACAGTAGAGTAAAACCAAATAAGTCTTATTTCCCTGGATCAAAACCAAAATGGTTAGTTTTTAGTTTTTCAAGCTGTCAAAAGATGTGGCATTGAAACAGATAAATGCAGACAACAGGCTGGAGGAGTGGCTCAAGTGGTAGGTAGGGCACCTGGCTCGTAAGCGTGAAGTCCCAAGTTCAAGCCCTAGCACCACCCTCCTTCCAAAATGGAAACAATGAGATAATTCATCATGGATTTATTCAAGTTGAACTTTTAAAAAGCGCTTGCTATTATTTAACACTAAAACAATTTTTGTGTTGCAACAAATTGCCAAGTTCCCAGATGCAATGCATGTCTGATAAATGTGCTGCAAAAATATCTATAATATCACTAAAGTTCCAGTCAGATCTAACTAGAACATTGTGCATTTTAATTAGAAGATACTCAGTGTCACACACACATTGAGTGGTGGTGGTACTGGTGTTTAAACTCAGATATTTGCACTTGCTGGGCTAGGCAAGAGCTCTCCCACTTGAGTCACATCTCCAGCCCTTTTGCTCTGGTTATTTTGGAGATAGGGTCTCACTTTTTGCCCAGGCAGCCTGGACTGTTTCCCACCATAACTGGGATAATAGGCATGTGCCACCTATTGCTTGAGATGGGATCTTGTGAACTTTTTTACCTGGGCTGGCCTGGAACCGTGATCCTCCTCATCTCAGTCTCCTACATAGCTAGGATTACATGAGTGAGCCACCATACATGGCTAGAATTGACAATGTTTTAAAATCCACATGCAACCCCAATCCCATTGTTACAACAGCCTCTTTTATCTACTCTAAATAACCAAGTGTAGATTATTCTAAATGCTTCTAAAGCATGTAGGTGCTACTAGGTGACTTACATTAAACAGCATTATCATAAAATATACATAAAATCCCAAAAGTAAAGTACCCCAAGTGAATTTCAATCCATAGGGAGTTCAAGGATTCTATGTGCTTAAAACATTTTAGCAGAAAGTTAAAGCCAGAAGGGATGTGATCCTAGCAAACTGTATTTATTGTGTTAATGTACCATTTGTCTTCTGGGCAAGTAACTAAAGGTCGTTCGTTCTTTAAGGCAAGTGTTGAAAACAGTTTGCGTTGAAGGTCTAACTTAAAGGAACAAAACGAAACCCTTTGGGCCGCAAGTGACCTTTCTATGCCAACACAGACGTCCAAATCTCTTAAAGAGGAGAGCGGTAATGTTTGCACTCTGATTTTCTGTAACTTCAACTCCCTTTCTTTAAATGAGTCTGCTAGAGAAACTGGAAGCATTTCTTCTTGTAGAGCCCAACCATCAGAACCTGGTATGAAGCTGAGTATCAGATGAATGAGTTTTCAGATCTACTTAGTGAGAAAGAGAAGGTGAGAGAGAGACACACTGCTACAATCTGTTTGGGGGTTGGGGGAGAGGGCTGCTTTGATTCCCTTGGATCCCAGTGGGTTTGGGAAAGCCATTCAGTCACCCACAACCATGCATGGCAGAAACCCAAGGCCATATTGGAGCATGCCTTCTTCAGGAGAAAGGGAAAAGAGGGAAGAAAAGGAAAGAGAAAAGGAGACACGAGGCCTACAATTAAGGTGGCTGGCTAGCTCATTTCACACAAACATATTTCCACACAGCTGGGAGCTTCTAGGAATCTTGCCTTCAGATGACTCAGTAAAATTCAGAACTGTCAACTGGTGCAAAAGTATTATTGCAAGTTCATCTATCCAATGAACATTACCCATTTTCAGGTGACAAGCTGGCCTTGTTCCCAAGCTGGCACCAGGACACCTCCTATCAGCAAATGGGGTTCTGAGGGTGAAGAGGAAGGGGGAGGTTTTCACTTCCTCTTCCACATCAGCTGGGGCTGATTCTCCTCTCAGAGTTTCTGCCTAAGAAAAATAACCCACAAATGTACCTCAAACCTTTTCTAACTTTCACTGTGATACATAAACACCTAGTTTCAACTTCCTTCAGTACTGCCCACTGGATGGAAGATAAAATCATATAGAGGCCCTCACAGAGAAGCTCTCTTGGGTTCACAATGGAGTCTCCCTGCAGTTCAGGGGACTCCATACACAGCATGCTACTAGACCATGTGTGGATAGCAAAACAATGACACAGAACAGATGCCACAAAGACTAGATGAAGGACCATTTTCTCACCTGTCGTTCACTTGTTTGGTGCTCTTTGGGTTACATACTCTATCAAGCAGTACATCTCAAAAAGTACCCATCGTACACAGATCCGGGTTTTAGTTTAAACTTCTATGGAGTTCTCAATTAAAGAAAAGAATTGTATCTTAGCCTTTTGCCCTGTAATTTCCCAAAAATGTTCCCAAGATGGACAACAAACATTCAAGATGGGGGGAAAATAAAATGATTTTGTGGTGTTCTCAACACCACTGTCCTTCTCCTAACTATAAAGTACATGTTGCTTTTTTCATAAAACATTTTCCTTAAACATGACCAGAGACTCTCTGCAAGTGTTTTTTGAAACAGGTAGGAAACCACTGTGCCCGTATGGCTGAAATCCAAACTCCATTTTTTTTTTTCCACTCAGACAGGAAAATTCAGGAAAAATTGATTCCATGGGTAGCTCATAGTTTCTTTTGGAATGCTTTCATGGAAATTCAGGCTGTATTTGATACACACACCATATTTTTTAATGGTGGTGTGTGGGTGTGCTGGAGGCACATAAAGAACTCCAAAATCCATATAAGTATCTAAAACCAGCTTGAAGTAACTCCCTCATTTCCTTCTCATTGTCTATTGCTCATTTGCTAACTGTTACTGGAAGTATGACACTCTTATATGCCTTTCTGTGTATTTTAACTTAAACAGTTTCTAAAACACATGCTAAAAATGATATCACCCTCTCAAAAAAGATTTTTAAACTAACAAAATACCCAAAGAGCTGCCACTTTCAAAATTAGAGGTAAGACAGGCTTAACCTCATTCCTTTCATCACAGTTCCAACCATGATAGACCGACTAACCAACCAACCAAACCCTAAATCTCTTTCTTTCTCTCTCTCTCCATTCCCGGGTTCTCCCTGGGTGGTAGCCATGCACGCTAGCCTGGGAGCACTGATGGTTGAAGGAACTAGTTAATGGGGAAATTATGGGTGACTTTGTTTGGTGGGTTGTGTGATTTACATTTGTGGTAAAACCCAAGGCAACTGATCTGTAACTCTGACTTGAATTGGGCCCTTACATGGAAATTTTTCCTGCGTGTGGCAGTACCTAAAACATGCTTTCTGGGAAGCCCTCAAGACCCTCCTCTTAGGATGGGCTTTGTCAGGACATAACTTCCTTTATTCTACTAATTTAACACTCTTGAACATCCCATTCACACCCACCACCAAAGCCTTGCTGGCTAGAGTCACATGTGAGTGTGTTTGGTTGAAAAAAAATTCTCAAGAGATGCAAAATGATAAATTACAGGTTTCAAATGTTAGAAAATATGCTGGAATCAAACATATACAAAGTTCTTTGAAGTTCAGCAGTTAGAAAAGCATACTTGATATTCTAATATAGGAAATCATCACAGGGAAGACGGAAGGGAAGGGGAAAAGGAATGGATATATGACGTTCTGATAAAACATAGAGCTCACCTTTCAAGTCCAAGGCCACCCAGTGGAATTAATGCTCCCTCTTAAAGTGTATATGCACACACCAAAACGCAGTCTACCTTCCTTCCCTAAGCTGTTTTTCATCGTGGCCGGGGTTTTCTGCTTTACACTCCCCGCAGAACATCTTTAAGGTAAAGGATGAACCAGCAAATCCACACGTGTTCTGAATGCATTTGCTGAATTAGGAACCCAACATCCTCACTCCATTTAATTGTTTCAAGGCAAGGAAATATAAATAGCTTTGGTCAAAGTGAGAGGTACAAGCAAACACACAGAACCCCTTCCCCCAGTTTTTGGTCCAAAGAAAACCCTTGAACTTGGTAACCTGACTCAAACTAATCATAAGTCAGGCCGCCCTGTGTCTTCCTTCACGTTTGCCTGATGGCTTCATCCATTTCAGACTGGATACAAAAGACTTCACAGCACCAAGTACAAGTGTACCATGACCCCTCAGCAGCTCTAAGGCTGTTGTTTTGGTAACAGGTTGTGAAGGAACCTGACTGATTCTGATTGACTGTTTTGGCCTCATTTCCCTGGATTTAAAAGTCTTGAAAAGTCTTACCCCTTTGCAAAACCCAGATAATAATTTTCCCCCCAAAGGAAATATTTTGCCTAAATCATCACAAACGTCACACTATGACCCATCTGTCCTGGGAAGTTCAGTGAAATTGGACCACTGTGAATGAGGGAGGGAAAGTTCTAGCAAATAAGATACAAGGCCAGTAATAATCCTAACATGATGAAAAGTAGTCATTTCATCAATCAGTAAAGTTACCTTGAAAAGTCAATGACTCCTTCTCATCAAATATTAATAGGAGTAAAGATAGGGGTGATAATACACACTTCCTGCCATCTTATCGCTGGCAAGAGATCCCAAACAAAGTTCCATACCTGAATCACTTCTTGGAGTCTGCAAGTGATACTCACTCATATTGTCCTTGATACTTCCAATGAAAACTGGTCTTTTATGAAAGAAATGGGCCAGCCAATAGCTGAAGGTGTGTTGCTATACACAAGGTCTCAGGTATTCAAGTTTAAGATGTGAAATTTTATGTGTCCATTAAAAGGTTTTAAGAAGGAGTACATCAAAGTAAGAAGATTCAAACAAATGTACTATTCCAGCCTTCTGGTGATTTCTTTACCCTTTCTTATTCATTAAATAGTTTAAATTATAACACAGTCTTTCCCAGGACTCACCCAGTTCCTTTATCTACTTTATGAGCTGGTTTGCTAAAAGGGCTTGGATTTTTGTGAGGAAAAGAAATGATATCATCTTAAAGTACCCAAGAAATGAGAAGCTTTTTTACCTACTTGGGTTTATTTGTGAGTGGAGGAACAAGTCTTTGATCACTTTCTTCTAATGAATAAATTTGAAATTATTGGTTAAAACCTGGAATCTGAAGTGCCCTGTGTTGTGAAGATCATCCAAAACATGGAGAAAGAGAGAGAGAGAAGAATTTTGTCCATATCTAAATGGGGTGTCTGATAGCACAGCCTACAGCATTCTATGTGTAACAGAAGTCTGTATTGAGATAGCTGTGCTGTGCCCAATTTTCTATAAAACATAGCTACTAAATAGAATGAAAAAGGATGACAATCATTCTTTTCCTATCAGTGTAATGAAAGCATACCAAAAAATAATATTGCCTAAAGAATCATTAATTTACAGAATTAACACATATATCTCCAAATTTATATGGCTGGAATACCATTAGCATTGGATTTGATTATTATTGTGTTATATCAGTTTTGCTTTATGTAGCTCAATGGTGGATCACCTGCCTAGTGTGTGCCAGGCCCTGGGTCTGATCCCCAGCTCTGAAAAAAAAAAAGTCAGTGTATTCTCTGACATCACAGCAGTAGTGTGGCAACTCACTGCTACTCTGTTCTCCACAGACACTTTGTCATAGTGTTGTTAACAGAAGGGTTAAAGTCCCTCTTGTTATCAATGAACCATTGTTGCCTTAAGGACATCTGATATTTACTCAAGATTTAGTCTTGTTCAATTTGGCTACAACTAAAGAAGTATTTGAGTGACTTAATCATTCAATGACTTTCTACTGAGTGTTTACTATGGGCAAGCAACAAGTGCAAGACATGACCCTAGCATACCAAAGAAAACTTACTGTAATCAAGCGAAGTCCACGTAAAGTAGGTACAGAGTCAGAGGACCTGAAGGAAAACCAGAAAGTCTCCAGCTGCATTTAAAACAATAAATGAGTCCAAAACATACATAAAATATTAGAAAACTTATTCACAAAAGGAAACTCATGTTTCCCAAGAACTCAATTCCAGAGAATTTAAAAAGATTCCATTAAAGGCTACCAACCAAGAATGATCCTCAATGCTGGTATCTGTCCAGCATGAGAATGAGTGAACATTCTAGAACAATGGTTACTTTTAGGTTGGTTTCCAAAACAATAACAACAAGGAAACATCGCCAATTCTGATTTAGGTTCAAGGGTTTTATTAAAGAGTTTCTAAGTTGGGAAATGTACCTCATGACACATTAACTCCAAAATTGCACAATTTTTGAATAATTACCTATTAATAAATGGAGCCAGGGAAAGTGTGTGTTTGAGGATGGAAATCAAAAGAACCATAGGGGTAGAGGGGGTAGAGCAAGGAACACAGATGTTTGTCTAGAGCTAAAAGCCATGTGAGTACTCCTAGAAAAGGCAAAGACAAAACTGGGAGTTTTGATTCTGGGTAATCCCGAAGTGTTACAAGTTATTCTAGATTTCTAAACTATATGAAAATCAATATGAACAGAGTTCCATAACTTTATTCCATGACAATAAATTGCAAGCTGTTGAATATTCTAAGCAGTTCAAAAGAAGATGAATTTGAAACAGTGCAACCTCATAACCAGAGTTAAAGAAGACTAGCCTTACATTCCTTTACTGGGGGCAGGGGGAGGGAAGGGTAGAATTCCAGAACCTAATAACAGCTTCTGCTCATTTTCAAGCAACTCCTACACAAGGAAAAATACCGACAAGGAGGACTAATGCTTACAAGTCCAGCACTTACTTAATGTCTTCTCCAAGTTTTTTGAAATGACAAACTGGGCTACAAATCCCTGGAGAAATGGTTGGCCTCTGTCCTTTTTGGCACTGACTACATGAAAAGAATAATAATTAGAGAAAAGTGTCACTCACTTAAAGTTGCATTTTTAAATTACAAACTTGAAGGTAAAAATACTTCTCCTAGATTCTTCCTTATCATCCCCCAACTACCCACTTCACTGCTAAGTTTGATGAAGTGAGAATTCCAGGTATTTTGACTGGCTGGCTCAGGGCATGTGAGTTGCAAGATTTCCAGGTAACTTATATAATGTTACTGGGAATAGCAAGAAAGAAACAAAACAACCATCAGAAAGCCTTAAGGGCTTTTTCTAGTTGGCTGGTGAAAGTGTTCAGAATTATTTAAGAGTTGGACGAGTAATGACGAGCCACACCCTCGAAGGACTGCAGTCTGAATTCCATCATTAGTTTATACCAGGTTTTCCAATCCAAAATTTAAGTATCTTCACCGTCATAAAAGAAAAGAGAGTTCAAAGAATGCATTTATATAATCTGAGCTTGCCCAAAATCAAACTTCCAAAACATGATTTTGTTAAAACCATAGGCTAGATTTATTACTTTACACCCTACTCTTTATGACTGGACAAAGTCTATTGGCTTCATCCCAAGGTACAACAGCTTACCTTCCCACAACTTGTGGTTTCTACAAGTGCCACCAAGTATGGGTAGAAGGCTGAGCTGTCCTGGTCTTTGTACTAGGGGAAGGTGTTGAGAAATGGTGTCACCTGTAACAAAGCCTTTCAGTAAAGATACTAAAGACAGAGCTGCCATGGTGCTGTAGGCTATATTTACAACCATACAAAACAATAGAAGTTATAGAAAATGGTGCAAAGCTGGTCTAAAACCAAGATATGGTTTCTCATTTGTATAATTTTATAGTTAAATTGATTGTGAAAGGAAATTAATAGGATGCATTTAGATCGTTAACTAATCACCAAATGGTTATACTTTTTGCCTACGTGATACTTATTAGAGACAGACTTCTCAGCTTCCAGAAGTACAAAAAGCAGAAGTTGAGTATGATTGTATTTCCTGCACTTCACCTTAGTATCAAGAGAACTATCCTAAAATCCCGGGTAGAGCGGGCAAGGAGGCCAAAGATAGGTTGCACAGCCTAAAAGAAATTTCCACAAAAGCCTTCCAAGGGGATATTGTGGATAGCCTTCCAATGGTGACATTGCCTTTGTGCTAGGTGTGGAGGACTTGTTGGGTGTTTGCCAAGCAACGAATCATCATTAGTGTTTTATGTGGATGATTTTACTTAAAACATACAACACGACTAATAAGGTAAATGATACTAGTACCACCACTTTGCTGGTGTGGAAAAAGACGTGAAGTCAGTTTTCAAAGATCATGCAGGGTGGTGATAAAGCTGGGAATCCAATTATAAATCCACATCCCAATTCAGGTCCTCAGCCCTCCACTCCACTGCCATATGTATTAGAGCTTGCACCTCTCTCTTCCTCAAAAATCATGCCTGCAGCCACCAGAAAGAGCAGTCTATGATCTTAACGGCTTCCACCTCTGTGAAACATGAAATCCAAATACCTATAATAATAACTTTTCAGAATACCACAGCTTTGTTCATTTGGAAAATTCCAACACTATTTACTGACTGCTGCCTGCCTATGAGTGAAGTTGCCTAATACATAATTCTGACCCGAAAAGAGTTTACAATAAAAGAACTATGCATATGACTGGCATAAATTAGATGAATTTCAAAGAATCAGATCATTACACTTTTTGCCTAAATCTTTACCACAGCCTTGAAATCAGCATGGTTTACAATCAATCCCTCCAGACTTGGCCTCTGCCCTCCTCTTAGGGTTCAATGACCTGCTGACTTGTGACCTTCCTATCATTCTTGAAACTTAAAAAGTCTCCTGACCCAGGGTTTTGGAGCTTGCTTTTCCTCTTCCCCCATGTCGTCCATAGCTGCACCTTTTCTTTGCATTCAAGTCAAAGTCTAATAGCACCTTCCAGGCAGATGGACCCAGTGCCCTCCATCTAACCTGCCTCATACTTCCCCTCTCTCACCCATCATTCTGTCTCACAGCATGCATTTCCACCAGCAGTTGGAATTTAGAAATTCTACTTACTGTCTTATTTCTCCTTCTCCATCATCACCCAGAGTGTGAGGCCCAAGAGAGTAGTGCTTTACTGCACCATCACTGTCCTCCTTACCACCCAGAATGCTGCCAGGCTCATAGGCACCAAATAAATATTTGGAGGGGTGAAGTAAGTGCTGAGGGGATTATTATAGAGGAATTTCTGTGTCTCCTGGGCAGAGCATAAGATGTGGGCCTTGAAAATGATATAGTCACTTGGCAAAAAATGGCTCCCATGGGCCCTGCAAGTCCATCCAGGAGAGGCACCTGGAGCAACATATGTTTGGGAAAGATGGGATCATCCAGCCTGGATGGACACCTCCAGTCTATGAAAAGAAGACTGCGTTACCATCATGGAGGGTTTTCAGTACCAGAAGGAAGAATTCTGTGGGCAGTGGGGAGTCACAGGATATTTTCCTAGCAAGGAAGTGACACAGGCAAAGCCAAATAGTAGAAAGATCCAAGGGCAATTTAATAATCCAAACAAGGAACACTAGTGATACTTTTAGGTCCCTCTGTCTGATAACACACACACTCACACACTCACACTCACACACACACACACACACACACACACTCACACTCACACACACACACACACAATCTGCCTTTTTGTTTTTTTAAATAGAAAATTCCCAAGAGAGAACAGGAAGAGAAGGACTGTGGACTGGGTGCATTAAGTATGGGAACAGAAAGTTCCATGCTACAAAGTGTAAAGTTGAACTTAATGATGAAACTTGTTTCTCTAATATCTGTGCAAAAGCCCTTTGCAAAATAAACACAGATTTTATTCTATCAAACCGCCCCTGTGACTCATCTCTTTGGAAATGCGTTCCTGGCATCGCTTCTCCTCAGGCCTTAAATTCTTGGAGAAAATCAGGCAGATTAGTGTCCTGATGACATGACAGAAGTCAGAACTCGAAATCCTAAATCCAGTTCTGCCACCGACTTGCTGCCTGTCATTTGGTATTTGTAAGATATCTTTCTGTGGTGAATGTTTTATACAGTAACAACCCAGTGGCTAAGAAGGAATATAAAATTTCAGAATAATCCCAGAGATACATGGAAATGAATACAGACTTTTAATGGAGCTCGTATTTAATCCTTTACAAAGCATTCTTAAATTATCCTGTAACTATTTATTTCTCAATCAGGCAGAGGAAAGAGAAACAGTCACAGGAATGCATACATGTGTGAGTGTGTCTCAGAAACGGTGGCTGTCCTGAAAAATTCCCAGATAACAAAAATGAAAAGGAAAGTTTCTTTTCAAAAGACACGATGATGTAAACACAAGGAAGTTTAAAATAACACTTGTATAAACTGTTTGAATTGAAGAGAAAAAAACATACCCCAAAAGAGTTTTGTCAGAATAAAAAGAAAACAAATCCTGAATCCTGACAGCAACATAAAAGCCAATCTCCCCCCCCTTCCTTTCATAATGGCTTTTCTATTGAGCTTTATTTTGACCTTTCATTACTTTCCCAACATTGAAGAATATTGCCTTTCAAAACTCTCCATTTCTCTGCCGTCCATACTATTATCCCTCACCCATTGTCGAGAGTTCTTAGCCACTGCTGTTCCAAAGTGAAATGCACCGTCTTCGGTCTCTCACCAACAAATATAAACCAGCATTTTCACCCACTTTACCTCTTTAAATTCATACTCTGGGTAAAAAAGAAAGATAATCAGGAAGTCATAAACATGCCCCCAAAAAAAAGAAAACAGAAGAGTTGGTTATCTGTTTGCTGGAGAAGAAACAACCGATCTAATAATCAATCTACAGCCAGCGGCCCCCACCCCCACCCTCAGCAGCCACAG
The DNA here is from genome assembly GCF_047511655.1 of Castor canadensis. Lineage (NCBI taxonomy): Eukaryota > Metazoa > Chordata > Mammalia > Rodentia > Castoridae > Castor > Castor canadensis. Next base: position 19,867,438 of record NC_133391.1, on the reverse strand, counting down.
GATCCGTTCATTAGTCAGGCCCACTGCACGATCTGATTGATAAAGTTTCAGTACAAATTATCCCATCTCTTTGATGAAAACAAGCAAGGCAGAGACTGAGCCTTAATTTTATCCTCATAAATTAGGCAACCAGACAAACTCTAACCAGAGCTCGCCACACGAGGGGCAAACTAATTTAATTAATTCATACACAGCACCTCATTAAGCAGTTTTAGCACTGAGGTTGTGATCTTGTGGAGTCTGCATTATTTTCCACAAAGATGCTCACTTAGTCGTCAGCCATGGGGAACCAGGAGAGGGTAAAATGCATGTGTCCATGTGCTGCTTCAGTGAGACCACCGAGTAATGTAGACCAGTGCTGTCTTCCCTCACCCCAGACACGAATGCACAAGACTTACAACAGGAGTGTTACTGCATGTTGCTTTGGCTTCTTGTGTTACATGTTTTGCACTTCTAAGCAGTAGCGAAAACAGATCATTTCCTCACTAGCACGGAATCATTCTTAGTTGACATGGTAAACGGACTGCTGATAGAAAGGAATGATAATTAAAAGTACTTCTAGTTATCTTGGGGAAAGACACAGTTGGAATGTTCCCCAAACTCTTTGCTGCTTCAAAAGAATACCCCAGCTCCCATGGGCTCCTGACCCTGTCCTTAGACACATCCTTCTCACTGTAGAAGCCCTCCTTAAGTGGTTGGATTGATTTATTTTATATTTCTTTCTTCTTACATAATCTCCAAAAACCATAGTTCCTTTTCATAAGCTCACAGGACAAGATCTTTGTTTGTAAACACCAGTTTCCCATGGGTCAGGCCTTAGTTTCTAAGTATCCCCAGCAGCTGATTCCAGAGCTGGGGTAGAGAGCTGAGTCTGGAACATTTTGAAGGGCCAGAAAATAAGAACATGATAGAAAAAGAATGGGGACAGGATACAAGACTCAAGCCTAAAGAGCCCCCAGTGGCCAAAAGAGAAACCGTTTTAGCAATAAAGTCGTATATTATGAAATCATATGCTATAAGATAAAATAGTCTTGAGTCCACACTTGATGGAATTTATTGATGATGAAGATCACTTGTTGGATATATCAATCAGCAAAGGAGAAAGAAGTACATTTTCCTTACAGAAAAATTCCAAGTAAACACAAAAAGGAGAACAGAACCTTACAATAATAATCACTGCAGACAAGATCCACTAATGAAGTGGGCAAAGGTTTAAGATGCTTGCACAGTCCCACAGCTCCTACACCAAGACACTTACTAATTCCATGAGGAAAACAGTAAACTTAACCTGAAAACCCACAACAGATAGTCCCTTACCTAGCTAATCAAGATTATTATCACCAGTAAAAGAAACAGCATGCCCCCTTGGTACCATGCCCTAAAAAAACTGCCATCACTTCTGTGGTACTCTTGTCAAAAATGAATGTCCCCAATGTCATCATGGGAAATCAAACCCAAACTGAGAGTCGTTCTGCAAAATAACTGACCGGTGCTGTCACGGTCACAAAGGACAGGAAAGGCTGAGGAGTTGTCACATAGTTGAGGAGACTAAGGGGACACGACAGCTGACCATGACGAAAGGTTCCGGGTTGGACCTTGGATCAAAACAATACCATTAGTAGGAAAACGAGTGAAATCAGAAGAAGGCTGACATTTATTAATAGCATGGCATCAGTGTTAATTTTCTCCTTTTTATGCTGTACTCTAGTTAGATAAGTGGTTAGCATCGGCAGCAGCTAGATAAAAGGAATAGATAAACTATTATTTCTGAAACTGTATTGTAAGTCTAAAATCAGGGCATTTTTTAAAGAATACATTGATTACAAGGAAGAGAACACGGTATGAGGGTCTCAAAATAAGACTGACAAAATCATTGTAGAAAAACCACCATGGAAATGAAGCTGTCTAGACTGCTGTTAACATTTTGAGCTTCTCAGATTAGAAATCCCATTTCTTCCAACCGAATCACAGAGAAATGTACAGCCACTGGTTTTGCTTTCCTTCTTTAATTCTAGGGCTGTTGTGGTCGACTTCAAACCAGTCTTTTAAGTATAATTAATAACTAGTCACACAAAGTGACCACTTCATAGTCTAATTTTTATATAGAAATATACCAATTATTATAATACAACTTAATAACATTGACATCTGTTTCTTTAAACTAAGAATTTATCAGACTCTAGGCCAATCAACAGCCCCACTTCTTACAGGATTAAATGACCTGCCTTTTAAATATAAGCTCCAGCAAAAACTTCAGGGTCTCCAAAATAAGATTCTTAAAATACAAATGTGGACATTTTTTTAAACGCTAGGATGCTCAAAGGCTTTTCTTAAGCTTATACCTAATTCACAGGTATTGTGACTTTTTTGAGAATAAAAGTAGTTACCAACAAAAAATGAAAAAGTTAACTGTTTTAAAGAACTTGTATCACATTCCACAAAACTAAAAGCATGCCACCATCTCTTTCATGACAATCCTAAAATTGAAAGCCTGGACACATTTTCAAAATATCTATCATGTTTGCAACATTGAAGTCAAATGCAAAAATAGTAGTTAACTTTGTAAATAAGCTGTCTACATAAACATGCAAACAGAACTTCCTCTTTCCTTCCTTTGCTCCTGATGGGCATGATGTGAACTTTGACTCCAGTTTTCTTTCCTTTTTAAACAAAATCTGATTTCATTTGAGTCACATCTACTTTGATGAGTGGTTGGAAAAGTCTAGCACCCTGAGCCTCAAGCTAATCAAGCAAGGTATAATTTCTGTATTTCTAATCTCATGCTTCATCTAAGGTAAGGTGAGATGCTAGGGAAGGGGAAACATCAGAACTACTGAAAGATCTACTTCTCAATTTGGGGTTTGCAAATTGTGGGTATACAGGAGGCACTATGAAGAAGGTATGGCCAAGAGCAGAGGATCTTTGTGGAAGACTGTGGGGTTTACTTGTGGCAGTCATCAAACAGTTGTAACAGATCACGGTGTAAGAGTTAAGTCTTGAAAGCACTAGCCACTCCATCATGCCCTGTGGGTTGTTGATTTTGTGATGTTGAAGATTCAGAAACAATGACTCACCCGGCTAAGTCAGATCAATGCCTGTACAATATCAGCACTCAGCTCCACAGAACTTGTACAGAAAGCTTACAATGTGGAAAACCATGAGTTTTACCTAGAACAAAGATGCCAAAGAAACACCAGAGAAATAGAAGCAGACACTTGTTGGGGGGAATGTGATTGATGTAAGAGAACAGATGGGATGGGAATTAAAAATACAAAAAAGTGGTGGTTTCTTGAACAATTGAAAAAACAATGAAACTTTTTTTAACAGGTCCATATTTAGTTCCAAGGTAGACAAACCTAACCAGAGCACACAGGTGCTCTGAAAACAAACAAAACTATTTACAGTGCCACACCACTATCACACAGCTAACTTCATCTATAATCAGCCAAGTGGATCGAAAAGCAAGTTTTTCTCTTTATTTTATTTTTTTCTATATTAAAAACATGTTTAACATCTTTAACCATCAGGAAAATGCAAATCAAAGCTACACTGAGATTCCATCTCATCTCAGTCAGAGTGAGTGTCACCAAGAAAACAAGCAACAACAAAGTTGTACACAACATCTCAAACCCGTGTGCACCATGAGTCCATCAATTTGTATGCAAGACACTGTCCTAAGAACACACGTCAGGCTTTCTCTAAGATTCTTTCACCCCCATCTCTCCTCCACACATGCTACGACATTCACAGGCAGTCACACCTTCCCCTTCCTCACCTCTTTGCCCAGCTGTGTCCAAGACACCTATGACACACATTGACTTACTTTGTTCTAAGCATTTCACACATCTGACTTTATTTAATCTGCACAGGAACACTATGAAGTGAGTTCAGTTGTAAGACTCCCCATCTTACACATAAAGACATTCAGATAGAGGGTTATAGAATCACGCAACAAATGGTCAAACTGGGACTGAACTCCACTTTGGTCTGTCTGAAGCCTCTACCGTCTCTTTGCTATTTTGGGAAATTTCTAGACATTCTCTTTTAGAGTAGATGAACAATACCTACACAAGCCCCATTTAACTCCACATGAAATTAGAGCACTCACAGCCCTGCTCACACCTCCTTTGTCATAAAGGCCCTAGTGAAGTCCCCAGAGCTGGACCATGAGCCTTTGATTAACAGTCACCTGTAGCTGGGCCTGTTCCTGCCTGCCCTGTTCCATTTCCAGAACATGAAGCTTCTCTCCTTCTATCTGCTGGATCCTGAATTAGGCTGGCACTTTTCCTATCTGTTCTGTTTAGTTTCTATGGGTGATTAAAGTAATTAACAGATAAGAAAATAAAAACTCAGTTACTATTCAATGGGAAGACAGAAGCTGGGGTGCTACTTGAAGTAGTTAATTCAAGCAGCAAACACATAAATTCTGTTTCTATGTGTGTGCCATACTGCATATACAAAGGAGAGGGTATGAAATTGGGGTTTCTTAGAATGGCACTCTTAGAGTAAATATCTCTGACTCACACAGAGATACTTAGGATTCATTTTACTATGTGTAAAAGTTTGACCTTATCATCAAATTTCAGATTAGGAAGATGTTTCCAAGTCCCAGATGAGCACAAATTCATTTTATTCCACTTCTGGATGCTGAAATTAAGGGCCTTCTCTTGAGGAGTGAACACCTTTAAGAATCTTCTATGTTTTCTTTTTACCAAAAAAAAAAAATGTGCCTATATCTGAAGCTTTACACACAATTTCATAGTCCACAAAGCTCTGAAATCTGTCTACAACTCCAGTTTACCAGTCGAGGCATAAGCAGAACCCAAGGAGCACAGGCCTCAGAAGTTCAGCATTCACAGAAGCCACGAGTCCATCGTGTTTTGAATTTAATATGGACCACAATTCCTCATACGTACACTTTTTAATCAGTAATGATTTCATCAGGGAAATGCCCCAAATTGAGCCTTGATGGGACACTGTAGACTGCTTTGTTTCTGGCAGCTGTAACAAATCACGACCCACCTGTGAACACTGGGTCTCAAGAGTCCTGGAGGCTTTAGTCCAAGGCCAGGGTGAACACACTCAGTTGTGGCTCTGGATATGACTGCCCACTTCTAGTACCCCAACCTGGCAAGGGCTCTGACACTGTGACCTAACACCCTCCCAAACACCCCACCTCCAAACTACATCACTTCAGGACCAGGACTCAACACATGAATGAGGCAGGGTCAAGGAGGGGTGGGGCGTTCAGTCCACTGCACCCATTACACCTTATCCCTGTAGAAAACATTCTGCCTTCCATCCCCAGACAGAAGTCCAGCCCACCCAGGAAAGGGCTGTCACCCCCTCGGGTGTGTTCTCCAGCTTCTGTGGATGTGAGAGGAGGGCCCAGTATGGTACTGACCTTCATCTCTCCTGCCTGCCCACCCTACCAAGGGCTTGTGCACCTACATTTCATGGCAGCATGGGTCAAGTGCCCCCCAACCAAGGTTCCTGAGAACTCCCCACCTGTAGTCGTCCAGCAAGATTAGGACCTAGGGAATTTTTGTGAGTGATTTGATCCCAAACTACTTTTTACATTGTGAGTGGATTTTAAAACTTTTCCTTTCATGGTATTACAATATATATAGTTTTCAACTTTTAACTATTACAAAACCATGAAGTAACCATATCTAGATGGTAACTAACAAGAAACTGAAAAGAAAGATTTTAAAGCCCTGAAAATGGACAAAAATGCTCCAAGAAACATTCAAGTTTACAAACCTGCCCCCAGAAAGACAGAGACGCAGCAAAGTCTTTGGGCTTGCTATTGTTTGAGGTAGTTTATGTTCTATAAAGTTGCTTTCAGTAGCAATGCTTTAGGCAAAATTATCTACTGTGAAATGAAATTCCAGTTAAAAAATACAATGCTTCCAATACACCATGAGGCCAATGGCAGATGTAAGTATGGAATTTCATGTCAGGGAAAGCATCACTCAGTTCAGCCGTGTCCTGTGGGGTTACCAACAGTAACCTGTTGCTGAAATCTCCTGATCAGAGCCTTAAAGAATGAAAGTTTAGTCAGCTAACCAAAGTACAAGAACCAGCCCTTTTCCCTCCCTCTCCTACTCAACGTGTATTTCAGCATATCCAACCGGTCTGAGTTGATAAAGCAAAATTCTTCTTTACAAAACGTTCCAGAAGAAATGACAGAATTGTAGAATTCACATTTTGCAACCCTCAATGAAATAGTTCATATGGGTGACAGTCATTGGATTAAGTCAGGCTTATGCAGTGATAGGTGGTGACTCTGAAAAGGAACCTGGCTGCCTGCTGCCAGGTGAACCCAGCAATCAATGTCAACATCTAGATAGATGATTGATAAACAGATAGGCAGATAATGAACAGATGGTACATAGATGGATAGATAGATGACAGGTAGATAGATAGATGATAGATAGATAGATAAGAGAGAGATAAGAATGGAAAGAGGGAGGGAGGAAGAACGAAGTGAGGGGAAGGAAGGAAGGAGGGAGAGGGAGGGAAGGAGGGATGCGGGGGGCAAAGGGAAGAAAGGAGGAAGGAAAACCTGAGTCTGATCAAACCTCTAAAGCCAATTTCTATTTCTGGAAAAAAGAGCACCTGTAGGCACAAGGCAACACCACAAGAAGACAAACAGTACAGGATACCTTATGTGACAACTGACCTAATTTCTGCAACAAGTAAATAACAACAATAAAAGAGGAGAGGGGAGCCATGTTTGACTAAAATAAAGTTAGATACTTAACCAAATTTAGTATGTGGCACTGACTTGGGTCATTATCCAAAACCATGTAACTGTAAGAGACTGCTTTGTGCAACACGGAAATTTTCATTATATAATTAAGAGTTAGATGATGTAACAGAAATACTGTTAGTGTCATTTGAAATGATATTATTTACCATGTAAGAAAATGTCCATACTAGAATAGAGGTGGTGACATTTTAGGGTACCATGAATTTACTTTAAAATGCTTCAGCAAAAGCAACAAAAGTGGAGGACAGACAGATAAAAGTGTGGCAAGATCTTAACACTGAATTTAGAAATTCTTTGTAGTTTCCCTCTCCAGTGAATATGTCAAATCTTTCATAATATTTTATTAAGTTTCACCAAGTGATACAGAGCAAGAAGTCACAGATCGGGGCATTATATTCCAGTCAGAGAAGATGGCACAAACAGGAACTTTGACTCAAGAAACAGGGCAACACTCAGAGCACAGCAAGCAGCTGGGTGTGAAGGGCAGGTGCACATGGTACTGCCACATTCAGAAACTTGGTTTTGCCCTCCTGGAGATGGGAAACTAAGCAAGGTTTTAATTAGAAATGGGTATAGCTAGATTTCCACTGTCCATAGACCATTGTTCTAGCAACTCTGTGAGAATGGGTTATAGGGAGACCAGAAAATGGGAAAATAAGCCTGAAAAATAAAGCCCGGTTAGGAGCCTACTGGCAAACCACAGTGATAAAGAAATAGAGGGGAAGAAGAAGGCAGAGGGGTCAGGAATTAGTCAGCAAAAGAGAAAGAAAGAACAAGCCAGAGCTGGCTTTCACTGAGTGACTTTGACATTAAGATATGGGATTCAGGAAGAAAAGAAGTTGAAGATGGAGGAGTAGAAGGCAAAAGTTAGTGAGTAAGTCCATGTTAACCATGCCAACTTTGATGTTTCCATGGGACATCCAAGCATCAGCTTGGGTGTCCATCATGCCTGGATGCTCAGACCTAGACAAAAGCCGAAGAGCCAAGTAATCAATGGAAGCTCTTGCTTGGTGGCCCAGGGAGGGGCTGTGTTGGTCATCATCCATATCTAGCATGGTATGGGGCTTGTAATAATGACTAAATGAATGCTGAGTTTGTCGAAAAAGAAACTGAAGAGGACAGAGGTCAACAGGCTGAGGGCAGACCTCTGGAGGTCAGTGTCAAGAGTAAAGACACAGGTCCCCTAAGAAAAGTATGACTAAAGCTCAGTCTAAAAGGAGAATTGGCAGCAAACAGTCACAGAAACTGAAGGATGAGAGAATTTCAAGAAAGGATGTGGAGACAGTGTCAAATACAGAAAATGAGAAAAAAACGCAAAGTCTGGAAATTGCCCATTCATTGTCCAAAACTGAGGTACATGATAACCTTAGCCTTTCCAAAAATCTCTGAGGCAAGTGACCTACTTTGTTCACCCCAAAAATAAAGATAAGCAGCTGCATGGTGGCCAGCCTGTAGACAATACCATTATTTGTGTGACTGTGTTCATGACATGTAACCTTTCTATTCTGTCCTTACTTAAAATGAAGCCAGCCTATGAAGTACATTACCTGTTATGCTGCATCTGATTCTAAAATTCCACAGAAGTTAATCCTTTGGTTTAAAGTGTTCTGAAGATAATAAGAGCCCAGCACCCACTTTGAGAGCCACTACATTTTCTGCTGGGCTTCTGGTATACTCGCTTTCATTGCTTCATCCACATTTTCGCTCCCACTTTCTTTCCCCCTTAATAGTGTTCTCTAAATTGTTTCAGAGGTGAAAGTGACTGACCTTACATGAACACAAAAATGACCATGACATTTGTGACAAGCAAAAAAAAGGGGCCAGATAAAGAGAGATGTCTGCCTCAAAATTTATATAAGCCAATATTTCCCCAATACGGAGAGTACTAACAGATGAATTCCTAAATTTTTTCTTTGGGGATAATGAGCAATTAACAGTGATAGTCAAAATCCCATCGTTGCTGTAAAGAAACATGAAAGCATATAGCCGGAGCCTCCTAACCTATGGGAAGTTAAAAGTCAGGTGGATGTGCTCACGTAGGACATGCTGGCCTCAAGTCACCCATCTATAAAGGACCCTCACTTTCACTATGCTGCACTTACAAGTGGCTGTCATGCTCCTGGCCAGGCAAATGATAAAGAGAACTGGTTCATGTTGCTCCAGCAAATTAGCGACCTTTGGTCTCATCCACCACAAATATTTAAATCATATTAGACAGATCAGAGTTTAACCCTGCAATTAGAAATCTATTTACAGTCATGAAGACAATGAATCTGACATTCCCAATGTCATTTCTATTGATAATACTGAGAAAATCAACCAAAATTTCAGTAAATAGATGATTTACTTTCTCTTTTACTTACTCTGTATTAACAGCTTCCCAAATCATCTTGAAAACAAGAAGAAACATATCATCTGAATAAGAAGATTGATATTTACTACATCAAAGAAAATGACTAAATAGACCGAGATTACTTTCCCCAAATTAATCTCACAATCAGGTAACTACAGAAACAAGTGTATACTTAGGCTCAAAATAGACATTTGCTCATCTTGCTATCTACAATCAACACACAGGTGAGCACAGTGTGTTTTGGGAGTAATTATAGAACAGGGAATGAAGGTATGAAAAATAAGTGAGTGGTCTAGTCAGGGCTGGCGAGTGGATGAATACATAACAGCTGGTCCAGGGAGACACTATGCATATGTCAGAGATTTTTAACTGAGGTCTGTTTCTCTATAACTCAATCAACTGGTTCCAATTTTCAAATTTTTAATGACCTTAAAAGAGTTATGCCCCCAAATGCTGATCAAGACAAATCAAATTAAACACCTAAAGAAGGGTCATTAGACAGGCAGGAAGAGAATAACCAGGCAGGAAGTAAAGGCCAGGTAGATAAGCAAATAAGACACAGAGTATTGGCACCAGAAGTTGGATGGTTAAAAGTTATCAGAAACACGTGTGCAAGTATTTTTGAAAATACATGCCTGGGCCTTAGCCTTGGAAATTCTGATAGTGCCTGTATTTATAAAAATCCACAGGTAATTCTGGAAAACAGCCATGACTGAAATTAAGGGTCTAATGCATGAAATAAGAGATGTGAAGAGAGAGAGTACATGTCAGTACTAGTATTATGAAGTGAGGACCAGGTCCCATCAAGAATGTCTCACACACATAAATTAAGCCTGAGCTGACCCCAGAACATGAGTCCCACAGCAAAGAGAAGTACTGTTCCTGTAAGGGTGGAAAAAGGAAGGCGAGGAGCCATGCATTCCACTTTACTCATACACTGACCAATCACTTCATTTGTGAGTATCTCCCGCCTCACCTCAAGCTGGGTGCACTAGGCTGGATGTATAGAAGGCATCCAATAGACTACCCTAACCACTTAAGAGGAAGCTCTCAACCACCTCCCTCCCTTTGCCTGCCATCCCCTTCCCTGAAATTACAGCAACCAGAAAAATAATTTCTCCTTGGATTTTTACTTTCAAATATCCTAATCCATTTTTACATTCAACTTTTACACTCATATGATCTTTAACTTTCTAAATCAGTCAGTACTTTTTGGTAATCTCTTTGCCTCCCACTTAGTCTACTTGTACCACTTCCTCCTCAGTACCAGAGGTTCTGTGCTGATGTTAAATTTCAACACCAACTTTTATGGCACTAACACAGAACTGGGGTCTGTCCAAACACACCTGATCAATTGGAATTGCCTCAATGTGATCATTTCTAAAGATTCATATATTGTGTAAACATTTACTAGCTTGATTTTCAAACTCCTAATGGGATGAACCCAGTAAATATTTACTGAGCACCTACCATGAGCACTTCTGATTTTTATTATAAACTTTCCTGGGTCTGATGGTCATTTCAGAGTTGGCTCAGTAACAATCACTCTCATGCATTTTATAGGGTAATCCTATGGATTCAACCCAACATCAACTGTTAATGTTGAAAACAATGAAATACCACTCCTTCAATGCATATTCTAGTCACAGGGGAGTAAAAGCAACAGAGTCAGAAGAGGAAACTTTTAAATTCTTAAAGATGTTGCAGCCAAGAACTGAAACTGGCCTTCTGCTCTGACAGAAATTCTGCAGCCTAAATTAACTCCAGGTAAAGCGATGCTCTCTAATCAGAGGTCTTAGCTCTGCCCAGTTTAAAAGCTGTCCTAAAACGCGGATACTTGATCTATCCAGTGATGGAGCAGCAAAATACATAATTCAGTGCAAGTTGCTAAGACTATTATCATAAGCTTTAAATCCTTCCTGAAATTAAGCACAGAATCCCATCTCCATCCCGTCCATTTTCTCTAGAACAGAAGTTTAACAACTCACTCTTATTTTATTTCCATAGATCAAAGTTTAATAAAACTGAAAAATACTTAGGATTTAAACAGAACACCTTGAACTTAATGAAGACAGCATGGATATATGTTCCTTTTCTCCCTCTGCATCTTAGCAAGCTCCAAGCATTCAGCTTAGAATAAAAGGAAAGGTAGAGACCATGGTACAATAAGAAGAGCTGAGGATTTACTGACAGGCATTAGAGCTAGATTCTAATCTTAACTGTGCTGCTAACTAATCAGAAACACCTTGGACATGTCAGGCAATCATTCTAGAACTCAGATTCTGCATCTGTAAAACAAAAGACTTCATATTAGGGTAGCATTCAGGTCTTGTTCAAATCTGTGATTCTAGTATACAAAATTATCTCTAAATTCAAGTAGAATCTAGTCAACCAAGGACTATAAACTACCCTGACCTGCATGAAACTAACAAGCTTCTGCACAGCAAAAGAAATGGTCACCAGATTGAAGAGGCAGCCCACAGAGTGGGAGAAAATCTCTGCCAGCTGTACTTCTGACAAGGGATTAATAACCAGAATACACAGGGAGCTCAAAAAACTAAACTCCCAAAGAATCAATGACCCAAGAAAGAAATGGGCAAATGAATTGAACAGAACTTTTTCAAAGGAAGAAGTCCAAATGGTCAAAAAACACATGAAGAAATGCTCACTATCCTTGGCCATAAAGTAAGTACAAATCAAAACCACATTAAGACCCCACCTCACTCCTGTTAAAATGGTTATCATCAAAACCACCACCAACAACAAATGTTGGTGAGGATTCTGGGGAAAAGGAACCCTCACACACTGCTGGTGGGAGTGCAAGCTAGTACACCACTATGGAAAACAGTATGGAGGGTTCTTAAAAAACTAAAAACAGAACTGCCATATGATCCAGCAGTCCCACTCCTAGGAATATACCTGAAGGAATGTAAGTCAGGTTACAATAAAAACACCTGCACACCCATGTAATTTCAGCACTCTTCATAATAGCCAAGCTATGGAACAGCCCAGATGCCCTACAACTGATGAATGGATTAAGAAAATATGGTATTTATATACAACAGAATTTTATTCAACCATAAAGAAGAATGAAATTTTGTTGCTCAAAGGCAAATGGATGGAACTGGAGAACATAATCTAAAGTGAAGTTTGCCAGGTTCAGAAAGACAAAGGCTGCATGTTTTTGCTCATATCTGGAAGACAGATCCAATACAAATACTAGCATTATCACAGATACATGTTTCCAAAAAGTGGGACTGTTAGAGAAGACTAAAGGAGGAGGGAAAGAAGAAAAGAAAGACAGTGAATAATAATGCAGCATATCACACTGGTGTAAGAACAAGACACAAGAAGAAGTAATACCACACAGGTTATGAGGAAGGGGGAGGAAGACTAGTGGAGGTGGTTAGATTCATTTAAGCACAATATATTTGCAAGTAAAATCCAAGGCAAACCCCCACAGAACAACAGACAGACACTTGTTTAGGGAGGACACTAGCAGGAAGGGGAATGAAGACAGTAAAGGAGAGTGGATATGGTTGATGTACTTTCTACACATGTATGAATTTGGAACATTAAAACCTGTTGAAGTTATTTTTGGGAGTGGGGTGGGAGGGAGAATAATGGAGGGGATGAACCAAGTCATGGTATAATATATGTATATATGGAAATGCCACAACAGAATCTCCTGTATAGCTATCAAACAGTAATAACAATGTTTTTTAAAAAAAGCTATCCTGAGTCATTTGTACAAACTTCATTTCAAAAACTGTATCAGGTAGGACTAATCAGGTTAATTTGAGCTGCCACTTAGAAATGTAGCATGGTTCCTTTCTACAAGTGAAACCTCCATTTTTAAGTCAATCCTTGCCTCTGTAGCAAGAACTGTTGGTTTTCCACACACATACACACACCACGAAAAAAAAAACCTTTTTTGTAACCTGATAAGCTTTTTTTCCTCTCAAAGGAGAGGTCTAACTCTAGGGAGTAAGTCAGGGGATCTATCATATATGTCTGCTCTACCTGCCCAACAACCTTGGAATCCGATTCAGACCACTGAGTTTCTTTACATACTTTTGTATTTGTCTGAGAACATCACAAGAATGTTTGAAGGAGAAAAGTGATGGTCACTCCCCATCCTGACTTTAATTATGGTCTTCAGAGTTGCCACTGAGTTTGATCCTTAAAAAGAAAGAACCTTCATATGCTCCTATGCATACTGTCTCCCCCGAAGCAAATTCCTCTTCTTCTCTCAATTTGTCATGACAAGTTTGTTAAATTATACAATATACAATTTTAAAGATAGGAAACCTGACAGATTTTCTAACGCAATTCTTGTCCTAATAAAAAATGACACCCCCCCCCCCGCCCCGCTTGATCTCTATCAGACACTCTTGGTGCTTCACAAGGTAACCCTTTCCTCCACTGCTGGACAGCTCTGATTTTTGGAAGCTTTCCATGTCATAATGGTAAAATAATCATGTTATCTGGCAGCATAAAGCCAGTCTCCTGTCTCTCCCACACCTTGATCTTCGAGTATATAGACCGTTTCTGTGTCCCCACTTAGGACGCTAGACGTCATTGAGTTTATAGGACCTTCAACAATTGGTCAGTTGCTTCTTTCAATATTACCCTTCAACTCACAGCTTGTCAACCTTTAAGTTTCAATTTCTTGACTCTCCAGACAGTCTCCAGCATTTTGGTCTTACACAGTGCTTTTACGTTTATCTGGACATTGAATCCTGATCAATTTATTGACTATGTAAGTTAGCCCTCAAGATATGTAAGCCTGCTTGTACTGAAGCTGTCAGTAGATACTCAAAGGCAATGCAAAGTCACAGTCCATATTCTGTTAATAGTGACTAATTAATCAATTACCTATGTCAGTTGTTCTACCTACCAAAAGCCAACCTAAGTATCTCATACTGTCATTTATCCAACATCTTTCTTATTGATGCAAAAAGGAAAGACTCAAATATTTGGGGACATAAATAACTCAAAGATGTGTCATGCTATTTCAGCAAAATAGCAACAGCCTCATTTTACACACATTAAAAATGTGAGTCCTGGTACCAGATTGTCTGGGTTCAAATCTTGGTTCTGGAATATTATTTCTTAGGGGACCTACGAAAACTACTTGCTCTTTGCACCTCAATTTTCTCGCTGTTAAAACTGAGTTTATTTGGTTACTGGGCAGATTCAATGAAACCATACATGCAAAGTTTTATAGTGCCTCGCATACAGTAACACTTATTGTTATTACTTTTAATCTAGCACAATGTTTTGATCGTTCCAGATAAAGTAGTAGAAAGTGAGCTATATAGGCGATCAAACAATTCTGACCTGACATTTCCCAATGGACAGTGAAGTCATTTACAGAACTAAATGAGATTTGTCCTAGTAGACTAGCCTAATAAATCTATCAAAAACAAACACAGCAAAGATGGTTCTTACACTCTCTTCTGTTGTTCACATGAAGACTCTACTGACTACAACCACAAAGTTAATCGGTTGACATTTTCAGAGCAAATATCCTCATCTACCTGAAAACCACAACACTGATGCATGTACATTTTCTAGAATCTTCCTCATAATTACAAGTGAGATTATGAGCAAGTTGCACAACTGCTAATTGCATCTAAGCTCCCATTTACACCTGTCTGGGACTGGAAGCCTGAGCTCTGACTCCCTTCTTTACCCCAGTCAAGTATGAGCATCTCCACTTTTCAGTCTAGAAACAAAATTACAGTTGAGTAGTGCTCCTTTGGCCATGTCAATGATTAATATTGCTGTCCAGTGTTACCACCATAGACTTGGGGGCAGTGAGTTCTCTGTATTTCTTGGCCACACTATAAACAAGAGTAGCAAGCAGATGAAGGTTCTCAATAGTATCTGTGATATGGATGGCCATATCTCCTCAGAAGTGTGGTGACCTCTCTTCTGTCTCTGGCACTTACCCCTTTAAACTCTGAGCTGCATCAAAGAGCTCCTGATATAGTTACACTTTTACTTACCTCCTCTTCTTTCTCAGCAGGATTTTTCTCAATTATACGGTCAGAATTACAATTTTAGAACATCTCATTTTTGTGAGCTATATTTCTTCTTTATAATCTCTGTACATGGAATTATAAATCAGGCAACATTCATACTTAATTGGTGTTTTCAGTGTAATTTTTTGTTTCTTCCTGCATTCTTTATGTTTCAGCTTCAAAACATTTAAGCTCCTAACACTAGAAAAGATAAAAATAATAATATAAATTTGTTCTTTTGTATCTTTACAGCTTTCATATTTCAGTTCCTATGTTTTAACTCCTTAATCTGTAGAATTATTTTAAAATCCTTACAAAACAATAAGCAAGAGAATAAAAATTATTCTAAGGAACTTAAATACTAAATCTAGAACATACATTAGCTTTCAAGAGCCGACATACTATAACTGATCCTTCAAAAACACTTCTAGTAATTTAAGTTACAAAATGTCTAATCCAAGTAGCAAGTATTCTGGAAACGTCAAACAGTTGAAATGGTATCATATCAAGTTCAATATGCCGTGCCTTGTTGCCTCTTTGGTCACGAGGCAACTGAACAGTAAATTAATAAGTTACAAACAGTATATAAAAAATGGAAACCCCAAGTCCTTCACAACAAAACCGTGCAGCCCAGTAGACAGGAGAGTAGCGCTTGCTGAGTGAGACTCAGGTCACCAGGCACAGACTGGAAGAGCTTGAGGAGCAGAGAAAGAAGGCAGTGACAAGGGACCAGAGTGGGACAGGGGAAAAGAGCAGCCAGAGAGAGAAGCAGAGGGAGATAAGAGGAATAACCATAAGTAGACAGCAGGAGACAGAGCCACACAGGATGCAGGAGTGGCTCAAATGGTAGAGCACCTGCCTAATAAGTGTGAGACCCTGACTTCAAACCCCACTGCTGCCAAAAAAATAATAAAAATAGAAAAAGAGCCACACAGACTCTGCAGACCTGGAGGATATAAAGAGGTCACAGCTTGGGATAGTTAAGTCAGGTCCTTACTGACTACCCAAGAGTACTAATGCAGGTTTAACCCTGACCAAGCATGTTTCTTGTGTCAAAGAACACGTCATTCTGTTTGACGTGCATTCACTAGAATTCAAAAACTATTAACATAATTCTACTGTAAATATATATCTGTAGAAGTTTAGAAACCTTCTTTGTACCAATTACCACCATTTTCAGATAGAAAACAATTCTTGTAAATAGTGAGAAGAAAATGTACATTTCTCCTACAGAACAAAGCACAATTTACTGCTCTGAATTCCTCACAAATTACTTTCCCCCATCCTCTAGCTCTGCTTTATCTCCCACTAAGAAAAGGACTCACTGATTTGATCACGAGTTTTATAACCACTATCTAGATAAATCAGATTTTAAAATCAGCCTGCAAAAGCTCTATTTTGTTAAAATTAAAATTCTCCCATAGTTATATAATCACGAAATGTTGAAAAAAAGACATGAGAATAAACTAAAGGGTAGTTTTACTTTCCAAAGATCCAGAAAGTACAAAGAATCACTTGTATCTCAGCCAAATCTATTTAGAATATTGGCAGCTCAAATTGGCATGATTGACACCAGCAGATAACACCTGAAACAGACCCAGGGCTACAGAAATTGTTATCATAAGCAGTTTTCTGATCCACATTCCCCCTCTGTAAAACAGGTAAGAGAATGCTCCAAGATATCACACATAGTCATTTACATACAGTATCATTTTATGGAATTTTCCAAGGTGTTAATTAAAAGTTTTAATGAATGTTAATCACATGTCAATTTCATTGGCAATCTCTATTCAACCATATGCTTCTCTTTTACACCTGTAAGGTTTTTTTTTTAAATTACTTTAAATTGTTTTATCTCCTTAACATGATGTTTATATTAATATTTAAGAACCCAAACTTCTGAAGCCTATACAGTAATTTTCTATGGTTCTTCTATGTATTTTCTATCTGCTTCAAGGATATGCATGATCATTGTTCTTCCACGGAGGATCTAAAATACTTATTCTTTTTTAAAAAAAAATCTTTATCCTGATTGCATGTTCAAGAAAAAATGATGAGCTGGAAAATGGAGGATGTATCATATCCCAAGATGCTGGAAATGAAATTCTATCTCATTAAGTCTGTACAACTTTTGCTGTCTTAATCTTTCTCTTGTTCATTATACTTAATCATCCATCCAATCAAATAAATGAATACTTAACCCACTTCCAAATTTTGGACTCACAAAAATGAATGGAAGAGTCAAATGTTTCTTCCGCAGTGAGCTTACATTCTATTTGAGAGAGGTAAGAAAAAAAAATTCTTATATAGTCGATTCAACCTAGTAATAAGAAGAAAATGCAGAAGAAAGTAGGGAAGTGGAGTGGTAGAAAAGTTGGTGTGATTTTAGATAGGGTAGCCAGGGAAGAACTCACCAGGAAAATATACAACTACAAGCCTAGGGAGAGCCTGTCCCAAGTCATGCAGACATCTGAAGGAAGACTGTGGTACACAGCAGGAACAGCAAGTCAAAGGTCAGAGTGGGAAAATACTAAGACTATTTGTGAATGGAGCAGAATAAGCAATTTTAAAAAAAAGTGTTAGGTTATGAAGTCTAACAGGCAGAGGTACATCAAATCCTTGACGGTTCCTCAGCATGGTAATAACTTTGCTACTGATCCATGAGAGAAATGAGACACTGGAGACCAAACAGAAGAGCAAGACAATCTGTCTCCATTTTACAATGGTCTTTCTGGAAATGCGCACCAGCCTAAGGAAGCTCACAGTCCCCTCGAGAGGATCAACCCAATGAAGACTACACTGAGACCATTATAATAAAGTTATCAAAACAAACCCAGAGATCTGAAAGCAGTAAGAGAAAAGTGACTTGTCATGAACAAGGGACTGATATAAAACAATGAGAGGATTTTTCAGCAGAAACTTGTGGTCTAAGAGAGAATTGTGACATATGCAAATCACTAGAAGAAACACAACCTCCAACTAAGAATAATATATCTGGAAAAATGATCCTTTAAAAATGAAGGAGAAAGTCTTCCACAAGCATGAAAACTAGGGGACTCTGTCACACCTACACTGCCTTGAATATGTTTAAGGACGTCCTTCAACTTGAATTGAGTGCATTTAAACACCAATATGAAAACATATGAAAGTATAAATTTAACAGACAAAAGTAAATATATCAACAACCACATATTAATGTGACATTGAATAGGTGGTGCTTAAATTACTTTTATCCCTAATATTAAATTAATGGATCAGAATGTATTGGGAGGATGAAAGTGTAGTACTTTATATGCAACTGTAGTTAATTGCTATCAACTTAAAATGGACAGTTATAAATACAGGATTTTTTATGTAAGCCTTGAGCTAACCACAAGGAAGAAAAACCTATAATAGAGATATAAAAAGTACAGAGGAAATAGTAAAGCAAATCGCTTCAGAAAATCATCAAGTGAAAAAGGAAAAGTGAGCGAGGATGACAGACAAAAAAATTGCACAACAAACAGAAAACAATCAACAAATGACAACAGTAAGGCTTCACTTTTCAATAATTACCTTAAATGTAAATGGATTAAACCTACCAAAGAAAAGGCACAGAGTGGCTGAGTGCATTACACAAAAAGTCAAACCTAGATTCAGTGTTAAGCTCTTTACAAGAAACTCAATTCATATTTAAAGACACACAGACTGAATGCGAAAGACAGAAAAAGATAGTGGATACCAATGGTAGCCAAAAGCAAGCAGGATGGCCACACTTATACCAAAGTAAGGCTTTAAAACTATCTCTAGAGATACAGAGGTAATTCCATAGTGATAAAAAGTCAATTCAACAGGAAGATACAACAATTACAAATATTTGTGTAACCAACATCAGAGCACCTAAATATATAAGACAAATATTGACAAATGGAGGGAAGAATTGATACTAGTAAAAAAAATAGTAAGAGACTCTATTAGCTGACATTGTAAATCATTTTGTGCTCCTATTACAGAATACCAGTGACCGGGTAAATTATAAAGAACAAAGATTTGTTCTTACAGTTCTGGAGGCAGGGAAAGTCAAGATCAATGGGCCCATATCTGGCAAGGACCTTCCTACTGCTTCATCCTATGTTGGAAAGCAGAAGGGCAAGAGAGGGTGAGAGCAAAAGAGAAAAGGAAAAGGGCTGAGCTCATCCTGTTATTAGATACCACTCCAGCAATAATTAACCCACTCCTGTGATAACAACAGTAATCCATTCATTAGGACAGAGTCCTAACTAATAGATAGAACAATCAATCAGAAAATCAATAAAAAAAAAGTAAAACTTGAAAACACTACAGACTAAATGGACCTCACAGACATATAACAGAACTTGCCACCCACAGCGTGAGAATAACATTCTTCTTGATCACAAAACAAGTCTTCAGAAATTTAAGAAAATCAAAATGATTCCACGTGTCTTTTTAGGTACGATGGAATAAAACTACAAATACAAACACCAAGAAAATGGGAAAGTGTACACACAAACAGGAACTCATCAAAATACTCTTGAACAACCAACCATTGGACCAAAGAGAAACAGAAGGGTAAGGACAGGATACCCTAAGCAAACAAAAATGAAATCACAACATCCAAAACCTATGGGACAAAGCACAGAGCGCTAACAGGGAAGTTTATAGTGACAGTATTTACATTAAAAAATATATATATCCTAAAAACCAACCTAATTTATACTTCAAAAGTGAGCCCAATGTTAGCACAAGAAAGGAAACAATAAAGATTAGGACAGAGACAAATCAACTGCAGACTATACAAACAGAAAAAAGTCAACAAAACTAAGAACTGTTTCTTTCAAAAGATAAACAAAATTAACAGACTCTTAGATGAATTAATAAAATTAAAGAGAAGACTCAAGTAAATAAAATCAGGAATGAAAGCAGAGATGATGTCTCTGAAATGAAAGGACTAGGAGACTGTTGAGAACATCAAATGCCAACAGACTGGAAAGCCTAGAGAAAATGGGGAAGTGCCTAGAAGCCTACGACCTAAAAGACAGAATCATGCACAAATGGAAAGTCTAACAGACCTATTTACTGCTGTGGAGATTGGATCAATAATGGCTTCATAGGTGAATCCTTCCAAATGTGTGAAGAATTAACGCCAACCCTTCTTAAATTCTTATAAAACATTGAAGAGTAAGGTTCATTTTATGAAGCCAGAATTATCCTGATACCAAAACCAGACAAAGACACTATAAGAAATCTTCATAGATGTATGAACACATATGCAAAGACCCTCAACATTGTCAGCAAATAGAATTCAATGGCAGACAAAGAGGGTTATACCCTATAACCAAGGGAGATCCATCCCTGGGAAGCAAGAATGATCCAGCATATGCAAATCAATTAATGTTGTACAAACACTGAAGGATAAAGGATGAAAATCACATAAGCAGCTTTTAAATGAAGAGAAAGAATTTGACAAAATTTAATTCCCTGGCATGATTAAAAAAAACTCTAAAACTGGGAAAAGTCTGTAGCTACTCACTCAACAGTGAAAAACTAGGTTTCTCTTTGCCATCTAGAATAAGATAAGTCTGCTCTTATCACTTCTTCATGGAGCCCTGGAAATCCTAGCCAGAGCAATTAGGCAACAGAAGAAATAAAGACATCATAATGAGAAAGAAAGAAGTTAAGTTATCCCTGTGTCATGGATAGCATATAGTAGTATATATTGAAAACCCTGAAGACTCCATTAAAAGTATTAAAACCAATAGATTAACATGCAAAAAAATAACAGCATTTCTGTATCACTAACAAATCAAAAGGGGAAATCAAAAAAACAAATAGCATTTACACCAGCACCAAAATAAGTAACACACCAAAAATAAGCCTAACTAAGGAGATTCGGACTGGTCCACTATAAATACAAAAGGCTGGTGAAAGAAATTACAGAAGACACAAATAAACAGAAAGACATTCTCTATTAGTGGATATGCAGAACGTTTAATATTGTTAAAATGGTAACTTTTAAGCTTACCTATGAATTCAATGCAATCCTTACTGAAATTTCATTGTCATTTTTCACATAGAGAAAATGATCCCCAAATTCATATGGAGCCACAAAAAAAAAATTCCAAACAGCCAGTCAGTTTTGAGAAAGAGTAAAGGCTGGAGGCATACATTTCCTGATTTCAAAATATATTAGAAAGCTACAGACATAACTCCACAAATATATGGTCAGTCAATGGCAATAATATATAACGGAGAAAGGATAGTCTTTTCAGTAAATGGTGTTGGGAAAACTGGATACCCATGAACAAAAGATGAAATTGCACATTTATTCTGCAATGCACTGAAGTCAACTCAAAATGCAGTAGACTTAAAACATAAGATCTGAAACTGTAAAACAAAAAGAAAACATAGAGGAGAGACTCTTGCATTGATCTTGGCAATGATGTTGTAAGTATGGCACCAAAAGCATAGACAATGCGAGGAGAAATGGATGAGTGAGCTTTCATCCAACAACAAAGCCAAGCATGTCCAGGAAGCAATGGACAGTGAAACATGACCTCCTGAATGGGAGAGAATATTGGCACCCCATATACCTGGTAAAGGGCGAATATCAAAGTATATAAGAAACTATCGGAACTCAACAGCAAAAAACCCAATACACCAATTTAAAAAATAGACATTTCTCCAGAGAGGACATGGGAATGGATGACAAGCAGGTATATGAAAACGTGCTCACTAATGGTCAGAAAAATATAAACCAAAACCTCAATGAGAACTGGGTATGCTAGCTCACATATGTAAGCCCAACTGCACAGGAGGAGGACAATGGGAGGATTACAGTTTGAGGCCAGCCCTAGCAAAAAGTTAGTGAGACTCCAACTGAACAAAACAAGCTGGGTGTATAATCCCAGCTATGCGGGAAGAATAGGTAGGAGGGTTGTAATCCAAGGTCAGCTCAGGCAGAAAGCGCAAAATCCTATAAGAAAAATGCCCTAAAGCAAAAAAGGACTGAAGTTGTGGTTCAAGTGGTAGAGTTCAAACCCCAGTACCACCAAAAAACAAAAAACAAACAACCAAAAAGTCACTGAGCTATCACTTCACAATTGTCCAGATGGCTATCCAAAAATAAGTAAATACATAAAAAAGACCACAAGTGATGGTGAGATACTGAAAACATAGAAATTGGGATTGTTGTATCAAACTATTGGTGGGAGTGCAAAATGGTGCAGCCTGTATAGGAAACAGGGCTGGGGCTCCTCAAAAGGTAAAAAATAGAACTACCATGGAAGGCAGCAGTCCCTTTTCTGGGTAGTAAGGCCAGAGAACTGAACCCAAGATCTCAGAGAGATGTTAGCACTCCTGTGTTCACTGCAGTACACAGGAGCCAGTGTGTGAAAACAACCAGACTGTCCACCAACAGATGAACGGGTAGAGAAAACTTGGTTTGAACATACAGTGGAATATGGTGAGCCTTATGGGCATTATGCCTAGTGAAATAAGCCAGTCAGAAGGAAAAGTACTGTGCAATTCCCCTTATATAAGATAGGTAAAATAGTCAAGTTCATAGAATCAAAAGTGGAATGAGGGCTGGTGGAGTGGCTCAAGTTATAGAGCACTTGCCTAGCAAGCACAAGGCCCTGAGTCCAAACTCTAATACTGCTAAAAGAAAAAGAAAAGAAAAACACACACACAGTAGCTCATGGCTGTAGTCCCAGCTACTCCAGAGCTGAGATATGGAGGATCATGGTTTAGGCCAGCCCAGGCAAAAAATCAGCAAGATCCAGCTCCACAAATAAGCTGGATGTAATGGTAAACACCTAGAGGCATAATAGAAGCATGGCAGGCCAGTCAGCTTGGGAAAAATGCAAGACCCTATTCCAAAAGTGACTAAAAGCAAAAAGGGATAGAGGTAGGGCACAAGTGGTAGAGCACTTGTCTAGCAAGTATGAGGTTCTACTGAAACCCTTCCATGGGATGGTGGTTTTCAGGGGCTGGGGAAATGGGCTGGGCAGGTTGCTAGCCAATAGGCGAAAAGGGTCTATCAAGCAAAATAAATGAGCTCTAGATCTGTACTGTATGAGATAATCCTATAGATGACAATCCTGTATTTTATCAGTTAGGTATTTGTTAAGAGAGTGTTTGGTTTGAACACAAAATATCCTCCATAGGCTCATGTGTGAAAGGCTTGGTCCTCAGCTGTAGTGCTATTTTGGAAGGTGACAGAAACTTTTAAGAGGTGGGGCCTAGTTGGAGCAAATAAGTCACAGAGGGTGTGCCCTTGGGAACACCCCTTTCATGTCTCCTTTCTGCTTCCTGGCTGCCGTTAGGTGAGCAACCCTCCACCATTTGTCCACCACCATGAGGCTTCTGCCTCACCACAGGCCCAAAAAGAATGGAGCCAGCCCACCATGAACTGAAATCTCTGAAACATGAGCCAAAATAAATCCTTCCTCCCTTCAATTGTTTTTCCTCAGGTATTCGTCACAGTGATGAATAAGTAACCAACACAGAGGGGCAGGTACTATGTTAAGTGTTCTTACCACAATAAATAATTTGTAAAGATCAAACAGAAAAGCAGCAGCCAGTGGATGAAGGAAAATCAAGACAACAGAAGCCAGGAAAAGAAGGCGTTACGAAGCAGCAAGAGTAAAGACCAGTTTCAAACGCTGCTGATGGACGGGACAAGGAAAATGAGTCCTGAGAACTGGTCACTGGCCCAGCAACAGGGATGTCACTGGTTGGCTTTACTAAAAAGCAATTTCACTGGGGTGGTGAAGGTGAAGGCCCATGTGGGATGGTTTCAAGAGAAAGTGAAGGGGAAGAAGGTGGAGAACGAAATAGAGATGGAGAGCAGCAAGTAGTACCCAGAGAAGGGTGGTATCAAGAGTGTTTCTCCTCGTAAGATGGAAGAAATAGCCAGCTGGTGGATTGCTATGAAGGACATGGTAGGAAGGAAACATTGATGGATCAGGAGAGGGACAGGAGAAGGAACAGACCCTAGGACCTAGTACAGGAGGGAGGATCACACAGTGCATACCTAGGAGCAAGGCAAAGACCAAGAAGACAATGCAGGGAGATGTGCAGGCTTGGTGACTTGAGAGGTCCTTTAATTTTCTAGAAGAGATAGGAAGGAAGACTATGCGCTAACTGTGGGAATGGGAGAAGTACAGCAGTTGCAACCAGTATAAGAGAAAGGAGAAATATGGGCTCTGCATCCAGAACAAGCCAGTCTCATCCCCACCACTGTCCCTTCTTTCTACTGAGTTCTCAACTCAAGGGCTACCTCCTTCCCTGGCCACTCCCACTGAAGCAGATCCTGGAGCCATGCTCCACCATATTAGGCCCCTGGCTCATACCATCTGAAAACATTAATTTACACTTTATTTTCTATCAAAGTCACTAGAGTTTAAACTCCTTGAGGGCAAGGGCTGTCTATTTGGCTCACTGCTGCATTCCTGGTGACTGGAGGAAGGTATACCTTGTAGGTGTTCAATTCAGCAACCCATGAGTTAAATGTTGGGAGGATCTAATGTACCCAGAAAAGCACTTTCTACATGGGATTTCTGCATAGGGCAGGTGTCTCTCTATACTAAGAGTCCAGCAGGAAAAGATATACATAAATAGATCTGAGGACAAAGGTGAAGGAGTAAATTTAATTTCGTTTTTGTTCTTATCCCTTGAATTGCAAAGTTACAACTCCCTGCTTCAAAATCCAAGTCTGTATATTAGAACATTAAAACTTAGTTACAGCCTGGTTTGGGGAACTGACCTCTTAAATATGACAC
Organism: Castor canadensis; assembly: GCF_047511655.1. NCBI lineage: Eukaryota > Metazoa > Chordata > Mammalia > Rodentia > Castoridae > Castor > Castor canadensis. The sequence continues at coordinate 19,842,499 of NC_133391.1, read as the reverse complement.
CAAGACAAGAATTCAGTTTTCAAAGTTAACCAAACACCATGGGTAAAGGGGACTCCCCTTCTCATATTTCTTGTCATTTTGTCTCTTATTTATTTCTGTCTCCTTGGCTGTTGTTAGAGATCATCTAGAGAAAACCAAGTGGTGATTTCCTGATATTCTGCAAGAACCCCAAGTCTCATGGTGCCCATCTTATCTGTGCACCTCACCTCCATGGAACAGCTGAGGAAATACAGTCAGAAGTTCGAACTGCTTGGTCAGGGAGATGAATGCCCTTCTGATTTCTTCAGAAAGAAACTTTCTTCTTTCTTAAGAGATAGAGTGTGAGTAAGTCACAACAAGGTGTAATAAATCCAAATGTCAAATATTTTAGAACTGGTGAAGAAAGTTTACATTTCTAGACGGTTATGCTTCCTTAGCAGCCCAAGACTCACTTGACCGAAATGGGTGACACTTGCAAGACATTCGTTCACAAAAAGTTGTCATCCTCCCATACTTACAGAAACTTGAGCTTAATCATTCTTATTATTTTTGTTTTATTTCAGGGAAAAATAGAAATGCATGTTCTTGAGCCACATTTTTATGGGAAGGAAGCTAAGCGGTCCTGGGGACACTGTGCTAGCATAAGCTGTGACTAATGTGCCCTCTTTGTTGCTTCTCAAGCTCTCTTACACAAAGTGGCAGAGTCGGCTCTGCTGGTTTTGAACTGTACCTCCCCTTTTATGGAAAATATCAACAGGGATTTTTTTTTCATGGCTGGAGGTCTTTTCCTCATCTAAATATTAAAGTCTGACAAGTCTTTCCAACTTAGAGGAGTCTAATCATACTTGTTACTTGTTAATTAGGAGCCGAGTGATAACTATTAAAAGTTGAAAGAGTTTCCTGGTGTTTGCAACAAGTCTGAACTTGATCCCAAGCATTGTCAATACCACAGGGGAAAAAGAAAGCAAAAAGAAAAGGCCCTTCATTTCTGAAGGAAGAGAGAACACTCCCCATACTGGGTCATTGTCTTGACATCTCAGCATCACAGGAGACCAAAGGGGAGACCCGGCCATGGTGGGAGAGCAGCCAGCACAGTGCAGAGAGGAGCCCAGAAACCCAAGCTCCATCACCAGCTCTCCCACATGACTTTAAACTCCCATCGAGCACCTCTGCACCTCAATATTCCCAGAGGATCTGGAGGAAGGATACGGGCTATGGAGGAGCCTCCTGGTCCTGATTTCTGTTTCTACCAGACAATTTCAAGTCTTGAAGAATGTTTTGCAAAACATTCCCTAAAGTCTGGACATTGTGTTTGCCTCCTTTTGTGGGAAAATTGTGGGCATTATCATAGTTGGCACTGGTTGGTATGCCACTCGTGAGTTTCAGAGAATTTGAGCTGTTACACACATTATCTCATTTACTGCTCTTAGAAGTCTTGTGAGATGTGAATCACTGGGTCCCTGACAAGCTAGGAAAGAAAGGAAATGAAAGAGAAAAGGGATGAAGTGACTTGCCAACATCAGAATGAAGGGGCCATAACTAACACCACAAGTACCTGTACCTGTCACTTCACCTGGAACTAAAACTCACAGTTCAAGACCAGCTATTACATCTAAAGGCCACTTACTACCCAGAAAATAGAAAGACACCACACATATGAAAAGAATAAAAACCCTCATAGAAAAGAAAGATTACACATGTCTCCTATAAACTTAGGCAATAAACAGATTACCATGTTGGCTTCACACACACACACACACACACACACACACACACACACACACCAATTTATGATGTTTCAGAGAGGCCAGTCTAAAGTTGTCCACCACAGCATGATTCCTTAAAAAATATTAAACACAGCTACTGGGATCTTTGTAGCATGTTATCAAAATAATGAGACATAAATACTCAATTTATATACCATATACTTGCCTTTTAACAGAAAGAAAAACATACCCATCATTCCATAGGTCTGAACTAAAATTTGTATTCAGATTACTCAAGAAACATTAAAAGACAACAAGAAACAGATCTTAGCAAGCTCAGGGACAAAGCCCATGGGAGACACAGTCAACACTCAGAGGAACCATCAGAAATCCTACTCCTGACTGTACAGCAACCAAAACAGACAGAACCCAAAACAGATCTTGGATCTTTTTCCAGAGGTTAGGGCTTGCAAGGTTAGTGCCATTCCAGTTGAAAAGTCATGAAGTTTAAACTTTATTAAAAGGTACCTGACATATGAACAAGTCATAAAGGGATGAATAAAAATAAGTCCAATGTACTACAGAGCTGGCTACCCTCCGTTTGACCAAATTAAGGCACTAGGGCCAACATGTATTTGAGTGTCTCAGTGCGCAAGACGTCTCTCTAACTGCCTCATTTCCTTCTCCCCAGATCACAGAGTTGAACAGAACTCCACATTTGAGGAACGGGAGACTCAGAGCTCAGTGACACCAGCACAGAACACCAAGTCACCCGTGTGATGGCTTTGGATCCTTTCCCCACGATGCTACTTTGATGTAGCAATGCAAAATTAGGGAGGGATACATATGAGGCTCACAGGTACGGTTAGGCAAGGCATTTAGAACCACGGGAAGACTCATAAAAACACTGCATCAACCTTTCCTGGAAACCCAGTTCTCATTGCCCTTCTTCACTCATAGTCAATCTGCTGTACGAATAGGTTTAGAGAGTTAAACTACACGAAAAAAAACAGGAGGAAGGATGAAAGGAAAAATGTAACAGAAGAAGACAGGGACAGAAGGAGGATAAATTAACTATCTTAAATAAATACATTCCCACCTCCAAACCAGACATTGTGGCTGGGGGCATGGCTCAAGTTGAAGAGCACCTCCCTAGCAAGTGAGCGCTTTGCCCAAAAAAAAAAAAACTCAGCTATTTCAACATCAACAAGCATTTGTACAGAGTAATGAGTGAGTTACTAAAAATTTAACAAAAATTATAACTGGAATTTAGACAGAAATATTAAGATAAAGAGAACCACTGAAGTCTACTATATTTACCAGGATTTCGTGGCCTTTTAAGTTATCTGTGGCAGATTCTGCACTATTATGGATGCAGTAAAAATGATTCACAAACATAAATTCCAACTTAATTCAAATCTGAACAAAATAATTTTCACCTAGGCTAAACCTTACTTTGAGTAAGGTTTACCCTTAATCATCTGTTGGGAAAATTATTCTAATTCTTGAGCTCCCTCAAAATAAAAGCAATCTCCTAAGTAATTTAAGTTTTCAAATTATCTCGAATAAGATTAGATTAAACAACACTCAACTATATCCTCTTAATCTGACACTCTGCACTGATCCTGCCCTTGCTTATATCGAGCTTCTGACAGTGTTTCTTGTAGCTAAGCATTCTGAAGGAATGAAGGATTTGCACACAGAGATTGCTGAGAGCCCCTCCAAGATGAAATCCACTGCTGAACACTGACTCTCTTATTAAATAAGTCATAAATTATGTTTTTGAGCCCACTGCTGTGTAAGTTACTCAGAAGGCTGTGTGTGCATGGTTCTGTATACTTCTTACTGTTTATGCACAGAAATTATTTGTTTGCAAGCTACTGCACCAGTCTACAAAAGGCCAGACTGACAGAGAAGTTAAAAGACAAACTTAAATAAAAGAACTCCCCCAAATAAGTAATTACTATGAAAACTGAAGCAAGTTCTCACTATAACGAAGCAAGAAAAATATTAATCTACATTTAAAATATTTATACTCTGGAAATATTGAATTATTACCTGAAAAAAATACCAGTTTTGAAATGCTCTGTATTTCATAATTTGGAAAGAGGTATACTGATCTAAAAATGGATATATTTTTGCATGTCAGTTACAACGGATGCTCACAAAAACACTTGAGCATGTATTGTGATTATGTATACTACATTTGATCACAGTGTAACTATAAAGACCTATCACATATTTTGAACCAATTTTAAACCATATTTTGAAGCTTCACAAAGAAGAATGGTCTTTCAAAGAAGTGAATGTCAGAAACTATGTACTTATTCATCTTGTCGCCACTACGCCTTACAAGAGTTTCAGTAGAGTCCCTGCTTTGCAATCCTCTGGTTTAAGACTGACCCAAGGAAATGGACCTGTTCCCTAAATTCCGCAATCTGTGTTGTCCTCCCCTGCACCCCGCCTGGCCTCTTCTGCTTTATGCACCAAACCAGGTCAAACACATATTTTGACTTTTTTTTCCCCAAATATAAAGCCTTCCTTCTAAGTTAGAAAATTTGCTCACTGGGGTCACCAAAAGAGTGTGCCTTAGGCTGTATGGCATCTCTAAAGAGGAGTTACCAAATTTCTGAGCAATTTCAATAGTCAGATCTCAAAGTAGGGCAGAAAGGAACCTCAAAATTAACATGGACTTTTTTGAGCATGGGTGCTGTTTAAATTGACAATAGAAGTTAGACAAAGTACAGACTGTGTGAAGTAAGCCTGTGAGGGGGGCTTTCAAGTGAAAGTAGAATGAATGTAGCTTGTTAAAAATAGGAGCCAAAGACGCACTCTTCCTTTCCATCCATTCGAGAAGGTGCAACAAGTTCATATCGACTCGACAACCAAGCTAACCTGGATTTCAACAGACATCTGGCTCCATATCCTCCTCTGTCCTACCTTGGGGTCTGACTACTGAGAACTCACTGTCACCTCTGGAACTCTGTCTAGATCCAGCAGATTTGAATCTGTCACCTCTTGTCATGCAGATATGACCCAAGCAATGTTGTGAGAGTGAGTGGAGAAACAGAGCCAAGTGCACTGAGATAGGCAGAAGGGATGTTACTTGGACTTTGCATTAAGACAACATTCACTCCAGATTCCCACTTCATAGAGACACTGCTGCAAGAGCCATTTCACCAGGACACAACGTCAAGTTCACTGAAAGAGAAGGCAAGAGGGCTGTCAGCACTCCCAGTGGGCTACTCCAAAATTTCAGTGAGACAAAATCCCCAGTAATGCCCAGCAAAACATAGATTCCATAAGACTGATTTACAGTGAAACAGGTATCATTACCAATAAGAAGACTAATGACTCTTCAACACAGGAATACCATTCTGTACATGCTTCTGACTTCAACAGCATGTGCCTGAGTTATTTCATACTGAAAGATGCGGCAACATGTAACAGCGCTACATCTGGAGGAGACTAAATGAATCAGAGGGTTTTTCAAAGTCAACACTGTAAAACCAGTTTACTAGTAGCTAACCAGAAACCAAATGATTCTAAACTGCTAAAAAAAAAAAATCCACCAGTACCCTTTCAAAATGGAAGACACGATTTCAGCAAATCCTTTGACTCCACTGCATCTTCTATTTACACCACAGCAAAGTTAATTTAGAAGTCTATATTCCCAAAGAATCTCTAACTTTTCAACAAATTATCATTTACAGTTTAAAATAAACTCTTTGTTTTCTTCACACCTCTGACACATAGATGTGATTCTAAGTTTTTTCTTTCCATTCCAAGTTAGGTTAAAAAAAAAAAAAAGACATACAGAATCTGATGTACTGTGGGAATTGAGCTGTGGTCATTTCCATTTGGTGAGCAAGATGTTCCATATAAAAAGATAAAGCAGCAGTTTTCTAAGTGAGTTAGAATCATTGTTGACATTAGGACTTAGAACTGCTCTATCCTGGGTATAAATAATAATTTGATGTTAATAATTCCACGTTAATTTCTCACATACCCAATACAGTGCTTTGCTGCTATGTGGAACACAGGCTGTGTAACAAATACCCTACAGACCTTTAATTGGTAGTTAGGAAACATGCTTTTCCTAGCCATCCAGTCTCTTTTAAATATTATATTTTTAAATACTCATTGAGGAAAACTAATGGGATAAAAGATGAGAGGGATAAAGAAGTTAGTGTGTTGTTTTCAAAATTAAAATTTTTAGGACATCAGTCCAATAGGCATAAAACAGCCAAAAACAAATAACTAGATAATCAAACAGTAAAAGCAAAGTAGAAATAATATGAAGGCATTTTTAAAAAGCTGTTATTGCACGTATGCAATAATTACTTCCATCAAGACTTTTATTATACATTTGTTTTTATGGAATAAGGCACAAGAACAAGCCATTGTTCGAACACATTCACCACACACCCTATAACAGAATATGATGACAACGTATTAAGGATAATACAGAAAATGTGGTTAAATGCATGCTGCATTACGGCTCCATAATACAGCATGCAAATGGTCTGACTAAGCAGACACAGGAGACGGCCGTTAGTGTGCACGCTGTGAATGTGTATCATGAATAATTCATAAAACTTGGCGAAGTCCTAATGAGCCCATTGACATCCTACGGGGTCCAAAGGAGACTCCAATCCCAAAGCTAGCTCTGGCACGTTTCTACCCACCAATCATTATAAAAAACAATGCCATGAAAACAAAGGACGTTAAACTCTATGACTCTACTCTCATTCTAGGTAAAGGTTTTGAAATGACACAAAAATTGGGAGAAAGTTTGAAAAGAGAGTTAAAAGTCCATCTTACATTGTCATGCCACTTACAGCCTTTGAAAATTACCATTGCAATTTAAATGGGACAAAAGCTGCCTTGGAAGCTCTGGTGCGATTTCTTTTCTCTGGTTTTCTGCTATTACAGTTAAGATCTGAGCAATCTCTAAGAAAAGTGACCAAACTCTCAGGCTGTGGTGGTGGAAAGTCTTCCTGCTTTGAAAGAGTGACGTTTACAAAATGAATTTAGACAATTAAACAAGGAAACAGATATATGTCTAAAGGTACAGTTTAAAGTAGAAACTCCTTAAAACTCTGATTTTTATCAAGCTTTTTACAGAATCAAAAAGATTGCCATGAGTATGTTACTTATGGCACATTAACAGAAAGAAAACAATGTTTTATCCAAATGTCATTAAATAGAGACTCTTGAGAATTAAGTCCTCAAAAAGAGAAAACAAGCTGGGAGTGGTGATGCACACCTGTAATCCCAGGATTGGAGAGGCTGAGGCAGGAGGGTCACGAGTTCGAGACCAGCCTAGGCTACGTAGCAAGCCCCTATCTGATAGAGAGAGAGAGAGAGAAAGAGAGAGAGAGAGAGAGAGAGAGAGAGAGACTGGCCATATCTTTATCCTCACATGGGTGTCCCACAAGACTAGCACCTGGATAGACACATTTAATGTGTTCTCTGGGCAAATGCAGCCAGTTGCACCTGAGACACACATGGAGGGATGCACCCAGTCTTCCCTAGGAGAGGAATGGGGATGTGAAGCCAGCTGCTTCTCCCAGGTGCTGCCAGGGTCTCTGGGAAATGGCCATTCTGAGATCACCTCACCAGAGCACAGAGGATGGCCCTGCTCTCCAAAAACCTGCAGAAGCACCCTGAGGACGCGAGGGCTGAGCTACCATTCTGGACTAGGATTCCTATCCATCTGCCCAGCTTAGGGAGCTTTGCCTGTCCCTTTACCAGGTACCAGGTCCAGACACAGAGAAGGCAATGTCCCAAACAGAGCTGTCACAGGGCGGGAACCAGAAATAAGCATTAAGACCTCCAGGTCTGGATTCTGACCCCCGGCTCACTGACTCTCCTGTATTTAAGCTCAGGTCGGCAGCTGGCTTAGTGCTAATGGTGACTCAGAATAAATGCTGTGAATTGAGAGTGAATGAGGGAACCCCTGGGCCATATTTGTTCAAGCTTCACTGCCAGCATAGGCAAAACACTAGTGTTTAACGTTTATGACAAACAGCCCCTCCAAAGTTGCTACTTAAAGTGCCATATTCTTGGGTATCATTAAAAATTATGATAAATTTGTGTTTGTTTTTCAATTTGCTTTCTTTTGGGAAAAGAAAGAGCCTAGTGTGTTTGGGTTAGGTTCTAAGGATCTTCAAACAGAGAGAAAGGTTCCAGAAGATGGATGCTGACAGACACTGCTTTTCTGATGGCGCTGACTTGCATAGCCAGAGAGTCTGCAGTGAGGAATTAAGATTTTAGGGAGGCTCCCCAAGTTTGAAGCTTTCTGGGCACTGTATTTTATGTCTGTGTCTCCATCTGGGCAAACCCAGTCACTGCTGTAAGACAGGGAAATAAGGCATCAGTTGGGATCACCTTCGTTCTGAAATCTGCCTCCTGTCAAGTGTAATAGAACCAAGTTCAGCTCCTGATGTATCAATTCTATAAAGCCATTCCCCGCCACCGCTGGTCCCAGCCACAGGGTGAGTGGCTGGCAATTGCTTCCCCCACCCTCTGCAGTGTTCCTACACCTCCCAGAGTCACCAAAAGCATAAGAGAAAGTCTGCGGGTAGCACTTTGGCCCTCAGCAGGAGACTGGAGTGTTTGTGAGATCCATTTTGATACAAACCTAAATTAGGCTTCTGGAAATAGGTAATGCATAAAAAGAAGCATTTTTTGTCCCCAGATTATTATGATAGGTTACCGTTAACCCTTGAAGATAGAGGTGACTCTGAAGCTCCCCACTGAGGCCACTATTTCTCAGAAAATCACAGGCCGTACCTCAAAAGATGTTTCAGGTGAGCTTACTATGAGGCAAACTATCTCGTTGACCTGTAGGATTCTGATAGCTGGTTTAAGTGGGAGACCTATGAGAAACGCCAGTTACATGAAAGGACCCGTACAGCGTGGGAAGCAGCACTCTGCTGGCACGAGTTTAACAGCCACACAGCCTAGACAGAAGGAGATTCAAGGCATTTTCCTCCCCTTCAAAGCTCCTCCTGCAAAGACTTGGAGGGTGAGAGGAGTGAAAGCTCAGAGCAGCACCTACTTTTTAGAAAAAGAGTTTCCCTTGGAGTAACCAATTCTGCTGGGAAAACAAATTAGCATATCCAACCCTGTTGTGTATCAAATAGAAGCTGACATGATATCGAATGTGCAGATGTTTCTTGGGCTTCATAGTTCAGATGATAAATAATCTTTTAAATGCCTGCTCAAAAATGTCAATTTCTGCCTTCCCAGTCAGATTCAGAGAAATCGAAGGATATACCCTGAAATTACCCCTGCATTATAGCCCTAGCACCTTTCTTGAAAACACTGGTCATTTTTACTTTTTCTACTCTGGATTCTGTTTCCCCTACGTAGCATTCATGTTAATCATAAATATAACTGAATCAAAAATCCAAATCAAACACCACTTTCTTTTAAGCTATATCAGTAAAGAGAACATGCAGAACGGCCACATGGCTTGGCATCCTTCAGTGCAGCGCAGGTCACTTTCAGATTAAAGGTTGCACAAAAGCCAGTCATCGTGCCATGCTTTAGCAGTTTAACTTTTCAGTCTTCTGCCTGCGTTTTTATTCTGTGTTTTGGCAAAAATTGACACGTGCTGGGCTTATCTCATTAAAGTAAACAGACAGGACTGGGTTCCCATCTCTTGAGACACAGTAAACACAATGCAAAATGTAATTCCTCAAATTGGAGTAACTGATACTTACTGAATATGTAACTAAACAATTAAGGCTTCTTCAAACTGAGTGTCTCAGGTCAATGAGTGAGGAGGAGGAGGAACAGAATTATTTGCAGTTGGTAACACAGAAAAATGGAACAGCTAAGAAGAACCCCCAAAGTGTCCTCAGGAGGTTGCTTGGTGAACTATGAATGCTAGCCAAATTTCATCACCACTCAGAGTTACTAGCTGAGTCCTAAAACTTCTCAGACCCACAAAACTGTCATGTGACATTTTAACACCAGAAGTCCCAGAAGATCTCAATCTAAGCCAGCAAGGATCCCCACACACCCTCGCTCAAGGACTTCTGACCAGCTAACACCTTGGCTTACAAGCAACATCTAGCAGCATCTGAGTGCCAGCTGCCAGAATTCAATCTCTCGGGTTTCCATTTTGTATGCTAACTCAGTCTCGATGTCAATAGCATTTCATCTAGTGACAGCAGCTCACTGTGAGCAGGGCATCTTCTGGAAAGTTCGCAGGCTTCTTGTCCACACCGTATGTGCCTATGCAGTCCACTCCCTGGGGTCCTGACATTGCTTCCTCCCTAAAAACACATGCTGTCTTTGAAACTGCTCACTTCAAATTCAGATTTGCTGGGACTTTTCCATAGTTACATCTCTTGCTCAAGGCATGCTTCTTTTTATTTATTCTGAAGTGTTCAGCGTAAGACAAACAGGAATGCCACCTTCTAAAATTGCTGCCATCCTTGGATGGAACACTAGGAAACAATATTCTGCAAAGCTCTGAAACTTCTGCCGTCGATTGCACCACAGCCCTTGCCCTGAGCTCTGGCTTCTGAACAGAGTGGCTCCAGGAGCTCTGTCCTTCCTGCACTCACTGCTCCAAAGTATTTTTAACCCAGACGCTGAAGGACCAGCCTTGCAACTCCTCCTGCTAATCCCAGCTGGGAGGCTGTTCTGGAGAGAGCATTCAAAACGCTGTGACAGGGCGTCAACTTTGACCCTTTTCACTTAAACATGAGACTCTTGGAAAAAAAAGCCAGAATTCCACAGGGAATTGCTGAACTTTGACCTGCTTAAAATTAGTTTTGTTTTAGTGCCTTCATGGTGAGTCAACAAGCCAATTTTCCAGACACTTAAGACATTTTTGCCCCTAAAGATTCCAGTTCAAGTCCATAGCTATGTCACTGGTCCGAGCAGAACACTCTGTCCCAGGGTTTCGAGCAACAGTTCCCACATCCCCACGTCTCTGCCAGACTTTGGCATTAGTTGGTATTAAGCTGAATCTTATCTCTCTCTCTCTCTCTCTCTCTCTCTCTCTCTCTCTCTCTCTCTCTCTCTCTCCCTCTCTCTCTCTCTCTCATTCACACACACACACACACACACACACACAAGCACACATGCACACACACACGCACGCACAATTGGAGGGCAGACCTAATTTATTTTTTTACTTAGAGTCTTTTAGGAAGCAAAGTTTTCCACTCAAAATTCAGTCATGAGGAAATGTTTACCAAGACTACATAAACACGACTTACTAGACCCAACTTGTAAAGAAACAGAAGTCCTAACTTCGGATTAGCAGTGGTATGACACATTAAAAATACAGTCTTTCTAAGTCAAACTTTATCAGTTAAATAACAAACCTGATGAGATTTTATTTTCTAATTTATTGCAGAGTTTAGAAATTTATCAATGAACAAAAGCATTATTGTATCACAAATGAACAATATTACAATATTGTCCTCTGCTTCAATGGAATTTCAAATATGACATCCGCTATCAAAAGTAATAAATAATAGAAATTTACCAGAAAGGTATAGTTTGATTTATTCCCTCAAAACTCTTCTCCCCACCCAGAAAAACAAACTTAGCAAGAAATCAAACAGCACCCAACGTCAGAGATAGAAACCAGTGCAGTAAACTATTTGCCTGCAACAATCCTGTGTAAACCCTGTGCCTTGAAGCTTTTTAGAAAAATCAAAGATAAATGTAGTTAGAAAAAGAAAATCCATTTCATTGTATGAAGTCAGAAAAAAAGAAATGTTAACACAGTTGGTTAACCAGGATAAAAGAATCAATATGACACAAATTATTCTACACACATTACATACCATGTTAAAACGAAGTCTTTATTGTCTCCACCTGGCAGTTAGCCATACTGAAAGGTGCTGCAAAGGTGGTTTGCATCTCCACTTGCAAACACTGGTTTGCACTTATATCTGTCAGTTTTCAAATAGCTATACCAAGGATGTTCCTAAAATAGAGGCATTTGATCCCTCCTGCTCCTGCCCCAAAGTGGATGTCAGAAACTACACAGATAGTACAGAATGACAAAAGGGGATTGTGTAAAAATTAATTTTTAATGCTTTGCTCACCTTCCATTAGATGGAACTAAGTCTGCTTTGAATACTCACAGTATAAAATCTCCTCAACTAAGTCTGTCTGGCAATCATGTTTTATTTCCTACAGAGCTAAGACAGGACACAATAAAGTTGTTCAAAGTGAATGTGTACATTTATTTAAACCCACTTCATTTTCATTTGGCTCATAAATCATTCAACACTTAAATACCGAAGGAGTCCCGTTTTCTTAAAGTAAGAAAATATTTGGAATTCATTCAGTTATTTTATATTTTAAGTACATGTAACTATTTGGGTTTTTTCTGGTGTTTAAGAAAACAATCAGTAATACTTCTGAAAACTGGGTCAATTATTTATCTGAAGAGGTCACCTGAAATGAAAGCTTTAAGTGCTGTTGCCTAGTACCTTCAAATGACATGAAAATTAGTATAAATTATGTAAGATGCTAATGAAATACACATACACATACAGTAAGTGGTACTGCTTAAATAAAATTATACAGAGATGTTCCCAGGTAAGGACTTTATCTAAAAAATCTGCCAACTTAACATTAGTATTAAAGTTGCTTAATCCTTTAATTGTCTTAATAATAAAATGTGCTACTAATTATGTGAGGAATTTTGGTCTTGCATTCCGAAAGACATATTTGCATTTTTCTTTGTATATGTTGTAAAAACTAAAGCAAGGTGTCATTAAAAAGTAATTCGACTGGTTTTTAAACAAACACACCTTGTCATCTGAGTCCAGAGGTATTTTCCCTTCTTAGTGGTCATTTCAGAACCACTCAAAGATGACTCATGGGATTTTCACCTCCTTCTGAAAACACTTTCTAAACTTGTACACACTTCTGAACATCCTCAATGGAGACAAATTTTGTCATTTGAAAGTCAATTTTGGCCATTTTCACCATTTCAGAGAGACACTGATAGCCAATCTGGTGAATTTTAAAAAAGGGGGATAATGAACTCTGGTATAAAATATAATCAGAAACCAACGCGGTGAGGTGTCATCCTTGCAAATGACTCAAAAGATGATTGCAAGAGAGGGTGTTTTCCAACCTGTTTTGCACAGGGCATCATTGGAACAGGGCTTTGCTTCTCTGGGTGGTAATTTTGAAAAACAACATTAATATGATTGCATAAATTATACTGCATTGTTTTCAAGAATCAAACTGCATTTTCAAGCCATATTCTGCAAATATGAAACAGAACAGATATAAATTTTCCGTCAGATGGCTAACTACACACATTCTGAAGCTTCACTGGGTATAATTAACCATAGTTTAATTTGCAAAATATTATATATAATATAAACCTGATATAACTCTTGATCTTTAAGAAGAGTAAACATGCAATTTTTTTAAAATCCTTATTTTCATAGTCATGTTTACAGCCAACCCCAATCTGTAGAATTCTATAAACTTTTTTCTCTTACATACATTCAAAACCTGACAAGAGCTCACTGTGGGATTATGCAGAAAATCTGCAAATTTAAACAAGGTGTGATCGTAGACTTTTTCACACATTATTGTATCAGGCTGCACCAGAACACTAATGTATGCACAGTTCCAAAATAGCTCGGGCTATTACTGCACAGCCATGAAAACTACTAAAATCCTGGCGAGCACCTTTCAAAAGCTGTGCCTTTATTGTTGCACACGAGTAAAACATTGCTTTGTATTTAATAATAGAAAAAATAATGTATGTGTCACCTCATAATTCTGAGGTCTTACTTCTTATTAGACCCTCCATGCTTATAAATGTCACTTCATCAATCTGACGGTGACAGTGCGACTCAATACTATTTAATCGACTCAATTATGGAATGAGTGTGCTTTTGCCCTACTTTCCTTTAAGTTGCATTTGAATTATTGATGAAATTGCAATAAAGCATTTCTTTGTTGCACAGAGTTTAGAAGTGAGGAAGCACATTTCATGATTAATTTTTAGACTCACGGTGATAAAATAAACTCTTGTTTTCCTTTCAAGGCAAGTCAATAGCCTGGTACGATCTTAAAAGAATGACTTATTTTCCTATTGTTTGAAGAACAAAATGTGATGAAATGGGGCACATAACTACAAATGTAAAAGAAAATGATCAGCACAAGTTAGGATGGAAAACACTACGGGAGCCAGGGCTCTGGGATGATAAAGGATTTGAGTCACGACAAATCTAGTTTCTGCTTTTCTTCAAGTATTTCAAAGAGTCACTCATCATATAGCAGGATGAAGCTCTGATAAAAATGGCAGAATGAATAGTTTGAGCTAAGGACGTCTTGCTGAGGCCTCCCTAACTACTGCTCTTCCTTTGCACTTTCCAAACCGCAGCCAGGATGATCTTTTCAAATCATAACTCTGAATCCTTTACCTATGCACCACATCTCCATGACAGAACCCCCCCAAACTGCATAGGACCTACAAGGCCCTGAAGATTCTGTCTTGCCCAACCTCCTCCTACACCAACTCTGCCCATCTTTCTGTGCCCCGACCACACTGGTCTCTTAGTTCTATAACACCCCAGGCTTTAATCACTTCAGAGATGGGAAGAGCTCTCTTTATTCCCACTCATGCACACCTTCCTTGCCTAGGTGGTCCTTACTCCTCTTTGTACCCCAGTCCTGAAGTCTCTTTCTCAGGAAAACCTTTTGAAACTTCCAGAATAAACAAAGCCATTCTGCAGCCCCTTATTGCTTCCTGTGTTCTACCACAACTCACTCTGTAACAGTGAGCACTGTTCATACTCGTAAGACCCTGTTCGTTGACACCTTCATCCACAGGTGTACTGATGTGCTCCATCCTCTCCAGAAGACATGCTGTTGGATGTGACACCTAGAAATACCCACGGTCACTCTCACCACCTAATTGTCTGCTTGACCACACATCTGCTCACAACATCCCCATTGGTACTGTAGTTGTATAAATTAAATGTTACAGAACTAATGAAATGCAAAAGCAAAACAGGATGCAGTTATGACGCTAAACTGAATGCTTTGGAAAGAATAAAGGCAGATTTTTTTAAAAGCCACTAAGTAAAGTGTCAAATAACTTTATAAAATTTGAATAAAACTTGTAAAATACTTGCAGATTCTCTACTTCAATTGTTTGCCAAATGCCTTTAAGATCTCTTGCCACTTTTAATGAATCAAAAGCAAAAAACAACATATATATATCCATATATATCTATATATACATATACAGATATGTACCTACACAAATATATGGTGAGTGTGGCTTACACAAGAAGATGTTAGACGTCAGGGTCATCACTTGGGAGACCAATACTGCAACAACTTGACTAGACATTAATTAACTGGCAAACTGATAAATAGTGATACACTAATAAGTTAGTAAAGCATTCATTTATACCATAAAATATTTAACATAGACAGCATGTCTTTAAGATTCTATACTTTAGTGATTTTTCTAATTAAAAGGCCAGCTACCAGACATAATTACACTTGAAAGGAGCCTGTCTCTCCATTTGTTGGTATGAGTGGCTGATTAACCTCCATATTTCTCAGTGGATTGGGACCTCCATAAGGGAAGGGACCAATTCTCATCATGACTTATTACTCAAATCACAACACTATAAATATTACATATCAAAGAACAGACTCTGAGTAAAAGTTTTGTGAATGAGTAAGTAATAGTTAAGATGAGTGAAACACAACATTATTTCAAATTACTTTTAAGACCAATATGTAAATAGTCACAAACAGATCAGGAACAAATATAGATGTCATGACATGAAGACTTCAAGGCACAGATTTTGAGACACGATATATGCTCTTTACTCATTATGGAAAGTTCATTTGTACAACATAAAAAGAGTCTTCATTTGCATTATTTTTTAAAACAGCACTCTGTAGCCTAACAAGGTTCCAGCCTTTTAACTTACGAACTATATTTAGGATTATGTGATTAGGTTTCCTTAGGGACCAAACGTGATTACCATATCCTTATTAAGACTTCTATACGCTGGTTCCAAATCTAGCTGCCTTTTACTTTTTCCTAAATGGAAAGTAATAACAGTGCTACCTGAAATGTATTTATTTCCTTTCTTCCAAGAATTCAAAGCAACCAATGTCTTGTGAACAGGCACGGCTACACAGAAAAATGGGAACATACCAGAGGTGAATTTTTATTAAGAAAAACAATGTTAACAAGAAAGCCAAGCTATCTAAAGTTCAGGTTAGAGATGGCTCTGGGATAATTCTTCTAAACCAGGCTGAGTTTTAGCAGACAAAAATGCATATAAACATTTAAAGTTGCAAAAGAGATAGCAGGAGCTTATGACATTTATGGAAAACTGTCTTTTTTAGGTTCTCTGTCACTGAGATGACACAAATAAAGCTACCTTTTAATTACTGCCCTCAACTGATTTATAAATTGATGAATCGGGGAAGAAATAAACAGTGAAAGAACTTTCAAAAGCATGCTGGGACATGAGGCAGGATACAGATCATAAATTAGAGCCAGAGACACAGAGGAATAACGGTGTCAGTGTGGCCCCAACCTTTTAGGTAATTATGAGGAAATGCTAAGTCACAACGACCTTGCCAGCACACACACATGTAAACAGACACACAAGCACATACATACGCTCCCTGCATGCCTTTTAAAGACTTTAAAGCATCACGGCCATAGTTTAAAAGCATATTTTTCCTCTAATTACTTTTGAGTACTTGGAGGGCATATAAATTCATTTAAAGAGTTGCATACTTAAACCATCAACTCTCACACGCTTTGTGCTCATTTAGTATATATATGGTACATTCATGTCTCTACAAATACAGCTCGGTGGTCTTCAAGGAAAGCGGAAAAAAAAAGGAGAAACCATCTGGAGGGTTTTACGTTGAAATAGCACAATTTTTTACATTTCTTGTTTTATAGGTATTCTTTATTCCCTCTCATACTGCTTAATAATTTCTGTTTTGTCTGTTTACCATTAGCATTTTTTATTGATGGTGTATGGTCATGATCAAGAAAGTTAGGAAAGCACTGACTTAAATGGCTACTCAAGAGCTTGGGAAAGCCAGCTCCCTACTTCCTGACTGGTTATCTCCTGTCCCCTTACTGGACAGCAAAGCGTCACCCTTTCAATACACTAAGAGACACCATCAGCACCATCTCACTTCTAGTTCCAGTCAGCTATCCTACCTCCAAAACGTTCCTTTTGTTGCTCGGTATGGTAGTCCATGGCTATAATCCCAGTTACTCAGAAGGTGGAGATGGGAGGACTACCATTCCAGGACAGCCATGTGACCCCACCTAAAAGACTAGCTAGGCAGTGGTGACACAGGCTGTGGCCCCAACTACTCAGGAGGAGGAAATAGGAAGAACCACAGGTCAAAGCCAGCACAAGACCCATCTGGAAAATAACTGAAACAATGGGCTGGGGGGTTGTTCAAGTGGTAGAGTGCCTGCCTAACAAGGGAGACATCCCAAGTTCAATCCCCAGTACCAAACCTTCACTTCATTCCATAAAGAAATTTTCTCCAAAACCAGAATTTCAGGATGACCCACAAGACTTTTTGGTTTTGTCTTTTGCTTTTTAAAATCTAAGAGGAGCCAAAGCTCTCATTTTCACACAGGAAGAGACGGATGTCAATGCCCTTCAACTCTTCTGTTTTACCATTTTGTCATTCATGACAGTTTTCAGATGACTGAGGAAGTAGATTGTGGATTACACTGTCTTATTTTTGTCTAAATTAGCCCTATAAATTGGGCAAGTGATTTACAAAGATTTCCTACTTTAAAAAAAAAAACTACAGATTTGCAAGTAATACTAACAATGCAAACATAAGTGAACACAGGAATATGGCAGGACTGTATCCTTTGACTGATTTTCAGCCACAATTCAAGAAAAATGTGAGAACTGTGAAACAGAGAGAAATGATCAGAAAGGTTATTTGAATGGAGCACTGCCCAGCATCCAGGAGTCCTGTCGTCCCTAGAATTGCCAATGCTCAAAGTCCTGCCCCTCCCCAGGGATGGCCCACATCCAACAACGACGTGCAGTGCCAAGGCCTGGCCATCTGGCCTTTGCTCAGGACATCTCTGAAGAGCTGTCCAGCTCCAGAGCTTCCCAAAGGCCAGCTGCAGCCTCATCTACCTCACTCTCAGCCTTTCCTTCTGCCTCCCTCACTGCTGTCCCAAAACTCAACCCATGTAAGTCTACAGATCACAGCTAGTCCCAAAACTCTGATGTAATGCACCATACACCCTCTATCATCTACAGTGGACCTCCCTTGGGTGTCCATTGCACACTAAAGTAGCATCCTATGACCTAAGTGAGGGACATATGCACGTGTGTGCATTCTGGGAAAACATGTGCTCTAGTAATGCCACGAAGTGAGTTCCCCTAAATGTTAATATGTCACCAGACATGCAGAGACAGCATTTAAGTGCTAGCTTAGGATCCAGCTTTCCATTTTGTGGCTACTCTGTCGTTAGTTCATTCATAAGCAAAGAAGAACACGCTATATATACAACAGCACCAGGTTCCCCACGACAAACAAGACAGAAGCTTGTGCGTGTGACCTTTGATAAAAAGATGGCCTGAAGTAACCACTGCAGCAGCCCCAGCCTCACCTCGGCTGGCACCATCAACACCATCCATCATGCCAACACACCTTGCTATTTCTCACCTCCATGGCTTCCTACTGTGTTGCCCCACCTGCTTGGAATTCCACCCCCCTACCTTGCTTAACGAACTTGGAGCCTTATCAAGATCAGGTTAATGGCAGCACTATGCCCAAATGTCAGTAATAAGGGGGTACACTGTCAGCAGAAGATTCAAGAAAAATAAGTGACCACAAGTTGATGGACATTTTACTCTTGCTTGGAGCAACAATTCTAAATTATATCCGTCATAAAACAGCTCCTCCTCCAAAGGCCAATGGCTTACAAGTCCTAACCTGAATATGCCACTGACCCACTATGCTATGGCTTAGGAGTTCACTTCCAGGGGAATATGCAGGTTGAATCATAGGCCATTATTAACTCCAGGAAAACCCAAGAAGTTGTATTTGAAAAGCCAAAGTAGTCAATATATACACAACATTCTCTACAATTCACAACGCTTAAATGGTCAGAGTAAATGTGTTACCAAGGACATCCAACAAAACAAGGAGGGGGAAATTACATGGGGATGAAGCAGGGAAAGGGATGTGTGGGGTTTTTGGAAGGGGTGGTTGAAGATAAGAACTTGATCAACAGGTAACACTTCATGAAAATCCAGTACAATCAGGAGAAATGTCCGGGTTACTTAGAAATACAGACTTGAAAGAAGTAAGAATGGAGCGAGTGCGGCATCGGCGAGGCCAGATAATATATTATGATATAGCCTTGAGTTTGCTACTATGTCTACATATTAGTTTAATATGCATTTAATTGGTTAGTTCAATATGCAACTCATACATTAGTCCACTTAGAAAAGCTTCCCCAACCACTCTTCTATTATCTGAAAATATTCCATTTGGGATTTTATCTCTATCAGACTGAAAACAACTAATCTCGGTTTACTAGCTGGCCTGTCAAATTCAGGTGCTTGCAGACAAAAACCAAGATTTATTTATACTTGTATCCCACAGCAGAAATGATGCTTAAATTTAAATTCAAATTTGCATTCAACAAATATTCACTGAGCTCCAACTAGACAAAATAGTAACAAGATACGGGGTTCTGACTTCAAAGAATAACACTGACAACCATAAAACGTCACCATATGGCAGAACTCTATGAACCAGAAATTACTCAGAGTCCTCTGCACTCATTCAATCATTAATTCCTCACAACCGCTTTATGATGTAGAGGCAATTATCGCATTCCTCGGATAAGAAAGCACAGAGAGTTTTGCTGCTCAGCTGGAAAGAGGGAAATGATAATCCAAAACACGAGTATATCGTGGAACTCCAGCGTAGACGTCTCTACACACAAACCCACACTATCGCTCAGGAGCTAAGTCATGTTCACAACACGATTGCAACACGTACAAAGCCACAATGATGGTTATAGGTGTGGGGGACATAAGGCCGAGGGAGAAGCCTTCTGCCCTTATATTCTGTGAAGGTATTATGAAAGAGCAAAATTTAATATGGAAATTAAAAGATGGGCAGGATTTCAGGGTATCCGTATGAGGAGAGGCTACACATAGAAGGAAGGCATAAAAATGTGAAGGAAAACACGCACCTGCTGCCAGGAGACACTAGGCGTGTTTTGTGTCATTCTCTCCCTGCCAGCAGAGTCCCTGGGAACAGGGAGAAGTACGGACTTAACAAGCTTTTTTGAAGCTGTGAAACATGGAAACGCTGGACAATCCCATTAAGCTAGTAGAGTAGGGATGGTGGTGGAGGGGAACAGGGGACATTGGAAACTAGGCTTCGTACCCTACACGTTTGCTTCAAAATTCTTCCTCTCACCCCATCTCTAACACCACCCCTGGTATACCATGCTTCCATCATTCCCTGGTGTGAGTCACTGCAATAATCTTTCTAGCTTGCTCTGATCCATGCCTGCCTCTCCTGATTTGGTTTGTAGGCTACAGACACATATTTTATGAGTCATTCGGGAGACCACAGTAGGTTTCCATCATCCTGATGAAGACTCACCTCTCTAACATGGTCCATGAGGCTTAAGGGCCTGATCCCGACTCACCTCTTGGAGCTCATCTTCAACCATTTCTCTTCTCTGGTCAACCATACTGCCAAGAGCACACCCTTCTGTCTCCCTCCTAGGAGGAAGCTATGCCCTGTGCCTCAAAAGACTTTTCTCCTCTCCTGTTTACCTCATTAACTATTTTTCATGTGTGGGCTTCCTTATGATATCCTCTTCTGACTGTTCCTGCCCCAATATGTGTCAGACACCTCCCTTATATATTGCCCATACCTCTGTGAAGCACAGTCCAATCACAGGTGCAATCACAAATCCTGATAATTATTTGATTAAAGCTTATCTTTCGTGACAGACTTTAAATCCTTATGTACAAGACATGCGCCCATTCCCCACACAACTGAATCTCACATTTGGCATGCTGTCTGCTCAATGAAGATTTGTTGATTGAATGACTGAAAGGACCAACGAAAAGAGAGAGGTGAAATACAGAGCCAACTGCACTGGGAACCAAGGAGAGTCTGAAGAGGGATTAAAGCAGATGCACAAGCAACTCTGGAAGAGGTGCCTGAGTCTCTGGGGTTCAGGTGTCAGCAGTGGCTCAGGCACCGTGGCCATGGTCTCTGCCACGAGCATCCTGGGAAGACCTTACAGGCTGGGCATGCTGCAGACAGCCGGAGTCTGAGAAACTGTGTTCATCCTGGAGGAGATCACAGCAAATTGTTCTGGAAGGGAAGGTTTCAAACATGAGCCTGAAAAGACAGAAGAGATGGAGCTACAATGTAGACACCCTTGACAACCAGACTCAAGAGTCTAAGTCCATCCACATGGAGCACCCAGGCACTGTGAATTTTCAAGAAAGGGGCAACATGACCTAAATAGCTTGTCAGGAAGATTAGCCAGAGTGCAGTAAACACTGCCGATTGCAAGGAAATACCGGCTTGCAATGATTCAGGGTGATGGAAAGGGCTACAGCAGAAAGACAAGACTGCCTTAACACAATTTAAATATATACTTATTATACGTCAAGACATTTAAAATGTAAGATATGACATATATTTATTACATGTTAATGGATAAGAGCTTAGCCTGGATTCAAGTCTTGGCTAGATCACTTATTAGCTATGCTTTTTTGGGAAGCTCAGTTTCCTTGTCTGTGTAATAGACAACACCTGCAGGACATCACTGTTATTAGAGAGAGTCAGTACTGATCAGCACCTAGTCAGACAGGAGAAGGGCACCATGTCGGGGAAGAAATGACGGTAGATGGCAGGTGTTCCTTGCAAAGCTGACCTGCCTGGCTTCCACCTGGAGTTCTTTGTAACACATTTCCCTTTCTGCCTTCTGTTTTGGATGTGTGTCACACACAATCTCTGAGGACCCTTTGGGGACCTTATTCTTTAAACTGTGTGAGCCACTTCTAAACTTTTGCCTTCAACACTTATTTCAAACTTGCCCTGTACTCCAATATAGTCCTAACTATTCAGCTCCAAGTAAACCCTTCATAGTTAAGCACACCACTTCCCCCAAGAAATAACGGAAATTTATATTGAAAACACACACAATGTTAAACCGTTTTGGGCAAGACCGGGGTTTGAAGTCAGGACTTCAAGCTTGCAAAGCAGGCGCTCTACCACTTGAACCACACCTCCAGTCCATTTTACCCTGGTTATTTTGGAGATGGGGTCTTGCCAACTACTTTCTTTTCTGGCCTCAAACTTCAATCCTCCTGATCTCAGTCTCCAAATAACTAGGATTTTTATAGGTGTGAGCCACCAGTGCTAAACTTGGTTGGTAAGAGTTAACAGTGAGTGACTTTTTTCTCTCTCCAAGGATAGGTAATAGCATCAGATTCTGAAATTAAGCACAGCAGGAAAAGAAAGGCTGCATAGATTCACAGAGTATCACAGGCCTGTGCAATAAAGCACTTAACTATGCCTTGTGTTGCTCACTCTTCCCACAGTCTCCTTTTATTTCCAAAGCTGTATACGGGGCTCGAGCCAGGAGACTTGTAACATTACACTGCTTGAATTAGATCCATTTTTCTCCTGCAACTCCTGGTAGGTTTAAAATTACTTCCCCCCACCTACATTTTCCAGATTAGATGAATGGTTCCCTCTTCTAACTCAGTTCCCTCTTCTACTTCTGCAGTCACTGCCTCCACAAACACCCTTCCCTCCAGATCCCAAAACCCAGGCTCATGAGAAATCTACCTGGTTAAACATGGCTGGATCACATGTCACTCTGGGACTCCTAAGTGGATGAGGGCAACTCTTTTTTTATTGGTTTCAATTTTCACTCATTGATTGAATTATTCACCAAATGCTCATGAAATAGTAGTATTGGTAAGGCATTGTGCTGGATGCCAGGGTGGATTTTTATAACAGTAGAACAAAAGTGACATTAGCCACAAAGCATGCTTGGTGACAAGCAAACCATGCCACAGAGACCTTCCCGAATGTGAAACAACCACCAAAGAACTTATAGTTCTATAAAGATTTACCATCTCAAAGATCATCCATCTCCTAGCCAACATCTGTAAAGACTTTTTTCTCTTTTTACAAGATGGTTTTGTAGAATGCAAATGCTTCTTTTTCCAGTTCATGTGGAAGGCCTGGCATTTGTCAAAGGCTACGATCACAAGGAAAACAAAACACACAAGATCCTATCCTCTTGTGGGAATTGCTGTTCTCAAGATAATCAACACGGTTGACTCATGTTTTGATCCCATACAAAGGTTTGATCTTTTGCATGATCCTAAACAAAGGATTGTTCCCTTGTCAGTGAAAAGGCCTTGTCCTGTAAGAGCCATACTCATTAGTTAAAATAAGACTCCTCCACTTCTTTATTGCAGTACAGTAGCAAGTGTCAACTTATGGTACCCATGGTTGTCAAGCTCTGACACTATCACATGGAAAACTCCAGAAACAAATGAATCAGGAATCTTAAATTGGCATATTCTGAGTGGCATGATGAAATCTCACACCATCTCACTCCATCCTGCCGACACAGTACACCATCCTTCTCTCCATTGTATCCACTCTGTATATGCTACCTGCCCATCAGCCACTTAATAATCATCTTGGTTAACAGCCTGACTGCCATGGTATCACAGTGCTGTGTCCAAGTGACATTTACACAGCACTCCAAATACTCTGTCACAATACTTACTGCTCGCATCACTCCCCCCACCTCAAGGAGAGTGCATCCAATAAGATGTGCTGAGAGGGAGCACATCCACCTGTGGTGTGTATTTACAATTGTTCTATTTATTAGACTATTGTTGCTAATTTCTTACTATTTATGAGTTTATAAGTTCAACTTTACCATCCGTAAGGATGTATAGGATGAAACATAGCATTGCATGTATAGGGTTAAGCACTGTCCATGACTTCAGGTATCCCGAAGGACCTTGGAACATACCCCCACAGATAAGAGGGGAGCTATGTAATAAAGTCAAATGCCCTAGCTGCTTCCCCCTTGTCACTCTCTCTCCCTTTGTTTTCAATCCTTCATTAGACAAATATCTTCAAGCTCCTATTTCCCATCTATTGGGCCATGGCGGGATAAAATCAACCTCTGGCCTTCAGTATACTTAGCCACCTTGGGTTTGGATGGCTAAAAAGTTCTTTCAAGGATAAACTATATGCCAAAGTGCCTATCCAATGGTTTCCTTCAGTCAGGTCCTCTCACTCTCGGCCTTAACCATGCCGATGTTCTATAGACTCAAAATTACCACAGGTTCTACTAATTTTCAAAACTCTAATACCACACCATCAATAAAAACCTTCCTAGCACCCCAACAAGTGAGCATGCTTTACCTTACTACCTCAACTCTTCTCGGAGCATCTTATTTAACTTCCATATGCCATTACATATAACTGACTACAAACTACATCAGTGAAACTTCTACCACTGCTTCTCAAACTTTTATGTGCGAAAGGATTGCCACTCACACTTGCTAAAAATCCAGGCTACAATCACAGGGAATTCAGATGCCATATGTCTGGGGTGGGGCCCAGAAGGCTACACGCTTAACAAATATTTCAAGTGGGTTTCAACCAGATGACTGAGTGAATACCTTTCAGAAACACTGGGCCACCATTTCCTTCTGTTTCAGCTTGGATTTATTCAGAATCTCTGCTTAAAGTCATAACTAGCTAACATTAATGTGAAGTACAAGCAGCATGCATCCGTACGTTCAATAAATATTTTTGACTGATGTATGGTGTAGATACTTCTAACCAGTGTTTAGAAGCTACAGCTCTATCATGGCTCCCATACCCACCTCCCACCTGCTCCTCCTGTGTCTGGGAACCTGGCAGGTGTCATTAGCATTCCCATTTTACAGAGGGGAATACCATACCACCATCTTGACCCTAAGACTAAAGAGAAGGGATCTGACAGGTTGAGCTTCAGGCACTGATACTCCTGCTCAGCAGAGCTGAAGGAAGCAGGCAATGATTGACCTCTGGAGTCATTTGTCCCTCTGTGACGGGGCCAATACTCACCTAACAAGGAGCTGAGGCAAGACGAGATGACCCACGCAAAGCACACAGCACCCCCCTGCAACTCATGGACAGTCAATAGCTATGCTTTGTGACTTCATCCTGCAAGCCCACCCTGACCCAAAGTGCAACTCAGTGTGCAAGCAGACAGGTATTCATTCTGTAGCTCTTTTGTTCCCAGTGTTGTGACTGTGCTAGGGATATAACCCAGTGCTTACCTCATAATGAGATTGTGTGTGTGTGTGTGTGTGTGTGTGTGTGTGTGTGTGTCTGGCACTGGGGTTTGAACTCAGGTCCTGAAGCTTGCTAGGCAAGCCCTACCACTTCAACCATGTCCCCAGCCTCTCTTGCTTTTTAGTTTGTTTTTCAAATAGGGTCTCATACTTTTGCCAGGTCAGTCTCAACCCTAGATCCTCTACCTCTGCTTCCTCCCATATAGCTGAAATTACACTGTTATTATAAACCACTGTATCCAGCTTGTTTGTTGAGATAGAATCTCACTAACTTTTATCCTGGCCTGGACATGAACAGTATTCTAGCTCTGCTTCCCAAGTAGCTGGGATTACAGGTATGAGGCAGCATGCCCAGCCCCTAATGGGGGATTTTTTTATGTCACCCTATGGTCACCCCTTCTGGGTTTTTTTGTTTTTTTGGTTTTTTTAATTTAATTTTATTTTATTATTTTTTTTTCTTTTTTCATTTTTCTTTTATTATTCATATGTGCATACAAGGCTTGGTTCATTTCTCCCCCCTGCCCCCATCCCCTCCCTTACCACCCACTCCGCCCCCTCCCTCTCCCCCCCCGCAATACCCAGCAGAAACTATTTTGCCCTTATTTCTAATTTTGTTGTAGAGAGAGTATAAGCAATAATAGGAAGGAACAAGGGTTTTTGCTGGTTGAGATAAGGATAGCTATACAGGGCATTGACTCACATTGATTTCCTGTGCATGTGTGTTACCTTCTAGGTTAATTCTTTTTGATCTAACCTTTTCTCTAGTACCTGTTCCCCTTTTCCTATTGGCCTCAGTTGCTTTTAAGGTATCTGCTTTAGTTTCTCTGCGTTAAGGGCAACAAATGCTAGCTAGTTTTTTAGGTGTCTTACCTATCCTCACCCCTCCCTTGTGTGCTCTCGCTTTTATCATGTGCTCATAGTCCAATCCCCTTGTTGTGCTTGCCCTTGATCTAATGTCCACATATGAGGGAGAACATACGATTTTTGGTTTTTTGAGCCAGGCTAACCTCACTCAGAATGATGTTCTCCAATTCCATCCATTTACCAGCAAATGAAAACATTTCGTTCTTCTTCATGGCTGCATAAAATTCCATTGTGTATAGATACCACATTTTCTTAATCCATTCGTCAGTGCTGGGGCATCTTGGCTGTTTCCATAACTTGGCTATTGTGAATAGTGCCGCAATAAACATGGATGTGCAGGTGCCTCTGGATTAACAGTCTTTTGGGTATATCTCCAAGAGTGGTATTGCTGGATCAAATGGTAGATCGATGTCCAGCTTTTTAAGTAGCCTCCAAATTTTTTTCCAGAGTGGTTGTACTAGTCTACATTCCCACCAACAGTGTAAGAGGGTTCCTTTTTCCCTGCATCCTCGCCAACACCTGTTGTTGGTGGTGTTGCTGATGATGGCTATTCTAACAGGGGTGGTCACCCCTTCTGATCCAGGCAACAATACACTTAGCATTCACTTCATCAAGTGAGATGAACACAACGCAGAATAGGCAGCAATGCCGTAAGAAGCCCTCTGAAGCAGCAGGCACAAGAGAAGTCCAACAAGCAGTGACATTAAAGGCAGCAGGAAGAAAATGCACTGGGGTGGCCCGAGGAAGTTCCTACAAATAAACAGTGGGTTCACTACATGTCTTTATGTACTGATGGTGTTATCTGTGTGCATAGAATTATCACTTGATTTACTCATTGAATACAGAGAAGAAAGCTCTGTACTTTAGCAGTGAGGCTGAGGAGGTCCTTTAGAGAGAGAAGGAAGAATATTCAAGAGAGAATTAGAAGAAATAGTATGCACTTGTTCAAAAACAGTCCCACTGCAAGACTAAATTAATGAGATCGATTCTGCCAGACGTACAGGAAGGGTGCCAAGACTGCAGAGAGCACACAGCACAAGAACTCACAAGCGCCTCCTGTGCTCCTGGATGTACACAGACACAATTGGGCCTTGCATTGCCATGAATTATCCCAGTAAGTCTCAGCAGATATCAGATTGTGCAGCCACCAAACCCCAACAGGGAAGGACCAGCGACTACAGAAGGCATAAACCTGGTGCACTGGTGAATTAAATCAGAAACTCCGTGAGAAGAAGCATCTAGCAAACATGTCACCCGCATTCTTTTCTTCTCTTTTGCCAATTTTAAGTTCGCCTACCTCTGCAACCAGAGACCCTGGAGTATCTGGAACTCACTCCCTAGCCAGGAAAAATTATGCCAAAAGCTCCACCAGTAGCAGTCCTTATCCTGGGCACAGATTCCCTAGAGAGGCTTCTGTCTGAGGAATGTGTCAAAAATTAGCTCCCTTTTCCTGCCTCCCATCGTCCTCGGAGTTTGAAGTTGTCCCTGAGCTAGTTTCCCACGGTATGACACAGAACCACCTAAAAATCTGGGGCAAAAAAAATACTAGTGGACTCATGAAAGCTGTTTCACAGCCCAAGAACACTCCTTGGTGCATAGGAAGGTATCACTCTTGGTGACATTGATGACAATCGCTGAGTCTAAATGATGTATTCTTCCTCCTCCACTATCACCTCCCCCGGACCCTGGCCCCCACCACATCAACAACTCAATTCTCAGTCCAGTAACGTTCCCTCTCAGAAGCTGCTCTCCCAGTGGGAAGAAGAATGAGCTGCTGACTTGCCACCAGCTCCTCTACAGTCTCTTTTAATTTAAAGTTACAACAGGAGTCAAGAAAAGAGACTTTCTATTAAGAGACTACTCCCTGAAGGGGCTCTTAGCTGACAATCGAAGGACTGCTTGTGGCCGTGATCAAATCTAAGGTAACAAAGTGCTGGTGGCTCTGTGACTCATCACAGCAGGACTGGAGCCGAGGGCCACTTGAGTTCACTGCTTTGTGGGGCTGCAAGTTGGTTTAGGAACAGTCACGCAGGGCAGCAAAGAAGCACAAGGTGTTTGAGGCACAAGATAAAAATGCAGACTTACAGTGCCTTACTCCTCAACTGAATACGAAGCCAGTAGAGGTAAGAAAGTGAGAGTTCAGACTACCTCATACTTTAGAGCGAGTTACCTAAACATAGCCAAGATCAATAGGTCTATCTGGTCCCATAAAAATAAGGATTGCAGCATGAGGAAATAAACCATGCTACTTTTAAAAGGTAAGCATTAAGGATGTTTGTGTAAACATCACTTCCCAATTACATGAGATAACCATTGTTTAGATATACTTATGAGGAAATATACCCAGTACAAGTACTCTGTACCATTCAATTGCATTTTCTGATTACATTAGAAAGACAGAAGCATAGCCAGGCATGGTGGTACATGTCTGTAATCCCAGAACTTGGGAGGCTGAGGTAAGAGAACAGCAAGTTGTAGACCAGCCTGGGCTACATAGGGAGACCCTGTCTTAGTAGAGGCAGAGACAGAAAAAGAGGGAAAGAGAGAGAGATCAAGCACCATATACTGAGCACCCCCTCTGCACCACGCACAGTATGATGGAGTGACATTATGGACCTCAGATAATCCCAACTAGTGAGGGGATACCAGCATTATTCTCATTTTGAAATATATACTTTTGGAAGAGAGCAAAGCATTAAAGAGATCAGAGGAATTGATGTTGCTTGTTTTGTTGTGCCTGGACCACCTGACCAGAGCAAGTTGTCTAAACCCCAGATGGCTCTGGTACCACTTGTCTGCCCAGGCCATGCTTCTGGGCTCTACCCCAATGCCAGAACACAGCGGGAAATGCTGATTCAAGCCAGTCCTTCCAGAAAGAGGAGTCTTCCAATGACTGACAACTTTGCCTGGCCAACTGATTAACAGACTGCACTGGTGGAGCTTCTTCCTACTCAGACCTCCCTCCTTCCCTCTTTCCTTTCAGGCCTGAAACATGGTCAAAGGTCCACCTGGCCTTATGCTGCTCCCTCCTCAAAAAAAGTCTTACCCATCCAATCCCATCCCGACATCTTCACTGGGAAGAGGACACAAGCACTAATTTCTCCAGATCACTATACAGCACCTCCTCAAACCAGGCAACGGGATATTTATGGTGCCTTTCTCTTTGCACCAAATTTTAAAAAGGAGCAAACAAATCTATGAGATTCTCTTTGAAGGAACTCTTGGGTCCATTGAGGAAAACTTTGTAAAATCCGATAAATTTCTTTTTCCAAGTGGACTTTCTATTTAGCCCCAGGTACTACAACTTACTACAAACCCCAGAAGGATGACTGACATGGAATTAAATCTCAGTCCACTTTCACTCATTTACATCTATGAATAGGATATCAAAAAAAGAAAGAAGATGAGAGAAAGAAATGTACAATTAGGCCCTAAAGTTTTTATTCATCTTTACCTATAATGTAGGATAAAAATGTTAATTACTGAAGGAGCACTCATATGAATAAAAGATAGAATTCACACTTACACCAAATACAGAAACTTAATAAAACCACCCTGTCAGAGATCATATAGAGATGTTAACTGAATCACTATGCTAAAGTGTTGATCTCAGCCCCAAGAACGTGATATCTTTTTAAATCTTAGACTCAAAGAAGTTTCAAATACAAAAATGAAGCTTCAAACATATTTATTCTTAAGAACTGAGACTCGGTGGGAGGGAGACAAGAGTACAGCTCACATTTATTGAGCACCTAGTTCATGACAGACACCGTGTCAGGAATTGCACCTACAGTGCTACCATAATCTTCACAATATCTCTAGAAGAAAAGCATTATAATTTCTTGCTTTGGAGAGTTAAGGGGGGAACAGAGCCCTGGATGTTCAGCACTCCAGATAAAGTCTTGCATAAATCCTAAGTAGGCCTAAACTGGAAAGCCCCAAAGGCTCACGACAGCCTCTCCCACTTCCTGTTTCCTCCCCCCCAATATTCACAGTGCCTTGAGTTGTCAGAAAACACCAACTGGATGTCAAGCTAGAGTCCTCCTACCACTACGACAGCTCCTCCATCTGTCCCCTATGGACAGAGGACAGCACAGAGCCATGAAGTAGCTGAATGGCACCTAAGAGCACCAAGATTTAATCACATCTTTAGGTTTCTGGTTTTGTTTTTAAACTTGTAAGACAAAGAATGGATCTATACTTCAGAAGTCAATAGCAGCACCTCTACTCCCAAGAAACGTTGTTTCAATGGCTCAATTTTTAACGAGTTACTTAATGTATGCTTAAATGTATTCATTTTTCTCTAATTGTATCAGTATGTTCCCTCTACTGAATGTCATCTTTA
The DNA here is from genome assembly GCF_047511655.1 of Castor canadensis. Taxonomy (NCBI): domain Eukaryota; kingdom Metazoa; phylum Chordata; class Mammalia; order Rodentia; family Castoridae; genus Castor; species Castor canadensis. The sequence continues at coordinate 19,812,182 of NC_133391.1, read as the reverse complement.
ACTGTAAGAAGAATAATTAGTTGCCTCTGAGGTCTGATTTAGTGATACTAGAAAAATCCCCATGCTTATAAATATTTCCCCCCATAGCTTTTCTTGATACATGTAACCTCCACTACTCTTTCTCTAAGGAATTTGATGATAATAATAAACTGCAAAAATAACATCATCTAGCTAGAGAATTAAATCATAATGAACTATACATACCTTTGAATTAATGAGTTTACAAGCCAGACTTTAGGCTGGGCAAATGAGAGAGGGAGCTAGAAGAATTCATCAAAGCAAAACAGGCTTTTGCAAGGGTCCATACTAAAATTTAGGTTTCCCATTAGGAGCCCAAAGCATCCACAGAGGCTGCTCAATGGGCTTTGGAGACACCGCTCAGAACACATTCCCTCGCTTATAGGCTACATTTGACCTTCCCTTATTTTTAAAGACAGGAAATGGAATTTGAGAAAGTTCATGTTCTTTTCTACAGAAATGTCTCAAAATGGCTCAGCTGCCAGTCACTGAGGTGCCTTAGTCTCTGATGCTTAGGTGTTGCATGTCTCTACCTTTGAAATCAACTTCATATCAAAATCCATTGTATTTAAGCAAAAGGTTGGGAGCTTGTTTCACAGTGTTAAAAAACTCCATTTTTTCTTCTTTTAAGAGAAATTTGTCATGCAAATTAACTCTTGGCTAATTGAAGCTCATTAAATAACTTCTCTACATCTAGAATTTTTCTCGTAAGTGTTAGATATAAGTAATTATTTAGTTTCATCACACACAGAAAAGAAGCAACAAAGACCCCACTCACATTTGAGAGTCATTTACTATTGCAATTCCCCCCAAGCTCCCTGAATGGGAGATGGAATTGCAAGACTGATCATAATTGGATTAAGAACCATAATTCTTTAATTCATGTATCAAATTGAGGCATTTGGAACAGTTTATTTACAGAGTTGTTTAGACAGTTTTGTGTGGTGTTTTTAAAGATAAACCAAAATGCCTTTCTGCAATAAGTTTCAGATCCCAAATCATTAACATATGAAATCCAAATGTAGACCGTTTACAAATGGGTGTTTTAAAACAACGTTTGGAACAAAATTGGACATTTAGTTTATTAACTATCTACAAATCTAAGTTCAGGATATACTTTATTTGAAACAGACAAGCACTTTCTTCGCCTTTAAAATGAATGTACACTTCTCAGACTTAAAAAACTGAGTGTTTGAGGGAGTGAATTTGACTCCAGGCCTGGATAAATTGAGTTTCCAGGTTATTCTCAAAACTCTAATTATAGCATCTCTACTACTAGGGTTGGTCTCATTGGATGAATCATCTAGGCTTCGCCAATCAATACCCCCAACAATTTTACCTCCTGAAAATCTTAACAGTATTCAACACTGGAATTTGGTTATTTGAAATCTTGTGAATTTTTGGACATTGCAAACCACAAGTTTTGTGGGGTTTCTGTACTGCGAACATACCTTCTAAGTAATGACTGCTTCTCACTCAGTAAAAGACAGCATATTCTTGTATGCATTGTATCATATTTTTAATTTGCTTTATGAGAAAAATATTCTACAAGAACTCAGGTTTATTCCTTTATCTAGAAAAGGAAATTTTGAAAATTTAAACTTATTATTCCTGCCTTTCCCCCAAAGGACCAAAAGAACAACAACAAAAAAAAGCAGTCTACACGAATACTAACTTCATTCTTATTATTTATACCATCTACTTCAAAGTTAGCATCTTTGTAAGCACCTTTGTAAGTATATATTATATTTTTCTCTTTTACATAACCACGTGTCAGTCTAAACAGGATGCATGTTTACACACATAGAGCTAAGTTAATCTGAGATAACCACTGGACCTCAAATGTCTGATTATTTACCAAATAAGCTTGGCAGTTTTCAATCCTGTACACAACAGGCCATTCAACCAAAACTGTTTAATCTCAACAACAAAACTAATACAGGGTTTCTGCATTAAGAATTGAAGCTTTTTTCCCCCTATATTAAAAGTTTATGCTTTCAAGTCCATGTCAGATTAGATCAATACTCCCAATTCAAAAAGGCTATAAAAAGAAAAACTTCAAAACCCACAAGCAAGCAAAAAATGGTTGATTCTTCATAAACAAGGTTGTTAGAAGACCACTGGAAAGAAAAGGGAAAAAGAAAGAAAGAATTTCAAGCTACTATATAATTAACACAAATAGCTAAATAATTATGCACACCCTTCCCACCCCCACAATTAAATGTTTTTTAAACAACTCATGTGATGAAAGATCTACCTTTTAGGCAAACAAAAGCAATCTCTCCCAGTTCAAGGGTTTGTAGCTGTGTTGCATCAGTTTAAGATGCTTATGATTTTATCTAGTATACTTCTGGGGAGTAAACAGTTGGTGGCACAATTTGCAGAGCTTTGCATAGTGCCTGTAAGAACTTTCAGTGGACATACCTATGATTTTAAATCACTGCTGCTCCATGTATCTAGGCTTTGATCTGGGACCTATATTTAAATCAGGAAGAGGGGCCCCTAGCAATCTCATTCATAGAGCTGCATTTGAAACCAGATTCCTTCCCTATCTGAACTAACAGCAATTCTCTCACAGCTGAATTCCTTTAAAATTAGACAGATCAAAATTTAGCAGTTCTGCAAAGACTCTATGAAATCGTCCCCCTTTTAAATGCTCTAAAAGTCAAACTTAAAAACCATTTCCGTTGACTTTAAAACCATCTGGCCCTTGACCTAATCACTCTTGGCTTGGCTATGGAGCTCCCTCCTGCAATCCTAATCCAAAGCTCTCCCCTAGTTTTCCTGACTGAGACATCCATCGCCTGCAAATCTCCCACAGGCCTGCATTTCCTTGGCTGTGTGTGTGTGTGTGTGTGTGTGTGTGTGTGTGTGTGTCTGTGTGTTTGTGTATCTTTGTATTTGTGTGCGTGTGTGTCTGTGTTTGTGTGTGTCTGCGTGTTTCTGTGTGTGTCTGTATCTGTGTGTCTGCGTGTTTCTGTGTGTTTGTCTGTATCTGTGTGTGCCCGTGTGTCTGTGTGTGTATCAAGAATACCAGGGGCCATTAGTTATGAACAGCAAGAAAACAAATCATTCTGCTAGTTCCTTGCACATTCCCACACTTATTACCCAGGATCCCACAGATCTCCCTCAGTCTTGCCCTTGAAGGAGGAGCTGTGAGCCCCAAGGCATTCCCTGGGGGAATCTCCTGAAGCCTTTCTTGACAAACTCCTTTGGTTATCTGAGTATTGTGAGGATCTCAACTGGATTAGAACAAATTTCTAAGCTTTACACAAGTAGCACAGTTACTGCCACCCAGAGTACCTGGGCTGGTGGCACTGAGAGCCAGACTCTACCTACCTAATTACAGAATTCCTCACTTTGAACTGCTTAGCTGAGAAGGGAAAACACTTAAGTGAATTCATAGTTCTCACACTCTGAATTTAGGCACAGAGGCCGGCGTCTTAGGATATTCACCAGGGTCAATCTATGTATTTAATACAATCGCTTTGCAAAGTGTAAAGAAAATGACTATTAAAATATGTCAGCGATGCTTCTTGTGCACGGCGATCAGCAGATGAATACTGCCCAAACTCCTGCTTTCCAACGCAGACATTTCCAAATTCAATTTGATTCTTTTCCTTACTGGAGCCCCAAATTGCAAGTGAGGTTCCCCAACACGCGCTTAAAGTGACAGAGCACGTGAGCGGTCTAGACTTTGTGCAGAGTGCGGAGGGGGAAAAAGTAGTTGCAATCAAAATTAAAGCTTCCGGTGTCTGAATCCCTAGACTCCAGAAGGATGAGACTTAGCCCCAAATTCCGGGAGGGAGGGCGGAGGAGCCAAGGGAAAAGGGCTGCAGAAACCGAAACAAAAAGAGAAGGGGGGGGCGGGGATCTGAAGGTGCTGGGTGGGCTGTGCGTGGCGATTGCATCCTAGAAAGGGCCAGGGGCTTTGCCAACTTTTGGGGTCTGCGCCTGGCGCCCCCGATGCCCAGCCCGGCCTCGGGCGCTGCCCGCACAGCTGCCCGGCTGTCGCATCTCTGCCTCACCCCCCCCACGTACAGCGCGACGCGGGCCCGGCGCGCAGGCTTCCCGGCCAGGCGAGCCACAAACTTCTCCGCTTCCCGGCCGGGCCGCAGCGCACGCCGTGGGCCGGGGACGGCGGGGACGGCGGGGATGGCGGGGCCCGCGCGGCCGCAGCCGCTCCCGCCCCGCTCGGCCCTGCGCCCCGCACGCCCCGCCGCGGGAGCCGGGAACGAGCGCGGAGCTCTGCGCCCTGGAGCGCTGCCCGCCGGCGCCACGGGACCAACGACAAAGTTCAAACGCTGCGGTTCACGCACCTTACCGCTCTCCGCACCGTCTCCTGTGGCGTGGGATGCCAAGTGGCACCGGGGCGGGCCGGGGGGCCCCCGCGAGGAGACCGGAGACGGCTTGGGGTGGCTCGCCTCGCCTTTCCCACTCTGGGTGTGGGTGCGTGTGTGCCGGTGCGTGTGTGTGTGTGTGTGTGTGTGTGTGTGTGTGTGTGTGTGTGTGTGCGCGCGCGCGCGTGGCCCTCTCTCTGCCCCCGGCTCGCTCGCTGGCTTGCTCGCTCGCTCGCTCGCTCGCGCTCCCAGTGTGGCTCTCAAGGACGAGGTGAAATCCCTCGGCTGGTCATGAGGCGGCTTCAGAGACAAACAACACAATGCGAGTGCAAATAACAAAAGGCAAAAGAGCGGAGGAACAATGGGGAGGCGAGGGCAGCGCGGCCGCCGCGGTCACCGCGCCCGGCGCCCGCCCGCGTGGGGAGGGAGGGGGCGGGGCGGCGCCCCGGGTCCCGCGGGTCCTCGCCGGCCTCCCGGCTGCCACTGGCCGCCCGCCGCGCAGGAACCCCGCGGTCCCCGCCGCGCAGGAAGCGCGTTGCCAAGCTGCCTTCCGCGCACGGCAGCGATCAGGGACCCGCGGGCTGCGGGGGGCCGGGCCAGGGGGACCTCGCTGTCCTCCGGGAGCTCGCCTGGGTCACACGCGTCCAGGCTTGCTCGGGTCCCTTCGGTCAACTTCCTCCCCTGGCAGCTGCCCCGCCGCCGCGACCCGGGCCCCGCCCGCCCCCTCCCCGATTGCAAACAGTGAACTGCGGGGAGTGCGTGGGGGTCCGCGGGACCTTGCGGGGGGAGCCGCGCCTGCCCAGCGCCCGGCAAGGGCCGCCGCGGCCGAGGCTCGGTTTTAAAGCGACCACTGCCTCCCCGAGCCCGGCTGCGCGTAGCCCGCCCCGCCGCCTGCGCCTTCGCGGCCGCGTCGCGCCCACCTCCTCCTCGCGGGGGGAGAAAAGTTTTGAGGCTGTCGCATGTCTGCCTTCGGGGTGGCTCAACTGGTTTGATTTCTTATGACTAAGGCCAATAAAAAGAAAACACAAAAACAAACCCGAAACGCACCCCAGTGCCCAGGAACCAGGGAGTGAGGGATGCTTTAGGGTGAAAGCAGGCTGCGCACTGGGCTCCAACGCCTTCCACGGCGACACGGGGGACACTGCGCTGCATCGGCACCTGGACGAACTCCGCAGTGAAGCCGGGGCTGGGGGCTGACTCAGGTGTGCGCGGTGACAGCTCCGCGCTGCTCCGAACCTGTCTCCTAATCTCACTTTCATTGATGGAAAGCAGCTTCGGGTTGCCAGGGGGAAAATCCCATTAAATCTCCAGCCAGGGCGGGGTGGGGCGGGCCCTGCCTGGGATCCTCGGGAGCCCGCGTCCAGGAAAGACCGGGAGGGGCTCAGGGGAGGCTGCAGTGGGGAAGGTGGGGGGAGTGAAGAGAAACAACTGGAACTGGAGCAACCCGTTTCCCTCTCTCGCTCTTCCTCCTCTCCTTTTACTGTATACCAGCTGTCTGTTCAATTTCCCCATCTCTGTCATCTTGGGAAGCGCATCCTTTGCTGGGCTGCGTCCCTGGGTACCCCTGCGTTTTCCACAGTGCCACCAGACCCCCGCGAGACTGATGGCTCCTCTGTGTTTATTCCTGACACTCCTAGAAGGGCAGAGATCTAGGAGCCAGACTTGGGGCACACCTGCCAAACGCAGGATCCTAAGGAGTTTCTCTGGCGGCATTTAGCAAGCAAATAGTTTCTTCATGCTACAGCACCCACCAATCACGACACATCCGCCTAGCAAAGTGATCCGCCTTTCTCTCCCTTCCCCGCTTCTTAGAACCGTTTGGGTTTTTTTTTTTGTTTTGTTTTTTTTGGAGATAGATTGCTAATACTTGAGATTTTGCACTTGTGTAGGGCGGAAACTTCACGGGCTGATTGGGGATTGATCATTGGGTACCTGTTTTCTAAAAACGGCTAAACACCTTTCCCTAGAACAAAAGTGAGAAATGCAAATCTTAATAACTGAAGGCAAAAATTTCAAAGTGTAAGAACAGTCATTATCCACTCACTTCCACAAATATTTGATACCTAGAGCCCCGTAATTAAAAGAACAATCAAAGCAAACTCGGGTTTTCATGAAGACTCTGAATTATAATCCGTCTAGAATTTTTAAGCAGTGGAATCCTATGCTGCTAGGATATCGCTCTGGATGTGGTGATCTCATGCGTGTCCTTAAACAATTTTACTATATTGTCCTAAGTCTTTCGTGAGAGACACTACAGATAACAGTAATATCCAGCCTGCTGCATCAGTTTGGCTTCGCCAACTGTGAAAAAAGCCCGTGTGTGCATGGAATGCCTTTCTTCTATGTTACCTTTCTCACACTTCTCTCTTTCAAGCTTCAAGTCCAAACCGCTTCCGTGTGGCCTAAGAACTCCTTGATCTTTGCATCCTACCTTGAATTAAAGCATTGCTTTTATTCAACAGAGTTCTTGGCACGTGTTGAATGGTTTATTCTCATAACACATACATAGTTGATCTTCAAAATTACCTGTGACTATGTCAGGCCCAGTTCCTTCAATAAATACTGCAAGAATCAAATTGGGCCCCTAACTAATCAAATATTGGGCCCCTTGAAAAGGCACTGTCCTGATAGTGCCTTCCATGGCAGTTTAACTTTTTCAGTCCATACTAAGGGAAGAAAAGGGGATGAGTGAGTCCTCATTCCCTGAGTCTCTAGTGGATGAGGCCTGGTTGGCCTGAGCCCACCACACAGAGCAGGGCCACCCCTCAGGCTTTGGTTTCTATTGTTTCTTCAGCAGGAAACCTATTTTGGGTGATGGACTTCACACAGGCAGGAGGAGCAGGGCCGGGCAGAGGGAAAACAGGAGCAATGTCTCCAGCTGCCCAATAAGATAGGGGTGCAATTTGAATCACGCCAGCCTCTTTTCCTCTTGCTCCTACAGGCAGCAAACTTCCAACCACGCAAGGTTATTGAAACCACATGCCCTGAAGGCAAAGTCACAATCACTATACAGCAACAGCACAGCTGATCAAAAACTTCCAGTGGGATGTTTGTTTGTATTGGACTTAAAACAAAACAACAACAAAAAAACACCCACATTTGAAGTTGGGCGGACATACTGAACATCAGTGCTTCCATTTGTTAACCATTTACTGTGTCTCAGGCTCTTGGATTTTTTGTATCTCCTTCCCACCCCAAACTGCAAGAAACATTATCTCCCTGTGTTGCAGAAGAGAAAGGACAGTTCAAAAAGGTTCTGCGACTTGCCTGAGTCCTTGCAGTTGGAAGGGCAGAGGGGCAGGATAGAAATGCAGAGGTGTCAGCTACCAGCCTGGGCCAATCTGTGTCACCTTGACACCACATACACATTACATCAAGGGCCTGTTGCCAGTGGGAAATATTAGGTCATCATGCAGGAAGATTAAAATACTGACTTCATAATATGTTCGTTCCAGACATGAGCTATGTTGGTATTCTCTATCACTTTGGTCATTAGATAACTGTGAAATTTCTAAGAAAATCTAAATGTGCCATATGCTACATAGTAAATATAAAAGGTATTTAGCAATACATGTGAAGTAGTCTTATTTCTGTAGGCTAGGCAGTTATATGTTCTATTTTCACATGCCTATATACCCGTACACCATACTGCTGTATTATAGCATACTGCTTACATTATATAATTGTGTGGGCATTATTCCTGACACGTACAAACTTGTTTATACCTCACAAACATCCAGTGAGTTGCATAACTGTATTATATCATTTTACAGATAAAGAAACAAGTGCTGTGATGCTATCTAACTCACCGAAAGTTATACCAACAGCAGGTGACAAAGCCTGAATTAAAGCACAGGGAATATGGCTTCCAGACACAAATGTTTAATCCTCTTTTACTGTACTGCCTTCAATACACATGTAAACAAATCCAGATTTATATGCGATATACATTCACTCGTGGGCAGAGATGTACCATATACGGCAATAGTGCGTGTGCGTGTGCGTGTGTGCGTGTAGTGTTCCTAACAGCAGCACAAGGATCCAACTTCTATTTCTTCCATTCTCCCTGCTTTTCTATGTATGACGTGGATGTGTCATTATTTACTGTTTTTGTTTTCACTTTCATGTTCTGAAATATTTTTAAAGGAATGTAGATGAGTGTAAGGTACAGACAGATGGCTTTTGAGCACACTATCCAATCTTCCTTCTCCCGTGTCTCCCTCGATGACATGCCTTGCAGATATTTCTACACAAGCACATGGAGGTGGTATTGACTTCTGAAGGCCACCAAGACAGCTCAGCAGGCCACCCACGGTTTTTGCAGTAGCCTGGGATGGGGGTCATCTGGACTGGAAGACCTGGGTCATGTCCAAGCCATAGGTGCTGTCTTGCTATCGCTGCTTATTTTGGACTTCAGCTGGGTTTTGGCCATGTGTACCCTGTACTTCCCAGGTTTTGAGGATTATTTTTTATAGAAAGATGGAAACAACATAAGAATGACACCATTGTCCACCACCCTGTCAGCCCATGGGGGTTATCTGGAGCAAGAGGTCTTGTTATTCCTTATTCTCTTCCTTCCTTCCTTCCTCCCTTCCCTCCTTCCCCCTCCCCCTTCCCCTTATTCCTTCCTTCTCTCCTTTTCTCCCTCCTCCTCCCTTCCCTCTTTCCCTCCCTTCCCCCTTTCTCCCTTCCCCCATTCCTCCTTTCCTCCCTTCCCCCCTCCCTTCCTTCCTTCTTTCCTTCCTTCCTTTCATTTATCAGCTCTCAGGCTTGAGCTCAGGGCCTTATGCTTGTTAAGCAGGTATTCTACCACTTGCTCCATACACATAGTCCTTTTTGCTTCAGTTATTTTTCAGATGAAGTCTTGCACTTTTACCCAGAGCTGTCCTTGAACCAGGCCTCTGCTTCCTGTATTGCTAGGATTATAAGCATGAGCTACCAGGCCAGCTTGTTCTTTGAGACAGGACCTCAATAGCTTTTTTTTTTTCCCCAGGCTGGTCTCAAAACACAGTCCTGCTATGTCTGCCTCCCATGTAGCTGAGATACAGGCACGTCCTTTTATAAATTTTCCTGCTAAGTACCTAAAAATAATACTTGGCTGGCTTCAAGAATTTTTTCCTTTTCCAGTAATCTCAGCTTATTCTGGCTTTTGAATGTTTTGGACACTACTTTAAAATATTCATGTTAACACTGGATGTGGTGCCTCCAGCCTGTAATCCCAGCTACTCTGGAGGTAGAGCTCAGGAGGATTGCTCTTCTAGGTTGGCTCAGGCAAAATGTCCACGAGACCCCATCTCAACCAATGACTGAACTCAGTGATGTGTACCTATCATGCCAACTATGCAGGGAAGCACAAATAGGAGAATCACAGACCAGGCCACCCGGCATAAAGCAAGACTCTATCTCAAAAATAAAAAGGGCTTGAGGGAGTGCCTCGAGTGGAAGAGGGCCTGCCTAGCAAGTGTGAGGCCCTGAGTTCAAATCTCATCAATAAATGAATTAAATGCCCATGTCATTCTTCTGTGTTCATCCTTCTCTCCCTCCCCAGTGACGTGCACTTCTCTTCTTGGAGTCTGAGCTCTTCAGAGCTCTGCTGGATTGCATTACACATCTCCTCCATCCTCATCGGATAAGTCTGTTAGGCTAATTAAGGTCATGCTCACAGACAATTCCCCTCCAACCTCCACCCCCACCTACTCAGGTATTTGTGAGAGTCTCTGATAATTGATCACAGCTTCGCTTGCTTTGATCTTTAAAAATACATGTTTCGATTCTAGACTCACATATCCCAAATAAGCAGACGTGATGAGGTTGTGAGAGCTCTGCATCTACTCAGACACAAAAGAGTCCATGTGTCCAACCCCAGGCAGGTCGAAGTGGCCCAGTATTAGATGTAGTATTAGCAGAAGGAATGAATGAGTGTATTCATGAATTTAGGGCCAGGACCCTATAATATTACCTCTTTACATAAACATGCAATTTGGCTAAATGGGTTAGTTGTTATTACAGAGTTGCTTTTCTCTAAGGCTCCTTTCTTGTATTTCAACCTTGATCAAGCTATGGAGTAAAATCTTAAATTAAATGTGAAATTCCTACTTTTTTTTTTTTGAAAGAATGACTTCTAAGAAACAGTCTCAACAGAATAGTAATGTCTTATGATTTTTGCCCTAAAGCAAAATGGGACAGAGTAATAACGTAGAGGACCACTTCTCTGAGGTCTTTTCAAAGAGTAAAAATTAAACCAGAGTTGCCTGAAATGTTCTGAGGACATTTTTAGCATGTTTGCATTTTCTGTGGAAGAGGCTCTTTATTGGGTTCTGAAAGAGGTCCTGAGCCTCCAAATTTTAAGGAACATCACACAAGACAAAATTTCATTATAATAAAAACAGAGGAAATAAAAGGTTCTCCATTCATTTAGTAAACATAAATTTTTAGATCATGCTAGTTTCAAAAATCAAATGTTCTTGATACTTACTGAAAGCAAATTTACTTCCCCCTTTTGACCTAAAACTAAACTTAGAATTTCAAAACTTCTGACGATATTTTCTGTGTTGTGGTCTCTTTTAACTATTGGATTCTATGGAATATATTTTGACATTGCTTGATTCGATCCTATGACTTTTCAACCTGTTACTCTGGTGGGTTACATTGGTTGAGTCCATAATGTTAAACTAATCTTGTCTGTTTTTTTCACAAGAAGTATAACCCATGACCCATGAACTCCAGTTCAAACCCATGTTTGAATGTGATTTCCTTATTTCTTTGAGGATTTTTACCTGTGTTCATGAGAGATACTGATCTGTCGGTTTCTTCTCTTGTACTATCTTTATCTGGTTTTAGTATTGGGCAATGCTGGTTTCATGGAATGAGTTGGGAAGTGTTTGCTTTGCTGCTGTTTTCTGGAGAAGACTGGGGAAAATTGGTGGTATTTCTTCTGACACTGGTTGGTAGAATTCACCAATGAAACAATGTGGATCTGGTGCTTTCTTTTAGTAGGTTGTTAATAATTGCTTCAATTCCTTTATAAATCTATTGAGGCTATTGACATTTCCTTGTGTGTGCTTTGGCAGTTTGTGTCTGTCATGGAATTGATCTGTTTCATCTAAATTACCTGATTTATGACTATACATTTATTTTATTCTTTTATTTTTGTCCATATGATCAGAATCACCTTTCATTTTTGCCATTGATAATTGTGTCTTTTTTATTTTTGGATGGCTATGACAAAAGTTTATCTATGCCTTTGAACTTCTCAGAGAATCATCTTTTAGCTTTGTTCGTTCTCCCTGTAGTGTCTCCATTTCAATCTCATTTATTTATGGTCTAATATTAAATTTTTCTTTTCATTTGCTGCTCTGATTTAGGCTCAGTTTTCTTCTCTCTACCATCCTAAAGTAACTTGAAGTACTGAATTTTAATCTTTTTTCTTTTATGCATTTATTTAATGCTACAAATTTTCCTCCAGGCATTTCTGCCACATAACACGAATTTTAGTAATTTCAGTGTTATTTCGTTGGAATTTTTTAAATTTTCTCTTAAAACTTCTTTGGCCTAGGGGTTATTTAAAAGTGTGCTTTTTAATATATATCTATTTTATATATTTGGGGGGGGGATTTCCCAACAATAATATTGACTTCTAGTCCTTCCCCTATAAATAGTGAGATCAGAATATAACAGATTTTGTATCATTTTTCTACTTTTAAATTTGTTGTGGAGTATTTTACTGTCAAAATGCAGTCTATTTTGGTGGATGTTTCGAGAACTTGAGAGGGATGTATGTCTGCTGTGTCGTCAACTAGATCAAGGTGACCACTCAGGTCATCTCTGTCCTTGGCAATTTTCTGTCCCTTGGATTTTCTAATTACTGACAGAGGGAGGGTTCTGTCTTCGATCACGATAGATTTGTGTGGTTACTTTTTTATTTGTACCAGTTATTGACTTTTAGATGCTTGCGTATTTAGGATTATTGCTTTCTTGGAGAATTATTCCTTTATATTAGATGATACTTCTCTCTGTTCCTGATAAGATTGCTATTTCTGGAATTGACTTCGTTAGAAATTAATGTAGCAACCTCAGCTTTGGATAAATTTTAGCATGATACATCTTTTTCCATCCTTTGCCTCATAACTTGAGTCTTTATATTCAAAATGGATTCTGACAGTTAACTGTCCCAATACAACCTGGTCCCAGTGTATAAGAACCAATTCCAAGGTGCAGTAAGACCAAAGGAAGGAGGTAAACAGATTCAGGAGTACAGAATGGAGTTTATTGGGGGATTTATTGAAACAACCATGGTCCTGGGTGGTGCAAGGCCTAGTGAACTCCCATGGTTGAGTCAGAAGTAGGAGCGTGTGTCCTGGTCAAGACAAGGTTACTTCTTACACACGTGAGTGCACCTGGTTTGTCTCAAGCTAACATATGAGAGTTGGGCACATCCCTGGTGGCAGGGGAGGCCATGAAGCTCCATACACTACACAAACGTCTATTTACAATGCACTGTGAGACTGTGCAGAGAAACCACCAGTGCCACACAACAAGAATCATGGCGGTTACCACTCAAGATGGCCACGCTCAGTGTTGCGCTGAATCTGTACAATGGTTTTATGATGTTGTCACAGTAGTGGCAGAGGCTTCAAGTGCTTCAGTGTCCTTGTTTTCATCTCTTTTCAAGTCTTTGGGCTCCCTATCTCTGTCTCAGAGATTCTGTCTTGCAGTTCTTTTCCTGAGATCCATAGTGTTACACTGCAGCTCTCTCATGGAAGTGGGAAGGCATGGAGTGGGGAAAGTTGTATAATCTGATTAAGATTTTTGTGTGTGTGATACTGGGGCTTGAACTCAGGGCCTTCACCTTGCACCACTCTGTCAGCCCTTTTTTGTGATGCGTATTTTTGAGACTGGGTCTCTCGAACTATTTGCCTGGGCTGGCTCTGAACCATGATTCTCCTGATCTCTGCCTCCTGAGTAGCTAGGATTACAGGCATGAGCCACCAGTGCCCAGCTCTAATTAAGATTTTTAATGCTCTGGCAACTTGGGTTTGAAACATTTACGAGCTCCCTACTCCCCTCCCTAACTGTAAGGTCCTATCTATTTCCTTGAAGTCATGACTATGTTTTCCCCCTCAGGTGACACAGGTGAGTCAGGAAGGCTATCGGGGTCTAGAGTGCAAGGAATGCCCTTATCCTAGTGGGAATAAAACTCTGGAGCTCAGACCATTGTGACAGGATGTCACCACGATTTACTTCTCTGCTCCCCTTGTCAAAGTCAGGAGCATGTCACTGTTCATGAATACCTGGTAGGCTTCCACCAAGGAAATTCACCAATGTTTGGAGTTTGCCCTTTAAGATAGGAATTTCTCTCTGTCCTAAGTAGTTCACTCACAGCCTCTAGCAACTCATCAAAAGTGACATTGAAGTGTCTCTACAGATTCTAGCTCCAACATCCTCTGAACCATGGACGCAGGTCTCTGCACATGTGCGTGACTCTCTGGATGTAACTGTCTCTGCAGACTTCAAAGTGACGATTCATCCTAGGAACCCCATTCTCTTTTTGCTTCCTGAAAAGTCATGGAATTTTCTGTTGCCTAGTCTCTTCCTATCCTGAGGGCTGGAGTGATGACTTCTCAGCTTTCTAAGTTCAGAGCTTAAACTACAAGTCCATTTGGAATTATATTTAGTAAATTATTTGTAGTATATATTTATTTTGGCTTACTTATAATAGCAAATTGTAAAATGTTTAAAAATGTAAAATAATAACCTAAATCTCTTTCACATTTGGTCCCATCTTCTTGGCTGTCAGTGCATTGCACTGAGATTTATTGTTGGTTTTGCATTTTCCCAGAAGTTTTGCGAGGCTCATAGTAGGTGTGTGATCTTCACAAGGTCACTTACTCTCTTTGCACCCCAGGTTCCTCATTGATAACACAGAGTATTAGGATAATTTAGGGTTATTATGGACATTAAATGAGAGAATCGGGTAAAAGCTTAGCACAGCAAATACCTGGCACATATACAAGAAAACGTTCTCAATAAATGTTAACTACTTATTAAAGTTTTATGGTCCAACTTACTCTCCAGGTAGAGAAAATAAAGTTAAAATTTCTTTTTAAAAGTTGACTTCTTAACTTTTAGATTCCAGATTTTAGAATTTTCTGCACTTTGCCTTGCAACTGATGGCTCAGCTACGGGAGCCATGTGTTTGACTTGGGACTGGAACTTGGCCACATCAAGTGCCATCAACCTACTTGTGTGCCAGAGCCACAGCTCACTGCATTCATTCATCTGAAGTCCCCCCAATCGTGCCAGCAGCACAATATGACATAGACAATTGCCTCAGGTCAATCCAACATGAAAGTGGGCCCTGGAGAAAGACGCTAAGTGCTCTTTGTTAGTCTTTTGCAAAGTTATGAAATTTACAAAGGAGCTTTGTAGTCTTCCATCATGATAGAAATTTACTTTAAAAGCTTCAACTGTTCTATTTTCACTTTCTTTTCCTAGGAAGTAGTCGTCACTCAGCTTTGCTAGTATTGCATTGAGGCAGTGGTGGTGGAAGGAAGATGGGGTGAGAAGTTTCAAAGTCTTGAGGCTCAGAAGCGTGCAGCCACCAGCTCCTTTCTAAAATTCCATTTGCAACAGCAGCCAAAGCTGGAAGGTCTGACGGTGCCTTGGGGAGCCGTCTTCTCTCAACACTGTGGCACGGAATGGTGATGAAGGCCAGTGCAAATTGGGCACAGTTAAAGAAATTCAATTTTAAAGTATGTGAATCCTAACAGATCTTTACCTGAAATTTCAATGGGCTGGCTTTCACAGCCATTTATGTGTAGAAGAGAGAAGTAATTTAAGGGTTCTATTTGTCTCAACATAATGAAAAGTCCAGAGGCAGAAAGATAATGAAGACTGAACACTTCCTAATCATGTCCAGAAGTGAGATCAATTCTTTATTTCTTTTGAGCCATCCCCAGTACACATTTGTCACTTGCGGTCACGAAATGGCTTCTCTAAAGTCTAATATCACACCCATTTTCCAGGCAAGAAGAAAGGTAGAAAGATAAAAACAAGTGCTAACTAAGTGTGCTTGTCTTCATAGAGCTCGACACTCTGTTGTTTTAGAGAAAATAGGAGACCCTTAATGAAAAAAGGATAATAGATACTGGGTAGGTGATCAGAAGTTTCACCCTCACTTTTGGGATGCAGAACAAGATTGGCTAATAGAGGTTAAAAAAAAATTACTTCCAAGAATCCTTAAACTGCCGTTCATGGGTGGCTTTCAAGGAAGTTGCTAACAAGGTCACTGCAACCCGGGCTGTATTGTGAAACCTGATGTGCACCACCCATCCCTCATTTTGTTTAAGCTACATGAGTCGTGTCACTAGGTAGGTGCGGCACTGATGTCTATCCAATGCTCCTAGAACATCAGGAAGGCTAGGTGTCCATCAGGCAGAACATAAAAGGCTGTGTCAAACCGTGTGCTTATGTGTACTCAGGGGAGTCCACATGCAAAGCCTCAGTTGCTCCCTCTCTCTCCCTCCCTCCCTCCCTCCCTCCCTCCCTCCCTCTCTCTTTCTCTATCTCTCCCCGCCACCCATCCTCTCTTCTCTCTGGACCCAGGGTCTTGCTCTGTAGCCAAGACTGGCCTTGAATTTTTGATCCTCCTGCTTCTACCTCCTGAGTACTGGGATTACAGGTGTGCACCACTACACCTGGTGTGAAGCTTCCCTTAATGATATCAAGCATAGCAGAGCAGTTGGGGGCCAGCAAGGCCCACAAGAGTCACTCTGTTTTTATAGCATGCAGATGGTGACTATGAACCAGCAGTGGGTCAGGTGCCAGCTGCTGTTTGCCCACCTGTGGTATGAGGTCTCAGAGACAAGGAGAAAGTGAATGGTTTCCCACCTCAGCCCTAGAATAGTTCCGCATGCTTAGGGACAGTCAGAGTGGACACTGCACACAGTGGGCTTGCATGGCACTCAGTACCGTGAGCTCGAAGAACCCAGTGCTTTCATAGCTAGTTCCAAGTGCACCTGTTTCTCATCCATATTTGACCATTGGCAACACAACCCTGAGAGATGCCCTGGATTCGAACCTGAGAACCAGGCACTCTCGTCACAACCTGTCTGAGCACAAGGGGACACAGGAGCATGAGACACAATCCTCTGAGGCTCTCTGCCGTTCTCACTGAGAGGGAGTTTATCTTAACCTTCGTGTCCTTAAGCAGGTCCCCCAGAAAATGTTCTACTTGGTTTTGGTGTCAGGAATAATTGGGGTTCTCTGTAACAATGAATGACAAATACTGAAATCAACATTTTTCCTCCATCTTGGCCACTGGAGAGACTCTGAAGTCGAATGCGTGGCTCAATTCCAGAACAGTCTTTGGCACAAGTTAGGTCTTCAGTAAATAATGCTAATAAGGATCAAAACTATTTATTTGATGGAGGGGGATACTGGATTTGAACTCAGGACCTTGCACTTGAGACACACCCCCAGCCCTTTTTGCTTTAATCTGTTTTTTAGATAGGGTTTCATGCTTTTTGCCATGAGAGATCCTTCTACCTATGTGTCTTGAGTAGCTGGGATTATTGACATGCACCACTGTGCTGGGATCCATTATATTCCCCTGCTCTACTATCCCTTTTTCTCATTTTCACACTCATTTTAATTAAAACTATAACAAAGATCTCCATCTTTTCTTTTTAATACACTAGAATTCAAATTCAGGTCTTCTAACTTCTAGTCAGTGTTCAGTATTATCTCTCATTCTGGTGTCTTGAAGAACAGCTGTTCAATATCTTCAACTCAAAAAATAAAATAAAGCTTTTGAAGAAAGTTATTCACCCATCACTCGGTTCCTCCCATCCTCTGCTTCTATTTCCAGTCATGTAGTCAGCTGTTTTTCCCTCTGTAATCCGAGTGCTCTTGTGTTTTGCCCGTGTAAACCCACACAGGTAAAATAGCCCTTTTGTGCTAATTTGAGGACTTCTTGACTTTTTGAAAGTCAATTCAACATTTCTAGTTCTTTTAGCTGTGCTTATTATTGGATACCACCTTACAGCCCTTTTCCCTCTTCCAGCAATACCACACTCATTTATGTCCTCTGTCATCTTGTTCTGGACAAGCCATCTTGCACTTGTACCATTTCTTCTTGGATTAAAAAATTTATAGGGCCTCTGGCCATAGGTACATCCAGGTAAACACTCGGCACTCTGAAGCTGCCTATAGGATTCAGACTTTTTTTTTAACCATACATAAGTTTGGTAATTTACTTGCTTATTAAGCAAAAATTATAAGTAGCTGAACAGTTGTTGGACTTATTTCAGGGTCAGAGATGGCAGAACATCTGTTCATTTTGAACATGTGAAATAGTTTTGCTTTGAGTTCATTCATATAACATTGTTTTGTAAAACAAAAAATCCATCTGTGAATTAAATTCTAAATTTAAGCCAAGTGTGGTGGTGCTCACTTGTCATCCTAGGTGTAGGGAGGCTGAGGCAAGGTGATCATGAGTTTGAGGCCAGCCTGGGTTACAAAGGGAGACTGCATCCCATAAAACTGGAAAGGACTTAGGGACCGAGCTCAGGGGCAGAGGGCTTGCCCAGCATCGTGAGGCCTGTGGAGTTCAGTCCTCGGCACTGCAAACAAACAAACAAACAAACAAACAACTCATCGATGTCATGAGAAAATAGAGGCCAAAGTTCCCATATACCTACAGAATGAAAAGCTATTTGCTCTCTTTAAGTAATTTGCAGAGATTTAATCAAAGACATTTTGTAGTGATTTTTCTTTTTTCTTTTTGGTGGTACTGGGGTTTGAACTTGAGTTCTTCTGCTTGTTAGGCAAATGCTCTACCGTCCCTTCTTGCTTTGTTTTTCAGGTAGGGTCTTGTATTTTTTGCCTGCCTGGATTGGCCCATGATCCTCCTACCTCCCCCTCCTGCATAGCTGGGATTACAGACGTGCAACAGTTTTTACTGGTGGAGATGGGGTCTCACTAACTCTTTGCCCAAGGTGGCCTTGAACTGTAGGCTCAATATCCATCTCCACCTCCTGAGTAACTGGGATTACAGGTGTGAGCCACTGCACCTGACTTAGTGATTTTTTTTCTTAAACAGTCTCTTTTTTGTACATCCTTTTGTCCAACTTGAACTTGTTCACCATACTTGTGACATTCCATAACGCAACTGAGAACCCAGTACTAAGTACCTTAAGTAACAGAAACAGAGGTCATCATGAGTTCATAAGGCCAAATCCCCAGACCCTCCTGGGACTCAAACTTTTATACTGAGTCCTTCATTGATCATGGGTTCTGTTACTAGTTTTTAATCCGGAAACCATATCAGTGATTACCATCTTACTTATAACTCAAACCAATGTAACTCACTGCTCTATTTATTTGTGATAAAAATATAACAGTACTAAGAACACAGACGATACTGTGAAAGCTAAGCTTGAAAGAGACTCACATATTAAAAGAGACAATTTTCAGGTCTGAGTCCTAATCTTCACATAGTGTATACTTATTATTTAAAGTTAAATGCCTAACAGTTAAGTTGACAAACAGTAAATTAAGACACAAGAAGTGGTAACACTACATTGTTTCACTTGAGCAGAACCCACCTGTTGTTTCCCCTGGTTTTTCTCCCAGGAAGGTAAAAATTAACAACCAGTGTAAGAAACACTCCTCACTAATAGGAAAATGTGATTGCTGTTTGGTTTGGGTTAAGAGCTGGGTTTTATACATTATTTCCCCTTTTCGAAACTCTGGCGACATAAAAAGCAGCTCATTCTAAAATCCATACCCAAATGGGATGTTTGACAAATGTGAGTTCTTTGTTTGGCTGCCTCATGTTTCAGTCACTTGGGCACCAAAACCATTGTTGGCAGTTTTAGCAAGGGCTTCTCACCAGTTCGGCTCAGACTGGCTTTCAGTTGTTAATGTGGTACTCCCAATGCTTAATTTGCAGACCCACTGGGGAATGTTTAAATAAAAGAATCCTCCATTTCATAGTAGTTTTTAAACGAAAACATATGTATCTGTAATAGAGCCTTGAAAGTTTCCTTTTTCAGCAAGAGCTCGGTGTGTGGCATCTGTTAGGTATAGGGTTTTCTTTTCCTGCTGCCTGGAGAGGTACATTAGGACCGACACAGTTAATAGTTAGGCTTTGGGTATCTCAGGTGTTACCAGGATTAAGAATGCCCAGGCAAGATTGTTGGCAGTTATTTCTTTCTTTAGATAATCCTTGGTAGTGTGTTTAGGAAGAGGAGAGAGAGGACAAAATCTCAAGATGTTTTTGCAAAGCTGGTTGATTTTGGAGAAGCTCACTCCTAAAACATGGTATGTACATTGTGTTTGGTGAACCATCGCCCAAACGAGTGGTTCCTCCATGTAAAATTCTCAGGTATTTTAGAGCTCCTGTGAGGGATGTCAGTGTTGAGTCCATGATAAGTTGATAAGCTTAAACCAACGTTTTATATTATTCTCTTGTTAGTGGAGTATTGAAAAACTACACTGATTTCAGAAAGTAGTAAAAATGGACAACTGATCACCATTTAGATGACATACTTGGTTTTGTACACTGCTTAAATTTCTTCCCTTCTGCCTCTCAAGCCAGGCTTTTTATGAGTGTCAGTTGCTGCTGGTTCCTCAGTGCAGGTGTTGGGTGGCAGGCCTAGTGAGGGGCCGCATCAGTGGGTGGAACCCTCACCAAGAGGTTAATGCAAGTAACAACTTACAGTGCAAGTAAGTTCTCTCAAGGGACTGGATTAGTTTCTGGGAAAGTGGATTTTTATAAAGCAAGGTTACCTCTCTGGTTTGATCTTTCTTGACAAAGTGCCACCATGGTTTCCACCCTTCATTATGACAAAACATGAGACCCTCACCAGATGAAGACACCACTCTTGACTTTCCACCTCCCAAACTGTGAGTCAAATAAACCACTTTTCTTTATAAATTACCCAGTCTCTAATATTCTGTCATAGCAACAGAAATGGACAGTATTCCTCTCTTTTTCTTTTTAGGATTCCCAAGTACCATGTCTGCTATCATTAACATCTATGGCCACATAAACCAAAATGAATCCATGAAACCAGACAATGATGCTCAAACATGACATTCTCTTCATATTCCCTAGCGTGTCCCCAATATTTCCAAACATGTTGTAAGAATGATTTTAGAGAATCTTGAACACCTTGGGTAAATGGAAAAACCTCACCCATCAATGTTTCCAGTTAGCTTTTTAAAATTCCTTTAAAAATAATTCAGAACATGAAACTGAAAACAAAAACAGTAATAATGACACATCCATGTCATAGAAAAGCAGGGAGAATGGAAGAAACAGAGACTGGAAGAAACGGTCAGTTAGACAATGGGTCCTTGTGCTTTTAGAAACATCACACGCACACATGCACACCGTATGTGCGTGCACACACACACACCCTATGTATATGTGGGACTCAATGAAAAAGTAGAATGTGTACTCTATGTCCAAAAATTATTAAGAATTGTAACACTGCAACATTAGAGCATTCAACCAAGTGCTGGAATCTTCTACATCCAGAGCTCTGTGCAGCTGTACAGGTTATGTATTCATGATGGTCCTGAATATAAACATATAGACATGTAGACTGACATACATAATCACAGGCATATGAGTATATACATTTCTTAGGTGGAAAATATCTTTGTCCACCTGTAATTCCATTTCTGAATGCCAAGATACCCTGGGATCAACTCACCTCATCCCCCAGTCCAGCTCCACTAGCCTGGCACCCTCCTCTCCCTTATCCAGAACACCTCTTTTATTACCTGTACTTCATCTTCAGACAGTTCTAGATTTCTCCTGTGGTTCTCTTTATGTTTTAAGAGACCACATCAGAAGCAATGACAAAAAACACTCTTAAGTTAATTAATGGGGTGCAAATTATATGTGAGGAGTTTATTATAAAATTGAAATCAAGACCTATATATCCAGTCTCTTCTGCATTTTCCCAAGGTAACATTAATACTTAAGAGAAATAAAAATCTTCTAGATACCTAGTAGAACACAATGACACTACAGTCCTAGCCAACAGAGACTGGATGGGGTCTAAGGCTTCTTCATAGCTTTCTTATATCATGGCGATGGATAATAAACAAATTATTTCATTGACTGTCACACTGCAGAGCAGCAGAGAACTGGATCCTGTCTGGGGGTTGGCACCAGTGGGAGGAGGAGGACATAAAGAAAGGGTGTCGGAGGATGAATGCCATGGAAATATTCTGTACTCATGTATGAAGATGGAAAAATTAGACCTGTGGAAATTATTCCCAGAATAGGGGGAGGAGGAAAATGCACAATGATGGAGGGGTGAATTCAACTATGATATATTGTAAGAACTTTGGTGAACGTCACAGTGTACCCCCAGTGCAACAACAACAGCAATAATAAAAAGATCCAAGGAAGAAGATTGTCTAATCAACTATAAGGTTTTGTTGTCAATAATTTCCAATTGGCAGGGTTGGAAAGACCTTCATCTCAAAACAGAAGCCTCATTTGTGATAATTACTCCAGCTGATCACTGCATAGGATTTTTCTTATGGAATCTCTCCAATGATCCTGAATTAATTCCCATTTTATCTTTCTTTTGTAAATGAGGGAATGGGGGACAAAGCAGTTACATGTCTTGAAATTTCACATGGACTAAACATTGTGCTCAAATTGTTTTAACTTCAGAGAAAGTAAGTTGACTGCCTAGATGGTAGGGTCTCCCAGGTCTTGAACGTTATCTGGTACATTCATCCTCCTGGTGTTGACTTCCTTAGCAGCCTATCTGAGAATTTCCCACCAAAATAGCCCACTCAGAGTTCAGACCATCAATATTTCTTTACAGCAACCTCTTTGTAACAGTGACTCACCACCCCTAGCTCTCCATTTGTAAGAAACATCTGATATCTTTTCTATCTAGTAGCCTTTCAGGTTGTTGATGAATAATATGAATTAACTCTTATTGCCCAACAATTTTCCCTTCTTTAGCAATCATCCAAAGATTTCATCTTTCTGAACATAGTCTACTTTGCCTCTGTTCTCCCATTCTTGGAGCTGATGGGTCACCCCAGGATGGTTCCAACAGCCTCCAGAGCAGGACAATGGCTTCCTCATTCAGACCATTACAGTCTACTACCAGACTTACAAAGGGACATTGGCTTTCTCACAAGCCCCACTGTAGAGCTGCCTTTTATTGAAATAAAATTCACAAATCTGTTGTACAAGTACCCTCAGCCTATATGAAAGTAACTTTGTGTGTACAAGTGTGTGTGTACACACATGAGACAGAGGTAGAGGGAGACAGAGACAGCAAGGCAGAAAACCCAAATACTAAGTTCCAAATTTACCCATATTAACTGTCCTGCTCTGGAATTGACCCTTCATTGTGGATGTTAGAGTTTTGGTTTTCATGAATTTTGATTCCACCATACACAGGATTCCCTCAACTCCCCAAATTATGCTCAAAAGCAAATTTGAAAAACATACCTTTGCATATTCATCTAAAGTCTCTGACAGAGAAATTAACGAGCAGACAATGGCACCCATTGACTTGCCCCTAGAGGCAACTTTCTATGTTGGCACAGTAAGTGCTTCCATCCTACCTGATGGGTATATGACATTGACATGCAAATGCATGCAGCCCCTTAGTCTTTATTCTGACTTTGAAAGACAAGCAGGAGACAGAGGCCACTCAGCTGACTCACAGATTTTCCCATCCTGACAGTGGAGTGCCTTCCTCCAGCTCCCTGGAAAGTAAGTTTTTCCTCTTTGAAGTTGAACTGAAAACAAACTTGGGTCTTCAGGTCAGATTTTCTTTGTTATTTAGTAGTTTTGAAAACAAAACAACAAAATTCTTCAGTGAGCACCCTGGGCCCCTTCCCCCACATATGAAGCTGTGTTAAGAATCTTAAGTAAGGGATCTTTTCCATAATTCTGAAGTTGTTTTATTCTTTCTTGTTTACCAGTGTGTAGGAGGCCAGAACCCACTGAACCAGATTGGGGAAGCAAGTTACTGCTTTACCACAGCCTGGGATTATGAGAAAGTGTCACAGGGTTTTCAAAATGAGTTACAAATGGTCTTATCCATGCCCGTCTACTGGCTGTCTGATACCTCAACACCTCTGTAGAAAAGAAAAAAGAAGTCTCCTGGTGTGCACAAAGCCAACCGTTAGAATGATTCCGAAAGAGGGAACATAAAATCAAATACAATCAACCAGTACATTGAAAGGAAGATTTCCTCCCACCTTACCCTTGTCATGGCACATAAGATTATTTTTCAAAGACTTTGACGCTTCGTCCTATGACTTCCCTGAAGTTGACCTCTGTCCCCTGATCCCCCCAGTCAGCAACCTTGACTTCCTCGACCTCCCTGCCCCTGTCTGTCTCTCCAAGTGGCTCTTCTTCCCTGTAGTGGCTCCTAGCTTCTCCACTTGCCTGTCCTGAGAAGAGGGAGAAGAGAAGAGCATGTGGATCCCTCTCTGTGCTCCCAGGCAGGAGGACTGGTGACAGCAGTAGCAGCTACTCTTGGGCCACTTGAGCCCAGACATAGAGTAAAGTGGGGAGAGGGCTCTGTTTCTCATCTCCTGCTTGTTTCTGTTCTGTTTTTCATCCATGTTTCATTCTTGCTCTTTCCTCTCCTTCATGCTATGTTTTAAAAGTAGCCCTTCTCCCTCCCTCTCTCTGTCTCTTTCTTTCTCTCTCTCTCTTTCCTGTTTCCCATCTCACACTCTGTCTCCAGGACCTTCTCCTCACCCCCTTCTTTGTGTAGACTTCATCCACTGGTGTCCAGTCACTGAATCTCTTTACTTGCTCAGTCCCCTGGCTCTTTGACTCACAAATATCTTTTTCTTCCGTCCTCCATATTGTATGCAGTTCACTTGTTCAGAGAAGACCCAGATCCAAACAACAAAGTGAATTCGTTCTTGGATGAAAGGTCAGGAATTGCTATTCAGGACATTGGAAATGTTGACAAAGCCATTAAAAAAAAAAAATACACCGCCAGAGCTCCCAGACTTAGAAAAACAAGACAAAACAAAAAATATAATGGGCGTGGTAGACTATACCTATAACACCAGTACTTGGGAGACTGAGGAAGGAGGATAACCAGTTTGAGACCAGCCTGGGCTACACAGTGAGACATTGTCTCAAAAACAACAACAAGATTCTCAATCTCTCTCTCTCTCTCTCTCTCTCTCTCTCTCTCTCTCTCTCTTCTCTCTCACACATACAATTGGAATGAAATATCTTCATATTAAAAAAATTGCTTTTCCAGTAGGCATATGCTTTATCAATATTTTTATACTAAAAATTAATTAATTTACCTGAAACTTAAATTTTACTGGGCTGCCTTTATTTTATGTGATGACCCTACCATTTCTACATTGGATAACTTTCTCATTCTATGAATACAGAATCCACACAGTGCATCTAAATGGCACAGTAAACAGTGTGAACACCACACGTATACTAAATCAATCTCTGCCCTCAGTAGTTCATGACACAGGGGGTTAAGAAGTTTCAGGTGCTACAGAGAGTGAGGAAGCAATACAAAATAGCAAATAATTACATTTTTAGCCAGTTCTAGGGGAAGTCTGGTGTAAATTCGGGTTCTGATGGGACTAGGGTTAAGGGACAACTAATGCCAAGCACAGCAGAGGAGCCATGGTCCTCACTGTCCTTGCTCCCCTCCTCTGTTCTCCCACCCTCCCTTTTCCAGAAGCCAATTTACCTGTGCTCTGCTGTTACCTCCTCCTGGGACGTTCTTCCTCCCAACACACTTGTGAGGCAGGTGCTTGCCCCACCACCTGAGCCACACTTCCAGCCCTTTTCGTTGTACGTATTTTTTGAAAAAGATCTTGTTTGTTTGTTTTTTGCACAGAGCATTTCATTGTGACATTTCCATATGGAATTGCAAGCATAATTCCATAATAAGATTCACCCCCAGTATCATTCTCCCTCATCCTCACTTGCCCTTTAAAACAATTTCAACAGGTTTCATTGTTCCATTTTCATACAAGTATATAAAGTACACCAGCCATATTCACTCCTTCACCCCCTCCACTCACCCTCCTCCTCTCTCTAACATCTACCCCCTAACAGGTCCTGTTTTACCTTCCTGTCCTTCATTTTTTATTGTTCAAAGGGATTTCACATAGTGTCTCACCTGTGCTGATACTGTGCTACGGTCACATTGTCACATTCACCCCTCTATTTCTATCCCTTGCCCTCCCCTGTTTCCCTGTATTCAATAGTTTTCAGTATATTTTGTGTACCTTCTTCCTACACAGCTGCAATGTATTTCAATATTGCTCATTCTTTCATTCTCTTTTCCTCTCCCTCCTCCCCATAAGCCTCTCAAACTGTCCCACTATTACAGAACTGTTCTCTGTATATATGTATATATGATCAGGTCTGGGTTTGTATATATGTTTATCTTTTGACTCCATCTTCCACATATGAGAGAAAGCATGTGGCCTTTGTCTTTCTGAGTTTGGCTAGCTTTGCTTAATGTGAAGTTCTCCAGTTCCGTCCATTTACCTGCAAACACCATGATTTTATTCTTCTTCATGGGTGAATAATACTCCAGTATGTATATACACCACACTTTCTTAATCCATTCATCTATAGTGGGGCATCTTGGCTGTTTCCATAACTTGGCTATTGTGAAAATCACTGCAATAAACATGGGTGTGCAGGTGTGACTTTTTCATTTGCTGTCACTGCCTGTGCACACACCACACAACCACAACAACCATTTTCACTGTTAGATTTCTTACAGGCAAAGTTGAACACATTTCCTTCTGTGCACCCATAGTTCAAAATGCCTTTAACACATGCAGAATGTGCTGCTATTCTGATATGCGTTAGTTCCTCTGTGACAGTGGGCTATGCCTTGCTGCTTTTGGTAGGAACAGGGCTTTTTCAGTTAAATGTTTGAAAAGAAGAATGAAAAGACTCTCTAAGAGAAGAAAACATAGATCGTTTGCTGATTTACAGTCTGTTCTTACATTGATTAAAGTAAATTTTTATTTTAAGTTAGTATCTCTAACATGTAGAAGACCCCATTATAGTAAAGTAAGTTATAGAAGGTGCACATGTGCTTGTCGCATCTAATTCTGTTTGGAAGCATGTGATTTACTTCCTCCATTATTATAAAAGCACCGTTTGAGATGTGACTTCACTCTAACTTGATTTAATGTGTATAGGCAATAAATACAGTTCTCAGTTTTAAATAACTGCATATGCATGGTAATATGTTTACAAGATTATGATAGTTATTTAGACAGTTTTGGTCTATTTGGAAATATTATTTATAAATATTTGTTCTGTCTGTAGCAAAAATTCTTCTGTGATGCTGTAAGCTCTTTTCACCAGTCTTTTCTAGCTATATTTGGAAAGTCTCCAGGCAGAAGCCATGAAGGTCTTCAGAATCATGTGTGTGGTTATTTTCCCTGAATATGGAAATCACGATTACACACAGGTATTTTGAGGTCTTTCCACCCATCCATAGATAGAAGATTTTCCCATAAAAAGCTGTGGTACCTCATCAGAGGTTTTTCTGGCAGCACTGGGATTTGAACTCAGGGTCTTATGCTTGCTAGGCATGTGCTCTGAGCCACACCCAAGCCTTTGCCTCCAAAGACTTTTTACTGATCTGCCTTCTCAGGGTTGAAATTAAGAAGGAGAGTGACTCAGATCCATCAGCTCCATGTGCACTGCAGACATGCTCAACCAGGGCTGCAAAGTAAAGTCACTACAAAGATTTTTTAAAATTCCCATCCCAGACCCACTGAGCCAGCACCCCACAGGGGGCTCAACACACCAAAGTTTTCAAGATCTGCACAGTGAGCCTGGTACTCATCCACAAGCCAACACCACCACCGCAACCATTGCTCTGGGGGATCAGCTTTAGAATAAGAAATTATTTTACTTTAGAAAATGGTTAGAATTATGAAAGCTATGGTATAAGCAACATGCTTGCTTTTCGCAAATGCCTTCTTCCTCTCCATGAACTAATTACTCTGCATTGTAACGAGCCTTTTCCTTAGGCACAGAAATAACTAAATAACTGACCCAAATGGCACCACTCATTGTAATTAATACATCTCATCAGCTTGGCAACTAGTTATTTCTTAGGAATTATTTTGGTTATCTTCTAGCAACCAAATACAATTGGCTGTTCTGAGATTCAAACTATTTTTCAGATGGTTTAAAGAAAAACATTCTTGTCTTACTGACGTGGAGTTTACGAAAGGAAAATCATTACTGAAATAAAGAGTGGCAATCACATATTTGTCTGTAATAAATCACTTCTGTATATGTGTTGTTAATCTTTCAGAATTCCATACCTTTGCCAGGTGCTGGTGGCTCACGCCTGGAATCCTGGTTATTCAGGAGGCAAAGATCGGGAGGATCACAGTTCAAAGCCAGCCCAGGCAAATAGTTCATGAGACCCTATCTCAAAAAAAAAAAAAGCCATCACAAAAAAAGGGCTGGTGGAGTGGCTCAAGATGTAGGTCCTGAGTTCAAACCCAAGAACTGAAAAAAAAAAAAAATTCCATCCCTTGGAATGGAATATTGTTTCACTTCTAAGTCATTTATTTATGATATTCACAATAAACATTTCTCAATCTACTTAATTCTCCCACTATTTCTTAAATACATCTTTTAAAAAACACAGATTATTTGCGTCCTTGCTGAACAAAACTAACAACCGAATATCAACCTTAATAAACTGAAGTTAATCACAGAAAAAAGTGCACAGTACTTCTGAATGGTTGTAGAAAGTATCACTTTTTGTAAATTATCCTCTCAAAACTAAAGCAAATTCACTCATCTTCAGAACCACAGATTTTGCAAAATATTAGGACAGCCCAGGACAATAAATACTTCTGCCCTTTCAGTCACAGACAGCTTCGAAACAACTCTCCCTGATAACTCTAGCATCCATTGCATTCTATTATTTAATTAACTTGGTTTCAAAATAGATAAAGTCACTGTGTGCATTTCAGTCTTGTTTGGATAACTCCATGGCCTTTTAGGATGGAGGAATATGACCCCCTCTAGTGGATAAAGGCAAAGCACTTGAATTTGCATTAAGCAGGCCCACTGGGTTTCCTTGAGCCATCATCATCTCCTGGGTTGACGTCCTCATTCCAAACACAGGGTCCTGCCAAAGGTACCGGGAAAGGTACCGGGAAAGGTACCGTGTCCCGCACACTCTGATGTTAGGGTGTAGAGCAGCACTTGGACCCTAATGCACTTCTGTAAAGGAAATGTAGTCTGGGGCAGGCCTCCTGTGTCACACTGAAAGCATGGGCTCACAGGACACATCCTGACATGGTCACTTCAAGAGAGGAAGCCAGCAGAGAGGCATGGTCTTTCTGATCGGGGTTGGGGGGTGGGGGGGAAGGTAGCACAAACGGAATTCATTGTGTTTTCAGCCAACAATTTTTAATCATTAAGCATTCCTAAGAACATTCTTTCACTAAGTCAAACGAACCAGCCTTTTGTTTTGAGTCTTTATTTATATCAAAAGCTGCTTAGAGGCTGTCATGTACAGGTTTGCACAGAAGAAACACATTTATCTGGGGTTGAGAAACATAGTACATATGTACACATGTACAAATTTGGGAGTTGGTTTGTTTTCTGGAATTCATCTATCAGCAAATAGTGCATTGAGTTCTGCTCAATACGGAGATTTAAGGTCGTTCTACACACAGGATGACTGGCTTTAACTTCAAATCAGTACAGTAAACAAATGCCCATGCATAAACAAATACTCGAGTATAAACTGGTTTTATCTTCTCTGCTTTAGGTTATCAAAGTTAGGTTCAGAGCTGGTGTCCCATGAGTTACCTATCGTCTTGTCTGCTGAATTCATCACTAGCCAGGTGATGGCACCTTGGATGGTTTATCATTCACACACTTTTTATGGTGGCAGTGGGGATTGAACTCGGGACCTCTAGCTTGCTAAACAAGCGCTCTACCATTTGAGCCATATACTCCAGGCTTTTTGCTTCGTAGTTTTTTTTTTCTTTTATTATTCATATGTACATACAAGGCTTGGGTCATTTCACCCCCCTGCCCCCACCCCCTCCCTTACCACCCACTCCACCCCCTCCCTCTCCCCCCCACCCCCTCAATCCCCAGCAGAAACTATTTTGCCCTTATCTCTAATTTTGTTGTAGAGAGAGTATAAGCAATAATAGGAAGGAACAAGATGTTTTTGCTGGTTGAGATAAGGATAGCTATACAGGGCATTGACTCACATTGATTTCCTGTGCGTGTGTGTTACCTTCTAGGTTAATTCTTTTTGATCTAACCTTTTCTCTAGTTCCTGGTCCCCTTTTCCTATTGGCCTCAGTTGCTTTTAAGGTATCTGCTTTAGTTTCTCTGCGTTAAGGGCAACAAACGCTAGCTAATTTTTTAGGTGTCTTACCTATCCTCACCGCTTCCTGTGTGCTCTCGCTTTTATCATGTGCTCAAAGTCCAATCCCCTTGTTGTGTTTGCCCTTGACGTAGTGTGTTTTTCAAAGGCAGTCTCACACTTTTGCCCAGGCCAGCCTCAGACTTAGATTCTCAGACCTTTGCCTCAAACCCAAGTAGCTACGATTATGGGTGTGACTCACCAGCCTGACTAACAGACATTTTAAAGAATGCTATGACTGGTTTCGAGTTACGCTAGTTTTTCCCTTCCATTAGGTCATATTTGATCAACCTATTTAAATATATTTGAAAGCAGGACAAATCTGTTCTTGTACTTACATATACCTGTGTAAGAAGACTGCTCACAAAAGAGGCTCTTCTCTTCTCCTGGATAATTTCTATCACAGTGTCTTTGTTTGCAGATATATGGCTGTCACCCAATAGGCAAAAACAGGGAGAATATTTTAAATCATTCTCATGAAAAGTAAAACCATCAGTAAATTTTGGATGGGAAGTGTGGTTCAAGTGGTGGAGCACGTGCTATGTAAGCACAAAGCCCTGAGTTCAATCTCCTGCCCTACCAAACTAAATCTGAAAATCTTTACAAAGCAATACCACCTTTCTCAGCTATCAGGAGAGGACATGTGTAAGGAATTCATGACATCATTGATACCTTAAGAACTTAACATGTAGTTGGTGAAAATATCAAGATTCCATTAGATAGAGGATGTAATAGCAGGCACATGCTTCAAAATTAAACCTTTTTTGTAATTGTTTCTCAATCCAAAAAGGATTAACAAAAAAATGTAGCTTTGATTTCCTCATCTGCAAAATAAAGCAGACCTACTTATCTCACAGAATTGTTTGAGAGCAAAGAGTTTGACCACAAATACTAGTTCCCTGATCTTCATGATGCTCTACAAAGTGAGGAGTGGAAAATTAGCCTGAGAGTCATCCCAAGAATGGTCAGATGCAAATTGGTAGCTTCCTGTGTGGATAAAAGCATCAAGAATAAATGCATGGCAAAGTAATTTGAGGAGTGATCGAGGAGGTGTGCATGAACCATTGTGATTGAAACAGAAGCCTTAAATCCACAGTTAAACATAAGACAGGCTGAGGACAAGTTCACCACCCAGCCAAGGAGTTCAGGTTTGGAGGCTCAGTGAGGTTAAAGGTTGGCTATAGGCAAATTATAATTGAAGAATAAAGGGCCTGAACCTAAATTTGAGGAGCCTGCACCAAAAGCATAACCACTGTGATCAAAATGATGTTGGGAGTGACAGCTGTCAGGATGGTGACAAGGGAAGAGAACACCCCAGGCAGGGAGACTCAGATTGAGGCAGGACATAGGGAAAAGGAGGATCATAGAAAGAAGAGTGACAATGACAACGCAGCAATGGATTGAGGGATGTGGGAAGGACGCACAGCCAAAGGTGACTTCCAGGTCTCGAGTCTCGTGTCTGGTACCGTTTATAAAAATAGGGGAGCTGGCTTAGATTTGCTGAGCATATGCATCTTGCTCTGGGAGAGAAATTGCATTCTAGCACGGAAGCCCTTGCTGCGTGATGACATTTCTTAAATGCTAAGGAAAATTCACTCTCAACTGGTGCCATGACTCTAGGGAAGCCTGAATCTCCGAAGTCCACTTCCTTTCTGAAGCCAGCTTCTGCATACTTCACCAGTTGTGGTTGAGGTTGACACCTGTGGCTCTTGTTGGGCAGTTTTAGGCAAAGCTGAGAGGCAGAAGAGTCAGGGCTGGTAAATCTCTCTTCTTTTTTCTGGGAGTTCTTCCCTTGGGTACCACCACTGGACCAATGTTCTACTGTCAGGTAGGGTGAGCTACTCAAGGACACTTCTCAAGTTTCCCATCCCCAGGAAGGACACTTGGCACAACAGAAGGTGCTCTGTAAATCTCAGTTGTAGTTGAGTGATTGAGTGAAAGAGTTAAAGAACAGTGAGGTGGCTGACAAATGATTAGGAGTATTTAATTTGGGTAAGCGACTTCCCCAAATCATCTCCATTTAAAAATAGCCACCTACAAGTAGTATGTACTTTTATGGAAGGAATTATTACTGACAGGTTTCAGACATTGCTACTTTAAATCATGATGCATCTGCCCACAAGATTGGCTGGTTTTGACCTTGGGCCACAAAAATGTGGCTGATACTCCTCATTATTGAGCCATTGCTGATGAAATGAAATTATATTGCTCAAAATAAAATTCTGTGTAATGAGTAGCAGTAATTGAGTGACACTGTACAAGGGCTAAAATGTGTGTCTACTCCCAATAGCTGTCCTTAGAAGTGTGACCTGAGCATCCAAGCCTATGTGAATGTCGTTTTGTGCTCTGGCTTGTAGGATGCTGGGCATCTCCCCACCCACTACCACAGTTGCCAGTCTTACAGGAGGTACCATGAGCACAGTGAGGGCATTTAGGCTTCTGTGGCCCAGGTTAGTCACTGACAAGGAGATTTGACTAAAGTGGAACCCCAATTCAAATGCAGTATCCATAATAATAAATTACAGTTCTCATGGCCACTGAGTTGTATTGCTGTGCTGCTTCTAAGCAGAGATGGATAGACACATAACAAATATTTGGGAGCATTTGTGATGGACAGTTGCCAGTCATTTCCAGGTCTCCTAGTTCCTCCGACTTTGAACTTGTGGCCAGAGTCTCGAGGTGACTGAGTTTTCAGGCTTCTTCACTGATGGCTTTTCTTGGTGGGAACATGGTAGAGAGTACAGAAGGAGCCCTGCCAAGTGTTCTCAGTCATCAGAGTCTGAATGAAAACTCACTGCTGGTTGTGAAGGATTTCAATGATGTTCTTTGGATGACTATTTATTCTTACCTTAGTTAAAACATCAGTTCGTATATTTTTAAAAATCTATGGGTATAACATAGTGTCAAATATTTGTGAGTATGGACTTTAAGCACAATGTGAGTCTTATAACTCCCTGGGTGCTAACACAACAGGCTTCAGGACTTGGCCCTGTGGGGGAGAAGAGCACGAGGGACAGCCAGTGTAGTCCCGTGTCTATGCATGTCCATCCACACTTTGCATGTGCTCAACAGAACGGGGTAAGCGCTCTCAAGTGGAAGAAAGTGTTACTGACGAACTCACGACCCTGCATACTAAAGTACGAATTCGCAACAGGTTTTAAATGGGAAGTTTTATTTAATTTATGTGTATTTTTGAGTTCTAAGGCCTTACAAATCTCTCTCGGACAAATCTTGGAGAAGGAGTAACTGAAATTCCCACAATTTGCCAAGAATGGTTTCATGAGTGTGAAAATATATACAAATGCAATAAAATAATAGAACTTGAAGTTAATCCGCTTGTTTTACAAAACAACTTAGTTCTGGAGTTTATGTACCCAGAACTTGTATATTGAGAAACCACTAGGTGAATTTAACCGATTTAGAAATAATTTAGGGGCTGATGGAATGGCTCAAGTGCCTACAAGCTTGAGGCCCTGAGTTCAAACCCCAGTACTGCCAAAGGAAAAAAAAAAAACAATAAAATAAAAATCACTTAATTTGTTGATAATAGTTCTATTGATTCTAGTTTTTAAATAAACTGGTATGACATGGGACATACAAAATTTCTACTCATCAATTAAAGAACTATGGATGTATATGCTGGTCATGGTAAGTTACACTTTATAAAGCTTGTTATAATAGTTTGAGGCAGGAAATGAGGCGCAACAATAAATCTAATTGCCTCTCTTTCTAAATAAGTTTCTCTTCCACACGTTCCAAATATCCAAGGAGCTGTGCGGTGGCTCTGGTGACTGCTGCCATGACAGTCAGGTCTTTTGAACACTAGGACATTGTGTGTGATAATAGAAGTGCTTTTAATTGCAATATAAAATATTGTGAGTTTTGATTCCTTTAAAGTTAGCAAGCTCCGTAGTGCTTCCTCTTTAAGGAATCAAACATTCAACAGAACATGTTTGGTGCCATTTAACATGGGACTTGCCTATTTAACAGGCATGTGCTGTTCATGGGGATGACATCTAGTGACGTCTCAGCTTCAGCAGCACAAGCTTCACGTCACACTTGGGTGCTGTTTCATCTAGGCCAGAATCTCCTGCTCAGTCCCTTCTGCAATAACCAAGTGCACAGATAAGGAGGAAAATGTGTTCAAGGAGAAAATCTAGTTGTCTGCATAGAAAATTTATTTTTAAGAGTCTTAAATATAAAAATAACAAAAATAAATAAAACAAAAAAGAAGCTACAAGAATAACATATTAAAATGCTTGAGAAAATACACAGAAAGAGAAGGGAGGAAGGAGGGAAGGAGAGAGGAAAGAAGGAAGGTAGGGAGTGAGGGAAGGAGGGAGATAAAATTAAATGTGGAAAAATGAAGAAATAAACTAGAGACCCCTATCCAGGGAGCTGGTGGCTCACACCTGTAATCCTAGCTACTCAGGAGGCAGAGATCAGGAAGATCGAGGTTTGAAGCCAGCCTGGGCAAACAGTTTGTGAGACCCTGTCTCGAAAAATACCTATCACAAAAAAAGGGCTGGTGGAGTGGCTCAAGGTGAAAGCCCAGATTTCAAGCCCCAGTACCGTGAAACAAAACAAAACAAAACAAAATTAGAGACCCCTGACTTAGAGAAGGACCTAGAAAAGAGACAGGAGGGACTAACCCACACTAACCTTTCAGGGACTAATATTTGTACGTATGGCTTTAGGATGTTGCATTGGAGACTTTAAAACCACCTTGCAATTTCATAACCTTGAACAAGAACAGGGAGGTGCATCTCTGTTTTGCCACCCAGATCAACCAGCTCTCAGAGAATAGGGGACTTGAAGCGGCTCATAGAATTTAAGTTCTCTATTCTTAGTACAAGGAAAAAAAAAAAGAGTGGCCACACTTTGACCTGGTAGTTGGAACTAAAGCTTATGCAAACTGAAAACCATTGTTCTCTCTCAGGTGGAGTGGCCTAAACTGAAGGGATCCAAAGTCCACCCAGTGTGTGTCCTCTCCCTTAGTGCGTCCCTGAAGTGGACTGCTTCTGTGCTGCACATGAAGGAGCGCCACCAATCACTAAGTCCTCACTTTCCTCTGTGGCCACTGTGCTACTAGGGTGGCTCTGTGTGGGACTGTCAGACAGCACAGGAGGTGGGCTTAGCATATTGCTGGCGCATACGAGACTGCCAGACATCAACACGTATCATCACTGGGATATTTTTGTCTAAATGTGTGATGGTACCACTGAAGTTAATCTCAAAGTCAGCTATGAAAATGCTATCTAGAAAAAGTTGAAATATTGACATTAGTTTTTAAAAAGTCTCATAGGTCTATACCTTCAATGGTCTTCTGGATTACTGCAATTAGCTTCACCTACTTCTAATTTGCTAGCTATTTCTTATTTGATTATAGCAGATATTTTTAACCTACAACCTATTTAAAGCATCAAGACAGACAAAGAGTGGAAAGTCATTACCGGAACATTTGGTTGTGAAACAACAAAGAATATTTGCATCTTCTTCTTCAAATGATTTCTTCCTTCAAGGGACCGTGCTAACAATTTTTCAGAAATTCTGATAATGTTCCTTACCAGTTGAGGATGAGTAGGGCATGGGAACCATCTCGTGGTTGTAGGATTAAGAAATGGTTCACTTTTCCCATGGTACTTCATGTCCATTTGAAAAGCAGACTTTTTTTTTAAAGTACCTTCTAAATGAGCATGATCTTAAAAGGAACCAATTTCCCACCTTAGTCTTTAAAAGTTATCACTAGGAAGACACCGTGACACACAGTGGTCGCTCATTTTGGATGTGGCTTCTTTGCTCATTGCTACTCCAAATGACTGTCTAGTATTTTCTACACTTTTCTGACTTCAGTGAAGGTTGGTGTTTCCAGAACAGACACTAATGAGACTAATTCATTAACTTAATGCTTGAATTTTAAAAAGCCTAAGCATTAATTTCTTACCATTGATAACAGTCTAACTGCTAACTCACTACCTTACATGGTGGGTTGCATTGCTTTCTCAACCGTAGCTGTCCTGTTTTACACACCCACACCCTTGGCCTGGTCCCTTCCATGGCTCTGACTCAAGAGGCATAGTCTTCCAGTCATATGGTTGGACACATCTAAGCAGAAACTGTCCGTGCATTTGGATGGCTCCGTGAGCGCTCTCGCATTCCTAGCTCTGCCATGAGCATCCCCAGGTAAAGGCAACTTGTTTAGCCAGGGTCCTTCAGCTCAGGATGTGAAAATATAGACAGCAGAACAAAACATACCCATGCAGGACCCCAAAATCAATGCTTATGTCAAAAGCCAGAGACATAGGGAAGGCCTGGTACCTCAGCACAACTTAGTAGACATAGCCATTTAAAAAAGAATGAGTGATTCCATTTGTTTGTAAAAAGCATGGAGAAGAGCGGCAGGGCTGACTGGGGTCAAGGTAAGGAGTAAGTGTCACCAGACCACGCCATGCTTTCACTCTCGAGCTCTGTAACTCACCCCGGACATGGAGTACTGTATTCGTTTTCTGTTGCAATTTAAACTTACTGCAGAACTTAGCATTTTGTAATAATGAATATTATAGCTCATTTTCTGAGGCCAGCAATGCAGATGTGGCTCAGCTGGTGTCTCTGGCTCGAGGTTTCTTATGAGGTCACAGTTAAGCTGTCCACCATGGCTCTGTTCCCTTCTGTAGGCTTGACTGGCTCACCTGGCTGTTGGTGGGCTCTGGTCCTTGTCACATGAATTTTTTCAGAGGGCTGCCTGACAGCATGGTAGCTGCTGTCCCTCAAGGCAGGTGATCCAAGAGAGAGACAGAGCCCTCAGGATGAAAGCTGCAGCCTCTTAGACTCTAATCCCAGATGTGCTGGTTCTGTCATGTTCTGTTCATCACAACCCTGTCACTGAAGTCAGCCCTCTCTCCACAAGAGGGATTACACAGACCTGCTCGTACCAGGAGTCGGGGATCCTCAACACCACCTTAGAGGGTGCCTACTAGAGACTCAGCACTGAACATGAGCCTTGACTTCCCAACTTGGGAAACAAGCATGACTGCTGACCCAAGGAACTCCTGTAAGAGCAAAGGAACAAACATGCAAAAAAAAAAATGCCTTCTAAACTGTAGAGCACTACACAAATGTAGGATGCTTGTGTTAGCCTGGGTCTTTTGAGAGGCAGATCCCAGAGTGGGTTGAAGATACAGGATTTTCTTAGGGAAATATCCGTAAGATGGAACAAGGAGGAGCCAGGAAAAATCAGACTGCAACTGGCCCTGACTGAAGGAGAGAGGGGATGCATGTGGGCTGCAGGCTTCTGAGACCACCTTGCTTTCCAAGGAAAGCTTGACAAGGCTTTGGGGGACATCCTTGAACAAAGAGCTCTACGCCTCCCGGGAAAGAATTGGCCTCTGGTTACCCTACATGAAGCAGTGATCCAGGGGACGTCAGACTTTCTGCACACATGATGGCTGATTCAATCCCATCTGAGACTGCGTTCTTTTCTTTGCTTCAGTTGTTGTTTGGTGCCATTTCTAGCATTTTGACTTCTTCTAAAATGTGGGCTACCCTGACCCTTTGCTTACAATTGCCTGTCTTCACTTCCTCTTCATACTTTTGCTCTTCCTTTGAACCCATGACCTCAGGCTTAACCGCTCTGGTTTGGCTGCCGGGCTGTGGACCCACTGCCACACCCCGGGTCTCATGCTCGGCCTGCAGGACCACCTTCCTCTCTGCACCTGTTGCTCATGGGTGGGTTCTTCCAAGGATCAGCGACCCTAGAGTGTGGCTTTCAGTCTAGATCTCAGACCTGAGCCCCCTCCAGGCTACTCTGGTCAGTTGTTGTTCATAGTTATTGGAACCAGACCTCTTGTGTTTTAATATTTGCCACTGTCAAGCTCTGTGACCTTGGGTGAGTTAAACTTTCTGTGTCATTGCGAAATACAGGTGACAACAGAATCTATCTCAAAAATGTTTTGTTCTGCAAAGTGCTAAGACAATGCTGGGTACATAGAAAATATTCTGAAATACTTTATCTTGAAGAGTCCTTAATGTCCCAAATAAAACAGGCTATGCCATTTTGAGCTCTGTAGCAACTCTGAAGTCAGTCCAGGTTCAAGTTTGGATAAGAAAGTAAGTAATTGGAGGAAAAAGAAAGAGAGAGAGAGAACTTCTGAAGGCCTGTTACTTTGATGCCAAGCTGTCGTGTTTCTTACTCTGCTCTGGATCTGAGGCTAGCTGGCTCACCACCCAGCTGGTGACATCATTGATGAGTAAGATGCACCACCGGCTTTGCTTACGGGTCCTGCTATCAGGCCTGGTCTCTCAAAGTCAAGTTCTAATTAGGTTCTGGAGCTGACCTCAGCACCAATTCTGGAGAGCCTGGGGCAGGCAAGGACTGAGCAACACCAGTGCTCTCTTGTAGGTGCTTATGCAGTTAGGTCCCTTCTTCATTGTCTTTCACAATAGGTTTGTTTTCCTAATGGCCTTGTTACTGCCTGAAAAAGGACCATCAATAAACGACAGTGGTGTAGGGTTTGGTCTGGAGAAGGTGGAAGCATTTTTTGCTGGTCTAATTTGTTACTGTTGCTTCTTTTTTTTATTATACCCATTCCCATAGGTACTCATTCAGTATTGTATTTAGGTTTCATGAACACTGGATGGAGAGGTTTAATTAAAAACACTTTTCAGAAACAGCCTTGTAGCACAACCCAGAACTTCCCGGCCTCCTTCTCACTCGCACTGCCCCCACCCTTTATCACTTCATTATCTGGAGCCCAATGTTGATTTGGCCAATTTCCTGTTTGACTGTGAGCCAGGCCCTTGAAGTTATTTCAGTATT
Source organism: Castor canadensis (assembly GCF_047511655.1). Taxonomy (NCBI): domain Eukaryota; kingdom Metazoa; phylum Chordata; class Mammalia; order Rodentia; family Castoridae; genus Castor; species Castor canadensis. Next base: position 19,773,567 of record NC_133391.1, on the reverse strand, counting down.
GTGGCACTTCAAGCACAGGCTTCCCTGTACATTTCCATCATCATAACACTTCATCTATTGTTTTCTTTCTTTTTTTTTTTTCTAATGACGAGCTCCAATGGGTACTTTACAGTCCACCACTTAATAATGCGTGTGACTTTGATACCCTAATATCACTGGTCTGTGCTGACAGTGACGTTGAGACATTCTGTGCAAACAGAGGCACAGCAGAGGCGATTTTACTTGAAAACTTCACTTAGGGAGCTACTTTCTTTCCTGTATTTGCTTATTCAACCTTCCCATTTCCACTTGTTTTGAAAAACTGTCAAACTACACAAATCAGAGTTTCCTGTTTCGGTTTTATTAACCCGCCTGATAGAATAGCACCAAAATTGCTGATTAAATATCTCTTAAAAATAGCTATGTCTGATATGAAGACAGCTAAACCTTTTGGCAATTTCAGAGCTGTAAAGAAAGGTCGTTTTGTCCAACATCCTTGTTTTGTATCTGGAGAAACTGAGGGTCAGAGAGGCAATGTGACTTGTTCCAAGTCACTTGTCTAGTCCGAGAGACAACGGTATCTTTGCTCCACTGTGCCTACTCCCTTGTTCCTTGTCTTGCTACTTTTCTTTACAAATTCAGGAAATTTGGAATAATTTTTGGGGGGTACTGGGGTTGAACTCAGGGCAGGTGGTACTGGGGTTGCCCTTGCTAGGCAGGTGCTCTAATGCTTGAGCCACTTCACCAGCTCTTTTTGCATTGGGTATTTTTGAAATAGGGTCTCATTTTATTCCTAGGGGCAGGCCTGGACTGTGATCCTTCTGTTTGAGCTTCCCCAGGAAGCAGGGATAACAGGCACACACCATCACTCCCAGTTATTGGTTGAGATGTGATCTCATGAACTTTTCACCTCTGCTGGCCTCCAAATGTGATCCTCCTGGGTCTCCACCTCCCAAGTAGCTAGAATTATAGGCTTGAGCCACCATGCTGAGCTTAGACAAATTTTTTAATTAATTTTATTTCAGTATATTTTTATATAGCAAAATTAACTAATTTTATGTGCACCCTATAATGAGTTTAGGTCAATGTTGTACATTAGTTGTGTAACCGTCAACATAGCTGAAACACACAGAAAGCCCTCTCTCCAAATGCCCCACACACCCTTGGCAGGGAGTCTCCCTGTTCTGTACCAGGGCCTTGCTCTCTCATTACAGTTTTGTCATTTCCACAAGGTTTTAGAAGTGGGGTCTTGTGGCTCATACTTTTTTTTAATTAAACAGTACTTCATTCCTTCATGTTATTGAATAACGGAATAGCATGGTATGAGGATGCATACTCTTCTGGTCTATTCACCAGTGGATGAACATGGTCGTTTCCAGTTTCTGGCCATTATGAATATAGTGATTGTGAGGTTATCTGGTTTCAGTTCTCTGCAGTGAATACTTAGATGTGGGATTACAGGAGCACAAATCAAGTGATGCTTATCTTTCTAAGAAGTTGCAAGTGGGCACAGTGGCCTCTGCTTGGAATCCCAGCTACTCTGCAGGCGGAGATGGGAGGATATTGGTTCAAGCCCAGCCCAGGCAAAAAAAAGTTCACAAGGTCCCAATCTCAACCAGAATCTGGGCATGGTGGTGACATATGTAACCTCAGCTACTCACAGGCAGAGTTAGGAGGGTCACAGTTTGAGGCTTGGTGGTAGATGCCTGTAATTCCAGCTGCTCAGGAGGCAAAGGCAGGAAGGTTGTAATTGAAGGCTGGCCTCAGACAAAGATGCCAGACCCGAACTCAAAAAAACAGTAAAAACAAAAGGGCTGGAGTTCAACCCTCAGTACTTGAAAAAAAAAAAAAAGATAAGTAAATAAAATAAAATCTGTTTAAGAGACTCACATCACAGAACCTGCACAGGCTGAAAATGAAGCTACTAAGTAAAAATCACAAGAAACCAAAAGGTAATCGTATAATGATAGAGTGATTAATTCATTAAGAGAACATTAACAATGGTACACACAAATGTAACTAACAGCAGAACACTTGAATAGAAAAAGCAAGTATTAGCAGAACTAAAGGCAGAAATGGATAGCTGTATATGCCAGGGCCTGTGATGCTCCAGTTTGAACGACAGATATGTCGTCAGGCAGACAATGACTGAGACAATGGTAGGGTTGAGAACGCTACTGAAGATACATACAGAGCATTCCATGAGCAGCAGCAAAATCCTGTTCTTTCCATTGTACATAGAGTATCCTCCAGGGCACATCACAACACAAATCTTAACTAATTTAACAGGACTGAAGTCATCAAGTGTTTTGTTGTCTGCAATGGTTTGAAACTATCACCAATAACAGGAAGAAGAAAATTCACAGTATTTGGAAAGAAAACCACACACTTGATGAACCAATGGTTCAAAAAATGAAAGAATTAAAAGAAAAATAGAAACAAAAGGGAACAGTGTGCCACGATGCATGAAATGCAACCCAAGCTACCCCAAGAGGGACATTTGTGTAGGAAATGTATATAAGCAACCTGACTCAAGGATCCAGAAGAGAAGAAACTAAGCCCAAAATAAGCAGAAAGAAGGAAATAACAAAGATCAGAAAAGTCAAAAGCAAAATTGAAACTAGAAATACAGTAGAAAAGATGAGTGGGCTATGAGCTGGTCTTCAGAAATGATAGCTAAGCTAGCTGAGAGAGAGAGAGAGAAAGAGAGAGAGAGAGAGAGAGAGAGAGAAATCAAATTAGGAAAATTATAAATGAAAGAGGAGCCATTACAACTGGTATCATACGAATACAAAGAAACCACTATGGATAATTATGGCAGCAAACTGGATAAACTCTTAGAAATATACAATCTACTAAGACTGAAACATGCAGAAAGAGAAAAATCAGTAATCAAAAACTTCCCAACAAAGAAGAACCCAGGACCTGATGCTTCACTGGTGAATTTTTTTTTAAAAAGTGCCAGTCCTTCTCCGCCTCGTCAATGGATCCAGAAATCCCACTTGTGGATTTATTTCCAAAGAAATGAAATCAGAATCTCAGAGAGACATCTGCATTCCCATGTTCACTGTAGTATTATTAATAACAGTCACAATGTGGAATTACTCTGAGTGGCACTGACAAATGTCAGGCAAAGAAACTGTGGTGTTATTTGTATGTATGTATGGAAACATATATGTATATATGGAATGTATGTAGGTATAGACATACCTATGCAATAGAATATTATTCAACTTTAAAAAAAGAAGGAAATCAGACCATTTGTGACAACATGGATAAATCTGGAAGACGTTATGCAAATTGCAATAAGCCAAGCACAGAAACACAAACACTACTTGGTCTCAGGTATATGCAGAATCCAAGTAAGTTGAAGCCATATAAGCAGAGAATAAAAGTGGTGACTGCCGGGGGTAGAGGGCAGGGGACACAGGTGTGTGTGTTTCATTGTTGGTTATGTAGGACGGTCAGGTTCTGCTCATCTCACATGCAGTGTGTGACCGCAGCCAGGTACCAAATCGTGTCCTTGAGCTGCGTTCAGCTTGTGGCTCTTAAGAGTTCTGTACACACACACACACCAATGGTCAGTATGTGAGGCCATGATTTGTTAATTAGCTTGGTGGTGACAATTGTTCCACAAGGTACCACATCACCATTTGTATCAAGCCTCCCCTATGTCTCAGTGGCTTTTGACATAGCATTGAGTCATGAGTGGGTCCCACATAGGTATGTTTGGTTCTGCTGTAAATATAGACATTTTAGTAGTCATTTATATTTCAATCCAGTTGGGTGAAAAGGACTTTATTAGGACCACTGAAAGAGTACACATATGAACTATTTATTAAATAATTGTGCTTTTGAATAATCGTGGAATTTTGAATTTTTCAAGATAAAGATTATGCATAAAAAAGTTCATCCCTTTTGTAAAAGTTCTCTTTATATTCAAGTGCTTGTTCTTTGACTATGAGCTGCTTTTTACAGAATTTTGGGACATAGCCATTGCCAATTCTCTTAAGTAAGAGTTCAGCTTTAAAAATTTTTATAGGATGAAGGTATTTGAAGTAACTTGATTAGAACTCAAAGATTGCTTAAGACTATGCCCATTTTCAACTCAGTTAAAGAAAATGCTATTATCTCAACTAAAAAACACTCTCAGAGATCCCTGAGGTAGGTGCAATCTTTGAAAGCCGGGTCTTTGGGGGTGATCCCATATCACTTTGTCCCCCTGATCTTGTTCACCATCCCCAGCCCCTTAGTGAGAAACTGAGCTGAGAAAAGGCAGGGCACCCATATGCAGATGTAGAGTTCTCCCAATATTCAGCATATCTTTCTTACTGTAGACTAAGAGGAGGAAAATGATGCCTCCTGAGCCAGTGAGAAGGAAAGCTACTTCCTAGCCATGTTGTTGTGTTCTCATAAGATACTTAGCTTTGTAATGCACTTTCTGACTTAGGGAGGAGTTTGTGAATCCATGGTGGATGCCCCACAGATGACCATCCTTTGGAGAAAATGGTTTTAACTGTATGCTTGCCCCAGCTTTGGTTGCTACAGTCCAAGCATTTTCTGTTGGGGAGGAGGAGCCGGCCATGACCATGCCACAGTGGATCATAGTGACAGAGGTGATCCCTGAAACAGAGGGCTTAGCAATGGCTCTCTCATGATGGGGAGATTTTGTCTGGCATCACCAAAACAACCACAAAGGCTGGCTTTGAGATACCACGAAGGGTGACCTGCTTGGTTCGAGGTCGTCTTAAGAAGAAACTGAGTCTCATGACTTCTTTTCAGCTCAAAACGCCTCTCAGATGGGGAGGATTGTGAGGGAAGGAGTCGTTCTGTGAGCCTGCAACTGATTTCCCTTCACAGGACTTTCATATCTTAAGAAGTCTTCTTAGATAAGAAGAGTTTTACTGTAAAGCAGGTATGGAGGTGACATTTATTATTTTTGGTGATACTGGGATTTTAACTCAAGACCTTGTGCTTGGTAGGCAGGCACTCTACCACTTGAGCCACTCAGCTAACCCTTGAAGGTTACATTTAAACACATTTTTTTAAATGACAGAATTTGAAGAACTATAAATTTACACATATCTCTACAGGATGCTGGTATATCAAGTGAAAACAGCTGGATCGACCTAAGCAGGTTTTGTCTATTTTTAATAAAAGCACTTGAAGCAAGAGTCCTGTTCTCCTATGTTCTTCTCTGACTGTCATACCCAAGCAATTTGAAAGTGTTCAGTAAGAATTATTAATCTCCCTTGAGATATACAGATCAGAAATGTAGATTGTCACTTAAGGGGAAGAAAATGGAGAATAATTATCCCTAAACACAAATATCCACAAATCATTATTTTTGTAGTTATTTGGAATTATTTAAATACAAGTGTTTCTATGTAAAAACAGTGGGTACTCCTAAAACAAGATGCCAACACAATTATCCTTGCAGAGTAAGAAAAACTATTTGCCCTGTGAGTGACTAGAGATGAATATTTTGTCCTAATTGGCCCTCAGATGATATGATTTCAGGCAAGATTGTAGCCTTTCCTTCACATTAGTTTTAGTGCAAGCCAAGGGGAAATAACATTGTTCTAAGCTGTTCAGCACTTGGTTTTTTAAAATAAAGAATGGAACTGTGTCAAAGAGAAAAATCCCATGATTTACTGATGACAATGCAGACAGTAATACCAGATTTGTATGTGTGCATGTATGTATATACATGTGTATATGTATACTTACATATATATACATATGTAAATAGTACCCACATGTATTTTGTATGGGTAAGTGTATATGTATATATAAGCTTAATATTACATTAACATTAATATATTTGAATGTAGCAATTTAGCAGAGCATGGATCTGTGGAATTCACTCAGTACATCTCCAGAAGTTGCTTGGCACTGTTACTCCAAGTCAGGCTGCAAAAAGATAGAAGGGTTAATGAGGCCTTTTCCTGGTCAGGACTAGAACGTGAATTAAAAGGCTCCTGAGTGTATATCCGCAGGACCATTTACTAGTTCAGGGTCACGCTGCTGGCCACACAGCTCCATTACTTACTTTCAGCTCTAAACTAACTAGATGGTGCTGAGTCGGGTTTGTTTCCTTCCCTTCCCCCTCTGCCATCCTGGGGGAGCGTCTCAATTCAAAGAAACTCCAGGAACATGGGTCACTTACTGTGAATAATCCGAAACAATCTGTAAGTTCAAAAGCAGCTGAAATTCCTAGAAGAGACTGAGTGTTATAAGAATACATGAGTCAGTATTTTAAAGACAAAACGGCCCTTGTTTAATATCAAGGGAGTGAGAGGAGCGCAGGTTTATAGGAGCTTTCATTATTTATGTAGCAGTCTGTATCACTCTGCACCTCAGGAAACAGAGTCGGAGCGTTGAGAGCCAAGCAAATCTTAAAACAAGGGTTTTTCTTTCCTTCGTGCCTTTCTTTCCTTTCTCTTTTGCTGAAGGTTCCAACAGCAGCCATCTCTGATAGCTTTCTACTTAAGCCACGACAAGGCATAATACACAGGACACTCTTAGAACACGCAGACAAATTCAACCCATGTCTCCAAGAGGGAAAGACTGTATCAGGACGCAGTTCTTAAACGCAAAGGCTGAAGTTTGTAATGGGTCAGAAATAAGAACGGTGTAATACATGGGGTGGCAAGGAAACAGGAATTGCTTTGTACTAGACTATTGCAAATGTATCATTTTTTTTTAAAATCGAAGATAACACCCTGCTGAGCCTCAAATGTGCTTCCAATAGTAAGAAAAACGATTCCATGTTTGGAGTATCTTTCAAAAACTTTTGGCTTCCAGGGATACCATCAAAGTTTTCCCCTGACAAGAATTAACATTTTTGAATACATACCATTATTGGAAGAGAGAAAGGAGGGAAAATGTCAAATTCTATAGTTATTTTAAAATTTGTGTGATGGGAATACTATTTCTTAAGACAACACATGGAACTTAAAAAAAGTTCCAAGCAATTGGGAGCCAAGTCAGAGAAATATGTCAGATTTAATTCATGTTGATTCTAATATATATTGAGATCTTTACTTTGTAAAAAGCATTTCAGGAGAAAGGCAACTAAAATACACTCCTTTCTCAAAGAGTTCATTACTCACTTGAAAGCATATAAATGCTAACAACAAATCAAAATACTAATTTCACAGAAATTAATGCAAAACATTTAAGACTATGAGGGATAGATTGTCCATTGAATGGAGTTGACGAAAAAGGACTTTAAGGACTGTGATAATTTAGAGAATTTGAGGTATTTCAAGATGAAAAAGTTAACCAAAAGGACCTGAGGAGAACAGAATGAGGGAATGACTAATGGAGAAAGTTCTGTTCAGAAACAGGATGGGGTCAATTTGGTTGCCACAGAGAGAGAAATGTGGGAAATAATGGTTAAAATACCTTAAGACCTAAATATGACTTGGGGCATCACTCCTTGGCATGTGTCGTGTGTGATTCCTTAGGTCATTAGGAGCCTTTGTTTTGAGTAATCTTGTGGACAGCCATTTTCTCCCATGTATGAAATGGTCCTGAGTGGGCGTGGAGCCCACTTCGGAAGCCATAAGTCTCAGAGGGGGAATAAGTGTCTTGAAGGAGGGTAGTGATGACAAGACACGTGGATCTCCAAGATCTTGTACCGGTAGCATTTCTGAGAGTTTCAGATAGTTGATGGGAAAGGCAAGAGGTTCAGCAAGCAGCTGAAGAAGTGTCTGGAGCTGGAGGAAAGAGGGTAGGCTGAGGATACAAAACTTTCACAAAAGAAACCATACTTTTTTAGGAATCCTGCTCCCAAACTGGGTATTTCATTAGAGTTACTATTTAAAGACACCAAATGAACAATTACATGTATGAGTGCTATACAAAACGATATTTTATTTTTATTTTCTGGTGCTCGGGATTGAATTTGGGGCCTTGCATATGCTGAATACGTGCTCTACCACCAAGCTACACTGCCAGTCCCCAAATCATTTTGTAAACTCATCTTCACAGGATTTTGTGTATGTTACTTGCGTAGATTGACTTCAGAGATGAAACGTTTATCAAGATCACAGGCTTGGTTTTATCACCTCACCAAAATGTCACTGCATGATATTATAACATTTTTGGTTAACTTGAAACATTTTAGCTGCTCTTTGTCAAGATGCAGTGTGATATCTTAAGGGGACCCGTGCGGCTTTTTACTCACTGCTGCTAACTGACAGAGGGAGACCATGGGTGGAGTCAATGCCCAGGTGACAAGTGACAGCCTTTCAAACCCAGGGTTTCCACATGTTAGTCTTCTGGTTTCGTGGCTCAGAATAAGGGAGTATAGTTTAACAGAAGGTATTATTTCACAAAGTGCATTCCCCAAGCAGTTTAGTTTAATTTCAGTGGATAAACACTTTATCAGATGTAAGTATCCCTTTGGAGAATTCATTTTATCAGACATTTATATCTTTGTATGCATTAACTGAGTAACCTGTCGAGCCCAGTTGATAACATTTCCTTAAAGATTTCAGGATTTCCAACAGACGACCATATATTTGGACCGTGTCACCTTTGCTCTCGACACAATGATTGTACCATACTGTATTTTACAGGAGTCTTTCTCTTTCAAAGATGACAGCTGTAATCCTTGGGCTCCTGACTGGGTTTACTTGAGAACATTATTTGTTCTACACTCCAAAAACAGCAACTGATATTTGTGGCCTTTTTTTTTCTGGGAGAAATACTTACTTTCATCATATTTTCACTGGACAGTAGAGATACGAAGTTTACATTTGCTATGAACCCTTTTTGTTCCACTTTGTGGACTATTTATTTCTCGTCTTAGTTCTAGGGTGAATAATTACATGACCTTCAGCAAATGACTTAATGCTTTGCCTCAAGTCATTTTTAAAAAAAATTTTTGAATTTTTCACAGTGCTTGTTGAAAAATTATAAAACACAGAAAATTACAAAGAAAAGCATCTCAGTAATGGATGGTCTTTGGCAGCACCCATTCCACTGCACCATTGTGATTACCAGTGAGGTATTCTGTGGTTTTTGTTTGCTAATTTGCTAGAGAAAAATTTTACCACAATTTTCCTCTTTTATAAAGAAAACACTTTACTTCTTATAGCAATTTAAGTTCACAGCAAAATTGACTAGAGAGTACAAAGAATGATATAATCTTTGCCTCTACACCTTCCCCCTCCCCAGAGTGATACGCTTGTCACATTCCATGATGTTCACTCACACATGGTAACCCCTCAGAGTCCAGAGTTCACATGAGGGTTCATTCTGGTGGTGTTCTTTTTTTTGGTGGCCCTGGGGTTTGAACTTAGGGCTTCATACTTGCTAGGCAGTCCCTTTACTGCTTGAGCCACGCCTCCAGCCCCTTGGTGGTATTCTTTCTATAGTTTTTCACCAATGTATGATGACTTGTGTCCACCATTATGGTATTATACAAAGTAGCTCTACTACCCCCAAAATCCTCTGGGCTCTGCCTGTTCATCCCTCCCTCCAAGAACCACGGATCTTTCTTACTGTCCCCTAGTTTGACTTGTCTAGTGCTCCACAGAGTTCAGATTGACTTCTTTTACTTAGTAATATGCTCTTAAGTCTCCTCCGTGTCTTTTCATGATGTCATAGCTCAGTTCTTCCTAGCAACAAATGCTATTCCATCATCTAAATAAATCACAAATGACTCACCCATTCGCCAAGCCAGGGACACTTTGGTCACTTAGAAGGTTTGGATTATGAATTTGGATGTTTATATCCACAGTCAGGGATTTTGTTTGAAGACAAATTTTCAACTCATCTGGGTAAATACTGAGAAGTACAATTGTGGGTCACATTCTAAGACTGTGATTAGTGGTATAAGAAACTCCAAACTGTCTCCCAAAGTTGTTGTGCCACTGCGCACTACCACCAGCTGGGTTCTTATTGCCACCATTCAGTGTGTCAGTGTTTGGGATTTTGGCTATTGCAGTGTATATTTGATGGCTTTTCATTATTGCTTTAATTTGCAAGTGCCTAATGAAATGAGGTAGAACCTCTTTTGATATAGTTATTGTCTGACTTCATCCCTCCAACAGGAATGTAACGACTGGGCAGCATCTGAAAGCACAGAAGGGAGGCTCACCTCCAGGAGCCACATGCCGGTGTGTGTTTGCTGTCAGACATTTCTGAGGGACCCAAGTCCAGACCCTCTGAATCACGTGATTCCACAGCCCCCTCCCACACACAAGGCAGTGAACTGCTGGACAATTCACTTTTGAATGATCAGTAGGTCATGCAAGAAGTAAGGGGGGAAATAAAAAAATTCCTAGAATCAATTAAAAATGAAAACACAACATACCAGAAGCCACGGGACATAGCAAAGGCAGTGCTACGAGGAAAGTTTATAGCTATGAGTGCCTACATTTGAAAAAATTGGACACATCTCAAGTAAGTAACAATGGTGTACCACAAGCTCTTGTAAAACAAGAAAACTGAAGTCAAAAGCAGTCTATGGAAAGAACTAATAAAGATCAGAGTGAAATAGACTAAAAGAACAATATAAGGAATCAACAAACCAAAAAGGGAGTTCTTCAAAAAGATAAACAAGATTGACAAGGTGGCAAAGCGACGATCACATTACTGTGAACTGCTGCAATGTCATATCAGTAGAGTTAGCTTCAGGGAGAGAGAAGTTGGGGTGCAACTGAAGGTAGCCCTTAGTTTGATGTTCTTGTTTGTGTGATGCCAGCCCTGCCAGGAGGGCATCCGAGGGACATTTTCCAGCATGCAACTATAGATGCTCTATGTCTAAGAAGAATGGCACATGTATAGATCTGACCGTGTTAACACAGAAGTGTGCTCTGCCCACAGGGAGAGCCAAGTCTTCTCATGGAGATAAGTAATGATTTGAATGTGTAAAAGCCCATTATTCAAATAATATCAATATTTCCTAACCACACACCCTTTCCTGGGCTGCAGGCAACCTGGATTAAACATTTGTCTCTAATAAGAAAAATCATTCCTGAGTAATACAATGTAGATATGATTCTGTGAATTTAAATATTACACGTTGTGATCCCTTCCCCAAAAATAGTCTTTTTTCCCCTGACTTCTTTTTCCTCAATCTATATGTAGATAGATTTTAAGATGTCTCATAGAAGAATTGTCTTGCTTGGGATGTATAAAGCCCATTTAGAACAAACACGCGAATCCATTCTTAGCCGAAGGAGGAAGCTCTCATCACCTTAATAAGCTCACCGCAGATGTGACTTTAGGAAAACACATGGCCCTTTTGAATCCTATGTCTGCATTTAATTCTGGAAGGCGGGAAGGTCAAGGAAATCTAGGTCAGATACAGTAGTCACTGCTGTAGCTGCATTTTGCATTAATGATACCCGTTATGGTTTTCTCACCACAGTCCCATCTCTTCACCCTGCATGTCTATTTTCCACCAGGCTTCACCGTGCACGCATGCTTCCCTGTGATTTTTCTGCAAGCATCTTCATTTATTTTGTTTTTGCTTGTTTGTGCTGTCTGTTTGCTTCTTTCCAATGTAACCACATACATGTGGCAAAGCATGTACATGTGTGTTAATACATGCCTATATGTGTGTGCATCTGTAAATCTCTACTTAAAACATGGGTAGTGCATCTATGTGCTTGGGTAAGGAGATACAGCGAGTAGACATCAGGCCCGGTAAGAGCACGTGAGGCTGGAATAATCATAATTGTCAGAATCCAAGACAGCCATAAAATGCCTGATATGACAGATGAGTCATCTTGGACTTCCCTCCCTTCCTGAAGCCTTTGAAAGCACAGAATAAGGGATCCTTTCACATGCCAGGCTTTGGCAGAATGTCCTTCCCAGCACCACATAGGAGTCTCTGGGCTTTCCAGTCAATGACTTTAAGACCAGGAATCAAATACATAGTGTATTTACTATGAAATAATTAATTTAGATATTCCTACAGATTTGCATGTCATAAATATTTGGGAAGCTCTAATGGTGGTTCATTATGCAAGAAATTTAAAACCCCATGGGCGTAAGAACCAAGAGGAGACAGTCTGCTAGGCTCTGCACTGAAAAGGCTTCTGCTATTTTAGTGATTTTTTTTTTTTTTTTGTCTTTTCTATTTTGGTGCTGGGATAGAACCCAGGGCCTCATGCATGCTAGGCAAGCGCTGTACCACCAAGCTACATCCCAGTCCTTTAGTAATCTTCTTGCAAGTGATAACTGACCTTATGAGGAAATGCTCATAAAGTGCTTACGAAAATCATTATTCCCCCAGCGATCTCTGAAATACTTTAAAGATATGGGTGAGATCTTACAGAACACTTTAAAACTTGAGCAAGAAACGATAAGGCTTCTGTGATCACTGCAAACCTTAATTAATAAAAAATGCAAAATATAATAGGATCTTTTATAGTGCTTGATATCTTGAACCTAAAATTCATGAAGAGACAGTGTACACGAAAAGCCAAGGAACTTAAAAAGCTAAAATCAGGACTGGGAATTTGCCCTATTACATTTCAATACAAAAAATTTAAAATAAAGACATGAATGTATAGTTTGGCAGAGATAAACTCGTCCATAGAATGGATGAAGTGACCAGGTGTATGTGTATATTTACATGAACATATGAAATAACTCCACTGCTCCTGTTTGTGTGTTTATGCGTCTGTCTGTGTGCATATATACACATGTAGAAATACGGATATTATATACTAATCCATAAGGAGTGTTTGGAAATTGGAAATTTATGTTAACAACTAAGTTAAAAAATCCATAACCAAATAAATGAAAATTGGTTAAATAAGAAAGTATAATTAATAATGACAATATTAGAAAAATGAGGAGAAAATTTTTTATAATCTTTGTTAAGTGAAGGTTTTAGTAAGGCAAGACCCAAATTTTGAGGCCATAAAAATAACCACAGACTCATTAATATAAAAATGTTAAATTTTGATAATCCCCAAACACCACAATTCAAAGAAAGACAAATGACAGATTAGGCAAATGTGATAGAATTATATAACACACAAAAGGTCAAAACACACAACCAATCAATAACAAAAAGTCCATTAGAAATATGGGAAAAGGAGACATAACATCTGTCAGTATGTGACACAACATGTACTTACATAATGACAAAAATGACAATTAGTAATTAGGGAACTTCAAGTAAACAAATGCACACACACATATGTATCCCCAGAAAATCAGAAACATTTCAATTATGCTATGTAGCACTGATGAATGTGGAAATGGCCACTGACATACATGCATGTAGACAAACTAGTGTGGCATTGTGGGTAAATTTTTGGTAGCATTTTTAAATCTAAATATTCACTTTAAATTTATCTTACAAAAATGTATACATGTGTACTCAGATACAGATGCAAAGGTGAAACGAATATTTCAACAAGGCTTATAATACTGAAAAATAATAAGCCACGTAAGTAGCTCATATTAAGAAGAATGTTAAACAGATTGTGCTACATTTAGAGTATGAGAATATCATTTTACAGTTTCCCTATTGTATCAGTAAGGATAAAGATGTATATATAATAAGTACATATATAATGTCACAATGTATCCCCCCAAACAGCTATCATATGCTAATAAAAAAGTGAACATTAAATCAAAAAATTTTTAAAGATGTGTATATTCTCTCTCTCTCTCTCTCTCTCTCTCTCTCTCTCTCTCTCATACTGGGGGTTAAACTCAGGGCCTTGTACTTGCTAGGCAGGTGCTCTACCCATTGAATCACTCTCTCTCTTTTTTTTTGCTCAAGTAATTTTTCAGATAGGGTCTTGCTAACTTTTTGCCTGGGCTGACCTTGAACCACCATCCTGCTGTTCTCTACCTCCCAAGAAGCTGGGATTACAGGTTCAAATCACCACAGCTGGCAAGATGTATATGTTCCAACATATAGCAATCTCCTGGGGAAAAAAATCAAATTTCAGAATGATACAACCTCATTTATGACAAAACAATCTTTATTTACAAGTGTGTGTGTACACACATATGCACATGCATTCATGAACGGCTACACCCCACAGTGCTCATGGTGGTTCCCTCTTGGGAAGAGAAGTGGAAAACAGGGGCAGAGGGAGAAGGAGGTAATTTAGCATAGGAGTGATGGAGTTCTTTTATTTTTAGTCTAAATACTTCTGCGTATTTTAATTTTTTGCAATATGCATGTATTTTTATCACTTATTTAAATTTAAAACAATACATTTGTTGCCAAATTCCAAAATCTGATGAACAGGCTTCTTACTGTCATGTTTTACCAACTGCTTATGTTCCAAACTATACTAGAAAAGTTAGGCTCACATTGAAGTTAACTACATCCCAAAGAGATTTCCCAAACTGTGGGTTAGTCAGACATCTCCTAGAGCATTGGAAGTCTTATTTTGTTACCCTCAACAAACCTTTGAACAACAGTAGAAGCAGTGTCATAATGATATTTTCTAGCTTCAGATATTTTCTGTGTTATTAATATCCAAATTATCATCCTCTACTCGGTTAAGAATGACTCCAGGACTGGCGGAGTGGCTCAAGTGACAAAGCACCTGTTTAGCAAGCATGAGGCCCTGAGTTCAAACCCCAGGACCAAAAAAAAAAAAAAAAAGCCGAAAAGAATGACTGGAGTGCTTTACTTCAAAAGTGCTTTCTACCTACAAAAATCACAATTTTAATGACCTTCTTTCTTCCCCTAACGAATTTTTTTTTCATTAGCATGTATGAATTGCACAAAGTCAGGGGTTTGATTGTGGTTGTGCCGTACATACATACAATGTACTGCAATCATGTCCAACCCCTTGTGTCACCCCTTAAATTGTATCTGGCATTTGAGATTGAACAGGTATGGTTTCTCCTTACTAAATATAGTTCAAAGTTTCAAAAAGGTGAGGAAGGGGAAGAAGAGGGAGTATCTAGAACAGAGATTCTGGACCATCCCCTAATGGGAGGCCATCTTTCATTTTCTAAATTCTTATGGCAAGTGTTATAAGCAGCTATATACAGGTGGAGCAGTGGGGTGAAGGTGGAGATGAAGTGAAAGGGATGGACCGTTTTCCTGTCTTCAGAATGAGAGGAGTGAACTCTTAGGCAAAACCTGTCTCGTTGCCACAGAAACCAATGTGAATGTCAATTTCTGAGCCACATGGTTGGAAGATGAATAAAACCATTGTTCACCAATGTCCACCATTGTCCACTGTTGTGGGAGCTCAGAGGTGGGCGAGTCGGGAACTCTGGCTTCATTTTTAACACATTGGAAAGTTGCTGAAGGCACAGACATTGTGTTCCTTATATATCCCAAGCAGTTGTTGGTATTGAACGCTTTGCTTTTAATGACTAATAAGCTGAGTCGGTCTAACTCTAATCTCTTGATAAAGCATTACTTTAATTAAATGAAGGTAGTATCATTAGTTATGTGAATGAATGAGCCAATACATACAGGAAACCTACAGAATAATTGATTTGGTTGTTACTATACTAATTCCACAATTTTCCAAAGTGAAAAAAAAAGAGAAGGATGTAGAATATCAAACTGGGTCCTGATAAACCATAACTGATGTCCTAAAAGTCTTATGATGGCTTATAAATTATATTCTTCCTTCAACACCCCCGATTGCTTTTCCATACATATTTGTGCTCTCACAATCCAGTTTTTATATCTCTCCCTCCTGTCCTACAGTACGGTGTCTATCTATTTAAATAGAAAGAGTTTTAATGTAAGCCTGGAGAGTCATGGGGAACGCAAATCTCCCCAAGTTCAAAATCAATTTAGTTGCTATTAACAGGCTTGTTCTTGTACGAGTTTCAGCTCTGAGTGCTGAAGCGTGGAGCTATTTTATCTGTGGCCACTTATTTTGTCTCTGAGTAGGATGAGGGTCCCAAAGAAATGACCCAGAATCAAGTGTTGGGGAGGTACTGAACTTTTCTAGCCTTAGACTAAACACAAACTTGAAAGCAAATTTCATCATTAAAGCTAGCAGATAGGACAATAGGACTCCTGCTTCTTTTAAGAGCCAGCACCAGAACACCCACTGGCAGTGAACATCAGGTATTGAAGATTTTTTCCCTTTTAACAAAGGTCATCTTCTTTATCCAAATGCCTTTTTTGTGCAGTAAGACAAAAATCGACTCAGCTCTCACAGATTTACTTTGCGTTTCTCTTGAATAACAGAGTCTAACATATGAACAGAAGTCTCCCTCGCCATCCCTGAAACAAATTACTGTTCTAGATTTTGAAGCTGCTCTTATTTCACCAATACTAAGTAGAAGATCAGACATATTTTGTACCTTATGATGCATTTCACCAAGAGTTAGAAAGTGTACTTAGATGCATAGCAAACCTGGGTGTATTACGACCATGAAACGTTTTAATATGTACACACAAGCAGGCATTGGGAATTTGACATACTTTTTGACATCAAATAAGAGCAACTGAACATTTAAAAATAAAATTCTCAGGTTTAAGGATTGTAATTAACCGTAACAGGTGACTAGTGGGAAAACAAAACCTGCAGGGGTGGAAGGACAGAGGCAGCAGAATTGGAGCTGTTTGGTTGAGAAAAGCAGAAAACATGGCATGCTCTCCTCTCACGCTGATAATCCATGAAGGATCTAGTGGTTCCCAGGTCTAAGCTATTGATGGAAAAGGCTACAATCTTATGACCACAGATTGGCAAAATTTTAATTTAAGGGGTATGAAATTATCCATCCCAATGGGCTTCATTTTGTGCCAACTCAATGTCAGGAGTATGGGTTAACCCCGGTAAGTTTCTTGTGTTTGCATCATACCCATCTCTTGCTGTTTTGTTGATGGGAATGGAATCTGGAATTACCTTCCAGAAGTAATTTTACAACAAGAGCAAATGTACCTCTCATCAGGTGTCCACAGATTGACTGAGGTTTCCCTGCATAGCCTCTGATAACCCTCAAAGGTGCCCTACAATCTTGTTGCTTCAATTTCTATGCTATACTTATGGGGAAAATGAGACTCAGAGAGGTTGACTACTTCTTCTAACATCACATCATTAACAGGTGGCAGAGTGGGTTTTGAACTCTTATGCACCCAACTTTAACATCTGTGCCTGAAACCTCTCCATAAGATCAAGGCTTAAGCACTTCACATCTCTCGTTTCAAGAATCCTGCTTCTGGGACTCAGTTCTGATCATCTTTTAGTTTATGAAGAATGAAATTTCTTAACATTGAAGACTTTTTAAATTCTTCCCATTATAAAGAGAATTCTGTCACTAGCAACTCAATCTCTGCCCTTAACCTCAGAGATGAGTCTATTTTGGTCAGACTGCTAATATTATTCAGATCCTGAGCCTAGAAAGAGAAGTTACAAGCTAGAGGTTGTTAAGAAAGCAGGAAGGAAAGAGTGGCAAGAAGAAACATCACATGACTTACAGAAAGAGGAAACATTTGAGATGCCTGGAATTTTGGAGGCACATTAGCCAAAGACATCTAGAGTATTCAGGGTTTGAGAACTGGATCATAGAGGTAAGAAAATATGAGGACAAGCATTGACACTTTTAAATGTCTTTTAAGACCTTGATTGTTAACACAGCAGCAGCAGGAGCAGGGCATCTCTTCAACATGCAAGTTTCCAGGCCCTGTGCTAGCGTGACTGAATCAGAATCCTTGAGGAGGGGCACCAGGACCATCGTGACAAGCCTGTGCACACGTGGCTTTGAGAAGCACTGTTGTAGGGACATCAACACAGAATGGAGCACATTTCCATTTCGTGAGGATTGTGTACGAGGACTGTACCTCTCATTGTGCACCGCTTTGGAACCAAGCTATGTGAGTCACACCTTCAATAGGGTGGTGTACCCGGTAAGTGGACCACACTATCAATTAACACAGAACACCCAACTGTGTGTGCGTGATTAGGTAGATCATGTGAACCCTCCGATAAAACAGAATAGAACCATGAAAATATATTTTATCATATTTAAGAGAGAAAGGCACAGTATGAAGTCATATGTGATACAAGTACATATAATTATATTCACTTACATTAGATTTGCATGTATGGAAATGCCTTGGTGAAACTCCTTCCTGTGTACAATAAATGTCAATAAAAAAGAAATTCAGCAGAGAGGAAGATACCAAGGTACTGGCTCTACTTCCTCTTAGAATTTGCCTCTAACCACAAGGCCATATTGTATCAGAATTAACTTCAGCTGCCCATAACGCAAAACCCCCAATGCTAGTGATGTAGACAAACCACTTTCCTTGAAGAAAGAGCAGAGGGATAGGGGACAGGGAATCAATGAGACATCATACTAACCAGCGTTCTGTCACTATAACAAAATACTTGACACAATTAACTTGTAAAGAGGAAAGGTTTATTTGGCTTAAGGTTTCGGAGGGTCTAGTCCATGATCAAGTGGCCCCATTGCATTGGACTTCTGGTCAAGTGCACATCATAGCAGAAATGTGTGGCAGAGCAAACCCCTCACTTCATAAGCCAGGAAGTAAAAGAAAAAGAAGAAGAGTCCATGGTCTTACAGTCACCTTCAAAGCCACACCTCCAATAACCTATGAATTTCCCACTAGGCCCCAACTCTAAAAAGTTCCATTAACTTCCAACAGCACCACTCCTGAGGACCAAGCCTTCAACACATGGAACTCTGGGAAATTATCAACACCCCAACTTAGCAGACCTCCACCAAAATTTAATTTAATTTGGCAAATAATCATTTGAATAAGCTTGGTAATACAGATGTACATAAATAATTTTTGTACATAAAAACCCTAAAGAGTTTTTCCTATAGCCCCTCCAACCCATATTTCATATCGTGTCATCTTTCTTACACAAGGCAAAGAAATCATTTGTTAGGCAGCAACATTACTGAGGATAAGACCGAATGACTCAATTCCACGGTCTGTACATGCATCATAAGAAATGCTCTAGTCAGAACATGACAAAGGATGAGGAAGACCCTAGAGAGGGAGAAGTGACTTCCTCCCAGAGCATATATGGCCCTGACAGCTGCACGTGAGGTAGCTAAATACAGCATGGGTTTCCAAGACACTTTTGGAAATCTCTGTATTTTCAAAAAAAAAAAAACCTTTGGAGGACTTCCTAGGGGTTGTGACCCCAATTTTGAATTAAATGACATTAGTCATTGTTCCAAATAGAAGTCTGGTATCCTATCTTTCACCTAGCAAGCTATTTAATTATAAAGATTAAACTACAAAGAAGAAGTCTATGTGGAACAGTGGATATGACAGTGAGTTATCATTTTTTGAGAAGATGCTATCTCTCAGCTAAAACTCAACACGAAGGCTAAAGAAAATATTCTCCTTGGAAAACAGAGCAAGTGGAAACTTGAAAATATCACTCCAGACATCAATTAGGGTGTCACAAGGGGAAGGAAGAGAGGAAGGAAGGAGGGAAGGAAGGAAGGAAAGAAGGAAGAAAGGAAGGAAGGGAGGAAGAAAAAGAAGGAAGAGAGAGAAGAAAGGAAAGAAGAAAGAAGGGAGGGATGGAGGGAGGAAGGAAGAGAAGAAGGAAGGAAAATGGATGGGAGGAAGGAAGAAAAGAAGAAACAGAGGAAGGGAGAATGGGAAGGAGGGAGGAAGGAAGAAAGGAAGAAGGGATTGGATGTGATACTCAAAGGAAACATGGAATTTCCTAGTGGATTGAGGAAAAATTTCATGCTTCTTGTATTTGTAAGGTAATAAGTAAACATTGTAACATGCATAAAAATATTATCTAGTACCAGGAAAGTATGTTAAATTCATCAACTTCTGAATTTTAGGCATTTTGATTACCTTGATGCTTTCAAAATTATTTTGGGAAATCATTCAAAGGATGAGAAAATTGCCAAATGGCTCTTAGGTTGGTGCCATCTTGTTTTTTGCTTTTGAGGGGCAAGATTTGAACATGGGGCCTCACTGCCCTTGCTAGGCCAGTGCTCTGGCCCCTGAGCTCTGCCCCAGTCCTGCTGTTTCTTCACTGAGTTTCTCAGTGCTTTTTCCAGCTGCCTGGAGGATGACTGCAGACAAAGTTTCCATAGCTTTTGCCAATCCACTCCACAGCAGAATCAGAAAACGAAAACTTACCCAATAATACAACAAGTTCCTGCACCACATTACAAAATTTAACTAGGGTGAATTACAGACCTAACTGAACAACATGGACCTGTAAAGCAACTGGAAGGAAGTACCAGAGAAAGTCCCTGTATCATTAGATAAGGCAAATATTTCTTATAAATAACATTAAGGAAGAATCTCTGAAAAAGAACAAATTACTGAATTAAATTACATCAGAGTTTGAAACTTCTGCAGTGTGAAGGATGCTGTTAACAGGCTAAAAAGACAACATAGAGACCAGAAGAAAATATTTGCAAAACATGGAAAACTTGTATCCAGAATGTATAAAGAATTGATTTGCCAATAATAAGAAAATGACAACAAAAATAAAGATGGACAAAAATTTAGATGCATTCTCCAACAAAAATATGACAAAGATGCTTCTATTATCCCCAGAGAAATACAAACTAAAGTGACAATGAGCTAGTATTCCACACCTATTGGAATTGCTGAAGTTAGAAAAACTGACTGTATCAAGTGTTGACAAGGGTATGGAAGAATTCTAATTCATAATGCCAGTGGGAAGAAAAAGTCATAGGATCCTTTTGTCCTCTCTCTCTCTCTCTCTCTCTCTCCCTCCCTCCCTCCCTCCCTCCTTTTCTCTCTCAAATGTTCATCCACAAGGAAATTGATGAGCAAGTTATGGCATATCCATCCTATGAAATGCTACTCTTTTGTTTGTTTGGCGGTCCGAGAGTTTGAACTCAGGAACTTGGACTTGCTATGCAGGTGCTCTACCACTTGATCCATGTCCCTAGCCCTTTTAGCTTTGTTTATTTTTGAGACAGGCTCTCACATTTTATGTCCAGGCCAACCTGGAATGCAATCCTTGTATTTATGTATCCCACATAGCTGGAATTTCAGGCAGGTGCTACCATACTCAGCTTTTATTGGTTGAGATGGAGTCTTGATACCTTTTGACCAGACTTGCCTCAAACCACAATCCTCCCAATCAATCTCTGCCTCCAGAGTAGCTGGGATTACAGGTATGAGCCACCACACCTGGCTGCTACTCAGCAATTTAAAAAAAATAGAACTATTGATACATGCTATACCATGAATTAATTTCAAAATAATTATGTTAAGTGAAAAGAGTCAGAGAGGAGAGAAAGAATAAGTGGTTTGTGGTTGCATCAGCAAATGGAAACTAATCTCTAGTGACAGAAAACGGACAACTGGTCTCCTGGGAAAAGGAATCCAGCCTGGGAGGGGCAGGAAGGAGTGACTATAGAGGCAGGAGAAACTTGGGTGATGAGCAGATGTTCACTAACTTGGTGGTGGTGATGGCTTCATGGGTGTACATGTATTAAAATGTATCAAACCATACACTCAGCAGTCACTGTATGTCATCTCTACAACAAAGTTGTTAAGAAAATAAGGTGAGTGTTTCCCCTTTCGGTTGGCCACCCTATCATTTTAATGTTGCAGTATTTGCCAAAATTGAACACATTTTTAACCTGAAGTTCTATAAGCTTTTCCAGGCTTAACTTGTTATAAGAATTCTCGCTTTTAACCAAGTCCCCTCATACTGGCTCTACTGAACAAATAAGAATTGACCAGTTCTTCTTTTCTCACTCAAAGCATCTGTCACCATGAGACAAGTTAGTCACTGAGTCTCTGTTTTCTCACCTACGAAATGCAAAACCCAGCAGTTCACATGGGGCCATGAGAATTTGATTGCTTCGCCAATAAGAACTGTGTTATAATTTTTCTAACTAATATTAGATAATTACCATTGTCACGTGTGTCTGTAAATAGCCATGGGATTTCCATGATCAATCGCAAAAACTCTGTCAGTTCAGAGCTGGCAGAAGTTATACATGATGTTTATTCTTTCTTTTTCATCTCTCATGACTCCTCATATAATTCTCAATACACAGTAAAGATTCAATAAGTATTTGAGTGTTTAATATTTTCCTCTTTCCACATGAGCGTGGAACCATTGAAGAAGGCAGTAGAAGAATTTTATTACCTTTTTGCCTGGAGAAACATTACCATACTGAAATACTGGGTATGTTTGAAGAATCCTTGAATGGATGTCTAAAAACCTGGGCTATTTTTCTGACAGTGGACTTGGTGGATTTGACAGACGGCTGCCATGTGCGCTTTGCTTCCAAATTCCTCACCTGGAAAACGGTTTAAGTCCCCAGAACTCGAGGGCCCGTGCTTCTCGTCAGCAGATATTCACCAGCCCTTCACTAATAAGGGAAAGCAGAGTGCTACTTTTATGATTTTGCAATCTTTAGTTCTCAAAAATTGCATATTCATAGGGAACTAGCAGAACTGGATTAAAAAAAAGCAAGAAAAAATATGAAAATAAGTTTGGGACATATTTTTAAACCTGATAGTGTTTAAAAATTCAAATATAGGAAAAAGCAGAAGTTTTCCCTTCTTTTGATATTTAAAAACCTTCAAATTATATTCTGGGAGAGGGTTACCTTAAACCTTTTGGTGCATAGCATCTCTACGGACTTGGCTGGAAAACCCATCTTCAGAACAGAGCTGCTTGGGGGATGGAGCGAGCAGACTGGACAGCCATGGATATGTTTAACAGTTGTGTTTACCAGACTCCAAGACCAGAGGCTGTGACACATGTCTCTCCCTAGGTCTCCTACTGTAACCATTCATTGCTGCACAAAATTAATAGTATTACAAGAGCCTCTGCTTAATTTCCTATTACAATTATCAGCAACATGTTCTTAGCAGAAGAGAAATTTTAATTATGAGTCTATGGTATGGAAAGTCTGACATGAGCTGGGGGTGAAGCTCAGTAGTAGAGGGCTTGCTGAGCGTAAGCAAGGCTCCAGCTTAGGTTCTCTGTCCTGCAAAATGAATGAATGAATGAATGAAGTTTGCACACTTCAAGCTTGGTAGAAGGCACAGCTGTATGGATTTGAGGAGACTTCCTATTTTCCCCATTTGCTACACAAAACCTGCAGTTGCCTGCAGCTCAGCAAATATGTATGAATTATCTATTAAGGGAGAAGAGCACTGGACACAGAAAGGAACGGCATAGTTTCTGTCTATCCCCAAGGAGCTTACAGAAGAGATCGGAGAACAAATAAACAAAATGGAACCCTAGAAGTTATGGCCCCATGTGGTCCAGTCTCTGAGCAGTTTACAGACACGCAGTAGACAATCAAAAGCACTTGTGCACCTTAAGCTGAAAGAAATGAAGCATAAGCCTTCTTTTACAAACCCCTTGCTCTCCATTCCCTCTCTCTCCAGCTGCCCCTGCCTTACCTCTAAACTCCCGCAGTTTCTCTCTTCCCTCCCCTTCTGTAACCCCCACTGAATATTTACCTCAAAACCTGCTTAATTCTTCAATAAACTTGTCTAAGAAAACCTTCACAATAAGGAAAAAAAAAAAAGCAGCTCTGACTGGGCCAAAATCTCTTTAGCAGCTAGAAGTAAAGGAATAAACTGGATTGGTTTTTATTTTGCAGTGCTGGGGATTGAACCCAGTACCTGGGCTTGTGAGTGTTAGCCTTGAACTCTACCACTGAACTACACTCTCCTGCTACTTTCATCTGATGAAAAAGTATCATGAAATAGCGTGAAAGGTTTTCAATACAGACTCATGGACATATTGTATAAAGATGAGTTCTAGCTCAGAGGGGATACCAAGGCTTAAGCAAGAAAACCTCGCCACTTAGTAGCTGGTGGCTCTCAAGCTAGCCAGGCAGGTCAGGTTAGATTTGGGGAAGGACCAAGTTTTATTGATATGATTGGGTAAATTAGGAAGAACCAGCAAAAGACCTTGAAGACACATTTTCTTCCAATACAAAGCCTCTCTGGTGAAAGACATAGAAGAAATGTACAAGATTTCCTTTGGAACAGCCAATATTTTATCATTTTATATTTTATGTACAATATGGTAATGTGAGGATGTTTTGAACATAATAGAATTTAAAAGAACAATAGGAAAACTAAGACCCTAATTCTAGTGCGTGCTACACACGCTTGTGTGGTTCTGAGCATAACTCTAACCCACATACCAGAGCTGGCAAGGAGGGAGACTGAATACGGTGGTACTGAGAGGCTTCAATTATCGAGAGAAGTGCTAGGAAAATCGTTCTGCTAAAAGTGGAATGTCTGATAAATCCTTGGCTTGCCTGCTGACAGTGTCACTCCATAGAAACAGGAGGCAGTGACAGAGGGAGCCGCCTCTCCAAAATTAATTCTGAACACAAGAGAGGCCTACTCAGTCAGGTGAGTAGGGAAAGTCATTATGAGATTTTAGCGTTCTCAACAAGCAAATAATATTGTCCGTACTTCTGCGTATCTCCTCTGTTGAATGATTTTGTTAAAGTAAAAATGTTTATCAAGTACCTTCTGGGTGCTCTGCTGCTTCTCAGGTGTGTGTGAATGTTTGTAGCGAGTCATTTTTTTTTTTTTTTTGAGGTGTTGGGGATCAAACCCAGGGGCTCATGCATGCTAGGCAGGTGCTCTGTCACTGAACTATACTTCCAGCCCTAGAGTGACTCTTTATCCTTGAGGACACTCAATAAGGTGAAAGAAAAACCAATGACCTCTGCCCCACCCCAGATTCACTATGCTGTGAATTCAAAGATAGCACATTAATAAGATCACAACTGTATTTCCCTGGATCTGATCCGTGAACGGCTTGCAGAACGGTTCAGACTCACCACCACCCAGCAATACCATACATGCGCGCGCGCACGCACACAGGCACATGCACACGCTTGCCGTGCTCTCCTTCGCGCTCTCTCTGCTCACAAAGGACAAGGATGAATTCAAGTGACAGCCACCACCCTACACATGCTCAGAACCACTCTCTTTTCCCAAGCAGAGTCTGTCTCGGCAGAGACTTTGGTTTTGGGCCAAGCTGGCATGTCTCTCTCCCTCTCCTCCTAGGTCACGATCTGAGCCAAAAGTCTCCCTGTCCCTTTCTAAACAGATGTGCAGAAAGCCTGCCACACCAGATCGTGAGACTTGCTCCAGTAACAGCTTATGCTCAGGACGGGGACCCTACCCTCTACTGTAGACAAATTGGCCTTTGTGGCTCGGATTGGTGAATGGGGCACTCTCAAATGCAAAAATCTCAAAATTGATTTTAACTTATCTAAACTGCCTGAGTGCTCGAGCGTCTTCCCAGGTCCATGATTAAAAAGAATATACGCAAAGGAAGAGAAAGAGACGTGAGCAAGAATGAAACTTGGAGAAAAACAGCGCTAGAGATAAAATTGAGCCTGAGTAAGTTTAGGTGTGCAAAAAGGTCCAAGACGAAGGAGGGAAACTTTGCAAGCTACTTAATAGTGAAAAAAGAAGAAAAAACATGTTGAGTGATTTTCTTCTTATCATGCTAACAGATTACAGAGAGAAGAACAGCTCCTCTCCTAACTGCCTTCTATTTTCCCTCTCAAAGAAAATGATCTTCAAACAGAAAAGAGTAGAACAAACATAAGAGGGAAATAAAGCTCGAAGTAGGTGAGAATATGACAAGAGGCTTCTAGCTGTTTTGAATAAGTTCACGCCCCATATTCAGGAAAGTGATTCCCAGGGAGACAGAGGGACTTGCAGGTGTCAGCAGCAGGCGCTGAGGATGCAGAGGGCTGGAGAGAGGCGAGAGGCCTGATTGTCTACCAGTGGGAAACAAGAATGCTACATCCAACATCTGTCCCCATTTTGAAAGTCTGCACAGAAAAACATGGCATCCTGGGAACCACAGAGACCAGAGAACCTAAGATGACATTTTGGACTCCGTTAGGGGGATTTATCAGAGCTAAAAATGGAACAGAAAATAGAAGTTCAGACTGGTACTTGCCTGTTTGCACAGCTGAGGTAAGAGCAGGGAAAAGCAAAAAGTGAGTGAGCAGCCTAGTGAGGGATAGAAAGGTAAGAGGCTGATAAAGTGCTAGCAGAAAACATTAAAACAAGCAAGAGTTTGCAGATGCCAGACAAGAACCAGAGGTGTAAGTGTTGATCATGAAATCGGAAGAAAGGATTTCGACGTATGCACCACCCATGGTCTCTACATGGTGTTAAAAATGGGCGGCGGTGGGGGATGCACATTGTCTCTGGACTACAGACTGGAAATCAGTAACCAAGGGACCACAGTGTAAATTACCTCAACCTATAATTTTTTGTGCTAAAATATATCGTAGCACTACACAAAGTAGCAAAAGCTGATTAGGTGGACAAGTTCCATACAAAATCACACAGGCTGAGTGATGAACTCATGTAGGATTTGATGTGTTCACCTAGCTGAAGCCCGTGGTGCTATAGCTACCCAGGTTTCAGGAGGACATTTAACAGATCTCTCTTATTAGCCATTTTCCTAAGTCCTCTGTCTGTCACACACTATTGATAGACTGTATTTACTACTCTAACTCTTTCAAAAGCCCTACCAACTCATGATGACTCCAAATTACAGATGAGGAAAGTGAGCCCCTGAGATGCTATGGAATTTTCAGTTTTCGGGGAGTGAGAGATGGAGAGGGGTCTCCATCAGGTCTGACTCCTTTAAAACCTTGCTGTCCCATGTCCTGCATGGCCTCCACTTTGTGTACATTTGGGCCAGTTGATAAGAATGTTAACAGGATTTTGAGTGAATGTTTCCGCTAGGAAAGCATGAATCGGATATGGAGTCCCAATCCAACAGTGGTGGCCCTGAGGAGAGGTGACTGGGTGATGGCTCTGCTCTTAGAAAAATTAGTGCCAATGATAGAAGGGCTTGAGGTTGCGAGTTGAGCCATGGCTTGCTCTGCTGGTTTCTTGCCCTTCCACTGTCTGCCATGGGCTACGGCAGCATGAAAGCCCTCACCAGAAGCTGGGACCTTAACATTGGACTTCTTAGCCTCCAGAACTGTGGGAAAGAAACCTTTTCTTTGTAAATTACCTTCTGTGGACCAAACTAGACTAAGACAGGGATTGGTAAATAAATAAGTAATTATTTATGAAGCCAAGGGCGGGCTTCTTGAGCCTGTTCAATGCTATTGTCGGGGACTTGGGTGAAAACATGGTGTGAAGTCAAGAAGGATAGCAATGTTTTATATAAAAAGTGGTATTCAAAACTATGGATAGGTACAACAATGAACCAAACGCTGGCTGTGTAAAATTAAACGGCCAATAATTATTTACCCCAAATCTTGCATTTGGAGTAATTTTAATTTTTCTCAACATATGTTGACAATATTTACTTCACCTGCTATACATTTTTTAAAAACATAAGAATTTTAATTGATAGGAATTTAATAGGAGTCAATAGAGGGAGATGTGGATAGAAAGGAGGGAAAAAAGAAATCTTAAGGTTATATTAATTCTCGTTCATTCATTTTCATTTATTGCATGCTAATCAGAGAAAATAAAAACCATTCTATTTTATGCTGCATTATCTCATATACTGGTCACATGCTCCACAGTTTAAAACCAACTTTTGAATAACTGGAACATGATCAAGGAGAGTCTTAGGGAGAAGACATCCAGAAAGGTCTGGCTAACAGAACCATTGGGAAAGATCTTCGGATGCACTCAGAATGTTTAGCTGCAAACTTCTCAGTGATTTGAAGGGAATAGGTCTCATCGACTCGTCGTTTATTCTTAGCTCATTACATAGCTTTTACTATATGCTAAATATCCCAGGCACTGTCCTTGGTGCTAGGAAGAAAAAACTCAACGGTATGGTTCCTGCTCTGAAAGATGTGGGAGTCTAGTGAGAGAAGGAAAATCACATGGGGGAAACACATGGTGGTGCAGGAGTTCCTGGGACCCGAAGGAGGGGCGTCTAGGTCAGACTGGGGGTCGGTGACGGTCTCCCGGGGAAAAACCCTTTTTGGTAAGATTAGGACAGTGAATGAGCATTAAGTAGCTGAAGCACAGGGAGGAGGAGAGAGAATAGCATGTGTGGAAGAGCATAAAAGAATGCGTGAAAATACGGGTAACTCCGATAGCTGGAGTAAAAGTCAGGTGGGCACATGGCTAGGGAACGAGACCTGAGTGGTGTCTAAACTAAGGAGCTTGAACTTTATCCCAAAAGCTGTGCAGAGCTTGAGACATTTGACATGATTAGATCTGTGCCCCAGGCAGCTGGGCCAGCTGGTTACTCTGGGCAGTTAGGAGGTACAATAGTTAACATGCTCTGATCACTGTGACACCAAATCAGGGAAGAGCTCCAGAAGTTCGGGGTTAGGTTCTGTAAGCAAGTTTCCAGTCACTACACTTCCAACTGATCAACACATAACCTTGCTTTGTGTGTGTCTGGAAGACACCCATGTTGTAAATAATGACATGCATATACTAAAACATTGGCTGAAAAGGATTTAGTATTTTCCTGACCCTGGGTAAGGCAGCCATAAATTTCAGCCTCACAATGGTGCTGTTGGATCTGCTTTTTTAATCAATCACCATCTCAGGAACCTACAAATTAATCCATTTTCACACCTTTTCCATAGCACCATCATACACCATGGATATGACCTTAGCACTTTCTGGAATACCTCATGTCTTCATTGGCAAATGTTCTTTTTTCTGGATACACCATATTGTCGACTCATTAACAGTGAACTTATGACCAATGTCCCTGTAACTCACACCTCAACAAAGCACACCTAACACAAGCACTTTCCCATAAGTCACACCACTGCCTGCTTGCACTGAGGGACACTGTGCTATGGGGTGCTTTAAACAGTAGAACCATCAAAAACCAAAAGGACAAAAATGCAAACAATGTGACAGTAAGTAGACCTCAGAGCCAACATTTCCATTAGGAAAGCAGGAACAGGAAGCAGAGCACTGCCTTCAACCTCCACTGACATTGGGCTCCTTGAGCAACTTGAGTTTTTCATCTTTCTGTGCAGGTCTAACGTGATTGTGGAAGTGCTTGCAAGTATTGATTTGGTGGGGGGGGAAGTATAAAGAAATCTTAGCAACCTGAGACTCCCCTCATGACCTTCCTACCCTTCCTGACAAGGGCCAGAAGGACATGTTCCCATATATTGAGTGACCACTGCATGTAGCAATAGCCAGCTTGGTAGCACATATTCACTCTGCTTCTGTCTCACTCCTGCTCTCTGGAATCACACTTGGTTGGAAAATAATAGCAAAGAGGCTCTGCCTTCTGGAGAATCAGATTATAATCCTTTCATTATAAGTAAATTCTCAGAAAAGTCCTTGTGAAAATCACTACAAATACCATCCTTTATCAGTGACTCAGCCTCCATCATCCATGCTGTTGTCCATATTACACACCATCATAATATGGCTTATTAGTTCACGATTATCTTACTCCCATATAAATTTTACAGAGGCGGTGTTAGGATTCCCACTAGTATTATCTGGCAAATTCCAAATTGAGTCTTCATTTTACTTCCTGGCTTTATTACTAACCACCCTAGGATCCTCTGTAGTATTTTTCTTTCTCAACTTGTGTTTTCAGTACCTTCCAATTTGATATTGTCTGACAACTAAATAAATGTGAACGTGCTTGAACTCAAACAGCTGTGTGTATTTAACTGAAAGTTTGGATGCCCAACTCCTGCACTGCTTATATAGCCATAGGGATGGCTCTAATAGGAAAATCTGCAAAGCTAACAGCATATCTTATTAATGACCGGCCAGACACCATAACCCACACTAGGAAGATGAGAACCTAATTAATTAGGTATAATGCTACTTAGCACTTACCATTTTCAATAAATATTACTACATGAATGAAGGAATCCTCAAAAGACTCCCGTGAAGAGGGACTATTAATCCTATTTTACAGCTGGGAGAACAGAAGCAGAAAGGTTCTCCGATTCTCTCAAAGCCACAAAGAGTGGTGGCATCAGTTCCCAATTTGGTTTTCCCAGAGCTGGTCCCCTAGGCTGTTAGAGCAAGGCTTTCTTGGAAGTCCAAAGGCAGTGTGAGCATGACAAAAGACCACATGCCTGTCAAGGCAGGACTGGTGTCAGGGGCTTTTTATGGGAATTGCCCCCTTGCTTCTACCACTTCCTTTGAGGGCAGGGATTATGTGTTACATACATGTGCTGCAAGTCGCACAGTCCCTCATATGTAGCAGGTGTTCAGTAAATGTCTCATTATTCGTACTTTACACAAAATATTTAACCCTGCATCTTGTAGGTCTTCTCATTAAAGTCATGGAGTTTAGCATCCAGTGATGAGGAATATACAACAAACCAATAAATAAGTAAAATATCGGGATCTCAGATAATAATAAATGCTATGAAGAATGACCTCAAGGAGGAGGGGAGGAAGCCACAAAACAGTACTTCAGCTGGTGGGAAGGGCAAGTGCAAACTCCTCAGGTAGGAGCATTCTTGCCAGGCTCAAGAACTAGTAAGGAGGAGAGTGCAGTTGGTGTAGAGTGAGTGAGGAGTGAGTAAAAGAGGTCAGGTCACAGGCGGTGATGATCTGAGTCATGCAGAGTCTTGTGGGCCATTTTTTTGTTGATGTTTTTCAAAAATAGGAGATGTTGAAGGGTTTTGAGGGTACTATGGAAGGTGATGAATGGCTTGCATTTTAATGAGATTATCCTTGCCAGGGATGTAGGTGTGAGTGTGGAAACCGAGAGAGGAGTTAGGAGATTATTCTAATGATCCAGTTGAGAAATGATGGTGGCTGGTTGCAAGATTGTAGTGATAGAGGTGGTGAGAAGTGGTCAGCAACTAAACACATGTTTAAGGTGCAGTCTAGAGGATTGGCCTCAATGGAGTAGATTGAGCCTATGGCTCAGAGGGAGGGCAGCAGTCAAGACTTTGCCCTGGGATGCTTGAAGGACACTTTCTGAGATGAAGAAGAGCATGACAAGAGACATTTTCATAAGGAAAATCAAGAATGTGACTTTGACATGGTACAAATGAAAGGCCTTTGAGCCTCCAGGTGGAGACACTGAGTAGAAAATAATGTATCCTGGGTGGTAAAGCAATAAAGTATTTCAGGGGAGGAAGAGGGAACAACTGTCACAAACACCGCTGGTAGATCAAAAAAATAAAAGAATTGGCCTGGGAATTGAGAAAACAGAAGGACAATGGTGGTCATGATCCCAAAAGTGCTGGTTGGTGTAGAGTAGGGTATGTGTGAATAGTTCTCCTCTACTATAACAAATTTCTCCTGCAAAGAGAAAAAGTTGATTTGGGCTCACAGTTTTAGAGCTTTCAGTCCATGATCAGTTGGTCTCATTGCTTCGGAACTGTGGTGATATATCTTGGTGGGAACACACAGCAGAGCAAAACTACTCACTAGAATGTGAGAGAGAAGAAGGAGCTGAGGTCCCCAATGCTCTTCCAGGCCATGCCCCCAATGACCTAAAGACCTCCCCCTGGGACCCACCTCTTAAAGTTTCCACCACCACCCTGTAGTGCAAGTCTTTAACACGTGAGCCTTTGGTGGACACTTAGGATCCAAAATATACCAGGGTAAAAACCTATGAAGGGGGTTTAAGAGGTAGTAGTATAGATTTTTACACATAAATGTGTACGTGAATATCTCAATAAGCCCTAACGCTTGCAACAGAAAAAAAAAATCTAGATAGGAAAAGTCATTCAGCATGAATTCCTCTAGCATCCAGAGTATGGTCTTCAAATTCCATTTCCCCTGAGAGGAACCAAGAATCCTTAGAGGAAAAAAACACGGATGCCAAATCGTCAGTAAATATGCCCAAGATTAACCTGAGATACCTCATTGTACTAGCCTGTAAAGAAAGTTTCTGATTTCTAAAGTGTTGTTAAAAGGACTCAGGAAGGTTTGAGCATAATGAACTGACTCTGCACCCAACCTCCTACTGTAAACAACGAAAACACAGGACAAAGTTTTTGAACCTCTGCTTTCAGACACTGGACAGCCAGCAACATAGGGCTGGATTCTGGAGAGAGATGATAGAAAAAAGTGAAAGCTATGGTTTGAACAAGGGTGGTATCTTCCAAAGGTACATATAGAAAGGTTTGGTCCCCAGGATGGCGCTACTGAGAGGTACTGTGGACCTTTAAGAGGTGGGAGCTTATGAGAGTTTCTTAGGTTATTGGGGGTATGTCCCAAAAAGAGATGTGGTACCCCACTTGTCCTCTCTTTGCTTCCTGACCTGAGATGTGACTGCCTGCTCCAACATGTGCTTCCACATGATGTCTGCTGTGATGTGCCACTCTCCATAGTGGCTCAAACCATAGAGTTCTCTTTACAAGTATCCTGTGTCAGGTACCTGGATATAGTGATACAAAGCTGACTAATACAGTGGGAATTCCAAATTTTTAAGTGCCTATCTAGAGACATTTTCTAGAAAGTTCTAGAAAACATAGTAATCTTCCTGAGTTCAGCAGTCAGATTTTCCAACAAAAAGTTTTTGTTGGGAAAAAAAAGTTTTGCCCAAAACACCTCGAAAATACCACAAAATAAGAAACTTCTTACTAACAGTACCAAAATTACAAGACATTAAGGAACAAGTCTAACAAAAATATTCAAAAGTTTAAAGCAGATAAAAATGTAAACTTTATTTAAAGACATTAAAGAAGATTTAAATAAAACAGAGGCACCATATTCTTGGATAAGATTTAATATTTTAATGGTAAAATTGCTTTATGGATTCAATACTACTTCAAAAAATCCTAAATTTTTTAAAATAAAATTTGGTAAGCATTTTCTAAAATTTATATATAAGAACAAAGGGCCAAAAAAAGCCCAAATACTTTTGAAATGGCTTTTTTTCCTAACAGAAACCAAAACATATTATAAACTTATAATTTATAATATTATAGAAATCATTAAGGAATCAAATTATCAGCAAATGCATAGCCAAAGAGAGCAACTGAATTATAGACTTACCTAGATTTGGAAATTCAACATAAGGCCAAGCAGGATTGTTGACTTGTGAGGAAAGTAAAAAAAAAAAAAAATGTGTGTTGAGAGCTGACCACCCATGTAGAAACAAATTGTTCTTACCTCATGTTAAATGTATAAATGAGTCCACAGGAGCTGAGGGCTTATGAGAAAGGGGAGAAAAATTAAAGAGAAGAAAATTTGGGAAAATATGTAAGGATTGGGAAGGATGTCTTAACATGTCTTTCATAACTTGAAAGAACATAAGGAAAAAGACTGAGAAACATAAAAACAAGTATTAAAATAGGAAGTCATATTCATCACAAACTCAAGGACAGGAAAAGATACCAGCAGCACATAGAACTAACAGAAGTATCCAGAATCCGTAAGAACTCGTAACTCAATCTGAAGACAGGCATTAGTCAACTGTTAGTCAACTGTTCATGCCTGGGACAAAATATATGAGAAAATCGGCTTAAAAGGAGGCACCATTTACTGTGGCATGGCCTCAGAGATCTGGGCCACAGTCCCTTAACTCCATTGTTTGGGGCTTTGGTAGGGCAAAGCACAGAGGGAAGAGCAAGTGGTTGAGCAAAGCGTTTGCCTCATGGCAACCAGAAAGCAGAGAGAGAAAGGGAAACAGAGAGAGGGTAAGAGAGAGAAGAGGGGAAAGAGAAGAGAGTATGAGAAGAGGGGAGGGGAGCAGAAGGGAGAGGAGAGGAGGGGAAAGAAGAGAAGGGGCTGGGTCTCAATATTGCCTTCATTTCCAGCCCCCAATGACCTAACTTCCTTCCACCAGATCCCACCTCTTTTACATTTTTTATTAGCATAAATTAATGGCATGAAGGGGTTTCATTCTTACAGCACATATAAAATGTAGTTTGATCAAATTCACTCTACCTCACCTCTGTTACTCTTTCTTAACCGCCCCCCCGCATTGTTTTTAACAGTTTTGGTGTGTTTCATTGTGCTGTTTTCATACAAATAAATAATGTACTTCTCAGATATTCACTCCCAGCCACCCTCTCCCTTTTCTTCTCCCACCCAGTGGTCCTTCCAACAATCCCCATTTGACAATCATGTCATATTATTATTTTTAGTTCTGTAATCCACAGATGAGTGAAAACATGCAACATTTGTCTTTCTGAGCCTATAAACCCCGCCTCTTAAAGGTTCCACGTTGCACAGGCATAAGACCAAGCCTTTAGAATATCAGCCTTTGGGGGACAATTAAGTCCTGAACCATAACAACAGGCAAACTTTTTAAAAATTAGCACAGGTACAGAGAATTTTATAGAAAAGTAAACATGGTTGGGCTATGAACATATATAGGACATTAAATTCATTATCAATCAGAGACATGTGCATTAAAATCAAAACAGGATTCTACATCTGATCCACTGCATTGTTAAAAATGCTGACAAAAGTTTCATAAGCACGGGCACCCAGGGCGACTCTCCTAAACTAGTAGCAGAAATACACATTGGTACAAATGCTGTGTGAACAAGTTCAAGCTACATGTGCACAAGCCTCATAATTCTGCAGCTGTATTTCTGTTTGTAGTTCCTAGAGGAATTCTTACGCAAGTACAATATGTATCGAGTTGACTGGGCCACAGGGTACCTAGATATTTGGTTAAATGTGATTCTAAGGGTGTGTAATTAGCATCTGAATTGGCAGAGTGAATAAAACTGATCGCCCTCTCAACTATGGGTGATCCTTGCCCAAACAGTTAAAGGCCTGGATAGAACAAAAAGGCTGAGCCTCCCATCAGTAAGAGGGAACTCATCCTGCCTGACTGCTTTGAGCTGAAGCAATGGTCTTTTGCAATCTTTGGACTAAAATCAAAACATTGCCTCTTTTGGGTCTCCAGCCTGCTGACTGTAATTGTGGGACTTTTCTGCCTCCAAAATCACACGAGCCAATCCTGGCACTCAAAGTTACTGAATATTATAACCTGAGATCCAAAGCACCTGCTTTCTCCCTAGAGTTCTGGGGATCTGCACCATCTCCCTCTCACTGTAGCCATTGTTCTTCCAGGCCTCAACTGTATCAGCCTTACTGCCTGTCTCCCTCTCTTGAACCTCTAGCCTCTGGCCACTTCCTGTAACTACTGGTTCTTGTTCTGGATGTATGACTGTGAGTTTACACTTAGAGACACAGACTGGTGGTCTATAAACTAAATGCAATTGCTAGGCTTATTTCATTTGGCCTAATGGTATTTTAAAATCTTTGACCATAGGCGTAAGGCTAAAGATGTAGCTCAGTGGTAGAGAGCTTGCCTAGCATGAGCAAGGCCCTGGTTTCCATCCTGCAACTTTCTGCAGGTCTGCAAAAAGTAAATAAAAATGAATGAATAAATGAATAAAATAAAGCTTTGAACATAATTAAGATATCAGAAGACTTCATGTAAAAGTCTTAATTTGCCAGGTTCTCTTAAAAACAGGAAGAGCAGGCAACTCTGAGCCTATTCCCTTTTTGCCAGACATCAGGTAAAATTCTGCTGTGGTTGCCTGCTGTGGGCATGAGTTGTCCATTCTGCATGGCCCTTAGCACTCTTTTGTGCCAGGCAGAACTGTGTGTATGGCTTCCATGTTCTTCCTATTATCATTTGGGAAAATATCTGTCCAGGCTGTCAGCAAAATGAGAAGGTAACTGGGTAGTTTCTCTTTATTTCAGTTGTTAAATGATGACACCACTTGCTTGTCTGTCCCAGTTCAGATTTATGGATGCCAACTCTCTCCTCTGTCCTTATCCAGCCATGACAGAGGGGGCTCTCCCTCCTCTTAGATACGTATGTGGCTGATCCAAAGAACTGTTTTCTGCTTTCTGACATCTAAAGGAACTGAAGAAATTGCCTAAGCTCACTCACTGAAAGAGGACTGATTTCATTGTCTAAAAATCTTAGGATGCCCAAGAAGGTGAAGTTATCTCAACCTGGCACACAACTGCCCTCTCTAAATGAGAGCTTGGAAATCAAACCCTCAATCTGTTTTCTTTTCCTTTGCCTTGACTTTCTCCTGCTTTCTCCACCCTGTGTTCTCTTCTTGCTAGGAAACTCCAGCCTTGGAAATCTAAGTCTATTCATAAACGTACTTCTTTCAGTTACTATGGCAATGTTGAAGGAATCTGTCACAGCCAAACAGGATCACAAAGGGATCACTTTTATTTTTATTCTCAGTGTTTTCCACCAACAAACAAATAAATAAAATGCTCCAACTAGCCAGAGTCACATTTGCTTCTTGGGAAACAGTTCCCAAGGACTGACTCTCTTCCTCATTTCTTACTTAATTTTTCCCTTGGATTTTAGACAGTTTTATTTGTTTTTGCAGACATCTCATTAGAAGAGGCCACAGTGAGTGGCATTTTGTGAATCCAGATGGGTTTTTTTTTCTTTCGTCTTACCTTTTGCTGTTATAAATGCAGTCTGAGAGTTGCAATTGTCCTCAAAAAGCAGTGTACTTTCCCAAGCTTATGCTGTTACAATTTATTGTACAGGAACATAGGTTGTAAATATCTGTGAACTCCAGAGCTTCTCTTAACCCTCATCTTCGTGTTTCATCATTGCCATTGGGAATGAAGTCCTTCAAATGCCCGTATTTAAAGAAAGCAAAACAAGACAAACTTCCTGCCTGATCCTCAGGGCAGAGATGACAAGTTGAGTTGACATCAAGATTAGCAGATGAACACTCAGCCACTTTGCCAGCCATTGCTAGGACATGGAGTCCATGTGACCACAGAACATGTGCTTCGAACCTACAGTCTGTCAAATTCCATAGCTGTTTCCAAGGCAATGATTTGCTCTTGGTCTTTTCTTTAAGTATTGCACAATGCTTGGGAAAGTACACAACAAAGATGAGGCAAGCGCTTTGAACTCAGTGGGGGGAGGTCCCTTGCAGATACATTCAAATTCCCCCTACTTCCTGTAGGAAGGTGCCATCTCTACACTCTGGGGAAGGGACATTCATGTCTATAATCTCACACTTTTTCAGAGAAGAGGTCTTATTTGAAATTTCACTGGCTGTTGAGTGGCACTCACTACCTGTGTTTATGCATGGAACAGGAGGAAAAGATTTAGCACAGGGCACAAGTTTGGGAACCTTTGATTGGATTGGGACTCCAGTTCGTGATGCTAGTGTGTTTTCAACAGCTGCACACAAATACAGTCAGGGACTGTTTAGCAAAATAAAGAATAAAGGCTTTGGATGAAATATACTCAAGTTTGAATGCTTGTCATCTATCTGTTTGAATGCATTATTTAATCTCTGCAAGCCTCAGTGTTCTTATTTTTAAAAACAGGATAATCACAATACGTATAGCAGAGGATGGTTGTTGGAATTAAGTTGTAAATTGCATAGAAAGCCCTTTGCACGGTGCACACGCAACAATTGTTAGCTCTAAATAAATATGAATCGCTATTATGTTTCAACAGGAGAAGACAACTTCTCTTTTCCTTGTTTTGTTACATATATATTTTATATTTATATATTGTTTATATATGTGAACATTTATTTATATTTTAGCAATTCACACTGTGTCTTAGAATGTTCTGAAAACATGGACAGCAATTGTTCATCTTAAGTGGAATTGAAAGGTGCTTGGTAATTTAGAAATAGCTCCTTACCTCCTCGTACAGTATAGAAATGCTGGGTAGAAGGGAGTCTACTCATTTTAAAGACAAGAATAATGATGAAAGTTGAATCCTACTTCACTAAATCTAGGATTATGAACGAAAACATTTCAGATGTATGTAAACGTTTTCAGCATTAAAGTAGTACCCTAGAGAAAATATCAGAAGGCTAATGTCATAGGCCTGTATTCATCTTTTCTTTTATTCACTCAGCAGACACTCACACCTATTAATGGGTACTAGGGTCACATTCTTGTGATAGAAGCACAAGTAAGCTCCCACTTCTATTCTCAGAGCACCCGTGCATCAGTGGAGGTACACATCCATCCACTAGGCCAGGAGAGAAGTGGCAAGAACTCCAAGAAAAGCACAGAACAAGTGCTGGAGAGTTGCTCTGTGGGACTGTTAATATAACATCCTTGTGCCCATGATTAAGGTTTTATATGTGGGAAGGGAAGGTATCAAGAAATCAGGTAGTTCAAAAGCAGCAAGCATGTTTTTAAACTAGTCTAAAAGGAAAATGGTCCTAAAAACAATAAGATGCCTAAAAGGACGGAAACAGCTAAGTTCTGATCTTCCCAACTGAGTCACATTTAATGCAGAACTCTGCAGTTGGGAGGAACCCAATGTTTCTTCAAAAATTTAACCTTGAGTTTTCTTTCCATATTAAAGAAAAAAATTTAGTGGAAAGTTGACATTTATGTGAATTCTGAAGACAAATGTGAAACACACTGAGTCAGTAGCACTGTAGTCTGCCATCTGGGACTTCACACTACCCAGTCAATTCCAGATAAATATGGAAGACTTTAGAAAGGGGATTTCCTTTTGGAGGGAATTACGAGGTTCACCTCTTAACTGAGGAAGATCTGCTCTCCTTAAGTCAAATAGAAGAGCTCAGATGGAATACATGCCCAGGATATGTTTGCAAAATGACTTTCATTCCAATTATTAGTGGCATGTTCACCAATCTTCCATGGAAGTGTAAAGAGATTTATTTATGAGACTGATACAAAAGCACGGGTCAGAATATCAATCTGCTCTTCCTTAAAGCGTCCTAAAATTATGGTTTGGCCTACATGCTTTCCCTGGCTCCAAATAGCTTTCTTTGTCATCTTGGTGACTTTCCACTAATTGTGTAAAATTTGAATTCAGAATATTTGGCCCTGGTTTAAGATTTACACACTATGGTGAACCTAGTCTGCTCTTATACTGAGAAGATTCAGAATAGCAGAGATTAGAGAGAGAGAGAGAGAGAGAGAGAGACTAGGGATTAGACCAGTCAAACCCTAACCAAGACCATCATCCTATATGAGCTTCTCTCTTGGGGACAGAGGACATTAGGACAGCTTTGGGATTTCAGAGACATAGATCTCTGTTAAAATAAACGATGTGCAGTTTTTCACGGGAGACAAAGGATGCAGACATTTCCTTAGAAACTGTAGACGTAAACAATGCAATACGGAAGAGTATTTTCATTCCTTCTGAAACTTTGAAAATCACAGGCAAATAATTTAGAATGTATGTGTTAATGAAAGCTCTTTTGTCTAATTTATGTACACCACTTCAGCCCAGATCTATGGAATTTAGGTTGCATTTGCACAATTCCATAAGGGGTTTTTGAATGCTTAACGGCCACCTGTTCTTTATAAATGCTGTGACTGACATCAACTTCCCCTCCATATGGTGATGACATTTTTGATTACTATTTGTCTTCGTACATTTTAATAGTGAGTTGAGCTAAAATAATTTAAAGTCTGTTTCCCAATCTCTTCATAGAGCTGAACAGTGCTGTGTATGAGTTTTATCTTTCTGTATTTTGAGTCAACGTAATTTTTTAAAGAGCTTGAAACCTGCTACAAAATACACCCTGATAGGCATAAATAAGTAATTTTTCAGTTGCAAGTTGAAATCTAGAGAGGAATCAATACAAGCATCTCTGTAATTGAAAACCAGTGGGTGATAATTTTGCACTGAAAACAAGATAATAAGAATAAACATGAGCCATTGGTGGGAGAAAGATAAGATTAAAGATGTGCTCTCAATTAAATATCAACTGTTATTAACTTTGTAATCAAACTTCCACCTCTAATTTCCCCTACATTTTCCTCTTTCGGAGTACAATTACAAAATTATATAAAAATAACTTAACCAAATCAGAGTAGAATTGATATATTATTTCTGCTAATTTAATACTTATAGCATTATTCATATCCAAATATTTTGGTGAGCAGAAACAGTTCAATTTTGGGGAATGTCAGGATTTATTTCTTCTTAGTTCTGATATATTATTTATTATTAAGTGAGCATGACTTTTGACAGTAACAACAAGGTATGAGGCAAACAAAGCATTGAGATGCACAGTGAAAAAGTCAGTTTCCCTCACCTGCAAACCTGACCATGATGTTTTTATACTGTGCGTTAAGGGTCTATATGTCTATGTACTTAAAGAAAGAAAACTCGTAAGAAAAGAAATACCCACTTCCTTATTTATGATGACTACTTATTTTTTCCTGTTTTGAAATTATCTTTATAATTGTTTTTTGTTTTCTAATTTCTAGCCATTTATTTGATGAGACACTTTGAGGCTTTTTCTTCATCATTCTTTTTGAAGAAGTCCTCTAACTTCCCTGTTTCTTCTGTTTCCTTCCAAATGACAAATTCTTTTCTTATTCAAATATATGAATGTCTGATAAAATCATGTAACCTGTAAGTGAAGAGCCTACAAGTACCACAAAGTTGGTGTAACAAACAAAATCTCCTTGCTTTATTCCAGCAACAACGAACACCTCACAGGAAAACAAAAGACTAGGCAACATGAATTCATGTTGAGCCTCTTGTATATTATCTTTAAATAGTGAAGAATCAGAATTTTGTCTTTCTTTATCTGATGGGAAAGACATATTAAGTAATTGGCAAATTATGTAAATGAATCTTTAAATCAGAGCCCAGAATGTTGCTCAAAGTCATTCACTCTTAAAAGATACTCTACCGGTTATCTATAAAATGTGTTTGTATTAGATGATATGTAAATTTTAGTCTAGTGTTTCAAATTCTGATTTTGCAGAAGTGAAGAACTTTTATCTTCTTACTATAGAGTCTCACAGAGTGGCCATCTGAAAAAAAAATTATTTCAGAAATATTTTCCAGGTCAGTTGGGCTTTACCACACACCCCATCTAGCTTGAGGTGATCAAGAGGGAGAGTTGAATGTAGTCAAAGTTTCTACCACAGAATCAACATAGTAAAAATGTCGATACTCCCCAAAGTAATCTACATGTTTAATGCAATTCCCATCAAAATTCCAATGACATTCATTAAAGAGATTGAAAAATCTACTGTTAAATTTATATGGAAA
This sequence comes from Castor canadensis, assembly GCF_047511655.1. NCBI lineage: Eukaryota > Metazoa > Chordata > Mammalia > Rodentia > Castoridae > Castor > Castor canadensis. Next base: position 19,732,738 of record NC_133391.1, on the reverse strand, counting down.
CACAAGAAGCCACGAATAGCCAAGGCAATACTCAGTCAAAAGAACAATGCAGGAGGTATCACAATACCTGACTTCAAACTATATTACAAAGCAGTAACAATAAAAACAGCATGGTACTGGCACAAAAACAGACATGAAGACCAGTGGAACAGAATAGAGGATCCAGATATGAAGCCACACAACTATGAGCAACTTATCTTTGACAAAGGAGCTAAAAATATACGATGGAGAAATAGCAGCCTCTTCAACAAAAACTGCTGGGAAAACTGGTTAGCAGTCTGCAAAAAACTGAAACTAGATCCATGTATATCACCCTATACCAAGATTAACTCAAAATGGATCAAGGATCTTAATATCAGACCCCAAACTCTTAAGTTGATACAAGAAAGAGTAGGAAATACTCTGGAGTTAGTAGGTATAGGTAAGAACTTTCTCAATGAAACCCCAGCAGCACAGCAACTAAGAGATAGCATAGATAAATGGGACCTCATAAAACTAAAAAGCTTCTGTTCATCAAAAGAAATGGTCTCTAAACTGAAGAGAACTCCCACAGAGTGGGAGAAAATATTTGCCAATTATACATCAGACAAAGGACTGATAACCAGAATATACAGGGAACTTAAAAAACTAAATTCTCCCAAAACTAATGAACCAATAAAGAAATGGGCATGTGAACTAAACAGAACTTTCTCAAAAGAAGAAATTCAAATGGCCAGAAAACACATGAAAAAATGCTCACCATCTCTAGCAATAAAGGAAATGCAAATTAAAACCACACTAAGATTCCACCTCACCCCTGTTAGAATAGCCATCATCAGCAACACCACCAACAACAGGTGTTGGCGAGGATGCGGGGAAAAAGGAACCCTCTTACACTGTTGGTGGGAATGTAGACTAGTACAACCACTCTGGAAAACAATTTGGAGGCTACTTAAAAAGCTGGACATCGATCTACCATTTGATCCAGCAATACCACTCTTGGGGATATACCCAAAAGACTGTTACTCCAGAGGCACCTGCACATCCATGTTTATTGCGGCACTATTCACAATAGCCAAGTTATGGAAACAGCCAAGATGCCCCACCACTGACGAATGGATTAAGAAAATGTGGTATCTATACACAATGGAATTTTATGCAGCCATGAAGAAGAACGAAATGTTATCATTTGCTGGTAAATGGATGGAATTGGAGAACATCATTCTGAGTGAGGTTAGCCTGGCCCAAAAGACCAAAAATCGTATGTTCTCCCTCATATGTGGACATTAGATCAAGGGCAAACACAACAAGGGGATTGGACTATGAGCACATGATAAAAGCGAGAGCACACAAGGGAGGGGTGAGGATAGGTAAGACACCTAAAAAACTAGCTAGCATTTGCTGCCCTTAATGCAGAGAAACTAAAGCAGATACCTTAAAGCAACTGAGGCCAATAGGAGAAGGGGACCAGGAACTAGAGAAAAGGTTAGATCAAAAAGAATTAACCTAGAAGGTAACACCCACGCACAGGAAATCAATGTGAGTCAATGCCCTGTATAGCTATCCTTATCTCAACCAGCAAAACCCCTTGTTCCTTCCTATTATTGCTTATACTCTCTCTACAACAAAATTAGAGATAAGGGCAAAATAGTTTCTGCTGGGTATTGAGGTAGGGGGAGCGGGAGGGGGTGGAGTGGGTGGTAAGGGAGGGGGTGGGGGCAGGGGGGAGAAATGACCCAAGCCTTGTATGTACATATGAATAATAAAAGAAAAAAAAAAAAAAACAAAGTTTCTACCACCAATGTAAGTTCAACCACTTTTGTTCTAGCCAACATATAAACTCAATAATTTATACATAGTAATGCCTAAAATTACAGTTGAATTATTAAAAAGTTAATTTTTATAACTGTAATTTGATAGGAATGGAAGGGTAATTTCTTAAATTACAAAAAGAATAACTCATAACCCAAAATCCAACTTGGCACTTGGCAAAATCAAAGGCACATTCTCGTGAGGAACTGTAGAATGGCAAGGGTATAATATCCTGTTAAGGATATTCCAAATTTCAGTTGTTTGCATTTTGCCTTCTGTTTTTACTCCAACTACATATCACTGATAAAATCAAATATTTCAAATCTTTCTCTAAAACAATTGCCATGTATAACTTGGGTAATTTTACTTTAGAAGCTTCATTATAAGTACCAGAAGTAGAAAATCAGCATTTTTTGTCTGTAATGGAATGTGAGCATAGAAGTGAAAAGTAAATTGTTTTTATAGAATTATTTTATGGTGGTTCATGAACTAATTATATTAGAAGTTATACTGTGAGTTAAATTATATAAAATTATACAATAAAAATTTATGAAAAAAATAAAACACTGTGATTAAATTTAGGCTCCAGATTGAGCAGACCAGACATTCTACACCAAAGTTTTGTTCTCTTTATTAAGAAGTCTTTATTTGGAGATTTTTTTTTTTTTGACAGTCCTGGGGTTTGAACTCAGGGCCTCATGCTTGCTAGGCAGGTGCTCTACCACTTGAGCCACTCCTCCAGTCAGCAAGAAGTCTTCACTAAGAAATACAACAATATTATGAAAAACAGCTCACATTAAGAGGAGGATGTATACAAGAGAGGGAGGGTAAAAGAAGGAAGTTAAGAAGGTGAATATGGTTGATGTACTTCTTATACAAGAATGAACATAGAATTTTTAAACTGGTTGAAGCCACCATAAGAAAGGGACTAAGGCAGAAAGAAGAAAATTTGAGGAGATGAACCAGTTGGGATTATAGTACATACATACATGGAAATGTCACAAGGAAACTCCCTGTGTAGCTACCTCTATTTCAAAAAGCAAAAATGTCTTTTTTTTTCTTTTTCCTTCTACAAAATCAGAGGACAGGAAGGCGGAACAGATCTTGCACAGGGTGAGGGTTGAAACCAGTGGGAGGGGGGAGGTGGTGGGGAAAGGGGTAGGAGGGTGAATACGGTGCAAAAAGTGTGTACACATGTATGTCAATGCAAACATGAGACCTGTTGAAACCATTCCAGGAATGGAGGAAGATAAAGGAGAATAGTGGAGAGGGTGAATTCAAGTATGATGTATTTGATACATTGTAAGAACTTTTGTAAATGCAACAATGTACCCCCACCCAATAAAACAATAAAAAAGAAAGAAATTTTAAAGAAAGAAGTCTATGAGATACAGACAGGTACCAGACAGACTTTCTGGTGATAGAATTAGGAAGAATGAAAGGAAATAAATAACATTCACCCTGCTTGATTCAGCATTTTTATTTCTGGGTCTAAACTAGCCTCAGAGTCCTCGAAGGTACACGCTCTACATTTTGGAAAATGTGACTCAACAGACAATAAAGCAACGGGAAAATATTTAAAAAGAAAAATCACTGCGACAGTGCTTGGCATCCTAACAGACGATTAGTGAGTGAATCAATTCATGAATTCAACTAAATGCAGAGTTCAGAATACTGGTTGTTCCAGGTTTTTTTCCTACATATAAACCAGCTTCAATTATTTAATGAATGGTTCTGGGAAGCCGGTGAATGATTCAGAAAAAAAAAGTCTCATTTTTTCCTGTGGAAGAAGTTAGTCCTCACATAAATCCAAATTTTTGCTGGGTTGTAGGCTCATGCAGTATAACCCTGCGAACAGAAGCAAGAGGGAGAAAGGCAAATTAATTCTAGATTGACAAGGAGACACATTCTTTTGAGGACTTAAATTCAGATATGGCTGAAATAATTCCCCTGGGATTGTTCAGAAGGGTTTAAGTCAACAATCCTGTCCCCGCCCCAAACTTGAAGACCCTGTAGAGCAGGCTGAAGAAGTAAGATCGCCTAGAATAGTAAACAAGGAAACACTGAATAAACTTCAGATAAACACCTGTGTTCTAGACATAAGTACTTGCAGACAACAAAACCTAATGTTTTGATGACTATGATTCTAAAAACTACCTCCTAGAATTTTCTGCCTAATTTTCCTCTTTCATCCACCAATAAACATCTGCTTATCCTTCAACACGAGTTCAAACAGCACCTATTATCAGGACATCTTCCCTCCTAGAAACAAACTAAGTCGTTTCTTCTTTCTGCTTCCATTCATCATTTTCCCCTATTTTGTGAAAATTACTTACTTACATGTACTTTTCTTTATCCCCTTGAGATGAATTCACCTAGAAATTACCACCACCTCCTCCAATGCCCAGCCAGAAGTAAATGACTAGTCCATGTTCAATAAGTGAATGAGTGAATTCATGGAGGAACAGAGCCCTAGTAATGGTTTTGAAAATCTACTGAGTTCTTTGCTAGAAATGTCTCTAATGCTCAAGTGTTCTTTAAATGACATGCCCTAGAAAGCTATGTAACCCCTTGATTCTTTTATGTGACTCTCATGGTCCATTTTCAGGTAAATTCTTGAGAAGGTGAACTGTCTTATCAGCCATGAAAAGGAAGCCCAATGGCAGACCCCATAATCTGGGGAAAAAATGCATATGGAGTCCTGTTCATCCCTAAATCTTCCCAAAAGTAACACAACTGCTTCCTTTCTTGTTAACAATGGCATGTGGCTCATATGTTTACATCAAATATTTTAAAAATGCTTTTTGTTTTTGTAGAAAGGTTGGGTTGATAATTTTTCACCTGCACCTCTCTTTGTACACACAGAAACAGAGTCCTTGGGGCTGCACACACTGTGGACACATTTGCAAAGCAAGTACAACAAAGGCAAATAGAAATTTATTTCAATGAGTTCACTGTAAGCATGCATTTTTTCTAATTGGTAGGTTTTTAAATTGGTATTGGTAGGTTTTAAATGGCTAATTATCTTCATATAAATGACACCTTATCATCCTAGAAGTGTTGTACTCGGGTGCCCTGCACTGTTTATTATTTTGCGTTACAATTATCAGGCAAATCAGAGAAGGTGACTTTAAGCAGCTCATTTAAAGTGCTTTTTTTCTTAAGTGTAAAATCTTTGGGAGCCTATTTACATAGATGTTTATCACTGAGTGTTAAGAATCAGTCCAATTATAAGCACACAAAAGTTTTTATGATAGGTTTAATTTTGAAATGTAAATGGCCATTGTACAGTGCCTGCTGAAAGTTTAATTTGTACTTCTGTTATTGTCTGTGGCTTAACAAGCCATCCTGCACTGATATTAATTATAGAGATATACAAATGTTCAAAGATAACAGAACCTATGTGGCAAAAAAAAAAAAAAAAAAAAAGAAGAAGAAGAAGAAGCCTAAAGGTATGCAATGCAAATCCCTCTTTGGAGTTGGACATTAGAGTTACAGAGACTGCCAGTCTCAGCCACCCAAGCCACTAACGACACTGTGCAGAGAGAGGGCTCCACTCATGCTGTCTTCTGTTACCATGGCTATGATGGTCCTAATATTGTATGCTCGCAGCAAGGTTGCAATTAGTATTTGGATTTAGATAATGATATCATATTGAAGAAACACTTGTTTAATACGATTTTGGATCTAGGCGTCCTTTCAAGTTGCTAATGAGCAGTTCTGTCGGTCAGGAAAAAAAAATACTCAGTCATTTTGTACCTGCACCTCAGCCTCTGTGAAGCAAACGTCACCAGGACAGAGAAGCAGGTGATGTGTCTGGTGTGTGTATAGGTGCTCTCTGCCAGGCTTGGGAAACACATTTCTCACCTACTTGCAACATGAGAACAGGCCTCATATGACTTCCTAGGCCGTTATGAAGGGCCACTCTTTAAGAATCAACTTGAAATCTACGTCAGGCTCCCCTGGTATGAGTTGTAAGAGTTTTAGGGTTCACACTGAAAGCTTTTGAATAATAGGGGATAGGGGGTAAGAGGTAGGGGGTAAGGGAGAGTAATAAAGGGGATTAATCTGATTAAAATACAGTATATTCACGGGTAAAATATCATGGTGAAACTCCTAGGAACAATGAATATACACTTTAAAAAATGAAGACGAGGAATATAGGTCCTGTCAGGGTGGATACTAGCAGGAGGGAGAGGAATAAGAAGGTGGAGAAGGGTGAATGTGGTCCATGCACTTTATCTACTTGTATGAAGATAGAACACTGAAACCATTTTAACTGCAGGGGAGGCAGATGAGGGAGAATGATTGTGGGGGCAAAACTAACCAAGGTACATTGTAAGGATATATGGAAATGTCACAATGATACCCTCTGTACAACTAATATACGCCAATAAAACAAGGTCTTAGATTCCTAAAAAAATGAATTTTAAGGTTCAATATATGCACAGTCGATCTCATGAAATATGGCTTTGGACCCTCAGTCGATGAGAACAGCTTATCATTTATTGAACACAGAGCTCAGTTTCCCCTTGGGATCTGGTAGTCATCCATTCTGGGTCTTTTTCTCTGTTGTCCACTTATACAGGGTTCAGTTTCATATTATTCACGTGGAAGTGGCAATTAATGAGAAGAGTGGGTTGGTCCCGATGGGGGAGGAGGTAGGAAACTTACCCATGATAACAAGTGAGAACAGAGGGTTGCCGGGAGGCAGCATGGCTGCCCCAAATTCTCCCGCAATAAACTACAGACAAGAGTCAGGGCCAAGACCCCAGGATTCCAGTCCTCTGGCATGAAGAGGGTCTTCACATGAACAAAGAGCTTGAGGCGGGAGGAAGGTACTAGACAGGCAGCAGAAGTTTCTCTGACAGTAGCTCAAACAGTAGAAGCAGCAGAAGTCTGGAGAAGATCGGTTTTATTATAAGAGGGAAATTTTTTGTTTGTTTCCTAAAGATAGATCGACCCAAGAAATGGCCTGGCAATCACAGACATGAAAGACAAAAAAATAACTACTTCATTTTGCACATCCTAAGACTTTCAGCTTAGCATTCAAAGTGATTAAAGCTATCCTGTATCTATTAGGTTATAGTCACAGAATTATGCTAGTGGAATTCTGTATTAGGATTTCATGTGTAAATAAGCTTTGTGGGCTACAGAACACTCGTGGGTTTTCCTGGACTCCATATTGTTTGGGTTCTGAGGATAGCTAAGGGGAAAAAAGAAGAAATTGTCCTACAGGACAAGAAGCAGAAGGAGATACACTAAGGGCCAGGCCATGTCAAACTGGATAGTACCAAGAAGGTAAAAGGTATCATGTGACACCAGCAAGCTGGGGAAGAAGGATGGAAGCAAAAGCCTGGGAGAAAACAGTGAATCCAAGGAGATCTCAGGGAAGGGAAGAGGGAGAGCTGGAACACAGCTGGAGCAGTGCTGGGATGCAAGACTGGAGAAGGAAAATGGTAATGTTAATAATAACGACACCTGTGTCATCTACTTGACCTCTTGGTTGTGAGCCAGAAGTGACAATGCATGTACTGGAAATGAAACCCTTTGTGTTTCCATTTCTGGCTCTCTTTAGCTCTTACTTCATTGAGTCTCCACTTGCCCTAAACTTTCAACCTCTCTGTTCTCACTCAGTCTCAACAGATAATCTCACCTCCTAATCCCAAAGGAAAATGGCTAAGAGATGAGACTTAACTTAGGTAAGGAAGTTCTTACCTAAGTCCTTACCTTTCCTGTACCAACCCTAGAAATACAGCAGTTTCCACAGTCATCCCCTCTTCCCTTCAGCTCCAGTGGAAGAGGTGTGGCCCCAATATCTAAAGTCAACCTCTTTGCTGGTATTCATTCCCCCAAGAAAATCTGCCCTGTGTTTTCTCTGGATCTTCTAGCTATCTTCTTCTGTGGTCTATTTAAAACCAGCTGGAAAGCCAAAGATTTCCTTGAGCCTGTGTCTCATTCCAACTTTTCTTCTTTCTTCCCTTTCATTCCAAGCTGACTTTCTTGGGAGCTCCATCTAGTCTAGCTCTCTTTTATCTTCACTTCTCTACTTGTCAACCTACCACAGTGTCGTTTTCCTGCACTCAATCCCTGCATCAGCAGAGACCTCTGTTTGGTAAATCTGACAGGAAGGTTTGGTCCCTACCATACGTAAGTTTCAACACACTGCTTTTTGAGATGCTCCTCCCAGGCTCTAGGACAGCGTATTTCTTTCTATCCGTTCTCTGGTACTTTTTAGTTCCCCACACTGGTCATTTTTCCTTCCTGGCCCTTAAAGACTGATGTTCTTATTAGTTCTAGCCTTGAGCCTGTCTTCACCATACACTCCTGGACTATTTCAGCCATTCATGTGGCCTCAATATTCACCTCAATACTGTCTTCCAAGTTGGTACCGCCGTCCTAAATCTCCCTTTTGATCTTCAAGTCAAAGCTCACTCCCTCTTGTCTGAATGTTCCTAACTTCTATCTTTATTCTCTGTCATACCCTACCACCCTGAACTGTAACAAAGTGATCATTTAAAAATACAAATCTTGCCTGGAGCCAATGGCTCACACTTATAATCCTGGCTACTTGGGAGACTGAGACCAGGAGTATCATGGTTCAAAGCCAGCCTGGGCAAATAGTTCAAGAGACCCCCACCTCCAAAATAACTAGACCAAAATGAACTGGAGGTGTGGCTCAAGTGGTAGAGCAGCTGCTTTGCAAGTGGGAAGCTCTGAGTATTACCTACTGCCAAACATTTCCATGGTCCTTAGGATAATCCCCAAATTTCTAACATATCTTAAAAATGCTTCTTACTTATGTCACCTAAAACAGTCCAGCCTTCTGTGTTTCCACTGCCTTTCTTTTCTGCAGTACAGTGCCTTACTGCTCATATTGCTTCCTCCAGAAAAAAAATTCTTAAGTGTATTAATTAATGTTACAGGGGGACAAAGCATTGCTGAAAACAGAAAGTATCTCACTGTGATGTTCCTGCTTTAGAGTTTTAGATATGGCCTATGATTATCTTTTGTGTCCTGGAGAAAATTGTTTTAACCTAATCCAGACTGAATGTGTGTGGTGGAGGTCTCTGTAGCTGATTTTCTGGTTGTGGTCATGTCTTTCTCTCTCTGAGTTCAAGCCATGCCATGAGAAAAATGGAATCTATACCCCAATCCCTTGGAAGATATCTCTGAAAGTTTGGGACAATGAGCTTAGGACAAGGAAGAACCCATGGCCTACATATGATTTCAGGGAAGAGCAGAGAAGTTACTGTATGGTAATAAAAGTGAAAAGACCACTTGATCTTCCCATTAGCTGAGCTGGGCAGTGCTTGCTGACTGGCTGCTCTGTAGGCAGTTCTCTGCATCAAGATTCGATGTTCTCTTTAAGAGCACCAAATCTTCTACAGTGGGCTTGGGTTACATCATCTGACTGGCTGAGAGAAGCAGGCAAAGATGGCTTCTGAAGGATCCCCAGGCTTTTGCTAGGTACCATCATCAGGACACAGAGCCCCAGGCAATCACCACTATAGAAACCACTGCTCACTGCTGCTGGGAACCACTTCCAGGCAGTTCTCTCTAGAGACCCAGGCTGGGCATGAACACGTCACACTGGCTGAGTGAGGCCATCTGGACAATGACCTCATTTGTTCAATGTCCTGTCTCCATTTCTCTCAGGGGAATAAAAGCATAAATACTTATTGTTCGCTGAGCACCTGGTGAGAAGGGTAGATTGTTGGTGTTTTCTTGTCCTCATTAAGAATAGAGTAACATGAAGTTGATGGAATCACAAGTTGAGTGGACACTCAGGACAATGGAGAGGTCACCATATACAGCCCTCAGAATGTCATTTGCAGGGAGAGGATCGGGCTATGCTGGGAAATGGGTTTCTTTCTGACTTGCACAACCACTATCATTAGGTTTTGGACACAGGAGGTAAAATAAAGGTACAAGGTAGTCAGGATGTGACAGTAAAATCAGAATGCTAGTAGCAATAACTCAGCTCAACCAGTGCAGTATTTCTCATGCGTGCTGTATGTCCAACAGCCCTGGGCTCAGGGTGTAGCCAATGAACAAAGAAAAGGTGGGACCTGGAAGGTCTTGTACCAGTGATTGAACACTCAGGTATGGAAATATTCCATGTTGATTCTGCTTACCATTCATTGGCCAGAAGTAACCAAAACCCATTTCTTCTCCAGATTAAACCCCAACAACCAGAACCCAGACAAGAAGTGAAATCCATGCAACCTGAAGACTGGGAGCCCATTACACCTGAAGACAACACTAAGGATGGCCACAATAAATGTGTTAATGACAGATAATTTTTGCATTGTGGACATTCTTATGACCTGTAGCACAGTGATGCTTGCTGCTCTAAAACAGTACTTTATAATCTTGAGAAAATGTACTATATTGTCTCTTTAAGAATCTTAAAACTGGGGCCAGACATGGCAGAGCACACAGGTAATCCTAGCTACTCAGGAGGCAGAAGTAGGAGAATTGCAGCCTAAGACCAGCCCAGGAAAAAGTCCAGGACCCTATCTGAAAAACAAACTAAAAAGAAAAGGCATGGCTCAAGTGTAGAGTGCCTGCCTAGCAAGGCCAAGACCCTGAGAGAAAGAGAGAGAGAGAGAGGAGAGAGAGAGACAGATAGGGAAGGAAAGAAGGAAGGAAGGGGAGGGGAAGGAAGGAGGAAGGAAGAATCTCAGCAATGTTTTTAAATTTTATAATTGGTATGCTTATTAAATATTATTACAAAGCAACAGCTATTCTAAATATATAGAAGGTAGATTTTCTTAATTTGTTCATTTGTTTATCCAATATTCATTTCCTATTACATGCAATAGTGATTTATAAGATCCTGCCCTTAAAATTTTTTCATCTATATTGAAAACAAGATAACCACACAATTGTCTACAAAACAAAAAAGAGAGTGGTTATAATGCACAAGCAAATTTACCTAACTTGCTTATTTCTGGACTGCGACAAATGCCTTCTTCCCACCCTACATCAATCTCTGTGAAGAAGGGCTATATCTACCTGAACTGCCTATTTCCTCTATCTCTTTTGTCCAAGAAATTGTAGAAACTCCATAAATATTTGTGTGAATAATAAGAAAATTCACTGCTAACAGGTGCTAAGCGCAGTACTAGGTGCTTTATGGCTTTCCTCATTTAATTCAAAACAAATTGTATAAACAGAAAGCTTAGATCTAAAGGTCAATCCAATGGCAAAGTCAGAATTTGATCCCAAGTCTTGAAGACTTTGCCTTCAGTCCTCCTCTGACTCAAAAGCACTGCCTGTCAACGTGGCCCAGAGGCAGACAGAGTTCAATGGCTTCTTCCAAGCTCGTGCACATCCATGAAGAGATCGCATATAAAAAGAAATATTTTCAATGACTTTCAACATTTTTGTCTAAAGCAAGGACAAGAGGATGTTTTGCAAAGCCAGATGACTAGATATTTATCAGTCAGAAATGTCTCAAAAACTACAGCTTGATTAGTGAATTGCAGTATGTTCAGTAATTAATTAAGAGTTTGATTTGTAAAAACAAAGGATGGCTCCTGCACACACCATGTGTCCCCAAGCAAGTGAAGAGAGAGCTGAATGCTGAGGCTCCCAGTTCAGCTAAGCAGTCACAGATGTGCCTCAAATTAGACGGATGAACTCAGAATAACAATAACACCATCCAAATTAGCAAATAATATCGAAAATTCCTCCCAGGAAAGCCGGGGACACAGGCTAGATCCAGGTTTGTGAGCTTCACAGTCTGTGAAACAGTTTTACGTGTGCTCGAGCCAGTGCCACATGTCGAGAGAACTCTCACAGAAACGGAAAGTTATTTATCTGAACAGGCTTAGAGAAAGCAGTAAGGCGAGTCAGTGTCCATGTAGAGCAAACCTCCCAGGATCCCAGGAAACCGGTGTGTGCTCAGGTGTGCAGGTGTGTGTGGGTGTGCAGGTGTGTGTGTGCAGGTGACAGAACTATAATGGGACACAGCATTTGAAAATAGGAAGACAAAACCTCTGTTGGAAGGGGTCACCTCCGTGGAAAGCAGAGTAGGTATTGTTTTGCTTGCTTTTGTTCTAAGCTGTGTTGTAAGCCTATGTGACATTTTTTTAATGTATACATGTCTAATTTTGACAGAAGTAAAGATTTGTCCTTCCAAAATAATTACCAAAGAAAAGGTTACAAATAAAATGAGCTCTTAATGAAAAAATTTGAAGATTCTGTCTCTGCAACCAAAGGTGAATTATCATTTAGGGAACTGACACCAAAAAAACAACCTGACACTATAAGTTATTTGAGGGAAAGAGGGTGTACCTCTCCTCCTGTCTCTCCTGTGCTCCTTCCTACTTCTATCAACTCTATCTGAGGAAATGTCTTGTCAATCTCACTGTCTTGACCATGCCTCCATTCTTTACCCTCCGTCCATCCCAATCTGTCTCCATACTCTTCAGCTCTGCTTCTTGAGCTTGATATTCTCTTCTGCACCTTCCTGGTCACCTTTGCCACCATTTTTCTGTATCAAAGGAAGACTGGTGATGCTATGTGGTGCTTCACCAACCTGCATTTTTCATACTACCATGGCAAGGCTGGTCCACAGCCATTCCTGTCCTCATGAGGACAGCCTTCTTCTCTTTCCTCTTATTGTGCTCTTCAGCAATCACGAGGCCTCAGCTGACTCCTTAGAAATTTATTTTATTCATTTGGGGTCAATATGACCATTTTGGGAAAAAAAAAAGGAAATTCATAGACACTGGAATTTTTAAATAACATTTGTGCTCAACAGTGCCTTTGAAATCTTCAGTAGTATGAAACAACACACTTTTGAAAATTGAAGACAAAAGTCCAACAGAGAGTTGCATTCCATTCACTGGGGTTTAAAAAAAAATTCAAATCCCTGTTGTAGGAAGAATGCTATTTTAGTGCTTTCTATAATTTTCTTCTTTGAAAGGGAGACACATACCTCTCCTGACACTCACGGTTGTCATTTCACAGCCCTGAGATTTTTTAATCAGTCTGTTGACTTAGGACTACAGTCCCCAAGTTTGTGAGCATCAGGAAGTGCTCTCTGAGCAGAAACCACTGCCCAATCACCTGGAGAAGCAGTTTCGCTTTGCTTCCTCATGACAATCTCACCTACGGTAGAGAAGCTTTGCTCCCTAAAGGTCCTTTCACCTTTGCTCGGTGCTGCCAGCTCAGTGGCCCCCAAAACATCTTTCTTGAGCTGGTTTTTAATTGACAAGCCTTGAGATGATGGTGTATGTTCTCAGTTCTCACTCATTCTTAATGACAGCATATGTATGTGTTTTCCATTAGGCCAGGGAAATTAAGAATTTCATCCTTAGTCCACAGTCATTTAAAAAGTAGCTTCCTTATTTTCCTGCCCGCAGTGAATTCTGCGTTTTGTTTTAATGAATTCATTCACAGTGTGAGGCACAGTGTTGGAGAGACCTCAAGCAGTTCCCATTACAGGACTGACATTGTGTGCTAGGGGTCTTCAAAAGCTTTTGTGTTTTATGGCTTCATCATTTTTGGAGAGTTAGTTTTAGACTGCCACACTACCCTCTCCCTTTCTTTCTTCAACAACAATGTCAGAAAAAGAAGAAGAAGGTGACGATGATGAATTAAGGGCGGAGGAAGTGATAAGAGCTATTTGAGTTGTTTAGAAAGATTAAATAATGTGTGACTGATGTAGATTTCTAAAAAAAAAAAAAAGACTTGCCTCATTTGTAAAATGACAGAAATTAGTAAAATGAGGGAACTGAATTTATCATTCTTCCAATCTTTTAGCACAGACACTTATTTATAACATTTCATTAAACGTTACACAGAAGCCCAATAAACAAAAGGGAGGCCACTCTAGTTAAACAGTAAGTCACCATCTTACCTATGGCCAGGTTGAGGGGCACCTCTAAGAACCTCTTAGACCGGACACTGGACTAGATGACAGCTGGCACACATTTCCAAGTCAAATACTCTACGGGTCCATTCAACCCAGTCAACAAAAGTATAATTGAGTGCCTCTAACATAACTAGAGACACAAAGATAAAAGCAGGATGGTTCCTGTCTCAAGAAACTCACACAATTCTGTGATTTTGAACAAAGTGGCCAATTGTACACCCGTCCTATTTGTATGATAAAGCCAAAAATATCCCAGCAATCTCTCTCCCAGAGAACACTGTGGACCTTGGTGCCTGGTTACTACTGGTTACTATTCAATAAATCCTTACTGAATAAATTTATTGAGTGAATGAGAGCACTTGAGCTAAATAAATGAGTAAGTATGAATGAATATAGTCTTAGGGGAACATTATATTCAATACAATCGCTTAAAATAAATATCATCCTGATGAACCATTAAATCAAGTTTCTATATGGTAAAAAAGGAATGAATGCTTTCCTTGTCAGTTCCCCTATGATCACATACCTCAAAGGAAACTCTGTCTTTTACTTAACCATAGAATAGTGCTCCATGACAGGAAATACCTGATCCCAAATGATGATTGGGATATAGTTGGAAAGAGAGGGGGAAGAGACTCTTAATGATTCTTAAATGTTAACTCTTTTTTATATCTTTTCAAGTCTGCTCATCCTCAAGTTAATAACTCATAACAGGAAATTCCCTGATATTGACCAAGCAAATCTGCAAGTGTCCTACGAATTTTAAGTTGAGTTGGAGTGAGTATTTCCTTTTCTTCCTCCCATAAGCAGGCCTTCTCCTCCTTGGAATAGTTACACATGCAGATCTGTACCAGTACCAGGATTTGCTTCATGCACCAAAGAGCAGTGTAAAGATGTCATTGTCACAGGAAAGCCTACCAGTGAGTGTGTGAGACCACTGAAGGTTATGTTTGTGAATTTTTCAAATTTTTACAATCACCAATTGCTGCCTTGTCCAGAAAATCAATATCTCTACTTCCCTTTGCCAAGTGCTGAAATCACCTAGGCTGAAATACCACATTTAGAACAGAATTTTCCATTGGATTCACTCACATTGGAAGGTGAAAAATACACGTGACTTAAATGAACTGATACACAAACTTACATTTGGTATATGATCGCTACTTAGTACAAAGAGCATTGCATATTGGCTACAGGAGAGAGGGAGACAAAATAAGCTTTCATAGCCCTAGCCAACAATCCAGGCCGGAGCTGTGTCACATATTAGTCATACTCATAAGGGATAAGGCAAATCAGTTTACAATCCACTTGAAGTGTAGAATTTTAAAACAAAACGACAACAGTTAACATAGGATGGACTGTCCATCAACTTGACATGGAATATAATAGAAAACTAACATGATCTCCATATAAAACATTTGGGGAAAGTCTTATCGCTAAGGAAGGATATTTCCACAGAGCCATTTTGATGTAATCATGAATAAAACAGCAAACTTAAAATAATTAGTTTTTTAAAATCTCAAAGTAGTGTTTAAAGAAGACCCTAGTATCCATTCATTTGTAATACCTATTTATTCTAATTAGAGACAGCTTGGGTATTTGATCTTTAAGTATTTAGTTCTTGTAGGTATTTAAATAACCTTTAGATCTGCATGTCCCCCCACAGGATATGTCAAAAACAGACAGCTTAATAAATACAGAGGATCTATCTTTTATATTTTTAAAGAAAGAATACAACTGATTTAGAAGTACTTAACTGAAAGCAGAGTAATATAACCTCTGTAACTTCTTGAGAGAAGTTGGGATTTTTAAGAAGATCACCATTCAAAATGCTTATGGCAATATAGATCAATTAAAGTGCTTTCAATATGCCTTCTACCAAATGTAACTATCAACTCAGAGTAGATCAAAGACCAAAATGCAGGAGCTAAAAGTATAGAAGTCTCAGGAGAAAACACAAGCATAAAACTGCATAACCTTGGATTCTAGAATAGGGTCTTAGAAATAGCACCAAAATCATGGGTAATGAAAGAAAAGAAAACAAAACAAATTGGAGTTCTTCAAAATTAAAACCTTTTGTGTTTCAAAGGACATCAAAAAAGTAAAATACAACCAGAGAATGGTAGAAAATATTTACAACTCATATATCTTATAAGGTATACAAAATAATCTTATAAATTGACAATAAAAAGAGAAATAATCCAGTATAAAAAAAAAGGAACAAAGGATTTTAGTGGAAAATTCTTCACAGAAGATTTAGAAGCAGTCAATGAAAAGATGGCCAGCCTCAGTATTAATTACCTCCATGTAATCGAGGTCTCGGTGACATACAACAGAGTACCCACTAGGACGGCTGCAACCAGGACAACCAACAGGGATAAATATTGCAAGGAAATGGAGACACTGGGACTCTAGTTCTTCCATGGTGGAACATGAAGTGATGTAGCAAGCTGAAAATAATTTGGTAGTTCCTCAAAAGTTAAACAGAGTTACCAAATAACTCAGCAATTCTGCTCTTACGTATCTACCCAAGAGAAATAAAAACATCCACACAGAAACTAGTGCATGAAGATTTATGACAGCATTATTCATAAAAAAAAAACCAAACCGTAGAAGCAGCCTAAATATCCATTAATTGAAAAGTAGATAAAATACTGTATATATCAATATTTTCCAGTCATAAAATGGAATGAAGTAGTGACGCATTACAAAATAGAGGAACTTTGAAAACACGCTAGGTGAAAGAAGCCAGACTCAAAAGTCCACGTTGCATGATTCTATTTATCTGAAAAGTTGATAGGCAAAACAGACAAAAAGTAGACTGGTAGCAGTTTCCCTGGAGGGGAAGGTGAAAAATGACTAATTGTCATTTCATTTCAGGGTGATGAAAATTGTCTGTAATTAGACAGTGACAATGGTTGTACCATTCTGGGACTGTATACTAAAATCCACTTAAGTGTACACTTTAAAAAGGCAAATTTTCTGATATATTAATCTCTCTCTCTCTCCCTTTATTTTAGTACTAATATCAAACACAGGGCTTTGCATATGTTAATTATATCTCAATTTTTAAAATGCTTAGAGTGACTTAAATGCTTTAGAGATACTAAAACAAGAAAGCTGGAAAATAGCTACCTTTTGATAAATTTGATTCATCAGCCAGATGCTAGTTAATTCCCACTCTGTTTCTGTTCTCGACCCAATTTCTTAAGCCATTGACATTTACATTTCGACAGTCAGGAATTGTGAGGGGAAGAGGCCCTGAATGGGGAAAGCATCTCTGCTTCTCCTGTTGGTAGTTTTTAAATAATAGCAGTAGTCTGTAATTTCAACGATGTAATTTTTATCATGCTAGAAGAGCTATATCAAAATAGTTTCTTCAAAAATATTATACAATGAAACTTCTTTTGCAAATCATGATTGGATCTGCTCCATCCATGGGACAGCTGTGTTCAGACGCTGGACAGCAGGCAGGTATGACCATGGCCTCTGAGAGAAGGGGACAAATAAGATGTGCCCAATGGTGGCCTTGGCTTTCTGCCTGGAGATGCTTTCTGGATACTGATGCTGAGAGCTCAGGAGACAGATGTTGGACTCCAGGCGGCCAGACAAGTGACACTGGTGAACCACGAATCAGAGCACACAAGAATATGTGGAGCAATGCAATGGGTCCAGGTGTGGGAAGGGGGCTTCTTGTGTCTCCTGGCAAATTCAAATCATCTATGTTTAGAGGGAAACTCAACACAGAGGTTGGGAGAGGAAACACAGGGCCCAGGAACTGGACAATCCTTCAAGTTCAAGCCAGGGTGAAGACCAGGACTTTCAGAGACCTCAGAAGGCTCAGACCTCAGTGTTAGGAGTCCATTAGCCCTACAGAATCAAACAGCCGAGAGAAAGATCGGACCTTGACAGGAACAAGCTGATCCATAAGAAACTTGACTCCTAGTAGAACAAAGCCCAACATTCCTTAAAGGAAGAAATAAAATTCCAAATCTCAAGGAGGTAAAATTCAAAATATCTACCACCTGATAGAGAAGTACTAGCAACACAAACAGAAAAATGTGACCCATAAGCAGGAAAATACTACTCATCAAACAAGAACTGACTGATGTGATGAAGTCAGCAGACAAGAACATTTAAAAAGTTATTGTATATTAAATTATGTAAAGGACAATGTAAATATAGAAGCAAATGAATTAAGTAAACCTTCTAGAGGCAGGAATATGACCCATGAAATGAAAAGTTTGCTGATGAAGATTAAACACTACAGAATAAGGGATCAGTAGGCCTGAGGACATATCAGCAGAAAATGTCCAAAGGACACAGAAAAAGAGAAAGCTCTACAAAAAGGAAATAGGACACGTGGGGTGTGACTTCACCTACCTGAAATCTGACCCACAGGGAATGTGTGCATGTCTAGGAGTGGTGGGCAGAAAAATAGTGGAAGAAAAAGTGGCACGAAAACTCTGATCCCGCTTTGTGGAAACAAGAAACTTGCAGATTCAGGGAAGGCCAAAAGGCTCCAGGCGTTATCCGTACCCATGAAAGCACAGCGCAGCACATCAAAATCCAGGGGCTGAAATGCAGGAATAAAGAGAAAAACCTCTGAAGAAGCCACAGAATGCCATTAACTACTGTGTCTTCTGACCCAAAGAGGTTCCAGATAAAAAGACTGACCAAGGATTTCTTTGCAGGACTTTGCACGCCTCAGGAAAGCGAAAAAAATCTCTTTAAAGTGTTGAAAGGAAAAGACTTCCTTCCCAGAATTCTTCATCTAGGGAAAATATCCTTCGAAACATGAAAGCAAAATGAAAATATTTTCAGAAAAACAAAACCTGAGAGGATTTGTCATTGACAGACCTGTACCATAAGACATTTTAAAACCAGTTCGCCAAGTGTAAACATTTGGTAAAAAGCACCAGTGTATAAAATCAGCACTCAATTGTGTGTACCCTATTGCACTGGGAGCTTTCAATCTTTTTGGGAAAACCCTGCATCAGTCATTTGAATTCCCCTCTTCTGTCCCTTATCAAATAAGTACCACTGGAGTTAAAATTCACTCTATATACACAAACTGTCACAAATCAACTCCTCCCAATGTCATAGATCCTGGGTCCCATGCCCAGGTCTTGCCCAACCTTAGGATAGCCTCTTCTTCAAGTCAGTAGCTTCCACTCAATATGGGACTGGTGTTTCTGAGGGTCTGTCATCTTCAGCAGAGCACTTGTCTCATACTTACTGAGACAACAGGATAATCTGTCATAAATCACCCAACCCCCCCAAAAAAAGATGTTGCCATTGGCACATCCTCCCTCTTCTCCTCTCTTGGAGCACGATGAGCTCCTGCTGTGCAAGCTGCACCTCTCTGTCCTCCCTCAATCCTGGCCTCCTCGACTCCTCTGGGATTTCAGTCCAGGGTCTCCCAAACTCTCACCTTCGGCTACATTCATCTGATCACCGTGCTCAAGTGTCCTAGCCAAAACCAAATCCTCTCAGTCAGCAGCCACCCTCTTGCCTTCCAAATTTCACTCAATGAGACGTCCTGCATTCTCACTGCCTTCTTTCCTCTAGATCCTCCTGCCACCGTGTCGTTGGACTTTGATCACAAATAACCCCTTTCCTGCCAAGCCATTGAGTGTTTCCAACCCTTGGTGGACCTGCCTGGCTGCTCCTTAGACACTGAGGCTCCCAATCCCAGACATGTCAACTGAAAAGGGAAAAAACCAGACACAGGAACTTCAGGAGCAGGTGGTTTTGTTTTGTTGTGCCATATTATTGTTGTACTGGGGTACATTGTGACATTTACAAAAGTTCTTACAATATATCATAGTTGAATTCACCCCTCCATCATTCTCCTTTACCCACCCCCCCCCCATTCCTGGAACAATTTCAAGACATGGTTGAAGAAACAAGACTCAACAGGGAGAGGAAGAGGTGAGGGGACAGGAAAATTTAGAAGCAGGAGAGGGATCAGTGGCACCCAGTCTAGCATCAGGCCTCAGGCTGAGCCGAGGGGGGCAGAAGGGAGCCATGCTCTCGCCCCCAGTTAGTCACCCAGTGGTTCTCATTCTTACAATGCCCAGGTTGGGAAGAAAACATCTGAGATTCTTGGATCTGTACATCTGAGCACTGGTGCCCTTCACTGCGTCCCACAACTTGTCACAAAGCTTCATTCAGTAGGACAGGAAGCACTGTGGCAGCTTCCCTTGTTTTCTGTGCTCAAACCTCCAGTCAGTTGGACTGCTTAGCCTTCACTGCTTTGGGCACATAACTTCTAAAACTTGTACTAGGTTTTACTCTCTCTCTCCCTCTCTCTCTCTGGCAGTACTGGGATTAGAACTCAGGACCTCACACTTGCTAGGCAGGTGCACTACCATTTAGGTCACACCTCAGCTGTTTTTGCCTTAGTTATTTTTCACTTAGAGTCTCAATCTTTTGCTTGGGGCCAGCCTCAGACAGCAATCCTCCTACATCTGCCTTCCCCGTAGCAAGGATTACAGATGTGAAACACCACACCCCACACCTGTCTTGTTCTTTGAAAAAGGGTCATGTTAATTTTTACCTGGACTGACCTCAAATATTGATCCTCTTATCTCTGCCTCCCATGTATCTGGGATCACAGGCATGAGCCACCATGCCAGGCTCAATCCAATCTTGTTTTTTTAAAGGTACAAGTCAGTGAGATTGTGTTATGAATGTATTTGTTCTCTGTACATACAACTTCAAAAATATTACGAAGTACTATGAAAAAAAAGCATTTCTGTTTAAGCATTCCGAACTAGGTATTACTTTATCACCCCTTATTTTTTTTTCTTACTTTTTTCCCAAAATATTTGATTCCAGACTTACAAATGGAAACAAAACATCAGGGGTAAAAAAAGACATAGCATTGATGGATTCCCTTCATGTGATATTCCAGTCCTCTGTATTCAGAAAACGACTGAGTGTTGTTCTTTTTGGCATTTAGAGTAGAACTGGTTCTTAACAGGTTTTTCCTTTGGAGTGAAATTGTATCTCTGACACCAAAGAAGGAATGGGAAAGTGAAAACCACTGCCTGAACCAACAACCACTAGAGCAGACTGTCTTGAAACGTTGGTGAAAGTCCCTGGGAACTGAGTGGGGATGGTGTGCACAGCTATGGTGTGGTGGTGGGAAGTGGGTTCCTCTGGCAAGATTCCTGTGAGTGTGAATTCTTTCTTGCTGAAATCTACAGTGCTGGCCGAGGGAAACAGAAGTCACTGTGACTGCATAGGAAGAAGGGAACAGTGTCCATGTGGAGATGGAAGGGAGAGGTCAGCTTCCTGGAAGGAAATGATCTAACTTGTCAGGACAGTTGCACACCTGTGTGAAAATTCGCAAAGCCAAGTGCAGAAACACCAGGGCTATTTGGGTAGTGATGAAAGGAGAGAGAAGCAGGCTTGGCCCTGTTGTGGAAGTCACCTTGACACTAAATGGCTAAGAAGGGGAGATGCATGGTGCCTTCTGAATACAGCCAGTGACGGCATAGACCTGGGATCCAGAAAGAGGGGCAGGTAGTTTCTAGCCTGACAGTTGATGAAAGTTTCATTCTGTAAAAGCATGCACCTGGTAAGTTCTTGACTTGCTTTACTGAGTTTCATCTCTCGGATGGCTGAGGAAGCAGTGTGGGGAACTATGACTCTGTTTGATTATGAATTTCAGAAAGAACTGGATGATGAGGTGTCAGGGACAGGAAACTTATGACATAGTCACTCCTGGATTTTGGAGGTTTGCAAGAGTGAGAAATGGAAATCTCAAAAGGGCAGAAAGATGCCGAGGCCTTTGAAAAGTAGATTCCAAACAGAACAGTCAGAAATCATTTGAATTTTTTGGAGGAATATAGCTCAGGGGGGAAGGGCAGGCTTCAAGGAGGGAGGGGAAAAGTCAACTGTGCAGTTGTAACTCCCAAGATAAGAGGGAGTTTTCGTAAACCTTGAGCTTTGAAGAAACAAAAAGTACTTTTTGCTATATAATGAATTCCCCAACTACTGGACACATCAGATCTACACAGTTGCTTCTGGGTGATCCAACCTGGAGGTGGGGTTGTGGGTTATCTGGACATTTGGTCTGGATAGGGCCTTTGAACTTACTCTAGGGGTGTCCCTTGACCCTTTGGGCTGTCTGGAGAAGCTGTAAACCTCTTCTCCTAACAATGGTTTTAACTGTGGTGCTACAAAAGACACGATTATACTCAAAGAGAGTTATCAAGATCCAAAAACCAAATCTGTGCTATGACAATATGTGAATGCTTTCCTTGTAGCATTTAATCATCAGATATAGTGGTAGGCTTTCTAGCTAATACAATTTTCAGAAGCAGTCAATGTAAATTTTATGGCAAGATGCTGATAGAAATTTGGTGTGATTTGGAAATACCTCCGTCATAGGTACTGTGAATACTACTGACCTTTGATCCCTAAACTCACAGCATAAGGGGACACTACGGGCAAGTTAGACATTGGTATAAAGGAAGATGCTCACTTTCCATCCGAGCGCCTACATACTCTGAGCTCTACCCACAGAGCCACAGGCCCTAGGAAGAGGTGACACACAGAGTGTACTCAGAGCTCCATTCCTTGTAGCTGAAGGCCCAAGCCTTGTAGAATCACACTGAATCCCTCCATGTGGCAGATTCTTGGGAGACAGGACTCCAGAGCCATTTGACCTGGGCTTAAATCCTAACTTGGACTCCTCACAGCTTTGAGATCTAAGGGCACATTATTTAGAATCTCAGTGCCTGGCTTCCACACATGTAAGTGGGAGTGATAACAGTATGAATCTCATGAAGTCTATCTGAAGTTTCAGTGAGATGACTCTTGGACAAAATAATTAGCCATAGCTAATACCTACCTAATCTTATTTTCACTTTACAGCCCAGTCTCCCACCTGTGATCAGCCATGCTGCACTAACTGACATCAGGCCTGCACACTTAACACTGCTTCATTCCTCCATGCTTGGCTCATGTCTCCCTCTGCCTGAAGACTCTGTCCTACATCTTTTGTGACCATCCTTCTCCACTGTTCAGAGTCGATCAATCAAACCTGGAAATATTCTGTGAATCCATTTGATCTCAGTCAGAATGAATTGACCAATTCCTCCTTGGGAACCTAGAACATTTGTTCTAACGAGCAAATTTCATTACGCATTGACCCTGTATTCAAAGGCATGGTACACCTCTGCATGGTTATCATGGTGAATATTGCTCTTATGTATTTTTATAACTTTTTCATCTCAACAAATGTATGTTTCCCAAGGACAAGAAGCACGATCTGGTGCTGAAGTCATTGTCACAAACCCAATGTCAGTTGTGCAGTGCAGTCCTAATGAATGAATGAATGAATGGTTGGGGAATGGGTAGAAAGATGGGTGGATGGATGTGTGGATGGATGGGTGGGTGGATGGATGGATGGATGGATGAGTGGATGGATGGATGGATGGGTGGGTGAATGATGGGTGAGTATATGGGTGGATGGATGGTTGGATGGATTGGTGGATGGATGGGTGGATGGATGCATGGGTGAGTGTGCGGATTGGTGGATGGATGAATGATGGATGAGTAGATGGGTGGATGGATGGGTAGGTGGGTGAATAGATTGGTGGATGGATGAATGGATGAATGATGGATGAGTGGATGGGTGGATGGGTGGGTGAATGGTGGAAGAATGAATGGATGGATGAGTGGATGGGTGGATGGATTGGTGGATGGATGGGCAAATGGATGGGTAGATGGATGGGTGGGTGAATGGGTGGATGGATGGATGGATGAGTAATGGATAAGTAGATGGGTGGGTGGATGGATGGGTGGATGGATGGGTGGATAGATGGGTGGCTGGATGGGTAGGTGGATGGATGGATGGGTGAATGATGGATGAGTGGATGGATGGATGGATTGGTGGATGGGTTGGTGGATGGATGGGTGGGTGGATGGGTGGATGGATGGGTGGGTGGGTGGATGGATGGGTGGGTGGATGATGGATGAGTGGATGGGCAGATGAATGGGTCTATGATGGGTGGGTGAATGGTATTGGATGGATGGATGAATGATAGATGAGCGGATGGGTGGGTAGATGGGTAGATAGCTGGATGAATGGATGGTTGGGGGATGGATGACTGGATGGATGGGTGGGTGGATGGATGAGAAGATGGATGGGTGGGTCAATAGGTGGGTGGATGGATAGGTTGATAAATACCTGAGTACATGGTGCAACACTACAGGGATTTCAAGCATTCATGCACATGAAAACAGTTCAGACTAGCTATGCTGACTGAAAGCAAAACAAAATGAAACCTCTCATTCCTTGTAACTGTAGATCTTGCTCTGTTTTCCTCTGAATTGCCAGTCATGCATATGTCTTTTTGAGATGTTAGACCTATTTCTAGCACACTGAGTTTCTGTGGAAATCAAACGGGAGAGTATATGATACAATACTTTCTGAAATGTGAAGACCCACATATGTAAATAATTAAACTAGGTAATTTGACCATACTGCCTCACAGTACTTCCCACACACTGCCTTTCCTGGCACACTCTTTGCCCCACAGTGTCTGTGTGTTAAGAGTTCTCCACCCTTCTCCAGTTGTCCGGTTAGCAGACATTAACAATTCATTGACTCTATGATGCCACTGAGTCTTGGTTACTCATAGCAGAAGGTGTCCAGATGACTCAATGTCATCTCTTCCTTCTCCCTGGCACAGAGGCAAATCTGTGAAACAAGCATGAAAGTGAGATGCCCTGGATCCAAACTCTGAGTTTGTTTTCTCTCTCTCTCTCGCTCTCTCGCTCTCTCTCTGTCTCTCTCTCTCTGTCTCTCTCTCTCTCTCCATACTATTCTACTTCCTTACTTATTTCTCTCTAATCAAGCTTCTTTAACTTCCTTGACATCCATCATCTCTCTGTGTCATATTATTCAACCTGCCACATCAGTGGACATAGGGGACCACTTTCCCTTCCTGAATTCTCATCTCCTGCCTCCTGAACTCCACCATCTTCCAATTTTCTTCCAACTCTATTGTCTACTCTCTTTTAGTCTCCTTCACGAGACCCTTTTTCTCCACCTAACTTAAATCTTGGAGCCACTTGGAACTAGGGCTTGAATTTTCTCATCTTCTTTTTCTACATCCCTTCTAGGACATGTCATTCAGTCCCGAGACTTTACCTCCTAGGAGGTAAGAATGCTAACAACTCCCAAATGTCTATATCCACTCTGACTACCCTGAGGATTTGACTTACACACCCAAATGTCTCTACTGGAAATGCAAATGTTATGTCAGTAAGACATTGGCCATCCTCCAACCCAGTCCCCACCTAAGCATCAGCCCTTCCCACTCTTCCCTCCCCATGATGGCACAACATAACTGCTCTAGCTAAACACTTTGTGTCACCCCTTATACTCTTCCCATCACCCTCACCCTCTCCATCCTAACACACAACAAAGCTACATCTGTCCTGAACACTGAATCAGTTTCATTTTCACTTTTACCACAAGGATCTAAACCACCATGACCTTTCTACTGAACCATAATAGTCTTGTTAGTCAGATTTTGGTTACTATAACAAACACCTAAGCTAATCAACTTAGAAAGAGAAAGGTTTTATTGCTATCATTGGTCTTTTTATATAAATAGAAATATACATATATATAATTTTTAACCTTTGGAAATGTTAGCAGTGCTGTTGACCTTGGAAAAAAATAACCTAGCTTACCATGTTGGGTTGGCCTCATACAGAAATGAACAATCATGTCAGTCTAGAAACATTAAACTTACTTTTTCTCCATTTGTACAGAGGCAACGCACTGTGTCAAATATGTAAGGTCTTATCTATATGGGTTTCATTACAGAAACGAATAAAGTGTTCTCTAAATAATAAAAAGAGAAAACGTTTATTTTGGGTTCACAGTTTCAGGGGTTCCAGTCCATGGAGGGTTGGCCTTGCTGCTTTCAGGCCTGGGATGCATCAGTGCATCCTGGCAAGAGGTTTTCAGCTCCTGGCAGAAAGTGAGAAAGAGACCAAGGTCTCACAATTCCCTTGGAGGGTTCACCACCAATGACCCAAATACCACCCATGGGCCCCACCTCCTACATACTGCCACCAGCTGGGGACCAACCCTTTACCACAGGCCTTTGGGGGACACCCATCCAAACCATGGCGACATCCTGTAATTGTCCCTCTGTGCACCTTGGATACTGACAATTTTGAATAGATCTTTACAACTATAAACCAGACCAGGCTGCCTCCCACCCTGATTCTCACACTACCCTTCCAGTAGTCCACAGGCCCAGTCAGTGCTGGCACCCACCGTGGCCTCCTTCCCCGACCTAACATCCTCCCTTTGCTGACTGTAGTCAGCCACCCAGGCTCCTTCCCATCTCTCTACAATTCTAGAACCATCATGCTCACTGCTTCCCTTTCTAGATGACCCTTCTAGATGTTTGTATGTCTGACTTTCCTGTCTCTCAGGTCTGTCACACCTCGAAGAGCTCTATCCCAATGGCTGCATTTGACATCATTCTTTATCACGCTAGCCTGTTTAATTTTCCTGTGCCACTCTCCGTCATGATCTCTTTGATCTCGGTCATTGTCTGTTTCCTTGGCTCCACTTTAACCTCCACCAGGCCTGTGTTCAGACCAACATGCTTCCAAGGCCTAGCCTAGAACCTCACATACAGTTGACACCAGGGGTATATTTGCAGAATGACTGAATGAATGAGCAGCTGGATTATCTCATGGTATAGGAGCTGGGATGAAAAGTAAATTGCTTAACATGCAGTTTGGTGCAGAAGTACTCAGAAGCACTCAATACAAACTCTCAGTATTAGCTTTTTTTCCCCGGCAGTACTGGGGTTTGAACTCAGGGTCTTAGACTTCCTAGGCAGATGCTCTACCACTTAAGCCACACAGCTCTTTTGGCTTATTTTTCAAGTAGAGTCTTGTGTTTTTGCCCAGACTGGCCTACACTAAAACTCTCCTATTTGTGTTCCTGTATAGCTGAGATTACAAGTATGCACCCCTACTCTTGGCTATTAGCTCCCATTTTTACAATTAAAATAAATTATAAAAATATAAAACCTGGAACTTAAATTTTCCCAGTAATTCTGGGAGGGGAGAGAAAAAAGCACAGAACTGTGATGACAAAATAGGGAGTGTTTTGTCTGGATGAATTCTAGGGTAAACAGATGTCAGCCATTTTTGGAGACATCATGAGCGAGCTGGGCTGTTAAAGGCAGCCCCTCCCATTCTCCTAGCTGCCCGTCACCTCCCTATCACAACCCCATTCATCCAGCTCTCTAGTGATGGCTCCAAGAATCACTTCACAGTAGGAGAATGATGGAGAAGGGGTGGGCAGGACAGGGACCACCTGCCTTTGGTGCCAGCAGACCCAGGGTTTCCCTCTCATTGATTTCACAATGGCCCCTGTGGGTTGGGAGGCGACCACAAGGTGAAATGGCCCTTGTAGGCCAGTTTGCCAATAGCCTGGCCGTGTTTACGATGGGCATATGGTGGGGGTGACTGTCCTCAGCAGATGTTGAAGCTGTGGCCACAGCCATGGGAGGAACACTGAGTAAAACCATTGGAGAGGTGTGACAGGGAGATGTCTCTTTACTGATGGTGCTGACACAGGCCTAGTTCTCACTTGGCTGGCGCTCTACCACTTGAATCCCAGCCCTTTTTTGCTTTAGGTTAATTTTTTTTTTCCACAAAGTCTTGTTTTTAGTTCAGACAGATCTAGGACCATGATCTTCTTACTTATGCCTCCTGCCTAGCTGAGATTACTGAACTGCACTCTCTGCCTGGCTTATTTGTTGAGATGGGGGTGTCTCACTAACTTTTTGCCTTGGGCTGTCCTCAAACCACAATCTTATCTCTGCCTCCTTAGTATCTGGGATTATAGGTCTGAGCTACCACACCCAGCTGACATGTTTCTTATTAATGGCTCTGAAGTACACCACAGGGAGCCATGAGAGGGAGAGGGGGATTAGAATAGTTTGAAGGAAAGCCAAGGTTTTGTGGCCATCTATGGAGTCTATATTTATTGAAAGAATCACTAGCATGCATTTTATAATCATTCTGTCAAAACTCGGGGCATAAAAATGTCCCAGTGTGGCAGGAACTAAGGACTCCACCCCCCTACCCCACACTGATAAACCTCTGCAGCTGTGTCTGCCCACGCAGAGACCCTGGGTTCCATCGCACACAGCTGACATGAGGGTCAAGGCTGGGAGCTCAGGCAGATGCTCTACAAACCCCGAAAGTCTGAAAATACCATGACATTGCACTGGCCCAAGCCACCATCAGAGTCATGCCATGGAATCAGGAAATGTGCCCCAAAGCTACACCAGGTGGGCCCGAGAAGGAAACACATGAGGCAAATCTCAGTTTGTCATCACACAGATGAGGGCTGAGTCCAGTGCCACTTGGTGACTTTCAGAAAAAGTGAACTAGCACAGCCCTGGCATCCAGCAGGGGTGCAATGAGTGTCCACTGAATGAAAGAGCTGATTTGAACTTCACAGACTATAAAGTGGGGTAACAGTCACATCCACCACGTCTGATTGTCTGAACATTAAAGATAAACTATCTGGTCGCTAAATCCATGTCCAGTAAATCATAACTGCTATAATTTCCATTTACCCTCCTAGCAATTGTCTCTTTGTGATATATCCTTCCACTACTGGGTTCCTTGGGGCAGCCAAAGAAGCAGCCTTGCTCTATTTGAATTCTTTCATCTTAGAGATTCTTAGAAGAACACATATGGTGAATTTGTACCCCTTCACTTTCGGGGTTTCTTGAAGACTTTGCCTCATCTCATTGGCATGTTTTTTTAGTGTCTTCTTTGTTCATACAGAATCTGAGTATATCTAGGTATATAAGAATTTAATTGCAGTTAAATATGTCTCGATGTACAGGAAATTATCCCTGTGTGTCTTGCCAAAGTTAATCAATTTCTCTAAAATACCTTTTCATTTCCTGTTGCTCTGGGCAAAGGGAATCGTAAAGACCACAGCTCCCTAGGTGACTGGTCATACTGTCCCTCCCACTTTTGGACTTCCGTACTGAGTCAGTGAATGTGACCAGTCAAGGGCATGTCCTGCCCCTTCCCCCTCCATACTCTGCAAACTCAGGGCAGATAAGGCGGCCAGAGGTTCACCTTGGTCCGTGCCATACACTGGGCACACGGTAGAGACGGGAAGGGGCCCTGCCTCCAAGAACCCCGTTTTTCAGTGGGTGAAATAGAGATGATGTCATTGTAAGGTAGCCTGCATTAGCACATCACTGTCACAGAGGAGGCTTGATAGAGGGATGAGGGGGAGCTGGACCCCATGGTGGATGGCTCGTCCTTCCCAGCCTGGGTCATGACAAGTTGCAGCACAGCAGGGGAAAGGCCACCGTGGGGTTCTGGAGGGAGCCAGAGAGGCAGCAGGACTTGGTCCTCATCACTTCCTACCACCCTGTGTCACTGTGGGACACTCCTACAGGTGTCAGTCTCCCTTCAGTGGACATCTCCTCACTGCCTACAGCTAACTCTCTTTGACAATCCATGGCTTCTGTCAGTGGACATCTGTGTCCACAGGCCAATGTCCCCAATCCTCAGTGTGGCCGTCCAGGATGGGGCCCCATCCTCCCTTCCAGCCTCACGTCTGGGCACTGCCGTTTGCAATCACATGGGCCAAGGGGCCATGGAATCCGCCCCCCCCTCCTGGCCTATGTGCCACCTGCTTCCCCTGCCCTACCAGTCTACATCTGTCCCCACCCATCTTCCTGAGACCCAGCCAAGGCTGTGCTTCCTGGGGAGGCGTCTGACGACGAGGTTCCCTGCCTGTTCCTGCCCTCTCCCACCTTGGTATCCACTTCATTAAACCTCCTCCTGGCAATGTGCCCTGTGGTAGATTCTCCATTTTGTTCTCTGCTCCTTCGCTCCTGGGTAGCAGAGCCTTGCCTGTGTCCTTACAGCACCAGGTGACCATGTGTATTTGAATGACTCTCTGGTTGGTACACCTTCTGGTGTCCCCCATGTCCATTTTTCACTCCTCTGCTGGCTCCGTCTCTTGGGGGGCTGCAATGTATTTACCTGGCTTGCAACTGTGTAGGCTTCTAGGTATTCCTTGCTAGGGATGAGGTCAGAAGAGAATGACATCTGAAAGTGTGCAGAGCTGCTATAAATAGCCTATGTCCCTGGCCCTGAGAACATGGTCCTTCTCAGGAGTCCATGTCCACAAACCTTCCTTTCTCAGCTGGTGTAACCTCGTTTTACTAACACTCTCTATGCAAAGATGGTGATACCCATCATGAGTAAGAAGCAGAGCTATGCTCCACACCACATTAATGCCTGACACCAGCCCACAGCTTGGCCACTTTCCCCTTTATTAAACTCTATGTAAATCACATCATTTAACTGTACCTCTGTCACACCAGCATATAACAAGAGCTTGACAGATGTGTTGCAGGAAGGAATTCATGAATGAGTTAAGAAGACAGAACAGCATGTTGTAAGCTGGGATTCCTGAACAGGTTCTCTGTGAGTTTTGAGTTATTTGCTGGGTGCAGTTGGTGTTTCTAGATTCTTTAGCAAGCTCTGGCCTTCAGAAAGAAAGAGCAGAGAGAGAAAGGCCGTAACTGAAGCACAGTCCTCTGGCCTGAGTGCAAATGCCGCCCTTGGGCCCCAAAACAGCTGTTTCAGGAAAATGGCTCAGCAAGGACCTTCTGAGAAATGGGAGGAGCTGCACCTGGAGGGTGATGGCAGGAGAAGAAGGTAATGCTGGGAAAGAAAGGACTTTCAGTGCCAGAGACTCCTGGGCTGGGCCAGGCCAGGAATCCCACACTCAAGGATCATGTGTTCAAGACCAACTTGAGCTACATAGAGAGGCCCTGGCTCAAAACAAGAGGAAAATCCAACACAACTCCAGTGCTGAATGAAGCTGGTAGAGGATCAGTTAAGCACAGAACAATATAATGAAAAACAGTTATTATCAGTTCTGCTCGACTTCCCTGAAGAATGAGGTTCCCGTGTGGTGAAGGGAGAAGAATTTGACTTATGACTCTGAAGACCTGAAACCCTGGATCCCTCGGCTCTGACTGCCGGCCTTGGCACCAGAGTCAGCCCAGGATGGTGTTTTGGGGTCCCTGGCAATGGAGAAAACTAAGCCTGGTCCTTCCCTTCTCCCCACCACCATGGCCACTGTGACCCTGTCCACACCACATTCTTCCACTCAAAACCCAAGTGTAGGGCTGGATGTGGCTCAGTGGTGGGGCTTTGCCCAGCATTAGATGGCCCTGCTTCAACCTCACCACAGGAAAACCAACAAACAAAATAAACCCTAGTGTTGACGAGGCTGTAGCTTGAGATATCACTGAAGTCCCCCTTTTCATTACTTTCATGCATAAAGAAGCAACTGCTATTGGTGAGGATGCTGGTCAAAGCGTGTTGTCACATGTTGGGTACCACGACTAAAAGATTTATTCATTTACTTCAAATCTCCATTTCCAGCCTACAACAAAAGAGAGTTTATAACATGGCCTGTGATTCCCCACCCCCAGCACGTGACCTTTGAACTCTCAACTCTCAACTTGAACACGCCGGAAACACTTGCATAGGCAGTATAATCAGGCCCAATGCCCTGGGCCTGATGGCACTTGGAGTTGCAGCTGGGAGCTGTGTACACCTCCTTCTCCTGACTAGATGGTGGCTGAAGGGAGTCACTCTCACTGTAATTGCGTGTTTTGTAAAAACTTTCAGAAGTTACACACAGATGCACTTTGCAAAGACCTGGGGGATCATGCCTCTTGGCAGGTGTGTGAGCCTGTGGCTCTGACAAACCAGGGATGAGAGCCACCACAAAGGTGGCTCAGGGGGTCTTGAGTGCCTGGCAGCCAGGTGCAGAAGTGTCTGTCGCTGGAGGCCTGCGATGAACCCCAGAGGCAGCCTGCACATGCCGTGCACTTCTGAGAACACCTGTCCCTTCATGGCCTCTCTGACTTATGCAGTGTTTGTCACTTCGTTGGCACCAAATTATACAAACAAGGTTTAATTGTGACCTGGAAAGGTTGAATGAGAAACCAAAAAAGAAGAAAAGTCAAGGCACCTTATCCTGACAACAGAGGTCAGAGGTCAGTCCCTCAGTGCTGGGGACTCCACTAACAGTGGAGGAGGGGCGGGCTTGCCTTTGCACATAACTTTAGCTGGGAAGCACTACTTTGTTAAGTTAATATCTGCACTAATTATTATAATAACCCCAGTTTACACTAGCAACAAATCAATTGTAATGAACTGAACAAAAGAATGGAGGTGGGATTCTCTCTTGAATGTGCTCCTGTCAGATAGTCAAAACACATGACAATGTGCTTCCAGTGTGGGGACGCTCATTGTGAGACTGGAATGTTTTTCAAGCTCTTACGGTGTGTGTGTACAGGAATTCACACGACAAGCTAAGCCTCTGTCCACCTGGAGTTCTAAGGGACAGTCATCCCAGGCCACCCGTGTGTTGAAAAGTGTGTGACTCTGATAAGGTTAGAGGTGAGGAGTTTGTGTGTCACTCGGGGGCCTGGATTTGAATGTTGAATGTAACCAACAGGATATTGTGTCCCCAGCATAATTTGATGCCACAGTTTCTTTTAATCAATGTGATTCTTTGTCTTAAGCCTTCAGCTATACCTGCTTCTAAAATGGCTTTACATCTGAAATACTGAAGCCCAGAGAAATGTTTTTCATCCTAAAGCAACCCTACAAACTTGGGCGGAGGTGACTTTGAACGCTGTCTGTATAGGAAACTGGATTGTTTAAGCTGCTGTGTATGCACAAGGCTATTCTGCCCTCGGATTCCTAGAAGCAGGTAGGACAGGTACTAGTGTAAGTCTCCAGAGATCCTGAAGGCTCTGTGCTAATTAGTAGTAGACTTATTCCAGAATCCAGATCTCTAAAGTTTATGACGAGTTTTCCCCTGATAGGCTACTTAAGGTCTGGATCGTGCACAGCACTTTACGATGAGGGCTGAGATGGCCCTAGGAAAGACCGTTCTGTATTTAAGTTGCTGGCACGTGTGGCTGTCCGTTTATAAACACACGTTCAGGGCGTCTAGAAGTGAGCACAGTTGCTTTTGTTCAGCGAGGAGAAAATAACTAATAACAGAGGCAGCAGAAATATTACTGCAGTTTGTGCCTGCTTGTGTGTGTGATGTGTGTAGAAAGTGGAGTAAGGAACGTGCTAAGAGACCGCACAGCCCACGATGTGACTCTTGTGTTCACAGTCCACTGGGAAGCGCCTGGCGCCACAGGTCAGTCACAGCCAGCATGGCTGAGGCGCAAATTCAAGTGCAAGTGATTAAAATACTGTGTCTAACACTGCATGATGAATGTATCGTGGAAAAATCCTTGTAAGTAAAAGTTAGCTTTGCTGTTGAGCACCCCATCTTCCTTTCAGTTATTTATGAAGCTTCATTTTGAAGATTGCCTCCACTGAGTAAAAGCAGATCGGAACTTGTCATGTGCAAATCTTATGAAGACTGCAAGGCCATCCTATAATTAGCCTCAAAAGAGTGTGTGATCAAATTGGGTAAAAAAAATAAAAACACTCTGAAAAGGAAATAAGAAGACCCAAAGGAGGCCAGGGTGTGGTTGAACCATGGGAACTGTGTAACTGTTAATGTTCCTGACACAGTTGCCTTCAAAGTCTCTAGAAAAAGTGAAACTTATGTAACAAATACTGCCATTCATAGGATGCTATTGTTCCTAGATCAAAGAAGCTGGTGATGAAGAGTTTATACAGTTCTGAGCAGGAAAATTCAAATTGAGAACAACACGAGCACGTGGGAGAAGCGAATACGAATAGTGGCTTTTCCCATAACAATGGCTCCACATATATTTGCTGGATGGATGGGTAAGGCCATTGGGGGTGCTCTTTTCCCCTGGGACCGAATCACATATCCCACCTTTCCCCCAGAGACACCCCAAACCCTCCCATTTCCTTTAGGTTCTAAAACTCAGAGGTAATTCCAGGGCTACACTTTGCCCTTTGGCTGGTCATGGATGAAATGCCCTGAAGTCATTTTTGAATTTCCTGTAAGGCACACAGCACACCACCCATTCTCACCACAGAGACACTTGCCTTCGAGGGCAGATAGTCCTCACCAGTGACACTTAGGGGAAAATTTCCAGCTAATTGTTGCCTAAACCCTCTTCCATCTCAGTCTCCAGGGACCTGGTTTCCACTGAAGACATTACATAGCAGGGTCTGTCAAGACTTAAGTTAATGCACCCTGCTGAGATCATTCCCCAGCAGGGTGGGGTGTAAGCAGACCCTGGGTGTGAAGTCTTCGAGGGGAAAAACCCAGGAAGTGGTCAGATGACTCAGTGGTGGCACTTTGTTGAGTCAGGCCTGCCTAAGAATGTCTCAGTGTGCAATGGCACACACCAAGTTTCCAAGCTATTTTTCCGTGCCTTTTGTCCACTGTGTACTCCTTGAGCTCAGGCCCTCTCCTTTCTTACTGCTGCCTCTGTACCATCTAATCTGTGACTTCACCGTTACTGTTAGCTCCCAGCTAGGGTTTCTGAGGAAGGGAGCTACTCTGTCCAAATTCAGAGTTGTACCCATTCCCTGAAAATGTGTCATTGGTACAACAAATATTTTATTGAGCACCTAGAGTGTGTCAGGAATTCTTCTATTTATTAGTTTACCTGAAAGCAATCTGCAACCCACATGTTTCTGAAAAATGTTTTCAGTTATTATGCATCCCTCTTCATGAAGCTGTTGAAGAAGAATCATGAGACAAATGTCTTACTTGTGTCATTTAAGCCATGTGAGTTTCAGCATAATTTCATGCGGAAAAAGACATGAGATATGAGAGGATCCCCCAGAACTGATAGAGGAGAGACAGTGAGAATCACTATCTATGCCATGTCCACACAGCCAGGTCACAAAGGGTTGAAATAAAAACTTACAATCTCCCAACCTTTATTCTACTTCTTGTATGAATATCAACTCTCTGTGGTCTCTGTGTCCAGTAAATCTTTCTGGACATGAAAATGCTTCTTAAAAGTTTCTACTTTAGTAAAAGTAGTGTTTCAATGAAGGTACCTACCCCAGAAGTCTGTGGTTCCAGTAATTACCCCTGAAAACACACACCCTATGAATGATTTCTTAGAATTATGGTCTCCAGAGATGTCTACACCATTATCCTCAGAACCTTGGGATTTCTAACTTAACTTACAGTAGAGACTTTGTAGAGAGAACCAGGTTAAAGACCTTGAGATGGGAAGTTGTCCTGGATTATCTGGATGAGCCCAGTGTAACCACAAGGATCCCTGTAAGAGGGTCAGAGTCAGAAAAAGGAGGTGTGACAAGGGAATTCAAGACTGGAGCGATGAGTTTTAAAGATAGAGGAAGGGCCAAAAGCCAAGGAAAACAGGGAAAGTCAAGGCAAGAAAGTCTCCCAAGAGCTTTCAGGAGGAAAGCAAGCCTACTTGCACCTTAATTTTAGTCTAATAAGGATCAGAAGCTTCATTCTTACCTGAACGCACCTCGTGACACCCAACACCAGACATGAGAAATTTCAAGTGGGTAAAAAGTAGCCTGAATAATTCTTCTGCAACATATAAATGTCTAAGTGGAGAAAAGTTGTCCTTTGCTCAATCCTGATAGCACCAGAAAGGAATGTACTTGACGACTCCATTTGTACCTGTATGTAAGTTCAAATGCACTGCACACTTTCGTTATTGACATAAATTTCTTGAAACAGAAATTGTCAGAATTCCCGTTTGTATGGAGAAAACCTATAGCACCACTCACAGTAGGACTGCCTGTGTGCAAAGTTGCTGGTGTGTGGTGCATCTCTACTGTGCACCAAGTAAAAACCAAGCAACACAAAGAAAGTGGCTAGCATATTTTTGGGTGGTGATAGGAGGGGACACTCAAATTGATGTAGGAAATAATAATAGGAGGAAGGAGTAATATAGGTTATGAGGAAGTTCTTTAGGAAAAATATGTGTATGGATTTTCAGATGCCTGTGGGACTTGGTAGAGTCTGACATTTGTCATTTGATAATAATTTCATTTTAAATACAAAAATAATCCTAATTTCATAACCATTATTTGGTATTTTTTAAGTGGTTACTTCAAGACGCTTCAGTTTTAGGTCTCATAGTGGCCCCTGACTCTGTCCCATCAGGTTGTAAGTGGAGAGAATGGGGACGGCGTGTGAACCCTGCCTCCGCATGGCACAGCCACACCTGGGGTCCCATGGAACGGTGCTGTGTGCGCAGTGAGCATCACAGCTGGATCTTCTCCACTTGGTTTGCTTCTGGACTTGACCAAAGGCTAGGGACATGCAAGACTGGCTTGGATGTCAGAAGAAAAAGACTGCAAGGCAGTTTTCCACCACTGTGACAAAATCTCTGAGAAAATCAGCATAAAGGAGGAAAGACCGATTGCATTCACGGTTTCAGTCCATGGTTCTTGGTCCCATTACTGTGGGCCTGTGATAAGGCAGAACATCATAGCAGGAGAGTGTGACAGAGCAGAGCCAGTGTTACGGTAGCCAGAAGCAATGAGAGAGAGAGACAAAGAACAGAGGCAACGAAACAGGAAGGGTCCAGGGACAAGATACACCTTTCAAAGGCACATCCCAGCGGTCCACTTTCTCTAACTAGTCCTACCTCCTAGTAGACCGTTCAGCTACAAAGTCAATAGACTAATCCATCAGTGAGAAGAGTGCCTCATGAGACCAGGCTTTCAACACACGGGGCTTTGGAGACACCTTCTGTCCAAAGCAGAGCAATACTAGGATCCAATCTTTACTTTGGAACGCTGAATCCGTTTCTGGACTCTTTTATGCCTCAATTTCCTTATCCATAGCCATAATGGTTAAGACATACAATCTAGAGTCAGTCTATCTGGACTCACATCTTTCCTGGGGGCAGAACTGGGGTCTGAACTCAGGGTCTCACACTTGCCAGGCAGGTGCTCTATCACTTGAGCCATGTGCCCAGCTCGAATCTTAGTTTTGTGACACCACAGTGTGACCACTAAACTTCACTAAGCTCCCATGTCTTCATCCTTGAGTAAAGTAAGGAAGTAATCATTGTCACCTCCAGGTTTGTAGTGGGCAGAAAACACCATCATGAGTGACAAGTGCTTGGCACGGGGCTGAGCGAATGGTAAGTGCTCAGGAAGCAATCGTTATTATTCTCCAAGTAGGCAAACAAATTCTAAACCTGGCACCTTTCTTTCTCAGAGAAATTGTACAAGGGAGAAACAATTGAATAGAAACATAAGAAAATCTAAGACTGGAAGTAAAGTGTTCTATATTCAGAAGTGCGGGAAGGGTGGTAATATCTGAAAAACACTCATCTATTTGCTGTAGGACACATTACTCAGCCTGGAATGTGCGTCCACCTGCTGGAGGACAGACAAGAAGGGCTAGAGAGGAGGCAGAAACCTGGGATGCCAGGCCTCGGTCAAGGTCCCTTCAAGAGGTCAGCCATCAGGACCTGAACCGGGCCTTGCCTCCCACTGTCCTATCACTTGAAGGAAAGCAACAAGGATGCTGGCTTGTACCTCGGTGATGCACAATGTACTGAAGCAGGTGTGAACTCTGGGCGCCTTCTCCAGTCCACCATAGTCGGCCCAGAACCCCCACACAGAGTCCCATACTCATCCCTGAACACGCTAGAGCATTCCCAGAGCTCGGGACATGATAACGCCCTTGAGCAGTTGCTACTTGTGTTAAGAAGCAATGGAGAATGGGAGAGATTTGGGATTTGGGGCAAGAAGCAAGGTTTTTTGGGACATGAGCTACTCTGCCCTTCCTAGGAAACAATATAAATTCAGACTCTGTCTAATAAGTCTAATAATTCTGTTTTGTCACTAAGTTAAGTAATTTTGAGAACATAGGCCACTTGACATTCAAAACACAGTTTGAACTAAAAACAGAGGTATCTTTTTTGGTGCTATGTGTGTACATGAATGATCAACCATGCTCCTATAATGAATTCATTTTCTTCTTTCAGTGAGAAATCACAGCTTAGTGCCCACTGCTTCTGTGTTAGGAAACTAGCACTCCACCATGTTTGAGGACATGTCCAGCAGGACTGGTAATCTGGAGACACGGCCAATATAGGGTGTCCAGAAATCTGTGAATACAGGTTTTTATGCCTGTGAAGTTATGTGGAATAACATTCAAAAAATAATCATTTCCCTTCTCTTTGGTGTTTCCTTTTCTTCCCTGACTATAGCAGAGAATCAAGTCTCCAGCCACAGGCAAAGAACGTCTCCTGAGGGGGTCAGAAAAAGTTCTCTGGTCTCCAAAAGCTCGTTTCCAAGACCCCAGCTTGAAGGAGGATATTATGGATGGGGAGCTAGCTAGGATATTATGGAGGTGGCTCCACAAGGCCAGCTAGTGGAGACACAAAGGCAAAAGGCCTCTCCCCGACTTCAATCCAGTTTTCTCTGGATTATGGGCAGGAGACAATCCAAGGATAGTACCTAGAGCGGGGCCCAGCTGTGATGAATGAGCCCAGCAGGGAAGCCGCCCTGGTGTGGCCTCATGCCACAAGTAGCAGGGAGTTTTTTTTGTCCCTGAGATGTCACAGAACCATCTGGAAAGCCACAGGCCTGAACGTGCCTATGGAATGAAATACATAGAATAAGTGAAAACGATATGCGTTAAAGGAGAAGAAATGTAACAGAGAAAGGAGAAAAGTGCGTTGGGACCAGCAGGGAGGACTGGGGGTGACGGTACTACTGGGGAGTGAGGTGAAGCCTCACTGTGACAACGAACGAGCAGAAGTGGGTGCGGTTATGTGAGAAAGCCTGAGCAAAAAGACAGGTACTGCAAAGGTGCAGGTGCGAGTCACTATTTGTCACTACCTGTCTTAGCTCTCTCAGCTGTAATGACAAAACACCATAAACCGAGTGGCTTATAAACCACAGAAATACATTTCTCACAGATCTGGAGGCTGGCACACCAGGATCAAGGCAGATTCAGTGTCTAAAAAGGCCTCTCTCCTGGGACATAGATGGTGCCAGTTGTTATGTCCTCACATGGAGGAAGGGAAGAGGTGACAGTGAACTTGAACTTACGACAGGACAGGCATAAGCACAGGACCCAACATCGCTCTAGCAGGTACTATATGAGTCTTTGTAAAGTGAGATGGCAGAAAAAGGCACCCGGTGCCAGGGACCAAGTGAGCAAAGCTGCAGAGGTTCTAAAGCCAGAGACACACCAAGGAAGACAAGGGACCATGAGGCTGGAAATGACAACAACATGCAATCCAAATTTTGGAGCCTCTTGGGAGGAAAAAGCAATATTACCAGAGCAATTTTGAGGGGACAAAAAGGAACACAGAGAGTTGCAGAAAATCTGAAAGACTCAACAGACAATATGCATGCAGGGCAATGGATATGTTTTCTAAAGAAATCTGTGTCCCTTCTTTGATAGTTAATCTTGACTGTTGACTTGATGGGACAGAGAAGTGCCTAGGAGAGAAGCAAAGTGTACCTCCTGGTATGTCTGCTCCCAGAGAGGACTAATTAACTGAGTGTGGACGCACCATCCAAAAGACTGGGCCCAGATGGATGCAAAAGGAGGAAGCCAGCAAGCCAGGGCATTTTCTCTCTCTCTCTCTCTGTCTCTGTCTCTGTCTCTCTCTCTCTCCCTGCCCCCTTCCTGGCTGCCATGATGAGAGCTGCTCTCTGCCACAACTTCCATACCATGATGACTGAAACCTCTGAAAAGATGAGCCAAAAGCCAAAATGAATCTTCACCACTGCGTTGAGGAAGTCTGTCTAGCCACTTCTCACAGGATTTGCAAAGCCCTCACTCACAACACTTAAGAGTACAGTTAGTAAAGGTTTGAGCTACCTGTGTTTTCTAGATCCCAACTGCGCTCTTGTGACTGGACTCATGTCTCCCTTGGTTGGCACTAAACCTTAGCCATCTCAGATCTGCCCGACAGAGGGCAGAGGGGATGCTCAGTGACCCCACCTGATGGCCTTTTCCATGTTTTAACCTTTGGTGGGGTCAGCTGAGCAAAAGGATCGGAAAGAGCACTGGGCTGTTTTGGAGAACACAGAATCAGATTCTTTACAAGTTCATGACAAAGGAGACTCTGTCCCTTCAGGCTGTTGCCTGGGAGCTGTTGTTTTACAGAGGGCAGTGTGGCGGCCTTCCTGCTTAGGCTACAATGTGGACAAGCCACCACGTGTTTTCCTGGAATTCAATCTAATGCCTGTTTCCAGACATCCTTCCACCAGCATGGCAGAACACCATAGGATGTTCCATAGGACACATCCCCTCCTCCAAGTCGTAACTAAGGCCATAGTGCTGTGTAGGGTGATGGGACCTGCTCTGCTCATACGGCCACTCGGTTTATGGTGTTTTGTCATTACAGCTGAGAGAGCTAAGACAGGTAGTGACAAATAGTGACTCGCACCTGCACCTTTGCAGTACCTGTCTTTTTGCTCAGGCTTTCTCACATAACCGCACCCACTTCTGCTCGTTCGTTGTCACAGTGAGGCTTCACCTCACTCCCCAGTAGTACCGTCACCCCCAGTCCTCCCTGCTGGTCCCAACGCACTTTTCTCCTTTCTCTGTTACATTTCTTCTCCTTTAGCGCATATCGTTTTCACTTATTCTATGTATTTCATTCATCTTACTTATTCACTAGTTTATTGTGTCTCCACTCTAACATAACATTTTTGGCTATTTTATTTACTATCTACCATCTACAAAACCTGGTATACAGTAAGCATTCAATAAATGTTTGATGAATGAGGGAGTAACTGACTATTATGCTCTTGCTATTCACACTTACTAGTTTGTCTATGTTCTACATATCCTTGTCTTCCTCAGCACTTAGCACACAGAGAAGGATCGCAAGTGTTTTACTTAGTGAAAGAGTGAAGAAATGACCAGAATTAGTCTTTCATAGAATTGAGATAGGATGGAAATCTCACCCTAACTCAGGACATATTTTTATAAGAGCATAAAACAGCAGCACTTCCTGGACAAAGGAAACAGACTTTCCACCAGGAAGTGGAATGGTAAAAGGTAGCCATAAATTGTTCTGTTAAAACTGAGCATCTCAGGACCTTTTTTCAACAAGGAAAATCATAACTCTTCAAGGTAAATACTCACTGAGTAGCCAGAATTCATCAGGCATCATGATAAACACTGAGATTTATACAAAGTCAAATAATTTAAATTCAGCTCCAAAGAGCACTGAGGCAACAGAAAGGAAGTTTATGTGAATATCTCTCAGAAAAATATGTCTCCCTAGAAATTCCAGTCCTGTCCTTTGGCTGCAAGGGAGGAAAAATAAGACCATAAAGTGAAAGTCCAAACTTTAATAAAAGAATAGGATCTAAAATATAGTAGCAGATAAAGTAGAAAAACTTAAATAAAAGGGAATTGAATAAGAAGGCCATGCCACCTTGTGGGTGCTAGGAGTATTTTACCATCCTCAATATCTAACAGAGAGAGAGACAGAAAGAATGAGAGAGAGAGGAAGTGAAAGAGAGAGAGAATAATTAGAAAGTAATGGAGGGAACTTGGAACAATTTTTTTGTACTGAATAAAACACACAGTATTTATTTTTTCAGCAGGTCTTTTTTAATTTATTTGCAATTAGAAATATTAATTCTTCGATTCAATATTTCAGGATGGATTGCAGGTAATAATCCCAAGAATTAAGCTGGAAGGTGAAGGAAGCTTACAAACTGTAAAGTGCTGACCAGTAAGTAATTCTTGTGATCAAGTCACCAGCACTGCACTGCCATTCTGACAGAAGACCTATTTTTAGAGGCGTTGGGCATACAAGCCTCCCAAAGATGTGCCTTATGCTTTCTGCACAGTACTTATTTTGATATCTTGAGCTATTGGGAGCATTTCTTAAATTAAAATACAATATATTTTGAACTGCTTTCATAAAAGAATTAGATTGCACACCATGAGGTTGCAATATTTTGAATTAAAAAGTATCTTCTTTATCAATGAGCTTGAACATTTATTTCTACAATGCAGATATGAGCTCCTTCCTTTTCATTTGTCTGAACAAAAGTAATACTGTCCAATAAAAATAAAACCACCAACACGTATACTGATGTAATGTCCTCAAGAATAGTCAGATATTTCAATGCCAGGGCAAACTTGTACCAACCCACAGCTCAAAATTTAATTTGATTAAATGTAATACATGGGGAGAAAAAGGATTTTTCAGAAACATTAAAAATCATAGCCGTGAGGTTATAGAATCTTTGACTTATAGATAAACCAATTTTGTGCTCAAACGAGAATTTAGAGGGAAAAAAATCCAAATATTTGTGCTGGCTAATAGCCACATGAAGAAACATGAGGCTTTCTGGAAGTAAAAGTATACAATTAATTTTTCCTATAGAAAGATATCTCAAATTAGGATCTTAGAATCATGATTTCAAGGCTAGAAAGAACCTTACAGGAGGCAGAGGGGCCAATGACTCATGGGATGAATCCTCAGGCAGCTAAATTACTTCAGCGCCTGCTATTCTTTGAGAAGTTGCAAAGAAAAAAGAAAGAAAGAAAGAAAATCTCTCTATTGACAAAATACAACAAATAACAAATATAGTGTCACAGGGAAGAGTCTCACAGATCACCTGGCTCAGGCCAGGGTTTTCAAAAGCTATTGCTGAGACAGTAAGAGGGAATCCCAAGGGTTCAAAATGGAAAACCCTGTGCTGAAGTGACACCGGGGTCTTTAACCACATATCTTCCCGCAGACTCTGATGTGTCAGGATACATTTGGATGCCAGGGTACGCAACACTTCCCAATTTTGTCTCTGTGGGCAAGTTCCCAGGTCTGAAGCACAAATTTTGGGAGCTCTGATCTGACCCAGTTTCTTATTTTATAAGGAAGGAACTGACACCATCCTGGCATGTACCTTGCCCAACCCAGGAAGACTGAAAAAAAAAGGCAAAGGCAACACTAGGATTCACTTTTTCCTAATCCTTAAATTTAGGGATTTGTTCTTTTCATAATGTCATACTGTGTTCATTCTTTCCAGAATGTCCTAATTCAGAATTACTGCTCTGAAAGAGTCAATGTGGTCAGAAAAAAAAAAAAAAAAACTGCTCATGAAAAATCTTTTCACCATTTTATGTTGTGTTTTTATGTAATCACTGACCACCAAAAGATCCAGCACCCCAACTCAGCTGCACCCTAATGCTGAGACCTCTCAAATGACAACCTGTGGTTTCCTCAAAGTGAGACCACTGGATAAGAATAGCCAAACAAATGAGTTTGATTAACTAGAGCGTTTCAGCCTCTCTTGGGTCCCCAACCCCAGATGTGAATTCAAATGAGATGGGTTCAAAACGTTCATTTTGAGAAAGTGCCCTTGACTATAAATGAAGTAATTCAAATATTTAAAGAGAAATTTTCATGGTTACTCAGTGATGTGGAAAACCAGGGAATTTACCAAAAATAGGCCCCAATAAGCTTCAACTCAGACCTGCGTGTGGAGAAGAGGGGAGAGAGCAGAGGGAAGGAAGTGCGCTGTGGCCCCCAGGGTCATGGCACAAGGGGACAGGGATAAGCAAGCTCCCTTGAGACCTGGCCTGGAAACCCGAGGCAGTCCTGCAGATGGCCCCAGAAAGAGCTGTGTGGTACAAGCGTCTATGCAGCGTGCAGGAGTCCTGCTCTTGTGTAGACATGTCTTCAACTCTACTTAATAAAGCCACTTTGTTGCTTTGAAAGACTGATAGACACTTACCTTGCTCTTTAGCTAAAATGTGCTGTGAACTTGATAAATTGTCTAAAGAAGCCATCCTGGAAACTAGGACTCGTTGTAGGGCCCAAATGTGTCCATTTTCAAGATGGAGTCCTACCCTCTAGCCCCACTGTCTGTCAGGGAGAGCTTTACTTCTCCCTTCTTGTGCTTAGCCTGAGGAAGACGAAGGCTGTGCTGGCCACACT
This sequence comes from Castor canadensis, assembly GCF_047511655.1. Taxonomy (NCBI): domain Eukaryota; kingdom Metazoa; phylum Chordata; class Mammalia; order Rodentia; family Castoridae; genus Castor; species Castor canadensis. The sequence continues at coordinate 19,689,103 of NC_133391.1, read as the reverse complement.
ACTGGAACTGTTCCTTTCTATTTAAAAGTAAAATAGGAGGGAAATATATAGACTCTTATTTAGACAATTTGGGCCTTAAAGCCTTGCTGCTGAGGAATATTTGTGGTTTTGCTGCATTTTAAACTTTTTGTTATTGACACCTTAATACCTTAGCAGAATGCACTAGCTGTCCAGGTAAAATGTTTAAGCTTCTGTCAACCCAACTTCTAACAAAAATAATGCACAAAGAAATACAAGAAATACTGAATAGTAAATCTTTCTTCAGCCCACTGTTTGATTCTCTGTGAAGATATTTTTAGGCACATATAAAATTTCATGGCTGTTTTAATGTACGGACAGGCTTGAGATAGACGAAAGCTTCTGTATAGACCCCTACTCCCACACACAGTGCTCAGACAAAACACATGAAACTAAGTTTAACTATTCCAGATTTAAAAAAAAAAAAAAAAAGCAAATTTGATCCTGCCAGGATCTGAAGCTGAAATGCTAAGGATTTTTCAGTTTTGCAAATCTGTTCTTTTGCTTCAAGCGAAATCATATCCCAGGGTTGGATGGCTGTGAAGGTCGTGGATGTTACTTGTCACCTGGGCACAATCCTGGGGGTCTTGATAAATAATAGAACACTGACTCAGTGGGCACCCAAGTTTGTTCTCTACTAGAATGAGCACAGCCCTCCATGGAGAATTCATCACTGCTCCTAGTCAGTGAGCAATCTGTGAACCGAGGAAAAGCATGGAAGGAAGTATGAGGACTTTGTAACCACAGGTAGTCCTCCATGGGCAAGAAGGAGAAGACTTTTATTAAGACCTTCTTATCCACTGTCTGTGACATAAAGTATCTTTATTAGCATGCAATAATTGGTATTTCCATGTGTGCATTTACTTTAGTCACATCCATTACTCACATAAAGGATTTTTAGACAATTTAACTTTATCTCAACAGTGCTCATAAGTGACTTTATTGTCCTCTGTTTTACAGAGTAAAAAACTAAGACTTGCAAGGCATGGTTGTGCACGCCTGTAATCTCAGCACTTGGGAGGATAAAGCCAGAGGACCAAGAGTCCTAGGCCACACTGGGCTACACAGCAAGACTCCGTCTCAAAAATAAATAAATAAATAAAAAATAACCAAACCCAAAACAAAACAAAGGCTCAGTTACATGGCAGCCAGCAAGGCTGAAATTGGAAAGGCCCAAAGCCAGCAAGTATTGTAAGATGAACTCAGTTTACTCAGCGTGGGAAAATTCCCTGTAATCAATGTAACTGGGGAGAACATAAAAGCCACCGACATGGAAAACAAATGATTGCTCCACCCTTAGAGTTATTCATCCCTTGTTTGACTTTCCCAAATGTGGGAGACAGGGAGAGACAGAGACAGAGTCCCTCAGGATGAAGAAACAGGTGTTTCTTTTCCTCATTATATGACAAAAGTCCTATCATATTTCTAAATGGGAAAATAAGCCTTATAACCCTATCAGATTTGGCCCCGAAGATCAAGTTCCACAGTTCCACTTTTGTCACAATCTTAGGGATGCAGTGGCTCAATGAAGTCCACTAAATGCTTCAGTCTCGCCTCCCTCCCTGGGAAGAGGGACGCACACAAGACCTTGTCATGTGAGAACTGCAGAGGAAATCTCGGTGTATCCTCTATCGACCTGAAATCCTAATATACCGTTTGATACACTGCTAACTGCATCATCCATTCATTGAAATTCCCTTTCCAACTTCCAGAGTTAATTACGACTCACTGATATTTCCAAAGCTGATTTTTCTCTTACTCTTTGTTTAGGGGGTAAAGGGAGGTGTTTAGCAAGGATTTATTTCAGTAAAACAGGACAAAGCAAGGAGAAATGGGGAAGAGAGGGACAAGCATGTCCTGCTTCCCACGTGGGAATTGGGGTAAAGAAGACTCCATCTTGAATTGTTGTCTAGGCACTGGTCAAGTCACCTGCTACCCCAATTATCTTGCAAATTTTCCAAGCATTGAGGGAACACATTTAGGGTGGGTCTATCCCCAAAACACAACCAAGATGGGTCTTGTTATTATTCTGAAACACGGAGTCATGTGGCCTGTTTTCTGTGTTATTCATTTCAACCGGGTCTTTATGACCTTGAAGGAAGGGCTGCTTTGCTCCCGGTTCGTCTACATCTTGAAAGAACGCTGTTGTTGAGGTCTGTTCAGGAATGTCTTTTCTAGGAGCCTTGTACCATAAACACCTTTGAATAAAGAGACTGCGTCTTTCGCAAGCAAAGAGCAAGTTTGCTTGGAGTTTTTGGGAACTAGAGATAGTGTCTTCCTCTAGAACAAAGAGCAGGTAAGTTTACCGATCATTATAAAATATTTCTGTTTCCTAAGCACAGAGTAGGTCACTTGTAGCATTCACTGTGTGCTCAGGTATCACCTAGACCCTCACATTACCCTATGAAAACTGGAGCTCGAGGAAATGTGTTAAAAATGCTGACCCCTTGACGACCTCTGTTGCTGTGAACAATAAGATGGTTTTTGACTCTGACCCAGGAGTCTTGTGTCTTCTACCAGCATCTGTGAAAATGTGTCAGGCTAGCTTGTTAGCTGCCAGGAGAGGAAACTCTGGACTCTTCACAGCCCTCGACGTCAGAGAGAGGGACCACGTGGGGGTGTGTGAGGATTTGAGAAGTGGACTAAGTGTTTTGTGTGTTTTCCATTGTGGTTGCTGTTATGGTTTAAGAAACACGTAAGATGTAAGATGGGAAAAGAAAACAATCCATGAAGGGGCATAGATGGGATGGGACAATGGCAATGACGTGAGCTCTTCCTTCAGAGTTAGGCTCAAAGCCGTTCCTATTTGATTGAGACCTCACCATTGAGCATTTAAGCTGAAGAATCATTTGTGAACACACGTGCTCCAGGGAGTGGTATATGCTGAGCCAGCCAGCGGTCACCATCCAGAATGGTCGGGTTCCTCTGTCTGATGGAGTCACCAGCAAGAAGGAATGAGATTCTCACATGTCCATAGAGGACAAGTGAAAGGACAGCGAGAAAGGAAAAGGAAGCGTCACAGGAAGCCAGTGCGGTACCTGCAGTCTCACCTCATTTGGGCAACAGCATTAATGCAAGGCAAGCTGGATCAGTCATTGTTCATCACTGTGATGAAACACCCGAGGGGCTAGCTTTAGAAAAACAAAAAGGTTGTTTTGCAAACAGTTTGGGAGATTTGATGACATGGCACCTGCATGGCATCATGGAGGAGAGCAATGGTGGGGGGCTGGGGTAACACAGAGCACTTCATAACAGCTTCTCACCAGAACTAGCCAGGGTCCACAAGAAACACCCGGGTCCCCAACTGACCTGAGCACTTTGCAGAAGGCACTAACTCTTTCCTTTCCTTTGTTAATGTCCCTTTATTAGCAGAAGTTAGAGTACAAGGGGTTTCACTGTGGCCATTCCATGGATGCGTGTAGTGCACTTTGAACAAGGTGACTTCTCCACTGTATTCCCTGAACCTCCTCTTTCTCTCCCCTCCCCATTTTTCACTATGATTTATTCATGCATATACATGTATGACATCCTCTTCGGCCCCTGTATCCTCTCCTTTCTCCCTCCACCCTCCTGCTAATTCCCCCCCACAAACAGTCCCCTTTTACACCCTTATCCTGTCATTATTGTCATCATTTTAGGTCTAGATTCCACATATAAGCAAAAACATGCCACACTTGGCTTTTTGAGCTTCACTTGTCTCACTCAACATAAAAATGTCCAGTTCCAGCTACTTTTCATTTTTATGGCTGAATAATATTCCACTTTGCGTATATACCATATTGTCTTAATCCACTCATCAGTTGATGGGCACCTAAGGTCCAGTGCACTCCCAATGCCACCATCCTGGGGACCAATCTTCCAACATGTGGACCTCTAAGAGAACAAACAGCATCCACCCTGTAGCCCCCACAAGGGGAAAATATCAGAAAAAGCACCACAAGGGTGGCAGTCACCACATCCCTGGAGCCCATCCAGAGACCAGAGGCCACAGACACATAGTGACCAGAAGTTTCTTTGAGAGTATGGTTTTCTCTTGACATTGGACACAAACTGTGTAGTAAATTTGGACAACTAAGACATCTTTCGTCACCTTCAAATACACTTTCTTTTTTGGCAGCACTAAGGTTTGAACTCAGGACCTTCTACTTTCCAGGCAGGTACACACCACTTGAGCGACACTCCAGCCCTTTTAGCTTTAATTATTTTTCATGTAGGGTCTCAAATTTATGCACAAGCCAGCCTGGACTTTATCCTCTATTTATGCCTGTCATGTAGCTGGGATGGTAGTATGCACCACCACACCCAACTTTTCTTGATTGAGATGGGGGTCTCGTGAACTTTTAGTCTGGGCTGGCCTGGAACCATGATCCTCCCAATGTCTCCGCTTGTGTAGCTGGGATTACAGACGTGAGCCACCACGCCTGGCTTCACCTTCGCTTTTTAAGTACTGACATGATTTAGAGGTGTAATTTGAAGGAGCGACAATGAACATTTGTACTTCTCCCATGAACGATTAAAGTGAAGGAGCTGTGTCTTCACAAAGTTAAGACAGCTCAAACTTTGAGAAACAAAGTCAATTATTGCAACTGCTAGCAGAGTCATTTCTGTTCACCCAGCTGGGTATAAATCAAACAGCATTGCTTTGAGACTGAAAAAAAATGGGTTTATAGATCTGTCGTAGGAATCTTATCATTTTTCTGTAATTGAGTAGAACAAAAATATATCTCTTTCAGATAATCAAAAAAGATAGTCTGTAAAATTATCTTGTAAACCTATTAACTTTTTCCTCCAGAGGTAAAACCGCTGCTTCCCATAAAGCAGGCTGTAGTAAATATGTGCTCATTCCCATTAAATTTAAGTTTGTGGAGAGGAAATACATCAGCTTGCATTCAATATTCAAACTATCTCTTAAACAGACACTTCCTTGTAATGTTTGGATCAACCAAAATAAAATTTCATTACTAGCAGGGCACTGGTGGCTCACTCCTGTAATCCTAGCTACGCAGGAGGCAGAGATCAGGAGGATCATGATTCAAGGCCAGCCTGGGAAAATGGTTCACAAGACCCTATCTTGAAAAAAACCATCACAAAAAAAGAACTGGTGGAGTGATTCAGGTGGTAGGTAGAGAGCCTGCCTAGCAAGCGTGAGGCCCTGAAGTTTTTTTTTTATTTTTTTATTTTTTTGTGGTACTGGGGTTTGAACTCAGGGCCTACACCTTGAGCCACTCCACCAGTCCTTTTTTGTGATGGGATTTTTGGAGATAGGGTCTTGTGAACTATTTGCCCGGGATGACTTCAAAGTGCAATCCTCCTGATCTCTGTCTCCTGAGTAGCTAGGATTACAGGTGCCATCATCGCCCAGCTGAGGCCCTGAGTTTAAATCTCAGGACTGCAAAAAAATAAAACAAAATAAAATTTCATTACTGAGTGGCTTCTTTGTTCCTGCACGTGACATTTTGTGATCCTAGCATCAAATAGACTGCTCTGGATTTGGGTGCATCTCTACTATTTCTTGAACATAAAATGTAAATACCTACTCAAGATATGAAATGTCATAAATTACTCCATGCACTAGTGTTTTCTTATACTTCACAGTTTAACAAACCGAGGTTAGGAGAAGAATGGGCAGGTGCCATGCACGGCCTTGAGAGTCTCTTTCAGCTGAGTGACGTCATTGTCACTCATCTGTGAAGACTTTTGGCTGTGATGGCAGTGTGAGGTGGCAGCCTTCCTAAGAAGGAAAATCTAAGAAGGGACAGCATTGGAGGAGGGAGGGAGAAAGACAGAGAGACGGACACAGGAACAGAAAGATTGAGAAATGCAGTTTAAGAATTGTAAGAACTATACACAACGGTCTGCTCAGGAACGCAGGGAGGTCTCAGTCCTGCAATGTGGTCCTCAGTCACAAAGTGTCATCAAAAGTTCGCAGCTATACCAGAAAGATCATGAGTCAAGACCATCCCCATGCAAAAAGCTCGCAAGACCCCATCTCAACCAATAACTATCTGGGCGAGGTAGTGCATGCCTGTTGTCCCAACTACATGGGAAGCATAAATAGGGGGACAGCGCTCCAGGGAAGCCCAGGCCAAAATGTAAGACCCTATCTCAAAAATAACCAGAGCAAAATAGTGGGGGCATAGCTCAAGTGTTAGAGCGCTTCCTGGGTCAATTCCCAGGACCACACGTGCAGACACACACACACACACACACACACACACACGTGTACACACAGGCAGGTCTAAGTTCTATTGTTAGGTCTGCAGACAATCTACACACACAGAGACAAAATACAATGAAACTTGTCCCAGGAATTCCTTTGCACTCAGACACTGAGTGCTGAAATTTCAGGCAGGAGTGAAAGGACCCTTCTGTCCCTCTGTCACAGTCCTGTGAGTCCTCATAGCCCGGGCCCCGCTTGTCACTGACCCTCACACCCTGCCCTGTGCACGAAGGACTGCAGAGTGGGGTGCACAGCCATTGCTCCTGCCCTCCTGCTTCCCCCAGTGAGATCTTCTCTACCTCACACTCCTTAGTCTGTGAGAACTTGGAAGAGGGCATCACATGGAAGGGTTTTCTTTCACTTCCTTTATTTTCTCTTATCTAGTTCATTGGGTTTTTCTCTTTTTATTCGTGCATATGAACTGTACAAAGGGCTTCATTGTGACATTTCCACACACATAGAATGTGCTTTGATCTAATTTACCCCTCAATTACTCTGTCTTATCTCCCGCCCCACTTTTTAAACAATTTAATGGGTTTCATTATTCTATTTTCATACATGTGTATGAAGTACATTAAACAGGGCTTTTTCTGTTTTGCGACAATCTCACTATGTAGCCCAGATGGGCCTTAAACTCAAGATCCTCCTGCCTCAAACTTCTGACTTCTGGGATTACAGGTGTGCACCACCATGTGCAGCTCAGGTCTGGACTCATTTTTAATGAGTGACTAGTAAAGTATACCACGCATGAAAGTTTCCAATAGGAACAAGGCAGAAAGAATTGCTATGACATAAGTCAATGCTTGATAAAAGCAAACTTTCTGCTCCAGTAAATAGTGTGAGATTCCCCTGTTAACATCATCAGCACACATTCACAAAAGATAACATGCAGTCCATGGTTTTCTGAGAAAATACGGTTAATTCACCAGCAACTGGAGGGTCTTCCTAAACATGATCTGTGTGTTGATACCGGTTCGGAGCTACAAGAGGGCTGTAGTTCTCAACTGAAGAAAAAAACACACTCACCTGTGCATGCCGGAAACAGTAGGTCACAGAGGAGAGAGGACTGAAGGATGTCACCTACTTACCAACTGGACCCCACAGCTAAGGGTCCCACTTAATCATTATAGGGTGGTAGACAATAGGTAAGTAGAGACAGATGGAGTTAGTTGTTGTGATTCAAAGTTGCAAAGGTGAAACCATAAATGACTAGTATGGTGCGTTCAAGTTTTTTCAAAGCAAGGCTGTTTATGTTTTTAAATATGATGCTTTGAAAGGCATAATGATTTCTAACCATTATAGTTACATAAGCCAGAGGCATGTTGCCAAAAGCAAGCATAATCGGGTGCGAAAGAAAGCTTGCCTCAGTTTCTCCTTCTTGACTGCTTCCCGACTGGAACATGATGGGCCTGGCGTTCCTTCCCCAACTCCCTCCAGGATGGCAGTGCCACTTCCTCTGCTTCCTCCTCCCCAGTGAGGCCTTTGACCTTCAGCCTGACCTCACTGAGTGTGAAGTGTGAACACACCTTCTTATCTAATTCCTGCTTCTCACTAAGGGGAAACTGAGGCCGGCAGTCTCGCTTCTCACTGTACGCCAGCACAAACTCCAGCCAGAGTGGCTACTGTGTTTTCTTCTCTTTAAGCTAATGTCCTGAGAAAATACTAAGGGTTCTGTGTTTTTCTTACTTAAGATTGGAACCCAATCCCCCCAAACTATCTCAAAAAAAAAAAAAGTCTTTTCCATAAAGACTAAAAGTGGTACGTTGCAGTGAAAGATGCAGAAAGAGGAAACGACGTAAGATATGAAAAGGGGATTTGGGGATGGTTTGGATAGGTTTCTGCCAGGTGATTTGTCATTTCTTGGGCTGAAAGCAATAGACATAATTTCAGAGTCCCTGAGGCTCCACACTTGATTCCAAATAAACCAGACTGGGCTTTCAAAAAATTAAGTCCTAAAAGGATACGTTGCTCTTTCTCTCTAAAGTGAATCCAAAATCACAGCAAAAAAGATGAAAGAGAGAGAAGATGGAATGCCTTAATCTGGATTAGTTTGGTCTCTGCTTAATTCAATTTAACTTAACTCAAAACTCTCAGGGAGTGTGTGACGTGTGTAAGGCCATACCTCTTTATTTTCCTGTCTTGTGATTGTGGCTCTCAGGAGGTGACAGGCTTGGTAAATTAGAGCTCAGGATTACGTTTGACCTTAAAAACTCAAGTCTTTGTACTTCTCCCGAGCAGCTAGTTTCAAATGGAGACGTGATGGTAGGAACAAAAGCAGCCAGCCATGCCAAATGAGTCCGTGCTATTACCTGAATTATTTTACTTAAATTTTACTGAGTAAATGAGTCCCCACCTTTTCGATGTCCCAGTGGGATTGACACACATCGTGGGTGTGTGCGTGCCTCGTCCTGCATATTGACTCAGTGCCACAGCTCAAAAGCCATCTCTGAATCACTTAAGTGGCAGCTATTAATTCACTTCATTCAATGGACACAGAACAATGCATCTGGAGCGTGAATGTCCCTACTTTTTTTGACAGCAGCAACATCAACGTGTCCTTCCAGCTTGCTCATTTCAAGCAGATGATAGCTCTGAAGTTTCTGAAGTAAGTTTTAACCCAAATATGACTAATTCTAGGAACTTTATGTTGCAATCATTGTAACTCTGGACTTACAAATATGATCAACGAAAACCAGAAATGCAAGTATTAGTTCCTTTTAGTTTTGAGTTCACAAAATTAATGCTAGAAGTCTATACAAACTTTCACTCATTAACGTAACGCAAAGATTGACTTGAGATTATTGTATTAGGTTTTGCATTTAGTTGTTAACTCCTTAGAGAAGTACTGATATTTGTAGAAAATATTTGATCTACTTAGCACTTTGTCCCCCTAAGACGTTCAAAAACTTTAGAGCTGTTAGCTAATTTAAAGTTTACCACATCGTGGAGGTGCAAGAAGACCTGGAAAGTATGATCCTCATTTTAAAATGGAGAAAAAAAAATGAATGAGAAACTGTTGATTCATCACTCCTGACAAGCAGGTGACACACTTCAGAGATGCCTGGGACCAAAGTGAAGGAAGCCACTGAGTTCCTGCTCCAGGACTCTGATGTCCCTATCCAAGTGTCTGCCTCAGTGTCACTGCCACAGTTTCAAGAGTTCACACCACCCTGAGCAGGAGGACACACTTTTTTTAGAACAAGTCCCTCCCATTCTGGTCCCTCAAGCCCAGAAGACAACAGAGGAACTCTAATTCCCACCTCCCTGTGCTCTCAACCAAGGAGCCAGCACATCCCACACAGGTGGCAGGCCGGTCCCCATCGTGGCATGACTTAGAGAAAAGATTTTTTCCATGCTGTCTGTTTGACAGGAGTGGCTTTGTATACAGCACCTTGGAAACCAAACTGGAGAATCAAAATGCAAGTCAAATGGTAGCTCTGTCCCCTGGTAGCTAGGTGACATGGAAAGAACCACCACACCCAAGGCAGCTTCCTGACTCTTACCTGGCAAACTGTGATAATGAGACCCATGTCACCACATGACTGAGGGAATTAAACGGTAAGATTTCTTTTTTAAAAAAGGACAACTTAATGTACTAAAAGTGTTGTTCTTCTCTCGAAAGTGGAGTTATGTGTGGGTGAATTGGGGGGTGGAGGCAGGGCGAGGGTTGAAGTTCTGTGTTTGTGTAACTGGATTTGTTGTGTACAGTTGGACTCGAATTGATCCTCCCCAGGGCTTGGATTATATTTAAAAATGTAAAAGCAGCTCAGGTCATTGGAGATGCCCAGGAAGTCCCTTTCTTGGTTGGCATTACAACTTATAGCTCCCTTTGGCTGGAGCTGAAGAAAGGGGAATTTCAAGCCATTCCACAGCACTCAGTGCAGAGAACTTGAGTCGAGTTACAAAAACTTACAACCCACAAAGCATGGAGGGGAAGCCAAGAGGCCAACAACACTGTCATCAGCTCCACATGGAGAAGACGCAGCTCCTGCAGCATGAGTGTCCAAAGGGTGGTGGCCGTGGACCCAGCTTCCTCAAGTGGGCCCTGGTCTTCAAGCATTTATTATTATTATTATTATTATTATTTATTATTAATTATTATTTTGCATAAAACTACATTGCCACTCTTCATCTGATTTTCCCATGGCTCCTCACCTAAAAGAAACTTTCAACTAGAAATACAACACAACTAAATTCTCTTCTCTCCTGCCAGAACTCAAATAAAATGTGATAATGTATGAAAGCAAAGAGCACCAACAAAGAGTCAAATATTTAATTTTTATTTTTGAACTCCCACATAAATCTCAAATGGCAGACTGGTAGGAATTCAGGATACTTAAAAATTGCAAGGGGGGTCTAGAGTTTCTGCTGAAAATATAATTCTTCAGAAAAATGAAAAACAATTCCAAAATGCCTCAATGTCTTCTAGATGACTCTGAGAAGCAAGGATCCTGACATCAAAATCTTGCGATGGTCACAGCGATTATTCTTTTTTGAGACAGGTGCTCCTACTAAAATAATCGTTTTGGCTCAGGTTGTAAAACAGCTCACTGTTCTGATTTAGTTCTGATTTCTTAGGTTTTTTTTTTTTAACCACATGAGTGAGCTCTCTGGGTTTTCTTTGACATTTTAAGTTCAGTTTACACTTGAATTAAAAACGATCAAGCCAGGCTCACACCAGGGTCAGCAAACCTGGCAGGTGCTCCTGGCTGAGTTGAGGTCACATCTTGGCTTCCCAGGCTGGGAGGAGAATGTGGGTGGGCAGCTGGGAGAGAGAACTGGCTGAGTTGTTGAGCAGGGATGAAGAGGGGAGTGGAGGAAGTCCTTGCGAGAAGTCACTTGTGTGGCTTCCCCAGTGACCCTGAAACTTGAGTTCCTGGCAGTTGAACAAGAGGTGTGGGGGTGGAGGCTGGGTAGGGGAAGAAGGAAGACAGACCCCATAGGTCAATTTCTTCTTTTCAATTCCCCTGCCAACTCCCCAGGGCCAGTCTCCCAAGAGACTCACCGTGTCTCTTCTTTGACTAACTTAAGTAGAATGTCACTTCAGATAAACCTCCCTGGTTCTCTCTTTTAAAATGAAAACCCGTATTACACATCTCTTGGTGTTTTTTTCTTTATTGTTCCTGTTAAACTGTATGAAAACTTGAGTGGTTATTTGCTCATGGTTAGTAATTAATCATGTTTTCATTACTATAACAAAATGCAGGAGGTGGGCTAACTTTACTTAGCACACAGGTTTGGAGACACAGCACAGCTCAGGTGAGGGATTTTCCCCCACCCGACTCCAGCTGCTTCATATCACAGAGAGAGTGTGTGTGCATCTTTCTCCCTCACCTTATAAAGTCACCAGAGTGCAATCCTGGGGGCTCCACCCTAGTGAACTAAGTTAATGTAGTCACATCCTGATGTACCCCTTCACCACCAGAGGCAGATGAAGTTTCTGTTATCTTGATGTCTTAATATAAGACTTTGAGAATTAAACTTTTGCACAATTTTGTGGGGGAAAGACCTAACTCAGACCAAAGCACTCAGTTTCCTTCACTAAACTTTTCCCTCTCTGAGGTTAAGAAAGATGGCCATAGAAACATTTTGTCTTCCAAGTATCCTGGATGGGTGACACCGTTAGCAGAAATAGTGAAATTATCACGATTGAGCCCCCAGTGCTGGACACGAGACATGGCAGACATGATTTCAGGTCCTCTCTTGACACTTCCAAGTGAGTAAAGTTACTGTGACTGCATTGCAGGAGAAGAAATCAGGGCCGGATTTGTCTTAGTGTGAAGCAGGGCCAGGGCATTGGCCAGCGGGTGGAGGGTGTCACCCACACCACACTCCTGTGTCCTGGTCTCTCCAGTGGCTGCCCTGTCTACACCGCTTAATGACGAAACATGCACCACACTCTTGTGATTCCATGGCTGAGTCCCAAATCCAGGCGCTCAAAAGAAAGAGACAATTGCACATGGAAGGAGCAAGTTGACTCTGTGCCTATCGTTCAGGTGCATTCTTCCTCTCTGCGGCTGTAGAACTTTGGGTGGACACGGGTGCTGTTAAATCCTGAGATTTACCTATGACGGGTCCTGACTAAATGCCTAAAACAACGGTGCCGTGAAGATATTTTTAACCTTGATTTACATTGCATCAGATGATCGAAGAGCTCACTTGGTCCATGGTGACAGCCTAAATTTTCACCCAGCCTTGAAGTGAGGACAGGAAGCAGCACCTGGAATCCGTCAGGCAGCACTTTAGCCTCTCGGTGACAACTGGTCACGTGACATTACCCGACAGCCTTCTTCCTTCAAGTTCTGTAAACCGCATGGTAAGGCGCCATGTTCCATCTTGATGCACACAGATTTTGCAGGACTAACTTTTGGAGGAGGTGCTGAAAGCAAGCAGAGATTTAGAGAAACCTCAGAGGGCTCTGACTGAGGGGACTGTGATGACTTTGGTGTCACTGGAAATGGTTGGGTTAGGGAAAGATCAAGGCATGACATCATTTGAAAATTAATGGTGAAATTTGATTGTGGAAATAGATATGTTTTCTCTCTCTCTCCCCTTCCCTTCCTCTCTTTCTCTCCATCCCCTTTCTTCCATCTTTCTCCCTTCCTCCCTCCCTCCCTCTCTCTCTTTTGAAACAGAATCTAGATAAACAGCCCAGGGTAGCCTTGAACTTGCAATCCTCCCGCCTCAACCTCTCAAGTGCTGGAATTACAAGCATACACCACCATGCCATACCTACTCTGGGGAGATGTTCTTTTTGGGTGATACTCGTAATGTCTGGATTTTCTAACTCAAGTAGAAAATATATGGGAACAAAATTTCCCTTATTTGGGTAAAGATGTTCCTGGGAGGAAAGAGACTCACAGCCTCCTCCCATCACTGAATCTAAATTCCTTTGCCTGTTGCATCTTGCGCACTGCCTGGGCCAGCTGGCGGCCTCAACACTCTTATTCGACCGCCATTTCTCTCCTAAGTTTGCAGTTATTCAAAGTAGCATGATTTAGCAAAAGAGGGGGAAAAAAAGAAATGATAATAAAGCAAAGATACACCATCGTTGTATCTGACTTTACATGAACATTCAGAGGAGACATCCAGAAGTTTACCCAAGGGAAAGGATGGTAAACAAGTCATTTCTGTTGGTCACTGTCCTACCTCCCATGTCACCACAAACTGGCACGCGTAAGAAGGTGAAAAGCATGAGCCCAGAAAGGAAGATGTGGGATGTACTTACCGTGATAATTCAGTAAAAGGAACTCGACACACCAGAGCTTTACACTTAAGTGAGCTTTTAAAAATATTTTTATTTCATTAATATTTTATCAAAAAATAACAGTTTTAGCACAAATTCTACTTTTCAAAGCTCACACAGCTACAACGCCGAGGTTATCTTGTTTGGTTTTGGAAGAGCTCATGTCTACATTAAAGCTGGGTTCTTAGAAGTGACATAAACAGGCCTTTTCTATAAAGATAAAAGGCTAAGCTTTAAAGGATTTTTTATTTATAGATAAATGTTTCCATAGTAATCAGGACTATAAAACTTGCTGGTATCAGCATATCTTTGCATACAAAAAGGGCTCATATTAAAATGAGCAGCACCCAGGAATCAAATGTAATTCTTTTTACCGTAAAGGAAAAAACAGAAACAGGGGAGAATAAAAAAGCTTTTGTGAGAAGAACAGAAGTGTCCTTGAGTTTTGCTGGAAAGTTCTAACTTCTGGTGACATGCACTGCACACCCCAGGAGCGCTGGAGCAGTGGGGACCTTGAAGGAACCCAAGGTACAGAGGCTCAATCAGTGTCAACCTCAGGTGATGAGGCACAGCTGTGCTAAGTTTAGATTTTCCCAGTGTTCGGAGTCAGCTTTATTTTAGGAAGAGAGAAAGTTCAAGAAGAAGGAAGACAAAGTTCACAAGGAAGCAAGAAGGAGGCTTTAATATCAGAGTCAGCCATCTGCAGGGTGACTGTCACCCATAATAGTAGACGGGGAAGAAATCTGTTCTTAATGTATGTGGCTTTCCCAAACAGGCACAACTGCATCTTCACCAAAAATCAAGACAAGGGTGTTCAGACCAAGTCTGCTCACAGTGGCTCAACAGGTACAGTGTCTGTCGAGCGTGAGGCCCTGAGTTCAAATCTCAGTACAACAAAAAAAAAAAGAGCTCAAAGTTGAGTTTACAAACAAAGATGTTTCTCCACTGGAAAACATCTGAGTCTCCCAACAACAGACCAGGTGGGTAAGTTGAGGTTCCTTGATGAAATGAATCCCCATAAAATGAGAGCGAGAGAGTGTTACTACGTGAAAATACACAGGCATAACTGCAGCCAGAGAAAGCAAGTCACAGAAGAACACGCCGTCACGAGCACGCAGAGTTCAACAGTGGACAACACTGTCCTGTGGTCAGAAGTCAGGGCACCATGACCTTGGGGCAGATGGTGACCAGGAGGGGAGCACAGAGGGTCTGGCACCTGCTGTGGAGTCTCTTCATTAACCTTCTGGTGAGGGCAGCATTCCCAGCGTGACAGTCACTGGCTGGGTGTGTGCACTTTCATGCATGTGTCCTGCCCTTCCACCAAAACCGAGAACACAAGTCAGGTCTGAGCACTTCCTACAGGGATCAGCTGGGTTTTGTCCATCCTAGCCAGCTCTGTGTCCATGTGTCTTGCCCAGCAAGATGCTCGGAGTTCACTCTGTCAAGGCAAAGTGCATGTGTGTGTGTGTGTGTGTGTGTGACCTCTGATGTGTTACCCACACTTCTATGAAGTCAGTGGAGACACATACTCTGTTGTTTGGTTGTCCCAAAGCCACCAAAGTCTGGGACTTTGCAGGGAAAGAAAGAAAGAAAGGAAGGAAGGAAGGAAGGAAGAAAGAAAGGAAGGAAAGAAGGAAGGAAGAAAAGGGAGGAAGGAGAAGGAGGGAGGGAAGAAAGAAGGAAGGAAGGGAAGGAAGGAAGGGAAGGAAGGAAGGAAGGGGAAGAAGGAAAGAAGGAAGGAAGAAAAGGGAGGAAGGAGAAGGAGGGAGGGAGGGAGGAAAGAAGGAAGGAAGGAAAGAAGGGAAGGAAGGAAGGAAGGAAGGAAGGCTATCCTGGACTACATGCTACTGTGTCAACACCTTGAAAGAGGGGGCAAGGAGAGGCAGGGGACAGAGCTTCAGGTACAAAAAATTACCCTTGGCCACCCTCATGCTCAAGGGGACTCTACAGGGCTCTGAGGAACAGGCAGGTGGAGGTGGACAATGGGTCTCCCAGCTCCCCCAAGACTTTACTTCATTGTTCTCATGGGTGCACACACAACACCTGGGAGTTCCCTGAGGTGGCCCGTGGAGACTCTGCAGCCATTACTCAAGTCTGTACCATGGCTCCCACTGCATTCTGCTCATGTGCTCATGGGATCTCTGCCTGAGGTAGGACAAGGCACAACAGCAGGAGGAATGAAGATGGACCAAACAAGGAGCAAAATCATTGACCTGCCACCCTAGCCTTTGCCTTCAGCAAAGACGTGACACAGCCAGGACAGACCGGCCTGTGCTCCAGCTGCTGGCTGGTCCCCAACCTTGTTTCACTTCTTCTCCATTTTCCTTTCTTTTTTTTTTTTTTTTTGGTAGTCCAGATCTATTTCATTTAATATTGATTCTTTTCTTATCACTTTTAGAAAAAGTGGAAAATGCAGAAACATATGAAAAAGAAAAAAATTTAAAGACCACGCAATCAGAAATAGCTGTTAA
This sequence comes from Castor canadensis, assembly GCF_047511655.1. Lineage (NCBI taxonomy): Eukaryota > Metazoa > Chordata > Mammalia > Rodentia > Castoridae > Castor > Castor canadensis. The sequence goes on along the minus strand of NC_133391.1, from coordinate 19,673,148 downwards.
TGATTTTGGGATATTTCTTAAGTCTTTTAACATTTCTCTCTTCATGCAAACACATCTTTTAAAAACAAACATTGGTATTATATTGTTTATACAATTTTATATGCAATACATACTTATTGTCCATTTTCCTTTCTCTGACAAGATTAATTCAAGTGCCAGAGCTCCATAAAGTGATAGCTGTTTCTTCTTTCTTGTTTTGTTTTGCACCATGTTGTTATCAGCAGAGAGCAACATGAGATCAAGTAAGCGAACATTGTGAACGATTTTGGTTTTTCAGTTTTGTATCCTCAAGAAAACTGGACTCATTAGGCCCATGGTCAGAGTTGGCCAGATCCATGAATATTCACGAGTTGTAGAGTAGAGGTCATGACTTTCTGGTGTGATGGAACCACGGTATGAAATTACTTAGCTCAACAGTACCATGTTACAAGGGCTGGGACCAGTGGCTCATGCCTATAATCTCAGCTCCTTGGGAGGCTAAGATTGAGAGGACTAAGGTTCAAGGCTAGTCTAGGCAAAAAGTTAGGGAGATCCTATCTCAACAAACAAACTAGTTATGCTGGAGGCATAGGTAAGAAGATCTTGGTCTTAGGCTAGCCTGGCCAAAAAACAGGAGACGCTATTGAGAAAATAAGAAAATAACCAAAAACTAAAAAGAGCTGGGGTGTGGTCCAAGTGGCAGAGCACCTGCCTAGCAAGGGCGAGGCCCTGAATAGCACCATAAATCAATTAATTAATTTAATTTAATAAAAGAAATAAAACAATTCCATGTTGCCTTTTCAGGCATATCTTTCGTATGCATGGCGAAGTTCTCAGCGGCTAGGTCCTGAAATCTTGCTGTGAGAAGACATAGGTTTGGAACTTCTTAGGTAGCTGTGTTTTTGCAAGCTGTCCACCAATGGCCACCACCATTGTCACCACAGACTTCAGAGAAGTGCCTTGACCCAGTAGTTCCTAGCAAGTCCTCACCAGACTGAAGCATGCCCTAAGTCGAACTTAGGGCACTTTCACAATATTTTGGTGACACTGGACATGCAAGAAGATGCAGGTTGAGATTTGAACTTGGAGCCAATGCCAGATGGCAGGAGGTGAGGTTACCATGACACAGATGTGCAGATGGGAGAAACCACTAGAGGCAGGGTTCAGTCGTCAACATGAGTGGGTGGATGAGGAGGAGAGAAGGACAGGGGTCTGCAGAGCTGCCAAAGGATACTTCATGCAGCCATCCATGTCCACGTCCATGTCTCACAGATGGGCCACCACAGTGGAGAACAGCACAGGTCTGGCGGGAGCCCTGAGAACAGTGCCCTATGGAAGGTAATGTTTGCATAGACAGTCAAGGTTTCCTTGAGTGTGTTTGAGGGGTTTTGTTTTTTTTTTACTGCATCCCCTTTCTCTTTGCAGATATCTTTCAGTGCCTCTGGATGGTCATGCCAGCAAGCAAAAACACAAAAAGAATCAAACCTTGGCTTTGGGAAGTTTTGACTATTCAGGTTCAAAATTGTGATGACTCAATAGCCAGATATGGAGTTAGCCCAGTGCTCATTCTCCAATGAACAGATATAGACAATGCAGTGCTTTTATCTGAAAGAGAAATATTCAGCCATGAAGAAGAGTGAAATTACATCGCTAGCAGGAAAATGAATGGAACTGGAGATCATCACGTTGAGTGAGATAAGCCAAGCCCAGAAAGACATCACAATTTTTCCCTCCTGTGCAGAATCTAGACCTAAGAAAAGTGATAGGATGTAAAAAGGGGAGTGCTGTGGGAGGAACCACCAGGAGAAGGGAGGGCAAAAGAAAAAAAAGAGAAGGGTGAGGGTGTGTGTCCATGCAAATGTGATCCAAGTGCTTTATAAATAAGCATTTATGAAAATAGAAAAATGAAACCCATTAAATTTATTTTTTTAAAAAGTGGGGGGGAGAAGACAGTATGAAGAGTGATGATGTTTGCATGATTTTAGAAAAACCCTAAAGTAAACACCAGTGAATCGTGTGGTGTTAGAATTGTATTTTGGTAAGGTTGCTTTTCAGAAGTTGCAATGCTCACAGGTTTGGAAGAAGAGATACAGTCCTAGGAGGATCCCCTGTCCAGAAATGAAATAAATACCTTTCTCTTAGGCAAGACAGGAGTCCTAACTCCAGGACCAGCTCTCAGCAGGGCTGGGTAAAATCCTCATGCAGTTGTAGAGCAGGTGGGACCGAGAGGCCTGAGTTCTGCTCCCTGCAGTCCAATGCCAGGGCAGCCAAGGCCTGCAGGTATCCAGACAGGTGAGCCCAAGACAACCCCATGGGGAAGCCGAGGCCCAGAGGTGTGGGACTTCAAGGGATCGTTTCCTAGTTGCTTCAGCACAGCTCAGACATGGCACTGAAAGCCAGGGACTAGAATGACAACAGTTTATAGCAGCAGTGTCCTGAATTAATGACGAAGGTCAGGCAGCAATAAGGGTACCTCAGGAGGTGACAACGTGGATTAGTTCCAAAGAGGCCACATCCACTTCCACCCCAATGACAAGCCCTCCAGCTCTTAACAATCCCAGGACCAGCTCAGGAGTCCCCAAATTCAGTAGGCATGAGTTTTTGCCTTTCGTCCAAATGCAAGGTCAAATTCGGTGTTAAACAAACTAAGAGTTACACTGATTGAGACCAAGTGTGAGAGTGACGTTTTAGCTATCACAGGGCCATTGGAAGTGGTCACAAGAGCCTGAGGTCCTGAACGCCATAGCAGGAGAGGCTACCCCTTACAGAGGGGGAAGAGAGGTGTTTCTGCCATCTGGACTTGGAGGGTATCAACTGGAGATTCAGAGGGTAGGATCAGGAAATTAAAGAGATGTGAACAGCTTTTCAGAAAATACTGGAGCTTGAGTCCCTTGCTGGATAATGATGTCTTCTTCCCCCAAAGGTCACTCTAAGATAACATCAAGTCATTCCGTGGGCTGAGGTGTCCCACTAAGCCCTGAACAATCTGCTCAGAACGGCTTGGCGTTGGAAAGGAAGTCTATTAGACTGAGTTCTAGGTCTTTCCATATCAGTCACATCAGAAACTGGCCTTCACCTGGTCTCCATCCAAGAGCTGCTTGTTGGTTTCTTGTGCAACAGAAGTCAACGTTAGCAAAAAAAAATACCCACTTGGTACCTGCCACTAAAAATGAAATCACATCTCTCTCTGCTTGCTCACATCTTAATCTCTCAGAAGAATTATCTCTTACGTTCTGTCCCTCCTTCTATTTGCACTTGCTTCTCTGCAATCTGTCTGTTGCAAGCATTGTCACTAGAGCGGGCTATGACTATTTGTCACTGTCACCGGTGGTCTCCAGGAGTCTCCGTTCAACGAGTGCTTCTTCACCGGCCAATTCACAACCTTACGGTGGCATTTGTGACAGGTAAGCAATGCCTCCTTATTGGAATGGTCTCTTTCCTTGGTTTGGAGGACACCACTTTGAGTTCCCTTTTACTTTACTGGCTGCTCCTTCGCTTCTCTTTTGCTGGTTCCTTCTCCTGAAGTCTCTAGGTAGAGCTCAGGGCTGAAACTGGAGCCTCTGACCTCAAGATAACCTTGTCAGACTGCCCATCATTCCCATGGTTTAAACATCATTAAATGTCATTTCAGTTCTGATGATTCCAAATGTTTATCTCATGTCCAAGCTCCAGGCTCCTGTGCACCATTGCTTATGTACGCAGCACATCTCGCTGACATTTCAAACCTAACGAATCCAGACAGAATCCTGGATGTCTCCCTCAAACTGGTCCCCACGACATGAGCAAAGGCTTCTCAGTAAACACACCACAGCCACTTGGGGGTTCTAGTGAGAAGTCACTGGGTTTTACATTTCCTCATGCCCTGCATCCATCCAATCTCCAAATAAACCTTAATGAGATTGCTTGGGGTTTCGTTACACCTCCTCTGCCTCTTCCGTGCTCACCCCTTACCAGGCCATGCTCAAGAAAGTGATGACCTATGAATTATTAATCTTGTCTGATGTCGCTCCTCATAGCTCATGGAGTAGAATCAAAGCTAGCGTGTGGTCCATCGGGCCCTGTCCCCTCCAGGGTCCTCCCTCACGCAGTCTGCTCTAGCTCAATGTGTGTCAGCCACTCTTGTTTCTCAGCTGTTTTGTTTTGTTTAATGAACCAAGGCCTCTTCCTCTTCCTCAAATGACACTTTCCTTGCCTGGAACCTGCTCAGTGCCTGGCCTTTTGGCTGAATATTAACTTGTTGAGATGCTATCTCTCTTAAGCCCTCCCTTAACTCTCCACATGGACACTGACAGCTGTACTTGAGTGATCTGTTTGCTTTGGGTGTCAGTCTCCTCCACAAGAATAAACTCCACACTTCGTCAAGGTGAATTATGACCAGATGCTTGTTTCACAGTCCTGGAGATTAGCACAGGGCCACACAGAGAAGCGAGTCAAGACATCTATTGCTCAACTAGCTGTCACAACAAAAGCCAAGTTCATATCCCCATGCGTTTGTATGTATGTGTATGTATGTGTGTATGTGTGTGTGCATGTGTATGTATATGTGTGTGAATGTATGTGTATATGTGTGTATATATGCGTGTGCATGTATATGTGTATATGTGTGTGTACGTATGTGTACGTGTGTATACGTGTATGTGTATGTGTGTATGGATATATATGTGTGTGCATGTATATGTATAGATGTATGTGTATATGTTTATGTGTGTGTGTGTGTGTATGGAAAATGGAGAAGTCCATAGAAGTGCAATTAGCCACACTCGGATCCAGCAAGGTAGTGGCATGGCGTGTCTTTTCATGTACCTCCAACACAGAGGTAACATGGGTACAGAGACGCCCTCACTCAGCTACCTGTGATGTTGGTTTAAAGGAAGATCCCCAGAGTGAGCGTTTCTATCCATGACACTGAAAAGACATTTAAAACTTCACCAACCATATCAAAGGGAATAATTCATCAGGTCCTGATAATGTACCGCCTTCCAGTAGGATTTCAAATGCATATTTATAAATCATATTTGAATGTTTGCTTGAACTTCGGCACTCACTTGGTTTCATTTGCAGATGGTTTACTTACTGCAGTCTTTGGGCAATGCTTGTGTCTGCAGGCCACAGGGGAGCACGTGGTCACACTGTGATGTAATTTCCATTGTCCTTTCCTTCCGTGAGATTTTCTTTGGAGTACGAAATTTATTCTAAATGACTGTCAGATTTCTCATCTCATTAAAATCAATGAAAAGACAGAGTATTTACTGCCATCAGGGAACGTTTTTACCCATGTTGTGTGTGGTACCTAATGGCTGTGTCTCGAGCGTTCAGCACCCTGGGATTCTCCCAACTCAATTTTTAACCTGCTTTTGGTCTCCATGATGGTTAGGTTTATGTGTCCCTCTGTCTGGGCCATGAGACCCAGATATTGCATGGAACATTGTCCTAGACGCTGTGAAAGTATTTTTTACACCAGGTTGACATTTAAATCACCAGATTCTGAGTGAAGTGGGTTACCATGCCTAATGTGAAAGGGTCCCATCCCTATGGTCCAAGGCCTGCAGGAAAAGATGAAGCTTCCCAAAGAAAAGGAACTCTGTCAGCAGATGGCCTTTGGGGTTACAAGACAGCATCAGCTTTGCCCTGGGTCTCCAGCCTTGTGTCCTACACTGAAGATTTTGGGATCTCAGGAGCCAATTGCTTAAAACAGATCAATGAATATAGACAGAGCCTTTTGGTTCTGCTTCTATGGGAAATTCTGACTCGTATGATCACCATCCCCATTCATTTTCAGGGTGATTCCCATTGTAAGAGAACCACAGAGGCCACTAACAAGACGTCTCGTTGCTTCTGTGTGAAGCATTTGCGGGGAGTAAGAACAACTCACACTGAGTAGGTGAAGGTCCCTGTTCTCTGAGCTGCAGCACATCCCTCTCTGCAACCTCGGGACTCCCCCTCACCACCCTTTCCACAGTTCGAGCAGCTGGTTCTGTGAGTGATGTCTTAGAGGAGTTTGGTGGCTCCAGTTCTCTGCTGCTCTGATGATCGGCCTTATCGAATCTGGCTGGGTCAAGAGCTTCCACTGCTTTAGCTACCTGTCTGTTTGTGCAATGCTTATTTCTCCAATATTCTCCATGCTTTCCATAAGCAGGTGTCCCAGAAGAGCAAGTGTGGCTATTGATCTGTGCTACACTGGCAGAAAGGCTCCAGTTAGCATGCTGAACCCGTTACCATGGGGGTCACACACTAAATGCTTGGAGACCGCCCCAAGTATTTGGGTTGGGTTGGTCTTTGAAAGACATGACCGTAGCCACAAATATGCACAGAATATTCCTGGAGGACCCTTGAAACACAAAGGCAAGGCCTTCCCTGTTCTGGCCGTAATCTTTGATGGTGGTGGAGAGTGTGTTTACTCAAGTTCACAACAGAGCAGTTGGTTTGGTTTGTTATAGAAACAGATTTATGAGTTTCAAAGAAATACCAGCAATGTGGATCTTTTTTTCCTTTGCCCAAGCTTTGAAGCCATGCTGAATCTTATCAGTGTGTCAAGATTTAAAAACTCCCACCTGTCCGTCTCATCCCTAGGACTCTTCTGAGCAGCTGCAGCCTCATCCCTTGTTGATTAAGTGTGACCAGAAATGTACCATCCACTCCACACTAGGCACTGGAAACCACCATGAGCCATTTCCTTCTCCCTGTGGCCTCTCAGGCAGCAGCCTCAATGCAAACATGAATTCCTGGGGATGTATTACCTTGTCTATGATGTGATTGAATTGTGCCAGCTCACCTGCAGTGGATTTGCACTCCTTCCCCCCGCAACAGCCCCCATTTTTCCAGCAGTAATCTTTCCACAGGGAAGGCTTGCTCACCGGGCTCTTTGTAAAAAGTGTGCAAATCTCAACACTGCAAGCATTTAATGCCACAAATGTGGTTGTAAAGTGAACGCCGCAGAAGGAAAACATTGTACTTTCATCGTTCTCCCACAGAAGGTTTCTGGGTAATACGTGATATTGCAGGCAGGCCGGGTCAGTGAGCATGTGCTAAGGAACCACATCAAATCACTACACATGCAGAAACATAAGAAGGCCACAAATCAGCCAAAGCCTCTCTGAAGAACATGAACTGCACTTTTCTTTTGACATCACAGGTTTGTCTCTTCTAGATAAGCAAATAAGTCAACTAACAAACGCTTGTTTCTGTAAGAACTCAGCCCATGGAGGTTCATACATTTTAGGGTGTTCAGGGAGTGTGTTACCCAGGTTGACTTCAAAGTCAACCTTCCTTGGACCTAACCGGACCTCCTCACCTCTCAAATTCATTCAATCCAAACTTCAGATGGGCACAATCTGCAGACCACTGGATGTCAGCATCATCCCCGCCACCAAGACCTAAAGACAATGAACTTGATCCGGACAGAGCCTGATGGCAGGGCAATGAACTCAAGTCACACCTCTGATCCTACTTAATACTTGCACATGTTTTCAAAAGAAAAGGCCCTGAGCAAGTCAAGTGTGGAATTTACTTCCTGGCCCCCACCCTCCAGAAACCTGGAGCAAATGCTTTTAACAAATAACACCCAAGAAGAACTTGCCTCAGAAGTGTGACTTTCCCAGCTCAGTGTCACAATTATTTAGCTATGTGTCTTTTAATTTCTATCATCCCTACTCCCAGTATTTTGTGGAATTGCATCTATTCTGTTTTAATAGGGATGAAGTCATCCAGGGTGGAAACTATGACCTGCCTGAAAGAAGTGGAATGCTGCTGTGTGTCAGAAGTATGAATTAAAGTCTTCTGCAGACACTTGATCTCTTGCTATGAAAAGGCATATTGTGTTTCCTCTCTTTAACAATATTCTCTGTCTACTGTGAAAAGAAGCCTGTTTGCTTTAAAAAGTGTGGCATAATTTTCCACTGTGGGTGACACTGCAAATGAAATCACAGCACACACTGAACACAGTTCCGATAGCCTGCACGAACTGCACATCACTCAAGAGAAGCCAAGGCTGAAATTGTGGTCACTTAATAGGAGATGAAAAATTTAATGATATGATGACTGATTACAGCCACATCTCTGCATGCTAAGACTGGCAGCTTTTGTGGTGCGCCCACCTGCAGACAGCTCTGCGCAGAGCAAGTTAAACAGAAACAGTTGTTTGCTGCACAGCAGAGGCTGCCCGCACACAAAGAGCGGCGTCAGCATTATGTATGATGTGCGTTACACCAAATAAAGTGCGTGCACTTTATCTGTTGAGCAGAAGCATGTTCTTCATTTCCCTTGAGATTTATCCACAGCATCATAGTTCTGGGTGAAAGGATATGGACTAGCAATCCCAGGAGAGCATACTACGAGAATGTCCCATAATGCACCCTTCCTTAGTATCTAGCACTGGGCAGCATGGTGCTAACTGGATGAACCAAGGCTGCCATCTTTGGGCAAAACCACAGCAAAGGTTTTCAAATTCTGTTCTGCTGATTCTGTAGCGGTGTCACTGGCTTTGCCCAAATACTTTTTATATATCAGCTTTTGGTTATGTCAGACCTTGAACTCTCTTCTCTGCCACAGGGAGCCTGGTGAATTAGGACAACACTGAGTTAGCTGGTGCTGGCCAGAGCTGGGGGACATCATAGCCAACCCCCCACAGTCTCTGCTTAAGATCATAGCCACTCCTATGAAGGGTGGGGGTGGGGGTGGGTTCAATTGCTACAAGTTAATTTGAGAACTGTTGGTAGAACAGATGCTTTTGTGCCTCAAATTTTCATTTTAAGTGGGGAAATGAGTTCTATGCAGTAGACCCAAATGATGACCTTCATTAGCATAGCAGGCAATAAAGTATATTTGGAAGAAACAAAAGGTTTATTTGTCTAAAATAAAGCACCAATAACAAATTTACTTCACTTCGTAATGAAAGGAAAATATTATAACCTGGCTACAATTTTTTTTTCTACTCCAACCTAATTGGCAGTACTTACTTTTGTAAAATAATCTGGAGACCCAATAAAAAATTTGACATGGCTACTTTTTATAACGCAGTCATTCCTTCCACTAAAGTGGCTTTCAAAATGATAGAATGGGTGGCCCCCAAGTCTGTCCTCATTATTCTGAGGCTCAGTAAGTCTTGTATTACAGGGTTTGGTTTGGTGGTTAGGAAGAGGTGGTTAGTTGAAGAAGGCTGTCTGACTCAACCTACTTAATCATGTTTGCAGTGTTTCCCAGTGTTACCTAAGATTGGGAACACCTGCACCATTTGGCACACACAGACTTCCCAAAACACACCCACAGAACCAAATTTATAGGGGTCATGCCTGGTGATCCACAAACCCCCCAGATACCCAACATGATTCTTATCTCATAGGGCTGATGAAAACGTTGGGAAAAGTTAAATTGAGTTCAAGCTCAATTAATAGGCTGGGTTCCCATCCTACCCTACATACTGCTCTCCCATTGAAGAAGGAAGACTCGGTGTGGGAGGTTGCAAACGTGGGCAATGGTACAGCCAACCTACTAGACTGCTGAAGTTATCAGTTTGAGATCAGAAGTTAAATACTTTACTTTTCCAATGTGTGCAACTATAAGAGTGTTTGCTTTCTCCAAATATTTCCTTCCTCTGAATGCATCTGCACGGGAAATAGCTACCAGATCATGGCAGCTGAATGGGTGAGGCTGGGTGTGTTCATCCAGTTTTCAGAACTGTCATTGCATACTTTTCAGTTGCACCCATTACCTGGAAGGGGTGCCTTTGAGTTTCCTTTAAATTCCCAAGGCCACCACTCTCCTGACACTCAGGAGCTCAACTTATCACATAGTTGTCTTCTGAAAATCCTTTCATAACAAGACTGGCACCGTGTGGATAACAAATGATTTCTCTTAACGAACAATGCAAGCTTTCCAAGAAAGTGAAATTTTGAATGGCTATCTGGAGAATTCATACAGTATAGACAGTGAAGTGAGGATGGTGAGGAAAATGTATATTACCCATGTGATGAGTGCACCTTGGGACCCTGAATACATAGCTGACCCATAAATCACTTGGGAGTTTGACTTGTGCAGACTGGCCAGTTTATCTGCCTTCCCACCTGAGATCCCTACAAAGTCTTCCGTAGGGTCAAGTCCACGCTACTTAGCATGGTGCAGGTATGGCTGTAGGAATGCAGTTATCTCCTTCCTCTTTGTCTTCTTTCAGTCTTAACCTGCTCTAGACGATTCAGTGTCCACTTTCTATGCAGCCCTGTCTTTCCCAACTTTTGCTGGTGTAACCACTCCAGGGCGGGAATTCCTGCACTGGCCCATCTCCAGGGGTCAGCTTAGGGCTCAGCTTCTCCTTTTCCACCATCTTAGCCATTGAGATCATTAATGTCATGACGTCATCCAAGTTCTAAAACGTGAGCCATAGGGCCAAGAAGCAGAGAAGATGGCTATTGACCGTTATGGCCTCAACCCCCGTGTAGAGTCTGGCCTGTGGAAGGTTCTTGAAAAGACAGTTATTGACACACACAAAAAAATGTGGATCAATTCTGAGAGTGTTTGCAAGTAGTTAAAATGGTGAGACCAGATTGTGCCAGCCAATACTGCTTTTCTGTTGTCTGGTGTCCTTCAAAATGACCACAGTCACTTTTTGTTAAGAAGGCCAGCCGTACATAAACACTCCATTGATTTTTCCATGAAATATATTTGTTTGGTCTGCAAAGCGATTCTTTTCGTGCCTGTTAGTGAAGATTTAAAAAGTTACTTGCGCCTTCCCCCTTTTAGAGGTGCTTAGTAACCGTGTTGTTTCAGCTACAAAGGCCCACAGAGCAGTGCCCTGTCCTGTGAATGGAGCCTTTGTTCTTGGCTGTTTGGGTAGGAAATGGTTGCTTGCTATTCCGGTCTCCAAGAGGGAATATAAACTATGCTCACCTAATCAAACAGACCAGTAAATACAGCAGTTAATCTGACAACTTCAAATTCCTCACTTGCATTCTGAGAAACAATTTAACACCAACAATCGTTGAAAGCCTCTGTGAATCATAAGCCTTTGGCTTCTAGGGAGTATGTCATCTTTATTCTCATTTCACTTTATTAATTACTGCAAGTGCCTGGCTCCGAATCATATTTCAGCATGGAGATTTTTCTAGGTGGTAGAAAAGAGAGATCACATTGACAGTTACAGCATTTAAGCTCAAAAAGAAAACATGTCCTCTCATGTCAAAGAGAGAAGGGAAAGAGTGTGGGGAAGCTACGAAAGAAAAAGATGTCCTTAACAGACTGGTGGACTAGAAAGAGGACCCAACCCGGAGGGGACAGCAGAGACGCAGGGTGAGGCTATGAGGCCCACCCTTCCCTGAAGTCACTACCAACGAATCTGCCCTGTGTCTGGAGAATAAAAAGCAGGGCCTGTTTGATCAAATTATTAGCAGTTTTACACTCTATCTCCCAAGTCACCTTGAAAGTACATATAGTCCCCATTTGAGGCACAAAAGCACTGAAACAATGCAAGTGTGGGGGGAAAAACCATCTCATTTTGAAACACAATATATAATGATACTTTAAAGCCAAACGAAAACAGCAAAAATGTGTTTATTTGAAGTATGAGATATAAATGTCATCATTCAGAGACTGTTGGCTAACAACCACAGCGGCCTCTTAAAACTTTGTCCTTGAGATATTTTCGGGCATGAGGTCCAATGTACACACAGCACGTATTAAAAGCATTATCTGACTTATTCCTGCTCTTTTGAAGGAAAAAAAAAAATCTAGTGTTTCTGGTTTTTGAAGGAGCCATTGTCCCTCCTGCTTGAATGTTTATTTTACTGCCCCCTGCCCTGTGGAGGTCACTCCACCTATAAAAGAGTGATTACACCACCAGGGCACAATGGGGACGCTCCAATCAGCTCCAATCAATGCTCGTTAAAGTAGGAATAAATAAACTTTTACGGCACCAGGGTTCCTACCCCTTCGTGGAAATTATTGTTAATTTATTGAATCAATAATCTTAAAACAATAAATTCTGATGCCTTTTGTTTTACTAAGCTCTTCTCACAGTGTGTTAAAAAGCAAGGGCTTTATAAATATTGCAACAGGCTAGAAGAAGGTTTTTAGCCAAGTCTTTGTATGTGGTCCGTTATGCAAGAGACAAGACCATAAAAGTTAAAAGTGTATTGGGGGAGGGGGTGGACTTGACCTTGGCTAGTCACTAAAATAATAGAAGAAGAATACCTTTACCACTTAATGGGGCTGAGGAAGGAATTTGTGTCCTTTTTCTCATTAACCCTGTCACAGCTTGTGCTATTTGGCTTTGGTCTGCAGTTATTTGAGAATTATTACTTATTAAGACATATTTCTTACAAATTAGAGAGAGAGAGAGGAGATTTTTAGCTGTTAAGGCTGGAGACTGACTATCCAGAAGAAGTAATTTTCTCACTATTTTTCACCTAAACATAGTCCCATTTTTAACCTGTTTTCCACCAAAACCTTTAGGAAAACAAAACTCCCAGACTCAGTTTGAACTTGAACCTGTGATGTCCTGACACAGCGAGGACGAGACAGAGTAGCTGAAGCGGTGCTGGCCCCACAGTTGACACTGAGCACAGGGCAGTGCTCCCTCTCTGGGTGTCTCTGCACTGTGTCTCCCCCAACATGGTTCCACGGGTCCTGAGAACCCAATTTCCTCATTATGTTTTTACCTTGCATAGCTATCAAAGTATCTTTTGGGTACCTATTCATCCTCTTACAACATTGTACCCAAATGCAAACTCTCGGCTTTAAAAAATAAAATGTAATGGGATAAGTGCACATTTGGGGTAATATCTGCAGATGAGACATTACTGTAGAGAGTGTCCCCGAACGACAGTATCCAAAGCTTTCAGTGCAGCTTAAGCTCCTCAAATGGCTGTGTGGCTCCTCTGTAGAATTATCTCCTCACTCACAGCACCCCTCAAAACAGGCAGAAGGGACCTTTGAAGCACAGAGCCACATACCTTAATTATGCAACCAACTTGGGACATTATTTGTTCCAACATTTTTTAAAGGCTTTCCCTAGGTTATAGGAACACATGTAATTCAGGATTTTTTTTTTTTGTGCTTGGAGACCACAAACTGGCATGCCAGCTTCTGGAATGTTCCCCTAGAGTGCTGGTGTTTACAACCACGGTCTGCTGGGGGCTTTACGGGTTTTGTTATACAGTGACCTAAAACAAGAGATATTTTTCCCTAGAGTTAAACTTGTGACAGAAGTGTGACCTCCATGAGCTCCAACTCTGATGATGGGACTGTAATAAGTTAGCACCTGAAGGGCCCAGCCAGAAAAGAGAAACTAATAGTTTATGGAATTTCTAGCCATTGTTGATCTAGTGCTTTGAAGAACTCCCAGTGAGTTCAGTGAAACCACTTTGGAATTCTTCTTTTTTTTTAATGATTTGGTTTGTTTGTTTTGCTTTTTGGTGGCACTGGGGTTTGAACTCAGGGCCTTACTCTTACTAGGCAGGTGCCCTTTCCACTTGAGCCACTCCTCTAGACCTCCATCCTGGAATTCTGAAGAGGTCAAAGACATACCTCCACAAAAGGTCAAGGTCCCAAATGAGGGAAAGGAGACACAGTGCGTACAGGACACCTACTGCATTACTGTAAATGGTGTCAAGTTAACCAAGGGCCCCTACCTTGGAGTCCTTAGCAGAGACCTTCAGTTCTATACACTGGTAAGAGAATGTTCTAGACAAGAAAACTACCAGGCCAGATTGACTTACTGAGAAGACTCTGCTTAAATTAAAGGATTCTATTTGGGTTCTAGGTTTTTCCCTGAACATTCCTAAGGCACTTCTAAAGCCCCTGGAATCTGGCTCCAGGACAAGAAAGAACTATATCCACAAGTCTTGGTTACACTCAATTACTAAGGAACACTAACCCTGGCTCAGGCACTCAGGGAGGTCTGATTTAATCAACAGAAAAAGATGACCACCGTGTAGAGAGTGCCTACTATTTGCCAAGCATGGCCACAAAAGACTTATCCATGATTTCATCAGGTTTTCACAATGGTTAGGGTAAATTATTGCAAGCTTGATTTTAGGAATGATAATTAGAGATTTTGACTGGTTTAGGGACTTGCCCAAGGTAACAAGGGAGCAGAGCCAGAAAGTGGCAGATGTCACAACTGGGCCTTTCTTAGGCTGACAGGCCATGTGGAGAGCCTTCCCCTAAAGGCACTTTGTCACTCAGTCACTTCAAGGATCAGCAACTTATCTCTTTCACTCATGGAAATTGAACTGGACTTTGCTCTCATGGCTATTCTACCCCTGAAATTTTCATAAAGAACGAATCAATGTCCATTGTGTAGGTGCCGGATGCATACATTTCAGTGGATTCACTCATATGTAGGGAGGTTCAGTATTGATTTCACGTTTGTGGCTCTATTAATTTTAAAGCTGATGGCTTTGATTGCATTCTCCCAAAGTTAGTCCTTCACGTTCTTCTCATTAACGCCCCAAGGATGACGCCTCTGCTCATGGCAGGGAGACTCATGCAACCTTTAAAATGGGAGGAAGCTCATTACATGGATACAGATGTAAGAATGGAGTGGGTGACCCTTAGGGAAACCCAAGTGCACTCAAGCATCTGACCTTCAGAGAAACAGAAGCAGAGTGTAAAAACAAGGACTGAAGACTGCCAGAATTGTCATTTTTGTCACTTCATGCTGTGGACATCAGGGTTCAGTGCTCAGACCTCCCTTTCAGGACCAGGGTTATCATCTTCCCTACCCCCTGCTATGGGTTTGGCTGACAGTTGAGACCCTCACTGTGAGTCAGCTTGACCAAAGTGAACCCCCGCTTCCCACGGTTGTACATCTCCCAAGGGAGCAGGACTGTCTGTGCTCTGCCTCACAGAGACACCACCCTGAGGGCCACCCTGCTGAGTAAGGCTCTGTTGTGCCAGAGTTCTGTCTCTCCCTCAGCCCACCTGTTCCACCTTCTCCTGTAGCTGATTTTCTACAGAAGTGTCTTGCCCGAAAAACTGCATCCCATGGTGAGACACCTCCAACAGCACAGACATTCAGGCCTTGCCAGAAGCCACTGGATCCTTGTCTATCTGTTTCACCTACCCTCATTACCAACCAAATTGTCATCCTTGGTCTTATGTTTACCTCATGACTTTAACTTTTGACAGCACTACATACATAGAACTATCGTTTACCAAAGTTGGCCGTGTGGTTTGTCCGCCATTAGTCTCTCAGTGGGGTGTTTGTGACATCCCTCTCCTATGTCACCAGTATTACTGTGCATTTGGCTAATTTCAGTTCAGGTGCCCATCCTTAGTTTACCTAGATGGAGGATGGAGGATTTCTAAGGCATAAAACATCTCTGCGTAAGAAAAGGCTCAGGGCATCTGTTTGGACAGCTTTGTGTCTCTGTGACAAAATGCCTGAGACAAACAACTAAAAGGAGGAAAGGTTTATTTTGGTTTCAGAGGTGTTGCTCCATGGTCAGCTGGCTTCACTATTTCTGGGCCTGTGGTGAGGCAGAAATATCACGGCAGAAGAGTGCTCACATCATGCTGGTGGGGAAGAGAGAGAGAGAGAGAGAGAGAGAGAGAGAGAGAGAGATTGAGACAGAGAGAGAGAGAGAGAGAGAGAGAACAAGATATACCCTCCTAAGGCACACTTTCAGTGACCCACTCCCTCCAGCCAGGCCCCACCTCCTAACAACTCATTCAGCTATGAGCTCATGGACGGATTAACCCATTGATTACGTTAGCACCTCACGATTTGATCACCTCGATAGCCCCACCTCTGAACACTGTGGCATGTGCCAAGCTCTCAGCACGAGACCCTGGGGGACATTTCACGTGGAAACCACATCCGAGCACCTAAGCACACGTGTTAGTAGAGGCAACTGTGGGCATAGCAACTTCTCGTAGAAGAGGAGGTAGACTTCATGAACCAAGTCCAACTATAATCAATCTGTACCTAGGAATTCATCCCACAAATATTTATCGAGCACTTGTAGGAGAGGCTACAGATCACCTCTACTCAGTGCAGATCTTACCTGGGAGCTCAATTACTTCTAGAAACCAAGTTACCCCAAGCTGGATGAAAAGGAGAAAAGCATAAAATGTTATGGGATTGTCACATACATGGGGCTCCTGACAAGAGCCCAAAGACTTCGAGAAGTGGTCAAAGCAGAGATCTTTGATACTACGTATGGAAAAATGATGAATTTGTCATGAAAAGCAAAACAAAGGTGCTCAGGTTAGGAGCAGTAAATCCCACGGGACTCTCTAGGAGTCAAATGAAGGGCATGGAAAGCCGGTGTAGGGTGAGGGTCATTTTAATAAGTCCACCTCACACAGGTCCAGAGTGGTAACACTGAACGACCTGTCTTTTCAACGTGGGACAGGGAAGGCGTCTTTCTCACAGGAAATGTTGCGACTCACTTGCTGTGGGTAAGGTCAGGTAGCCTTTCTGCACCTGAACCTTCCCAGAGCGCTCATCTAAAAAGTGTTTATGTCCAAGAGGCATAAATTTTGGAGTAATGCTTGTTACCCTTCATCACCCACAGGCCAGGAAAGGATACAAAGCCGTGAGCACAGGACAAAACCTCTTGCACTCGTGGAATTTACATTTTAGTGTGACGAACAAACATAAAGAAAAAGAATTGAAGTTCACAGGGAGCAAGAACAATCTGAATAAATTTATACCTTTTCCCTGATAGAACTTCCTTCTAGATCCTCAAATAAGAAGGCACACCTAGCAGACACCTTTTACCTCTTTCTCTACTCTCCTTCACCTGGCAGTGTTAGTGAGCAGGAAAATATCCAGAGAGACAGAAGGAAAAAGAGAAGAACCCAGCCAGGTATGGTGGCT
This sequence comes from Castor canadensis, assembly GCF_047511655.1. Lineage (NCBI taxonomy): Eukaryota > Metazoa > Chordata > Mammalia > Rodentia > Castoridae > Castor > Castor canadensis. Next base: position 19,656,356 of record NC_133391.1, on the reverse strand, counting down.
CATGCCTGTAATCTCAGCTACTCAGACGATAGGAAGACTGCAGTTCAGAAGCCAGACCAAACAAAAAGTTAGTGAGACCCATCTCAACAAACAAGTGAGGCCCAGGTGCTGGTGCACATCTGTAACCCTGGCTATGTGAATGGACAAAAATATGAGGCCCTCCTAAAAATAATCAAAGTAATTAAAAGAGCTGAGGGCATGGTTCAAGTGGTAGAGCACCTGCTTAGCAAGCACAAGGCCCTGAGTTCAAAATCCTAGTACAGCCCCATGCCTGAGAGAGAGAGAGAGAGAGAGAGAGAGAAAGAGAGAGACAAAGACAGAGAAACCTCTAAAAGACCCCAGAGCCGTAACTCCCTTAATAAAGTTTTTTGTGTAAGCAAACAATGAAAATCTTTGCCTAAGGAGGGATTTTTTTCCCTCTATTCAGACTGTTGAACCAATCACTCATAATTTTAACATTTACAGAGCACTTTTATGGTTTAAGAGGCAGTCCCAACTAACTCTCTACTCTCACCCAGCAAACATTTTTTATTTAAGTGTTGTGCCATTATCATCTTTCTTCTCAGTGCAACTCAGAGGAGAGGACACGAAGGCAAACCCACTTACAAGATGAGGTAGAGGAAAAGCGAAGGCCAGAGACAGACAAAGGTGGAACACGAAAGCTTTAGAGTCAAGTGTACTCCGATTTCCACCTTTATAAATATGCTATAAAAATACCCTTGAACTTGCAACAACAACAAAAAAAAGATAGCTTATTCACAATGCGGGCAATATAGTAAAAGCTACTGGGAAGAAATGGAAATATACAAAAATAATCTGGTTTTTCGATGAATAACTTGCAGGGATGAGGGGAGAAAGAAGAAGTTATGGGTTAAAGAGAATTCAGAGACTCATCCTCTTGTTGGATCCTGAGTCAAGCAAACCATCTGTTAAAAAAACACCAAAACCATGTATACATGGGTGCAGTGGCCCAGCTACATGGGAGGCTGAGACGGAGAGGACTGTGGTTTGAGGCCAGACTGGGCCAATAAGTTCAGGAGACTCCATCTTGACTGAAAAAAGCTGGATGTGCTGATGTGTTCCCAGTGATGGTGGGAAGTGTAAAGCAAGCGGATCGCAGTCCAGGCCACCTGGACAAAGCAAGAGCCTGGCTTTATAACAGCCAGAGCAAAAAGGACTGGACACATAGCTCAAGTGGCAAGTGCCAGCCTAGTAAGCACAAAGCTCTGAGTTCAAACCCCAGCACTGCAAAAACAAAACTAAACAAACAAACCCCAAACCTGTTGCTCAGGTGTTAGCCTGTGACAGGGGCCAGTTAACCAGATTTTCTCTCCTCCTGACGCAATCGGAGGGCAGAGTCCTGTCGTGATTAGATGATGTATACACTCGAGTCCCTTTTTGAAAATGTCCCCACTTGCTAAAGCTTATTGTTACCACAAACCAATGTTGCTGAGCCCTTGTGACCATTCAGACATGCACAAAGTGGCGAGAAAAACAGCCACCTGACACTCATATGTCAGAGAGGTTGACCAGGTGACACTCTGTTGTTCTAGCTGTTATACTGTAAAACGTATCCTGTTTGTGGTTGATTTGATGCCACATTTTTTGCATTTTTCTGTGTTCTGTTGGTCACCTCACGGCTTCCCCTGTCCCCAAACGCAGTGCTAACACTTGCTGTGTTCCTACACACAAGGCTGTGATGCGCCTTACAGGGAAAACATGAGTGCCCACGAAGCTTCATTGGTGCATAAGCTATTGTCCTGTTGACCATGAATTAAACATTCTTATTACATAAGGTGAATTTCATCACATAAAACTAGGTTATATGGTGACAGGTTAACAAAAATATTGTGACCAGAGGCACGCAGGAACCTAACCCTGTGTTTCTAGAACAATTCCTCATACTCATTAACTTAGCGTTCACCACAACTTTCTAAAACATAAGGCACACACACCTACTGTGACTAACGAGGATCAACCGTGCAGAAAACACATAGGCCTGCACGCTCACAGAGCAAGATTCGTCAAGCGCTTTTACCTCTTCCCTTCCCTGCAGAGAGAACCCAAGCCGGCATGTGTATGTCTCTGAGACAGGGTCTGGCTATGCAGCCAAGCTGCCCTCAAACTCACTATGTAGCCCAGGCTAACTTTGGACTCACGATCCTTCTGCCTTAGTCTCCCAGGTGCTGGAATTACAGGTGTGAACCACCATACCTGCCTCTGAACTGCCTTCTTTACATTCATTTCTTAGGTTCTTTGTTCTTGGGAGAACTCACCTGATTACAGATTGCAGTGTGCTCAATACCCTATTTGATCAAGCTGACTTTCATCTGGACATGAGGTTTCCATCTTTCAGCCAACTTTTATTTCTCAGGGGTGACCCTGGCTCACACATCCTGCCCTGGGCTTGGCTTTAGAGAGCCAGGGTCAGGTGTGTGATACACAGCCACACATCAAGGAGTTCTTAAGGACATTACAGAAAAGATAATAAGATAAAAGATAATAAGACTGAGTTCCATGGTAGGAGCTAAAGAGAGAGGTTATAGGATTGGGAGAGGTGGGTAAAAAGCAAGAAACTCCTTGTGGCTCCTTCTTTCCTTGTGGCACTGTTGACTGCTGCTCGTTCCCGCCATCCCTGCAGAGCTCCTAGCACTTCTGCTTTCCAAATTAGCATTAACTTCTGACCTTCTAAATGGGCATGCCAGAACTACTTGGTGACATCAGGGTAAACATGCTTCCGGGAGTAACCATTTTCCCAGATATTCGACATATCTTCTCAAATCACCTGTGATGGTGAGGAAAATTCGCACACAAGCCAACAGCACCCCAGCCCAAACAATAACCACAGCTCCCACTCACCTTTGTTCTCCTCCTCAAGCCTCTGGAGTTTGGTCAAGCTGTGGGGTAGAGCTGACCAGATGTGCAGTTGAGGCAAAGCCTGAATCCTGGGGTAACGAGAGAGAAGTGTCTCAGCCCCATTCCTTAAGAGGAGAAGGGCAGACCCAGATGTGCAGGAGAGGGAAAGTCCCTGGGGAGATGCCTCGGTGTCAGGGGAGCCCTGTTTCTTACAGGAAGGGTTCTGAGATGCACTGCAATGGATCCCCCAATGCTGAGCTCAGCTGCTCACACCCCGAGAGACTCAGTCATCCACACTTCATTGTCTTCCCGCCTTCCATCTCACTCACTCTACTATCACCTTTTTTTATACCTTTTTAACTGATACACAAAACAAATAATTGTACAGATTAATATACCATGTAAAGTTCAATGCATGTGTACACTGTACGATGTGTAAATCAGGTCAAATATATTTATTTCCCTAAAAGTTTATCATGGTAAAAACTTTCAAAATCATTTCTTTAGTGTTTTGAAGTGTACCGTCCATTATTGCTATCCAGATGTACCATCCTGTTCGACAGTACGCCATAGCTTCTTGCTCTGTTTCCCCATTTTTCCCATTGCTGTGACAAACCTGAGAAGAGCAACTTAAAGGAGGAATTACTTGGCTCATGGTTTCACAGGTTTCAATCCATAGTCCTGGTTCTGTTGGTCTTAGGCTATGGTAAGGCAGAACATCATGGCAGAGGTTATTCAACTCATGGTGGAGAAGCAGAGAGGGGAGGCCCAGGGCCACCCCAACAACATGCCATAGGACCTCCTTCCTCCAGCTATACCCACCCCCTAACGTTAACACAACCTCCCGGGTAGCACCACTGGTTGGGACCAAGCCCCCAACAATGAGCCTGTGAAGTCATTTCATATTCAAGCAACAACAATCCATCCCTGGACCCCAAAGGCTCATGTTTATCTCAAAGTGAAAAATGCACCTGGTCCCAAAAATCTTAAAAGTTTCCAAACCAGAGTACATTATATGCATATAATGAACACCCCTGTAAAACTATTATAAACCAATAAAAACACTTAAAAAAAGCAGTTCCAACAATGTTCAAAAGTCAAGTTCAGGACTGATGGGGCGACTCAAGTGGTCAAGGACCTGCCTATCAAGCATGAGGCCCTGAGTTCAAACCCCAGTACACCAAAAAAGTTCAAGTTCAGTGCTTCCTCTGAGATGCAATAGTCTGAATGGTGGACCACCATGGAATTTCCTCTGCTAGATTAGTCCATACTGATAAACTCAGCCTTCCACAAAGTCTCAAGACACAGACAAAATGTAGATGAGATCTTTACTAGAATGTAAGTGGCCTCTGGTTCAAATTCCAGAGGAGCCCTTGCTCCCATCTGAAACTTCACAAATGTAGTCTTTTCTGTCCCCATCTCCAAAGTAACCAGATCAAAATGGACTGGAGGTGCCCAAGTGGTAGAGCACCTGTTTTATAAGTGTAAAGCCCTGAATACAAATACCAGTACTAAAAAAAAATGTTTTAAGTTACTGCTTTGCCCAGAAAGATTTCAGACACCATCACAATCATGACTCTTCCTAAAGGTTAAAAAACAAAACAAGACAAAACAAAACACTCATTGCATCCAAATTGGGAAAAAATATATCTGCTTTGAAATTCTCTCCTTTCCTGATCATTTGTCCCATAGAAAGATGGTTTTCTGATTTTCTACATGGTGACTGCTATTTCAGTGAGGAACCAAAGAAAGAAAGTAGAAAGAAGGAAATGAGTGGCTGATTTCTATCTTTTCCTTTTAATGGACAGATTAAGTTATATGTATTCACCACGGACACCACGCCAGCGTGGTGTACATACACTGTGGAATGACTAAACCTCGCTAATTAACATGCAAATTCTGCCTCATAGCTATCGTTCTTGTGGTGAGCCCACTTCAGGTCTAGTCTTTGAGCTTTTTACAAGAATGCAATAAATTATTACCTACAGTCATCATATTGTGCAATCACTCCCTTGATATCCCTCCTATCTGTGTTTAACCTTTAATCTTGTGATGCAATTGCAGTTGATACCTACAAACCTCTTCCCCAGGATGCCCTCTGTCAAATCTCCCAGCTCTCATCTTTCAGTTAATCTTACCATCAGCATTGCATAAGTTGGGGTCTTCTCTGAGCTGTGTGAGGCAGGCTTAAGCACTGACTGTGGCATGAAGACCTAGGTTGCTCTCGCCCTGATAAAGCTCAAGAAGAGCTGCACTGTTTGTATAAAATGTCCATCCCTGTCCTCATTGGCGTGGGTTTTGTTTGAGAGAGGTGACAAATAAACAAAACCCTCTATTGCAAGCAATAAGGAAGTCACAGTTTACAACAGATTCTCTTTTAAAACTTTAGCATGGTACTGTCATTTCTTATTTGGCCAGCAGCGTGTCGACCCCTGCACCCTCGGAATGAGCCAGGCTAAGTGGTGAAGCCAGATGGACTCCCGGTGGCTGAGGCCAGGCAACAATGCATGGCCAGTGTGTGAGCTTGTGGTGTGCCCTCTGCGGGTCTGTGGTAAGTCAGTGCTGCATTGCTTTTGTCCCCTCCTCTGGTCCCCAGTACTGCTAGTCTAGGATAGGACAAAGCACAGCCATCCTGTTGCAGCTCGTGCCTCAGTTTCTTCCCTCAGGACTTGAGTTCATGAGGCATCCAAGCAGCAATTCTTCTAGCCTGCAGGATGGAACAGAAGGATAGCATGGTAAGCTCCACTGAACCACCTGACCTATGCTCCATCAGGGTTTTTAAATTTTAACTGATATGTAAAAACATGAACATTGTACATGTCCACGGGGTTCCATGTAACGATTTGAAACGTGTATGCTTTATGTAGCATTTCAAATCAGGTTAAAAATATCTGTCCCTTCAAACAGTTGTCATTTCTTTATGGTAAAACTTCTCAAAATCCTTTCTTCAGGTTCTCTGAAATGTTACCCATTGCCACCCTGCTGTGCAGTAGCCCAGCAGGACTTCTTGCTCCGATACATCCATAGATGAGCACTCATGGATCAACCTCTCCTTGCCGTTAGGAACTTCCATTCTACTCTCAACCTCTATCAGATCAACTTTTTTTAGACTTCACATATGAGAGAGACCACGTGGTGTTTGTCCTGTGCCTGGTTTATTTCACTCTGCATAACGATCTCCAGTTTCATTCATGTCATCATAAATATTAGAAGTTCATTTTCATGACTGAATTGTACTCCACTGTGTACATGGACCACATTTTCTTTATACACTCATCCATTGATGGACACTTAGGTCATTTCTAGTCCTTCATTCTATTTGTTTGATTCCATCATCAGACAACCTGGGTCCTTGGCATGAAGTACAACTGGCTTGTCCAGGAAAAACTTTATAAATACGTTTGAATTCATTTTTCCTTCTTTAAAATGAAAGAGAATAGATTAAAATCTCAAAACTTATGCTGAAATGCTCTGCTCATATCGACAGATGCCAGAGTATAAGCACGTGGTGAGTGAAAGCAGCTCGAAAACAGCAATACCTCAATGCGCTTGTTTTGTTTCTGGATTTTTTTCATGGCCCGTTAGTGGGTGTGCACTAGTTTCTTATTTATACCTTTCACATCAGCCCTTCAGCTAAAGGCTGGACAGCATTTTCTAAGCCAATCCACTAAGGGAGTCGGAAGGGTACAGTGGCAGATTGCATGGTTTAAAACACAGACTCCAAAGGAAGCATGTTCTAATGTGACTTGTCCTTCATCCATTTGTGCCTGAAACACTTACCACACTCTGCAAATCCTGGGAGTCAAAGTGAGTAAAGTCCCTTACTCTTTAAGAACTGATAGTATAGTGAGAAAAGCAGGTATACAGTAACCAGAGAAATGAGGGGTGGTGTGGGAGGCACAAAAGGCGAGAAGTGTGAATGACAGGTGACAAGCAGGTGCATTTTATGGATCCATGAGAAAACAGACTTGGTTTTCACTGATTCAAATCTACATGGCCTTCCTTGGATGTTCCTTCTCGGTAAATTAAGAAAATTCAAGAAGACTTTCTACCTTTTTCAGACTCCAACGACCTAGTGTGGAGGAGAAAGGAAATGACAGATTTTTGCTCACACGGGTGCGTGATGGGCTTGTATCGGGGCAGAGCCGAATCTGTAGCATAACTTAGCTTCTTATCTCCACTGCTGCACACAGGCCAGGTGCTCACTCGGGGGACCTGACAGATGGAAGACGGAAGCTCTTCCGAGCCGAAAGGGAGCAAAGATGAATCTGAGATTTATTCTACTTTTCTTGACAAGTTCTAGGAAGGATGGACTGTAGTCTCCTTGGAAGATTTTCTTATGCAGCAGAATAGAAGGGAGAGAGAAAGGAAGGGATGGAGGAAGGAAGACAGGCAGGCAAGACGGCTAGAGCATTCGGGATAAGAGAAATTGTATTTTCTGCTATAAAAAATAACCACCATCAATTAACACTGGAGGTAAAGAAATGTGGGGGGAGGGCCAGCTCAAGTCCTTCCATAAATCTATTTTATTACCTTATAGTCATCTATTGTTAAACACACTGGATCAATTCTCACCTTGCCTGCCTGTCTACCCATTAGTGAAAGCTGCGTGATCATTTTTCTGTGACAAAGTCTGGTGTGTGTAACACGCCAGTCTCTCTGAAAAATAACTGGACCCATAGAGTCAAGACCTAGAGACCACTGCATATAATTCTCCCATGTGAGGAGTCACATGAACTCTTAGTAAGGATGAAGTGGTCCAAAGCCTGTGTCTTGGGTTCGCCTTCCCTAGACGTTCTCTAAAATCACAGCATTTCTTTACTAAAATCAGGTAGAAAGAAAACAGAAAAAAAAAAAAAAAGAAAGAGAAGGAGGGAGGGAGGGGGAGAGAGAGAGAAAGAAGAAAGATGGAAGGAAGGAAGGAAGGGAGAGAGAGAGAGAGACCATTAACATGCTGTAAGAAGGGAGGCATTAACTCTATTAGGACCAACAGCTCCTTTATTTGCTCACTTCTTATTGAATGTTTAAGATATGCAGTTTGCTACAAGTCTCTCATGTTTGTCACAGTGATGAATTAATATGGTTGTCAAGTGCAACAAGATTTTTGTTCTGGAGGGAAACCACAGAAGAAAATTGTCAGGACACGTTTGGGGAGCTTACACTGAACTGGAGCCTTCATTATTGCTGTGCAGAGTGAAATAGGAGAATTTTAAATGGTAATTTTTTCAGCATATCTTTAAAATCAATACTTAATTTTGGAATGTTTTCTTTCGTTTGGATAAAAATGACACTCAGTCATTCACTGAACAGATATTTATTGAGGACCTACTGGGAGCACAGCACTGTTCTAGGCTTTTTGGGGAAGGGGCATTAAACAAGACAAAGTCCCTCCTCTCCTTTATGGGATCTCTATTTCAGCATAGGCACAGTATAAACAGGCAAATAATTATGGCAGAGGAGACCAACTATGGTTAAGTGCTAAGAAAATAGCACAGCAATGGGTTCACAAATGATGGAATCCATGTGGGGAGCGGAGTCAGAGAAGACATCTCTGAGCTGATCTAAGAAAGATTAAAAGAAGGAAGACAAGCAAAGAAGTAGGGGAAGAGAATTTCGGGCAGAGATAAGTACAAGGGACTTCGGAGTCGATACCCTTGTGTATAAGAGTATGTTTGTGTAGGTCCGTGTGCGTGAGTTTCCTGTTGTTTTTATTTGTTTGGAACCCTTTCATGTATGGGAATACCTCTGATCCACCAAGGATACATTCCAAGACCCCAGTGGATTCTTGAAATTGTGGATAGTACCAAGCCATAGATAGATAGATAGATAGATAGATAGATAGATAGATAGATAGATAGAGTAGGTGGGTAGATAGATAAACAGGTAGATAGATAGATACATGGATGGATGGATGATGGATAGATGGATGGATGGATGGACGGATGGACAGATAGATAGATAGATGGTTATTGTTAAGTAACATACAGGTTCCTTGCATACAAGCACTGGAACACCATGGTCAATCTGATCATTGAGACAGCTGCTGATGACTAGTGTTTGGGTAGCATATACAGCATGGTTACACTGGATAAAGGATGACCCATGTCCTGGGAAGGGTGGAGTGGGACCACATAAGCTTTCCTTATGCTGCTTTTAGATTGTTCATTTCCAGAATTTTCCATTTAATGTTTTCAGACAGCCCTTGACCACAGATAGATGGACCGGCATATAAGATGGATGGCCATATATTGCTGCTTTCGATCATTACAACAATCTTAAATAAGCTCACCAGAGGTGATGTCATTCCTACTTCATAAATAATGAATCACATACCCAGAGGTCTTCCGATGCCAATGTTTGCCAATTTATTTCACTTCACTGGTCAGGAAGGTACATGAACCATCAAGTGGGTGGTTTGATGCCATGATACCTCCATCTTTTTCTTCCTTTGGTGATGCTTGACCTCTGAACCCATCAGACCTCTGAACTCCGATACTGCCTCAACTACATTTGCTCCCTTCCTGCCAGTTACCACAGATGATTTGTCCATTTCCCATCAAGCCACACCCCCCACTTGGACCCTTGGGCCCCACTAGCCCATCGAGGACATCACTGCACAGGTTCCCCCCTCTCTCTCCTACCTTATTACACTTCCCCTCTGTACTGGACCATCCCCTCAGCCTCTTAGCTTGCTATCTTATTTCTCCATTGGAAATAATATTCCCCTCACCCTCTATCTCCTATCTAAAATACCACTTTTTTTGCTCTTCTCTTTATTGATGTTCCTTGAAAGAACACTTTATCACAATGAAATCCCCTTGTATTATTAATGTACACTAACTCAACAGTAGAATTTTAAAAGGAATTGTTAGGACTTGCTGCTATCAACTCACCTCTTCCTATTCTCCATCCATCCAGCTGACCAGTATGAAAGCCTCAGCGTTATCCTTAATGGTCTCTCTCACCAGACCCTTATCTAATCTGGCAAGAAATCCTGTTGGCTCTATCTTCAACTTAACTAGTATCCCCGCACTTTCAACCACCTCTCCATCTACCATACTAGTCCAAGCAACCATCTACCTCTCGTCTGGATTACTAAGTAGCTTCCTATGGACCTGTCTGCTGCTTCCATCTGTCATCAATATGGCAGCCAGAGGATCCTTTTCAAAAGCAAGCCACATGGTATCTCCTCTGCTCAACTGTACTGTGGCTCTCAGATCTGTGAGATTGAAGTCCTTGCAATGTCCCAAAGGCCTGTATGACCTGACCCCTCACCCCCTGATCTCACATTCCCTCTGTTCCAGCCACCTGGACTTCCACCCCGACCACTCTGCTAGAATCTGAGCTTCACAAAGGTCCTCACACCCTCCAAGTACCCCAACAGTGCCTGGCACATACAGGTGTTCAATATGTACTGGTTCAATAAATAGACCTGCTGTTCACTTAATCTGACTAGTGCATAAAATTCCTCCAGATCACATCACAGTCTTAGTTACTAGAAAGTTCCCCTTGCAATAAGTAAAAACACAACGTGTAAAACTCTGTCACAGCGTGGCATTATTGTCATCTCTTGTATCGGAAAATTGTTCAATTAGTTGCTACTCTAGTTTTGGGTCCACCAGCACGTGGAGGGAAAGCTGCTGACTTAGGACTCAGGTGATAGGATTACATCAAGTTAAAGGGTAGAAGTAGAAAATAACTAGAAGAAGCAACTTATGGCTTCCCAAATAGAATCAAACCCACTGAGTTTCTTTTTGGATCAATGAAAACTGATTAGATTATATGCTAGCTTTTAACTCTAGGATACAGAGGGAAACTCTAGTATAAAAGAGCAAGTGGTTATTTATTAAGTGCACACACCTTTCCTTTTGAAATGCTTGATGACTGAGTAATTATACCCATGCTTTCTCTGGCTTGATCAGAAATCTTGCCATATGCATCAGAAGTGATGATGGAGTCAGAGTGCTCACACTGAGTCGTGACAGAAGAAAAAACAAGGATAGCTGAAAAAGCACAGAAGGCAAAATAGCTTGGAGGATAAATTACCTCTCTGGCTTTGATTTGAAAAAAATTATTGTGCCAAAGTCTCATGACAACTTCTTTTAACTCTAAACTGTTTATGGTAATTTTATGAGGAGAGTTGCCTAATATCCTTAACAGGGTTTCAAAAATACAAGTTTCCCTGTCATTCACCTATCTAGATAAAATCAAATAAATTTATTCTCAGAGTGTATTTTACACTTTCAAAAATTCTTCATCTATGGAACACTTTGAAATCTGGTTATTGATTAGACTTGTTTCCTTTCCTTTTCCCTTGCAGACAAAATCAGCAAGGAGAACCCCCAAGCCCCAGCCACAGTCCCACTCCCCTTTCCTGAAGTCACTCAATTCCCAGAGATTCAAACAAAATAAGGCACACTTCTTCTATGAGGTGGAGCCCTGCGGAGTGCATTTTGCTTGGTTGTAGGAGAAGCATTCATGATTTCCCAGAGTGCTCTAAAGATCATCATAGCTGATGACTGAAGGAAACCCCAAACTGATGTCCAGGAAGCAATTGGCTTAGATTTTGAGTTATGTAGTCTTAATTCACTTGGTTTTAGCTCAGTTCTACAAACATTTATTCAACACCCACCTTAGAGGCTAAACTTTAAACAAGTAAGACAGGGCTGTGCTTCTAATCAATACAGGAAATACAATGCAGAAAGTAGGTACAGGTCCCCTGAAGAAAACAAGTAAAATATAAGCCAGGAGTGGCAGGGTGCCTGCCTAGCAAGTGTGAGACCCTGAGGTCAAACTCCAGGGATGCCAAGAAAAAAAGAAAGAATTATAAGTGAAAACCTAGGTAGAAAGATGTTCACAAGTTCCACTGCCTGCTTTTCACAACCCTGTTAAAAAATGATGGGCAGGAAGAAGGTTGATACCTCACATCTAAGGAGGCTGGATAACCTGTGTCCTACCTTAGTCCTGGCTGGCTGACTTGGGTACGTCAAAATCCCATATTGAAAATGCACAATGTATTTTGCTTCCTATGGCATGAACATCTTCATTTAGAAAAGAAAACTAGTTGCCCTGGCCTGAATTCTGAAAGTAAAATTAATAATTCTGAATAAAATTACATTTTAACCCAGTTTAGAGACTTTCTTTTTAATAAGCAGGCTTAACAGTTGAGTGATGGTGTGATACTTTTAAAAGAAGTACTCAATTGGAATTTTGCTCGACAACATCAGAAGAAATCCTAAGTTTTGAAAAAGAAGACTGGATTCCAGTTGCTTTAATCTTTGTCACTTTGTCTTCTCTGGTGAAGCCACTGTGCTTGTTTCTATAACATATGGGATTTTATGCAGAAAAGCAAGGCTGCTGTTCGTTAAAAAATAAAAGTAAGAAAACTCTGCCGATTTTTAATTCTAGTTCTTATTCTGTGTATACTACACCCTGTTATTGATTTTAAAAAGTTACAAATCTTTCTATTTTGTCTAAATTTCACAGTACAGAAGCCCCTTTATTAAGAAAAAGTTAATGGAAAGTAAAGCTACTGTTCAGTGCTCCTAGGGATGCAAGTGTCATCAGGGAAATATGTCACGTTTACATTTTGCTGTACTATTTATAGTGGGGGCATGCTACAGAAAAGCTCTTTCCCTGTAGAATGGATTTCTTTGTGCCCGAATCCTACCGTTGACGTCTCTATCCCAGCTGGCCACATTTCCCTCCACAGTACTTTGTCCTGCATGCCCTGCTGTATTACAGCAATGCCTCCTGGCAGCATAGACGCCGAAGATCCAGAGAAGGAAAACAGTGCCAGCCTGACGGGGTCTTAAAATACAGAATGCAGACGAACGTGGCAATTTGGTAATAATAACGCCTTCAGGTCAATCATGAGGGTCTTCTTTGGCTCCCACTGCTGGCTCTTGCTAGCTCTCTGTTTTAAGCAGCTGGGTTTCTTCCACAGCGTCAGGGGCTGTATTTCACCTCTATCCTAAGGAACTAGCACAGGGTGTTTCTGTACCAGGTAGGAGCCTTGAGTCTTCTAGAACAGTGCTCGCCACACGTGAGTAGCAGTGGGTGAACTGTGCAGCCCCTCTGTGCTCGCTGATGTCAACTGACTTCCTAGCCACCATCCTCCTGCATGCACCCTTGTCTCTGCACCCCAACCTCCTCCTGCCTAGCCCCACTCCCTCCCCACCACACACAATTCCTCATCCTGTTCTAAGGAAATGAGAAAAGGGAAGGTGGGTGATTTTTGTGTACTACCAATGCTCAGATGTGGGGGGGTATTTGGCCAGGAAATGGGATTTATAATAAAATGCTCTCACATTTTGTGATAGTGGCCAAAACTAAAACTCTAACTGCTCCTCGTTCCTCAGCTGGAAATCATAGCTCTGGCTTCTTCCTTCCTTAGGGAGATCTTAGAAGTTACGTTTCATTTGTAAAGAACACCTTCCTGCATGTCCATGGCAACTGATGACCTGGATAGCTTTGCAGTGATACGATTTAGTATCTTTATCCATCTCTTTAACTTCATCCATCAAGAGCCCCTGTAGCAAGCAGCTCTTCTCAAGAGAGACAGTGACTTGGTGGTTGTTATCTGAGCCTTGGTTGCTTCTTTTTGCCTCTACAGGAGCAAAGCCTTCCCAGAAAAGGCCTTTTGATGACAGAGGAGGCTTTCAGATAATCTTGAGTTGTCCTTGACAGAGATGAAATTCTTTCCCTCGAGCAGAAATGAGATGTCACATTAAATGATGTCCCTTTGGCATTTCTGTCTACCTATGCTTCTAGAAAGCTGGTCTCAGAATTTCAGAGCCTTCAATGATCAGTTCCCACAAGTTTGGGGTTTTCTGAGTGGACATGTGTTTTCTGCCTTTACTCTCCATTGAAAGTGGATCCTCCTTCAGCTGGGCTTGCTGTCACTCAGGAAATGAGTATGTGAAGTGTACCGCTTAGAACAAGAAAGGTGGAGAGCTGTGGTGTCTGATGTCCACACCACCAGTGTTCCCAAATAATTCCCAGCACATGGCTGCTGGCCCAGAGTGTGCCATGTGTCAAAATGCCACATGATTCAATAGTCAACCACCCACTCTATAAAATGCAATGAACAGAATTGAGTGTTGACCTGAGCGTTAAAAATATCATAGCTCAGCTGGGTGCTGTGGCTCATGCCTGTAATCCTAGCTATTTGGAAGGCTGAGATCAGGAAGATCACTGTTCGACACCAGTAAACCTGGGCAAAAAGTGAGACCCCCCCATCTCCAAAAGAACCAGAGCAAAATGGACTGGAGGCGTAGCTCGGGTGGTAGAGTTCCTGCTTTGTGAGTGTGAAGCCCCAGGTTCAAAACCCTGTCCCATCAAATATAGATATGTGTGTGTGTATTATATATAATCAAATAGTTTAAAAATTATATCCACACATACTACTAAAAAAAGTCATGGAACAGATGTTACCTTGTCTGCTAGTGTGTAAATAAAAATAATGTAGTCTTGTTGAAATTCAGCCCTGGGAAGAGAACAGAGTGGACACTGAACAAGGGAAGCATGAAGGCCCTCTTTGGCTGCCTCTTCTGAAGTGCCTTTCCTAAGCAGAAACCACAGAGCGTGACACCCTGGCCCTGTTGTAGTGCCTGATGTACAACTCGCTCGCAGGCTGCGTGGCCTCCGTGTGTTCAACGTTTCTGAAGGGAGCTGCAGTTTATATTTCAATGTTTTTAAGAGCGATAAGCAATTCACTATAGCAAGCAGACCAGTCTGGGGTTTAATAAGTAGTTACTGTTGGAGTAGAGCAACAAATCTCCAACAAACACCAGGTCATTGGGCCCTGCTGTCACGCAGGTTTTCTGAGTCTGTTAGGAAGAGTAAGGATTTCAACCACTGTCATGTGAGCCTAATTATTTCAAATTAGAGGAGAGGCTGACGCCAGAAACATGGGTGCATAGCACCATCTGTCGTTCAATGGCAAAACAGTTGCCACAGAGAAAGTCACTGGAGGTGGGACTGGGAAAGGGAGGTTTGAATTCATTTTGGACTGCTGCTGTCACAAAGCACCATCAACTTTGTGACTGCAAATAGCACTGATTTGCTAGGTTTGGGCTCTGTAGGTTAGAAATCAGCAATGGGTCTCACTGGACGAGATCAAGGTGTCAGCAGGACAGCATTCTCTCCCTGGGGAGAGGCTGTGTCCTTGCCTCTTCCACTCTGTGGCAGACACAGTTCTTAGAAGTTACCACATTCTCCGCCTCACAGCCTCTTCCTTCATCTCCAAAGCCCTGCATATTGGGTGGCTCCTACCTCCGTTCACGTTCACATCTCCTGTGATCTTGACAGCTGCATAAAGGCTCTGTACTTTAAGGACTCAGGTGACTAGGTTGAGCCCAGCCATCCAACCTGTCCACATAATCTCCCCTTAATACTCTGCCTATCTCAAAGTCCGTCCCGTTGTCCATGGGAGTAACATGTTATGGGCTCCAGGGAAGGGGACAGAGAGTTGTTTAGAGATGGGGGAGGGGCATTATTCTGCCTGCACAGATGAGAGTTAGAACATTAATTGAAAACAAAACTGAAGCCTGGACTTTGGGTGAAGTCACAGTGGCACACTGGAAGAGGGGAAGGAGGGAGGCTGAATTCCAGTGATTACAACATTTGTTATGTTTTTCCATTTTAACCCTGCCTACAGCTGGCTAATTATCTCTTACTAATGCATGATAGGTACGTACTCTTAAAATGGCCTCTTTAGAATCTCCCGACAAAGTTTAATATTCCTTAGGGGACAGGTCAGTCCTTATTTCTTCTCATCTTTGAACATCCAAACTCTGTCCCTCATCTCGTTCTCCCATTTGACCTGGTCACCAATGTGCACACACTCTGTCACATGCACATATTCATACATGAATACACACAGAAACACATTCACAGTTCAGTACATGTCATTATCTTCTGTTTAATTTCTGCTCTACTGAGGGGCTCAGCTTAGACTGTGCCTTTAGAGCACACGGATAATTTTCCCACCTACTCTACAACACAGACTACCATTTGTAAGAAGATTCTTTCTTTTCTGCAGCAAGGCCTGCTAGTAATAGATGATCTTTGTGACCAACGCACAGCATCCAGTTTGATAGCATTTATAACAGTGCAGACTCATAAGCTGCTAGACCCCTGTGCTGCAGCTGGCATGTCGTGACTAATCAAGAAGGAGGGGAAAAGGATGGGGACTTTCTGCCCAGTGGTCCTGCTCCACGTGACACCTGTTTCCTCCTTTGACTGGAAGACATTGGTCAGCTTTTGGCTGACATCATTGCTCATGTCCCTCATGGATTTATAATCTTGTCTATCACTGTAAAGCATCTGCAAAGAAAGATCCCTAGAGAATAGTTTGCCCTGGCCATGGGGAGGGGAGGGGAGTGGAGGGAGGGAGGGAGTGTGGGAGGGAGGGAAGAAAGGAGGGAGGGAGGAAGGAAAACACTGTGTTTTTGAAAGAACTTGAAAATGAATGTCATCTATTCTGGGTTTATCCAAACTCCCTTCTCAAAAAAAGTAGCTAGTATGTTGCAAAGATTGTAATTTACAAATCACTTTCACAACCACAGAAACTGATAGCAATGGGCTATCAGTATAATAAAATAAATAAAATAAATAATGCCTGTGGACAGGCATTATTTTATAGTGGAAGCAACTAATGCTCAAATCTAGTTTACTGGGAGTCTCATCCATGTGGACGGGCAGAGATGGTCACCATTAGATCATGGCGACAGAAAATGTTGAGCCAGCTTTTCAGAAGGGCAACACCAAAATTTCCACCATGTCATAAAGTAAGCCTCTGACCCAAAAATTTCACTTTAATCATATACACCAAGGAAAAGTTTACGTATGTGGACAAAGATTGAACTAAAGTGGTGTTTATAACAGCAATGAGTTAGAAATAACCTAAAGTACAAACTGCTGATATTTGGCAAAGTCTGTTTCCCCTGCCTCTTGGACACAGTTCCCAGCCTTTTCTGCTGCTAGAGGTGATTACAGAACTGTGTTCTGGGTGATGGAATATGAGAAGAGTGATACAAACAGCTCTAAGTTCAAGTTCTTAAGTACCTCCTGAGTGACCCTCCAGGCTCTCTTGTTCTGATGTTGGTGAGAAGCAGAGTCCAGGAAGGAAACCCAACGCCATACCCGGCAGCAACACTACTAGATGGAAGGAACCTGCACGTTCCCTGGAATGACCTCTGGTCTTGACCAGGAATGCACAAGCTATGTTCTGTGTGCATGAGGGAAAAACTACTGCACTGTGTGTGACACTGTGGTGTCAGTCTTCATCCAGTGCAGCAGTGAAGGCATTGCACAAAATTTAAAGGTGCCACCATAGAGAAATTAATCAAATAAATGTAAGTGAATTTCTTGTAACATAAACTCTCTTTGGATGGATTGTTGATCACAATCTGGGCAGTAGCCAAACCAGAACAGACATGAAAGCATGCATTTCCATCCGATTTTTATAATCCATGTTAATCCAGCCATAAAGACATACTCTTTCACCACAATTTTTGTGTGACTGAGTAGGGGTCCCTGTCCTTCACAACTCAGTTTGTGATACTATAAGGAGGGGGGGAGAGAGAGAGAGAGAGAGAGAGAGAGAGAGAGGAAGGAAGGAGGGAGGGAGAAAAGAAGGGAGGGAGGCAGGGAGGAAAGGAAAAAAAGATATTCACCTGTAGTTAAATTCTTTAAAATAAAATAAAATGCCACATTCTGATGAGTGGTTTGCCAGGAAATCATAGAACTGAAGGGTTAAGATGAATTAAGACTTGGTTAAACCAGTCCCCCAGGTGACTTGAATTCTACCCATATCATTCAAAGAAGCATCATCCATTCTGTTCTTGAACACCTTCAATTGTGAGCACTCAGTCAGCATAGAATTAAAAAGGAGCTAAGAAGCTGGGTGCCTGTAATCCTAGCTATTTGGGAGGATGAGATTGGGAGGATCGAGATTCAAGGCCAGCCTGGGCGGGAAGTCCTCAAGATGTCATCTTAACCAGTAACTGGTAATGGTGGCACATACCTGTCATCCCAGAGATGGCAGGAAGTGTGAAATAGGAGAATCGCCTACCATGCTGGCTGGGCAAAAAGCAAGACCCTATCACTAAATAACCATAGCAAATAGGGACTCAAGTGTTAGAGCAACTGTCTTGCCAAGTGTGGAACCCTGAGTCCTGAGTTCAAACGCCAATAGTGAAGAAAAAAAAAGTATCTCAGAGTTTTGGGTCTTTCTGTTTGTTTGTTCATTTGGGATAACAGGTGCAAGCTGACACATGCAGGATGCCCACTGACAAGGTAGAGCATATTCATATGTGTTATTTCATTTGATCTCCACCACAACCTGCAGGCCAATGGACACATTCATCAGAAGACCTTAACTTCAGAGCACTGAAGCAACTCAAATACCTGGTAAGTTGACTCTCCTGCCAAAGGAATAGAGACAGGACTTACCAGACCAGGGCATCCCGCTGCCTAAGCCTTGCACGAAGGAAACAGGAAAAGTCAGAAGATGGAAGAAATCTGGCTAGTGATTGGGAGCCAACATCTGCAGTTTGTTTCGGTGAGTGGCAAAACAGCATCACGGCAGGCCCTCGGCTTTAAAGTCAGTCTGCTTAGATTTCTAGCTAACCTATTCTTCCTAGCAGTACAGCTGGTGCAGGTTGCTAACGTCTCTGGGCCTCAGTTTCCCTATCTGTACAATGTGATAATAAATGGTGTCTGTGTCACGTAGTGTCTTGGAGATGCTTTGAGATGCTGAATATGAAGTACTTTGCACCGTATGTTACTTAGTTTTATAGTAGTTGTGACAAAAATACCTGGGAAAACCACCTAAAAGAGGAAAGGTTAATTTGGCTCATGGTTTCAAAGGATTCAGTCTGTGCTCAGTTGGCTCCATGCTTTGGGCCCAAGGCAAGGCTTAGTATCATGGTGGGAGAGGGTGTGGAGGAGTAGGCTAGTCATCTTGTGGTGGACAAGAAGCAGACAGCAAGGAAAGGACGGGGGACCTGGTGTGACCTTCAAAGGCACTTCACTTCCAATGACCTGGTCCTCCAATCAGGTCCCACCTCCTAGTGTTTCCAGAAACTCCCGAAATAGTACACCAGCTGGGGACCAAATGTTCAACACATGACCTTAACGGGGACATTTCATGTTCAAACCATAACACGTAGTGCTAACAAGACAGTGGATGGAAGGCTAGGGGTTTTGTGCACATAGGAGGGTGGCCATTTTGTCCCTGGTTGAAAAGTTCAAACATGTCAGGTGCTCACAGTTTTCTCTGAGAGACATTAACAGATACGAATGTGGTATAAATACATATCAACCTGTAGTTTCAAAATACTATCTTATGACATGTTCATATCATTTTCACGGTCAAAAACATCTTAAACCCTTTGTGCTTTCTGTGTGATTATGATATATTAAGTGCGTTCTGTGAATTACACCTGCTTTGTATTGTCCATTCTCACACAAACTTTCTAGACTCTCTCTAGAAAGTTTTCTGGCTAATGCCATGGAATCTCAGGTGTACCGTCTGTAATCACTAAACACACACACCGAAAAAAAAAACCTTATAGTTCCAATAAATGCAGAATCGTTATTTTAGCATGTGGTTGCAGTTCCTAAATATTCCTGCCTCTGATTTTGAATATTATAGTAGGTACATTAAGCACTCCCTTTGCCCACAACCATGTTGATACAGGTGACAATCATAAGCAAGATAATATCTGTAAAATCTGGGGAGTGAGATCAAAGTAAACCCGTTCAAACACAAACTAAGGAGGGCTTCCCTTTTGTAAGAGTGTGCACGTGCTGGTCTTAGTGATGAGAGAGGGGTAGAAGACATATGCCCATCTGGTGTTTCCAGCTCGATTCCTGTTGTCTGTGAGACTGAGGAAGAGAGTCTTGTGGTGCCCTGGAGGAATTAGACAAGGACAGAGTTGGACAGAGTTGAGAGGAGGTGTTGGATTCGAAAACGGTAGTGGGAAAGGAAAAAGAGCAGTGGAATTGTTCCAGTCAAACCCAGTGGAGGCCCAGTCCATAAACAGGCTAAAAATGGAGCCATTCTACCCGAAGTAGGGTACATGGAACCTCATTTCTTAAAATTCCCTTCTGCTGAAGCCTGAGTCTCTCGGACCACAGTTTGGAGAGCAGGGCCTACATGCAGGCCTAAGAGTCACCTATGGATGTGGTTAACTGCAGGCACCTGTGTTCCAGCCCCAGAGTGGGACTCAGCAGCTCTGGTGTGGCACGTGGGGATGCTCATGACTGAAATGCCCTCCTGGAGACAGCCACCCCCACGAGCCCCTAAAGCTGCATGGTTGAATCAGTTCTGCAATGATGTGACCTCTCCGTGTACATAACAAGGCAGGCATATTATAAGTTGATGGATTCTTACTCTATTTAGCCTAAAGAAAGACAACAGTAACATTCCTTACCTGTGTGGAGCTGAGGAATGGTGGGAGCTTGGCTTGAGCATTTGGTGGAGATGAAGGAAGACAAAATGCCCTGAGGAGAGCACCTTGACTTGTTCCTCACTGCACAGTAGCCGTGCAGGATGGCTCTGGTCTCCCCAGAAAGATGCCGAGTTTGAAACCATCCTCTTCCACGTAGCTGTTTGACCTTGGCATCATTCTTTAATTGTTTAACCCTACTTTCTTCTGTTATCAAAGGAAGTAAATAATGGTACCTGCCTTGTTAAACCATTTTTTGAGAACTGCTTGAGTTAAATTGTGATCAAGCACATAAAAGCTGTCAACAAGTCCAATTAACCACATCTGCACGGGCCAGAAAGACTCCACCAATTACTTCTACGCCAGAGGACTCAATCGGCTTCTTCTGCAATGGCCGTGTGGGAATCCCTGTAGCTCACGGACAGGCTGGGAAACCCTGGCCAAGCTTTCATGCTTCCTCATCTGTAACAGAGTGATAAGGTAAATGTGAGAGCGTCCCCAAAACACTTGGCACACAGTCCTCCTCGCTGATTTCTGCAAATGACCTTGAGATGGACTTGGTCATAAAGGTTAGTGGCTGATTTGAACCTTCTATACACAGTTATAGAAGGGACACAAATGGCATAGGAACAATAATCAGTCTATCTGTTGAGCTGAGTCAGGATCTAGTTAAGGAAACAGAAGTCATTCCCTGTGGTCTGGTGTCCTGGTTGTAGAAAGAAAGTGGTGAGAAGATGAAGATGACTCTGCACTGTCCTGTGTGCCAAGAAGATGAGAGAGATGCTGGACAATGAGACACTTGTCTCCACTGCATTAAATCTGAGCAGTTGTCTGTGTTGTCAATTGAATAAAATGAGTCGTGATTGGATGACTGGGAGGCCTCAGAAGCTGAGTTTTTCATTCTGCAACAAAATACCTAAAGTCCCTCATTACTTTTGTAACATACTTCTTCCATACTTTTATAGAGAAGGTTACTTACCTTAGAGTTTTGGATGCTGAAAGTCCAAACAGTGTGGAGCTGGCTCTTGTGAGAGGCCCCTGGCTGCATCCCCTGGTGGCAGATGGCATCGCGGTGGGAGTGCACGGAAGGGAGAGGTCACATGGAGGTCACAGGGAGCCACAGAGCCACAGAGGACAGGATGTCCTGCTTGGATCTCTACTCAAGGATTTGTCATTCAGTTACAAGAAGCTCAGGTCACTGACTGCCTGCTGCTGTGACATCTTCAGAGGCACCTCTGCTATTGGTCTGGGCTATTTTCTTTCTGACAATGCCAAGGGAAGGCTGAGCACAACCTGGGTCTAGGGCTTGACCGTTTCTGTCCAACTCCAGGGTTGTCTCGTGGGTGGACTCTTAGCTCCTGAGCACCTCCCTGGGCAGATGGAGACTTTTCTAGACTACACAAGAGGTCTGAGGCTTCAACCCCTCCTCATTCCCCTCCCAGGCACTTCCTCTCTCAGCAAACATCTCATATCCCTTCTCTTATCCTGGAACATCCTTATATGTCATTCCATAGGCTTCTTGATGAACGGACAGACATTGGGACAGGAGCTATTTATTAAATTAGACGCTCATGAAAATGAAATGAAACAGTGCAATGTGACTATTGCCTTCCTCAAAATTTAAATGTAACTGGTTGCCCAGAAGATAGGTTCTGTCTCTGGCTAAGGCAGATACAATTGGCCCATAAATCAGCGCTCTGAAGTCAGCTGTAAAATGTCAGCACAGAAGGTGCCACGCTCATGCCTGTGGACATAGAGTGAAATTTATGGCAGCTTGGTCCACCCCTCCATTTCAACAACTGATTTATGTAAATGATCCCAGGATGCACTTGGTCATAAAGATCAATGGCTGATTTGAACCTAAGCAGAATAAATAGCCAGGTAACAGTAGATGGAGCACAAATTACACAGGAACAAAAATTAGGCTACTCATTGAGGCAAATCAGGACCTAGGTAAGGAAACAGAAGCCACTCTATGTTGTATCAAACAGAAAAATATCTAACAGAGTCCAGTAGGACCTTGCAATGCCTCTGATCCTTCAGGACATAGGAAGGACAGGGACTATGGAGAAACTCCAGCAGTGACCATTGGTCTGGTACAGCTCCAAGCAGACAACTCCCACTAGGACCCCAGAAGCCAAAATAGACGGTCTCAGCCGCCACTGGAGAATCATGACTTATCTTTTCTGGGAATTTCATCAAAATCTAACCTAACCCAGAAAGAGATTTCTGAAGTTTTCCCTCGCAAAAGGTGAGTGTAGAGGGGGCAGTGCTGAAGTGCTAACCCACGTCCAAGCGCCAGAGTGTCTGTCCCCAGGTGCCTGCCTCTGTTCACTCACCCAGAGTCTCTGCTGCTGCTGGCTCTCGACAGATGGTTAAGGGTCAGCCATGGGCTGTGGCCAGATGCCTGGCAGGTTGTCTACAAAGATACAAACACCCCAAAAGCATCAAGAATACAACTAAGAAGCAAGAATTATCACGCTATGAGTTTGGGGCATAGCTCAAGCAGTAGAGTGCCTGCCAAGCAAAGGATGAGGCCCTGAGTTCAAACTTTAATAGCACCAAAAGCATGGTTAACATGAACTAAACCATGTCACTATCAAAAACAACTTTAAATATGCTCATGAACCTTAGTGGACAATATAAACAAATCCCAGCTATATTTCTTTGTACATTTTTTTTTCACTAAATTATTTCAAAACAAAAAGACACTTCTAGAAACATGTGCATTTGGAGCCCGGATACCAAAACTACTAATGACAACTGTAATGTTCTAGAAGGTGTTTCAAACTGGTACATCTAATTGAAAATCTAACTTGAACTTGACTTAACTGCTGGGTGATGAAACAGTAATGTGAACGAGCCCATCTGGCAAAGCAGCTACTGAAGTTTGAGGGACTCAGTACAAGATTCTCGTCTGACAGCAATGCCTCATGGTTAAAGTGTCAGAATTCTTACAAGGTAAGACTAATGCTTTTTTCTTCTTCGGAGAAAAAGTGCCATATCTTTCAAACAAACTCAAGAGACTTGTCCCCTTTGCACTTGTCAGTGTGGCTTTGAGGGACACTGTAGACACCATTTTCTTTGGTCAGCCGTCCTGTTGCTGTTCCACAATTAGTGTTACTGAATCATCAGAGACCTATGTGTGGTCACACACATTTAGAAGTTGCTTTATTTTTTTCTTCTAGCTTAGTGATGTCCTAAAAATTGGTGTCTATATCATCAAATTTTACTTGAAAAATAACCCAGCTTCAACTTTTGTAAGTAAAATCTTTTAGATGACACAGGATTTCAACTTTGAATGAATCCCCATTTATTTCTATATAAAATGGACAATGGGTATTGCACTGAACAAATGAACACTTCTCAGTAGTCGGAGAGCAATTCCTCATCTTGCCTTTACACCAGTGAGACAGGCCCTGTTATCTGCCTCTGGAAATAAATCACTACTCCTGGTAGTTATTACATTTTTAAAAAATTATTTCTAAACTTCCCTCATGATTCAATTACACATTTACTTTATTTTTTGGCAGTAGTAGAGTTTGAACTCAGGGCTTCACACTTGCTAGGCAGGTGCTCTACCACTTGAGCCACACCTCCGACCATTTTTTTGCTCTGGTTATTTTGGAGATAGGGTCTCACTTTTGTTCCAGACTTCTGGCTGTCGCTGGGATGACAGGTACATACCACCATGTCCAGCTATTGATTGAGATGGGGGCTCAAAAACTTTTTTCCCGTGGGCTGGCCTGGAACTTCCATCCTTCCAATCTCAGCCTCCAAGTACCTAGGATTATAGCTGTGAGCCACCAGTGCCCAGCTCAGTTACTCACTTAAAAAAAAAACAAACAACATGAGCTGAGCCTGATGGTTACCCCTATAATCCTAGCATTTAGGAAACTGAAGTAGGAGGATTTTGAGTTCAAGGCCAGCCAGACCTCCATCTCAAAACAAAAAACAAAACAAGGAAATTCAACTTCGAGGCATAATTAATACTGTTTGAGATCAGAGATCACACTTATGAGTCTCAGGCTTGTTCTACATGGTATGGATGAGTACTCAAAAGTAAGTGGGGAGGAGGAGAAAAAGAAAAAGAGAAAAAGTGAGCGGAGAAGGCAGTCTGAGTCTGAGAATATACAGGGCGCAGCCCGTGTATCCCAAACACTGTCTCCATGAAAATCCACTTAGAAAATACTTTCCTCCTCAAGTGTCTAACCCCCAAGCCTTACAAAGCCTGGACTGTGGCCTTGCCACACTCTGTGAAAGGACTTTCTCGTTCTGCGTAGAAGTTAACAGGAAGTAGGTCAACTCTTGCATATGACCGAGACTATTTCTGAGTACCTCTGAGCCAGTCATGCCCATGGTTCCCAGCTGTAATCCCAGCCACTTGGGAGATCTCAAGGATCAACGTTTGAGCCCAGTCCCAAGGGAGGAAAAGTTCATGAGGCCCCCATCTCAACCAATAGCTGGGCATGGTGGCACACACTTGTCATTCCAGCTACAACAGGAAGCCCAAACAAAAGAGGATTGCAGTCTAGGCCAGCCTGGAATAAGGGAGACCCTATCGCCAAAATAACTAGAGTAAAAAGGACTAGAAGCTTAGCTCAACTGTAGAGCCCCTGCTTAGCAAAGGCTCTTTTTTGGGGGTAGTAGAGTTTGAACTCAGGGCCTACACTTTGAGCCACTCCACCAGCCTGTTTTTGTGAAGGGTTTTTTTTAAGACAGGGTTTTGGGAACTATTTGCCCGGGCTGGCTTTAAACTGCAATCCTCCTGATCTCTGCCTCCTGAGTAGCTATGATTACAGGTGTGAGCTACCAGCACCTGGCTTCATCACCTTTTTTGAAGTGTTCTTTCACATGCTTGGCCTCACCCCTTGGCCTATCTGCCTGGCACTGTTCTATACCCTTTCCATGTGTCATCTCATTTAATTTGTCACATATGAAGGACTAGTCCATTTTGAAGATGACTCAATGATTTGACATTCACAGTAAGGGTCAATCCACTTCCCCACCACCATCACCATCAGCACACTTCCAATTATTTCAGAGCACAGCTTGTGTAGGAGACTTTTGTGGCAATAGACTCTGTCCCCAAGGAAAGGAGGCTGGTGACACATTTCTAAAATAGACATAAAAGCCCATATCTCTTAGAGGTGATGAAATTCCTCTGTATGATACTGTAATGGTGGACACCTGACATCATGCATTTTGTAAATGCCAATAAAACCAGACAATGCAAAAAGTGATTCCTAAGGTAAACTAAGTCCTTAACAGACTTTACTTAGTAATAAGTATCAATATTGGCTCATCAATTGTAAGAAATGTACCATAGCACTGTAATATGTAAATAAGGGAATTGTGAGGAGGGGAAGAAAATAGATGGAAGCAGTCCGTACCATCTGCTCAATTGTTCACAAACCCAAAACGACTCTAAAATCAAAGTCTATTCATTTTTTTTTTTAAAGTGTAAGTTGATGGCTGTTTCAACAGTCTCATCTTTGGAAAGTCCCAAAGTGACTCTGGTCACCAAGCATTTGTGTTTGACCTGCTGCCTTGTGTTTGTTATCTGAAATGGCAGGAAAAAAGTGACCAGAAGTCCCTGAAACTGTCCCCTGGGGATGTGTGGCCTTTTTTTCCTTCCATGTTTTTCCCACCCCAGACTCAGTGCGGGGCAGAACCCAGACACTCTCATCCACTCCTGGCCCTGTAGAATTTGAACGTAAGCTCCCAGAAGTGCCACTTGGACATCAAATCATCGATGCTGACATATTCCTCAAGCCAGGAAAGGATCTCGACACGGCACCCAAAAGTGTCTTTTCTGTCTCTTTTTTGGCATCTCTGAAAGAGAATTTTGCTGCTGCTTTAAAACAATTTTTTATGTTCCTGTGGAACACAAAGAGAACAATGCATACAATTTTCCCACGAACAGAAATAATTATTTCTGATGGAAATAATAGATAAGAATAGCATGGGAAATGCTGTCAAACCTTTCTACTGGGTGAAGCATTCTTCCTGCCCCTCGGGAGTCCTGGGCACCCAGAGCCATCAGGAAAATGGCCAATGTGTTACCCTGGGCAACTTGATACCCTGACAAACACACCCTGCTCCTGGGCAAATTGTACCTCACACACTCTTGTGACATCAGAGACAAATTCATCTTAGCAGCTATTTGGGGGAAGGTACCTGAGCACTCACTCTCCTCCACCTCAAATTGCCATCCAGTATTAACTCAGATTCTTCTTCAGGGCTATGACACATGTGTCCTTTGAAGTCATTCTGTGACTACGCATGTGGCTTGTAGCACTATAATTGCCATTTCACCCAATCAACAGGAAATTTAAAATACTGTATCGGCACCTTTCTCCCCTTTTACCCCCAAAAAGTGCCTGGCGTTGTAAGGATGAAGACTACCTCCGGGTCAGATATCAAGACAGCCAAGGGTGGAGGTTTGAGTGCCAGTGTCTGCTCTTCTTTACCTAGTTAGTGGCTTACTGTTGGATTGGAATGAGATGTTGCTGAAGTTCTGGGGTGTGGCCTGTCACCCCATGTGGACTATCATGGGTGCATTATTTTCTTAGCACAAATGAGAACTAGATCTGACTTACGGCTAGTCTGGCAGGGAGACCCATTCAAAGACGGTGACCAGTCTTGGTCCCTGCTCGTTGAGGGGAGGAACTGGGCATATGTAGCATCAAGAAATAAAACCAGATGACAGAATAATCAAATAAATATAAATTTGAGGGCTTTCTCTTTCCTAAGCCAACTAAGAGCATTTAAGTTAACCTTTCGTAATGAATAACTCTCAAACCGCATTGATTTCACCAGGGCTTTTCTCATTCGTGTGACATGTCCAGCTTAGCTCAGGAAGGGTCTCTGTTCTGTTCAGTTTAGTCCCTTTGGGGAACTTGTGATTGATTCTGCCATCACTGTAGTGGAGGGGGGAGAGGAAGTCTGTTGTTCTGCATTACCGATTAAATGCTTCCCCTTTGGAAGTGACACCTACCAACTTCACGCCCATGGTGTTGGTTCAAAGCCAATCATTGGCCAGAACTATTTGCAGAGGGTAGGATATCGCCATCTTAACAGGGGCCCAGAAGGAGGAGGACAGGGACAATTGTCAATGGCTCTAATCTTTACCATGCTGCTTGCTTCCTGTGGCTGACCTATGGAATGCCGTAGTGCCTCGTGGCCAGGGGAGGTGTGAGGACTCAGCACGGGGCACCTCAACTGAGTGACCTGAAGTTCTGTCATAAGCCCTTAGTAACACATGGAGATGGACATGTCACTACTGAGTCACTCTGTGGTTCTCTACTTGTCCCAATCACTAAAAACTGTCTCTTTTAAGCATGTTAAGTTCTTCCCTTTCTTTATATTTTTGAGGGGTACTGGGGTTTGACGTCAGGACCTCACACTTGCTAAGCAGGTGCTCTGTCACTTGAGTCACACCCCCAATCGTTTTTGCATTAGTTATTTTTTCAGATAGGAGCTCGTGTTTTTGCTGAGGGCAGGCTTCCAACTTGGATCCTCCTACCTATGACTCCTGCATAGCTGGGATAACAGACGTGCACCACTACACCAGGGGTCTCAATAATTATTTGCCCAGGCTGGCCTTTACCAATTATCCTCCCAATTTCTGCCTGCCAAATAGCTGGGATTATAGACGTGAGCTACCCCACCTGGCCCCCTATAGTAACACCAGGTGTTATCACTGAGTAACTGAGACAGGACACACGGGACACTGTGTGCATGTTTCACCAATCATCTTGAAGTGACAGGGCTCTGAACAAACTTCTAACAGACCCCCCTTGAGGGCTGGGTGCTGACACTGGTGCTGCAAGTCTCTTCAGAAGGCTTGAGAAATGTCAAGATCCTCTTTGAAATCAATGACTTAATGAAGACATGCAATAAAAATCATAGCAGAAGAGACCCTGTCCTCGTGGTGCTTACATTCTGACTGAATGACAAATGAAGGGCTAACTACCATACTGTAATACTGTAGGCAATGGCCAGAGCAGTGATCTGCTGGAGGTCACGCAGCTACGTAGCAGAACTGGAAGGGCGACCCAGCCTCAGGTGGTGAAGTCCTCACTCCAGCTTGCTACAGCTTTCTCAGTTTCTTTTGCGTTGAGACACTGGTGAATAGAAGACACCATCTTAGTAACAAAAGGAACATGACTTCAAGATGATATTTATTGGCAAAGTGGAGAAAGTACCTTAAAGAAAATATAGGAAGGGGCCATAGAGATGCCACCATGAGCCGGACACCAGTGGCTCATGCCTGTAATACTAGTTGCTCAGGAGGCAGAGATCAAGAGGATCATGGTTCAAAGTCAGCCCCAGGTAAATAGTTTGTGAGACCCTATCTCAAAAAAGCCCCATCACAAGAAAGGGCAATTAGTGACCCTGGAGTGACAAATTGTGTGGAGTCCACACAGGACCTGGACGTGTCACAGGAACAGGGTTTGGGAGGACTGTGTCTCTCCACAGACTGGCACATTGCTAAAGCCAGAGGTCCCGGGTCTGAAAGGTGACAAGAGCTGAGTGCCTTAAGAAGATCCAGTGAGATCCAGTGGGGTGGCCTTGGATTTCACCTACAGAAGCAAGTGCTGCACCTGAGTCAGAACATTTTACATCGGGAAATTTTTCCTTTATTGACATCTTTGCTAGCTAATATTCATAAGCATTTTTGTTGGACAGCAAAAAAGGATTTAAATTTGAGAGAAGTTCCTAACACTTCAGATACTGATCATCCAAAAGGGCCAGGTGCCTCTTGTCTCTGATAATAATGAAAAAGAAAAAAATTCCTATCCATGCTGGCTTAGGCACCGTGCAGCCCAGGGGAAGAATTACTTCTCGTCAAAAAGCAAAAAGAAAAATCTATGATCCTGGTAGGAGCTGAGCCCAACTCACTTGACTCTCACCACACCAGTCAGGCCTAGGAACCCACCACACTGGGACCACAGGCAACAGCATGGCCCCACTTCCTCCAGAGAGGGTTCAAGGCCCGGGTCTACTTGTCAGCCACCCAACCGCCACAGGCAGAGAAGTTGCATAACAGAAAAAGACGCTCTTAGCTCTCACGGAGGTGAGCATTCCTGCAACAGACCAGCTCCACTTGGCTGGGAATCCTGTTATCTTTCTAATTGTGTGTTTACACCCCGAGGGGCTGCCATGGCTCCAGATACAGAGTAAATAGTGTAGAGGAATTCAGTAATTAAGCATCTCCTGTGATTTCCTGCGTGATGATTTTCGTAGACCACCAAGATAACACACTGGAGCCTGAGACAGAGGACCGTGCCAGGGAGAAAGTGAGAAGGAATTAGCCATGTAGAAGGAGCCCTTCAGAATCCAAGGTTGCCTAGGTTGAGCAAACTCAGGGCCAGCTTGAATAGGTGATGTAAACTCACTTCAATTTCAGAAGCAATTTCTTTCTTTCTAGAATTATTTCTGCTTTGCAAATGAATCTCGTTTGTAACCTTGTGATGATTTTTCAAGAGTTCCTCCCTCCCACCCCCGTTCCATGTGGCTCTATGTCACCGAGCACTTTTAAGATCCATGCTTTCAAATTGGAGGCATCTTGCTAACGAGCACATTCTGATTCACCAGGTCTAAGGAGGACCAAGGATCAGAGAGGCCACATTAATTTCTAAGACACACCCAGGGGTTCTGAAGCTGCTGATATAGGAACAATGCTTTGAGTCAGAAGGTTTTATTTAGATCATGTCAAAACTAAGCCAGTAGGTAAAGCTTTAGATTTTAAAAGATATTCTCATTTAAAAAAATTAAATTCATTTAAATGAAACCCACACAACAGGAAGCCAGGATGATTTTCAAAGCTAAATGCTTATGTCTCTTTGGGCCAAGAGGGAGATCTTGCAAGCTTGCAAGCTGAGACCAAGCACGAGCTGGCAGACAGGGCAGTGTAGATCAGAGCCAGGCAAACCTGAGGGGTCGGAATCAGCCCAAACCACGGTGCCCAACAGGTTATGGCAAACCTGGGATTCACTGAGGCTGTTTTCAGTATCTAAGAGTTACACACTGGTTGACGGGGCCCAGTAGCCTCATAATGGAGCAAGAAGTGATGGTTCTGACCCAAAGGTGCCAGTGTCAGTGGAAACTGGACCCGACTACATCTGAGTAGGAAAAGTCCAGGCTTGGGAAGGTGGCTGGGGCCTGGCCAACTGGCCTGAGGCTCTGAGCATAGCACCTGTTAAGCAAAACTATTGTACCGGGGCAGAAATCCAATGGATCAGATGGACAGACACACATGTGGGGGGGTGGGGGGAGAAAGGACTGGCTCAGTAACATCCAGGGGCTTGTCCAGGAGACACCAGATGGGGGATTACAAGAGCAACGCTAATTTCATGCCGTCCAAGCTCTGCTGTTGATTCCCTATCAGGCCTGTTTCCAATTAACTACAAACTAGAAGCGTCCAGCACTGGGAGCTGAGAATGGCTTAGAGCAGAAGGCGTGGGCCTGCCAACTAGCTTTTATGTCAGGCACTGGGCTGAGTGCATAGGACTATTACTGATACATGATTGAAGGATTTTGCTCTGGAAGATAGGCAATCGTTTAGATGCAATCCTTTGGAGAAATTCTAGTCCAGAGGGAGAGGCAAACGTTGACATCAACCATCACATGTTCTCAGAGTCAATTAGAACACACGGAATGGAATGAGTGGCAATAGAAGGGAAATACAAAAACAAAACTCTGCACATTTTGTGAAATCCCATAGCCGAAGCAGTCAGACTGGTACATTCTCTTTATTCAGGAATTTACAAACACTCTCTTGCAAAGTATAACTTCAACACACATGCAGCATGGGGAAAGTCCAAATGACTAGAGACAGAAACCCAAAGCTGAGCATGGCTGGATGGGGATGAACCTGGTTGATTGTCCCACTGTGTGGGTCAACATTGTCCAGAAGAAAGCCATGAGTATAGCATGGCTGTGCTTGTAGCAAAACCATGAGATGGACTTTGATCAGCCAAGTGGCCGCTTATCTGACCAGAAAATCCTACCTCAACTAAGCCAAGACATTCTTGTCATGTATTTATTGCCGCACTGTCAAGCCATAGAATCGGGTCTCAAACACCAAGCTAACAGTGATTTCGGGGACATCCAGTAATCCATCACCAGAAACTTGGTGACCTCTGGTCATTAGTCAGTGTGGGTCACACAATGCTTCCTGTCCTGGAATTCTTACTTGCTCTAGGCACTGTTTGCAATGAGAGTAAACTTGTCACAGGTGCCTTAAGTGAAAGCAATTTTCTGAATTCCAGGTGTGCCTTGCTTTAGATACCTAGTTGAGAAGAATAATAGTGCACATGGTTTTCTTCCTTAGAAGATTTTTACCCTAAGAATACCATCTGTGGGTGTGTTAGGGTTCTATAGCAAAAGTGAGCAAGTAGGAGTGCTATATCCTGTGTATCCTTATCTGCCTGTCATCTATCTATCTATCCATCAATTAACCATCTATCATCTCTCTCTCATTTGTCATCTATCTATCTATCATCTTTGTACATTTAAGGTATTCAATTTCCTCATGTGACTTTGGGAACTACTGAAAGGTTGAAAATTCAGATAACAGTTGACACTGTAGTGCTGAATCTGAAATCAGCTGGGCAGAAATTGCAGGTGGGATTTCTGTGGTGCCAAGTTCCTTCTCCAGGAAACTGCCTTTGTTCTTAAGGTCGATACTGATTGGATGAAGTCCAGTAATGGAGGGTGATCTGATTGCTCAAAGTCTACTGATTTAAGGCTGGGAGCATGGCTTAAGTGGTAAAGAATCTGCCTAGCCATCATGAGGCCCTGAGTTCAAACCCCAGTACCAGCCCCCCCCAAAACATCAAAGTCTAATGATTTGAATATTAATCACACCTAAAGGATTCCCTCACAGTAAGATCTGGGCTGGTGTTTGGCTGAACATCTGAGTACTCCATTCTAATTGACATGAAATCATCTTTCAGAGTTGTATGCAATGGAACGCAGAACTTACCTCATGAGATCATCAATTTATGATTTAGTCACCATCACAGGGTCAGCTGGTAACTCTCAACCATTCTCTAAGTTACCAGACTACCTGTGCTACATCTTGCCATGGCTCGGAAGAAGCCAGTTATTAAAAAACATGCTACATCTACTGTGGGGAGTGGATTACGAAAAGCCTATGAGAACCTGACATAAGCACAGTTGTGCTCAATGATCTACAGGCTGAGTTTGGCACCAGCCACAGAAGAGAGCAAGAGGCAAAATGCAGCACAGCTGCTTTTCCCAAGTTGTTTATGTTCAGAGAAGTAGGAATGCAGGTTTCTCCTGTTACATGTCATACTCCTCCCTGAGAACTGTTGCTCCACCTCCTTATTCACTGAAGGAGGATGCAGGGTTTTTTGATGGGGGATTTTGATTGGCTGGCTGCAGCCTGCTTGCAAGTCTGTTGCGAGAATGACCCAGCTGCTGCTGGGGCTGAATTATGCTAGAGATTAGAGAAAACATGGGACAGTGCAAGTTTGAGGGCCAAGACTCTAAGAAAGATTATGCTAAAGAAAATCTAACAAAAACATGGGACAATGCGAGTCTAAGGAAAGGGACTTGAAAGAACAGAAAAAAAGAAAGACTTTAGAAGTAAGGTTTTAAAGAGTAGAGAAAAGAAGCAAAGTGAAAGAAGAGTTATTAGATAAAAGAAGCAACAAGGCTGCTGTGCGTCTCCATCTGAGAGCCCAGCACACCGGGCCCCAACTTCCTGCATGTCTGTCTTCTATCGTTTGTCCTTTCTGCATCTCCAGTCGTCCCCAGTTAGGTCGGTAGAATAAAAGCTCACGAGAAAGCTCTCGAGAATCTACTCATCATTATCACGAATGTATCTTTAATGAGAAATGTTAACTCAATCATGAACCACCTTTAACACAAATGCAAATGAAAAGTTCAGCTTTAAGGTTGTATATCTAACTTGGGACACGATCAGCATAAATCTTCCAACTCCAAAACATTTCCATCTCATTTCTCCAAGCCCCTGTTGACTTTGTAACCACGAGTTTTGGCTTAATCAGCCCTGTCACTGGCAACAGCCAGTCAGCCCAATGAGTACAGTCATCAGGGCATTGTCTATGCCTGGCTGTGAGCTTTGGGTACAGGAAACAGAAACTTGTAACTTGTCACCATTATAAATAAAGTCAGGCTGCAGTGGCACGAATCATGACGTAAGGGACAGATCACATGTCACGAGTGAGGAATCTGAGTCTTGACTAGAAAAATATGCTTAAGACCACCCTGAAATCAGATTAGCAGAAAAATCATGAGCTGGAAATTGCCCTGTTCTCTTTTTGCTTCTTCTAAATAGATGAACAAGGGACACTTTGTACCCTGAAGGAGGTGGCTGTTCCCTCTGATCAATCACGTACTCTCCACTGTGTGCCATCACCCCCAAGAATGTCACATCTCTGTTGCTTTGTGGGAGCTGAGTGTCCACACTGGCAGCGGACTTAAGCAGTAACCTTCCCCTCGACCCCCAAGCTTTTCATGTAACTAGCCACTTGCATGGACTCTTGCTACAGGACAGGAATCTGGAGATGGAGCCAGTGAGCACTGATTCTTTTCAGTTCAGTTTTTAGGAAATCCTTGAAAAGCCATCGGCTCTGCTGCACTTGGAAAAATTAAGATGAACATGGGATGTGTGACTCTCAGATCTTTCTGCATTTGGCCTTTTCTCTCAGACAGAAGCTTCTGAGGACAAATGATTCTAAGCCGGGCTAAAAGGATCTGTTTCTGATATGCTCTGGGTTTTGGCCAAATCCTTGCATTTTAAAAAGTACCTCTTATTCTAACATTAGCTAACGCCATATTGGCACACAGCGAGGGCATTTCAGTGAGATGCTTGTTGTGACAGTAAACGGGAAAGGAACATCTATTCTGCTGTTCTGTGCACAACTCAAAAGACAGAGCTACATGTTACTGAAGATAAATTCATAACCAGAGGGAAGAAGGATTTCTAAGTGCCCACTGTGATGGAAGATGAGGTGGAGCTCGACTCCATCCAGTTGTATGTATGGTTTCAGGTCTTTGTGGAAGGCTCGATCCTTTTCACTCTCTGAATGCCACAGTGGTTTAAAAATGTCACATTACATCTACAACCCCTGACCAAAAACCCTGGGACATCACGAAAGTGTAAGGAAGCCCTGTTATGTCACCCACCCTATAGTGGCAGTATCACGAGACTGTGCGAATAGGGTTCCTTTAGGTTGTTTTATTGACGACAGCTGCATAATCACAGATTGAATGAGGAATCTTCGAATAATAAAGACTGTGTCTGTGGCCAGCAGTACACAATTACTCAGGGTCCTTTAGACACAAATACAGCAAAGTCACTTGAGAACACTGAATTGTGCTTCTACAAAACCTTCAAAGGATGAGGTAGATGCCTTTACCTGCTGTGTTCTCCGCACTCCCCCGGTTACCCTGCAGTCACCTTCCATCCTTTCAACGTAACCTTCGGATGAGCTCTCATGAAAGCCAACACCCATCTACAAAGCGTTTAGTTCCTTCTATCTACTTACTTTCTCTTACAGGGAATGTCAAGTCACTACACACCTAGGGAAACTGGAGAGGTGGCAGTGGCCAGGTTTTTTCATCACAATTGCAACTGCCCTCAGCTTCTGATGCTGAGGAGCAGGTTCTAAACATCCCATAGGTAAGTTGATATCGTTCCTAAATACAAGCTCTGTTTTGAAATCTTTCTCTCCCTGTTTTCCCTCACCTGCCAAATCAAAGAGGCCCCAGCTCCAAGTATCAGCTGACTGTGGGACAATTCATTGTCACATCACCAGGGCAACATCTGCAGAATTTGACAGATGCAAACAGGTTAGCTAGCTTATTTTAATTTTTTTTTTTTTTGAGACAAGGTTTTGCTATGTAGCCCAAGCTGGCTTCAAACTCATGATCCTCCTGCCTCAGCCTCCCTACTGTATTTTTAAGAACTGATTGAAATCTATGTACAGCCATACTCTTTAGAAAGCTCCCGCACTTTTACAAAATTTCTCAGTGATTGAGGATATTTGCATTGCTTCTTAACTCTGAGAATGACTTTTGTGTCCCTGCAAAACTAGCATGAGGAGACTGTAATGTGTTATCACATTTTAGTTATAAACTAAAGACTGATCAATGTCCAAGTCAGTTGCCGTTCACCAAGGCTAAAGGGGGTTGGTGAAAAATAGTATTTCTAACAGAGAAAGTCATGATCCACTCCTTGTTACTTATTAGTTGGCATTAAGAAGTCTCATGAATCTCAGGATAAAATGGCTGAAGAAACGATGCAGGTAGCTCTCACAGGTCATGCAATTAAACTCACCTACACTGGCAGCACTCTACAGGAACTTCCACTTACCACAGCCCTGACGTTATAAACTCAAGACTGTGGCCTGGTCCTAAGGTCAGATGGACAGGCCAGAAGCATTAGTCTCTTCCAAATGGCACAACTTATGCTTGGCACCCACACTGAAGGTTGAGGATGCCACTGCCCCGCACGCTGACAGCGCAGAAGCAAGTTTGGTCGCTGCCCCCATTGCTCTTTCCCTTCGTCACCTTCACGTGCCTTCCTCTGATGTCTTCCCTCATTAATTTTTCCATAACTCAATAATAAGCAACAAGGAACCTCGCCATTGTGACCGTGGCTGTGCAGAAACATCTGCCTGTCCAACTGCATTCACTTCAGCCCTGTGCCACCTCCTGTGACTTGTCACCATCCCAGCAGACAGTCACAGAAGCTGAACACTATGCAACTTAGGCTCGGCATCTTGTCATGGAAAGATTACCGTCAGACAGTAGATTTTAAAAAGCACTTCATTTGCTAAGATTGAATTTCATGCTTTTATCATTTATTAAAGCAACTCTTTGTATCTGTCAGACCCCAGGGAATTCTTTAACCTCAAACGCTTCTATCATTTATCGTCATATTTCATGATCAATCTCCCCAAACTAAACAGCTCATAAGTCTTTTACTATGGAAAGTGTGCTGAAGATGAAAAACAAATTACCTTCTACCTCTGCATTCTTAAAGGGGCTTTTTGGTAGTAATAAAAACGAACCCCTGGCGATATTGAAATGGCCTTTCTTGTTCAGACCTCAAACTGTGAAAGCCACAGTTATGTGAAAGTTATTTTCTGAGTAACTGGATCCAACACCTTCCAGCTAAGAGTTTAAAGAGCTTGATTCATGATAGACTGTCCTAGCAAACTTCACCCTAGGATCACCGTGTTTGTTTCAGTGTAATCTGGTTTTGTGTTTATGGAGGTAAGTGAGGATGCTGTCAGATGAACTTCACTTCAGAACAGCGCAGACAGCAAATGCACGAGGCAAGAAGCCTGACAGTGGCACTGCACACACACACACAGTGGGTGGACAACCCAAATGCTATCCTTCCAGAGTAGTTTTGCACTAGAGGAAAAGTGTGGAAACAGGACAATTTTCCTTAAGAAATGTGATGAGGCCTCCGGGGCTCAGCATGGGCCGTTCTCACACTGACTGCACAGAAGGAGGAAAAGAGAAACCACCCTACATACACCTCAGCCCGACCCTGCACCTGGTCTGTATCGTGAATGGGGAGACATAGGGTGGGGAAAAAACCCAAAATGGGATGAAATGTCCCCTGTGATTTCTTGAGGAGAGATGAGCTCAGGCCTCTATTACCTAACTAGTAAATACTGCTTTTAGATATAAAATTCATTAAGTAATTAGATCGTGAACCTAATGAGATCATGTCTGTGTACTGTTTACTTTCTAGAGCTAACTTCCTATTCTAGTGCTGGTTGTGTTGGGTGCGTATTTCTGGGTGATCAACGGGTGATAAGTAAACAATAATCCCCACCACCTTCGTCCAACAATTCATAATGCATATGGAAGGGCTGGTACCCTTTGCATCTGAGGGAGGGAATCTGGAACAAAGACCACTGAGCAAAATGTGCTGGGGCAAAACAAAGTTTCAGTTGCAATAAAACACCCACTAAAATTACTTGCTGGCATGAGTATCTGTAACCAAAGTTTCTGCATATCCACATGGGAGGAAGGGTTTCCTTTATCATATTTAGAATTAGGACATGAATAAGGGGTTTCTCGAACCCCCTAAGTCCTTTGCCGGGTGCAACTGGTGGATAGTTATTGCTCTAAACATTTCAAAAGATACCACTCTCTGAAACTGAACAGACATTTCCCCAGTCCTGAGATTACGCCAAACACAACATTCAATTCTACAGAAGGACAGCAGAATCCCATGATGGAGCGCTGAGCGGATTTTATCAAGCAACAAAACTAATAGGGAAGAGAACTGTACCCCGGGGTGCATAACACAGGCTGCCTGAATCTTTGTGACGGAGAAGTGATGCTATGTTTCACCATAGAGTTGGTTTGCTTGTTTTTTACAGCAGTCTATCAGGTAGGACAATAGGATTCCCTAACAAGGGTTCCCAGTCGTTTCTTTCCCTCTCCCTTCGTCCCCTAGAGACCAAAGGCCCCAGCAGGCCTTATGAACTCATTCTCTCCTGCAGGCCACATTGCACCAGCGAGCACAGAAAGCATTCCAGGCATTAACTCTTCACGAGCAGAAGCCCAGTTAAGTGACTGCGACCACAGTAAACTTTCAGAAACGTCCTTAGGAAATGCTCAGATTCTCTCCGAGTCTAGTCATCAGCTGCTGCTTGACGGCTGAAATCACCTGAAAGTCTTCCCAGGCTGCTGAATTAAGAATGAGGTCCTAGGATTCAGCAAAGACAAAAACCTCCCCTCTGAATGCTCCGAGGTGGGGACATGCAGGAGAGTCAAGAGCGCCCCGGGACTGGAGAGAACAGACTCACCAGGACTTCAGACCCCAATTAAAAGCCCCTAAAAGATATTTTTCACCAGTCCTTTTCATCTGAGCCTCCTCTTGTTTTCATTTTAGCATTCCTGTCTAAAAAAGACCCCACAGCTAAAAGTTCTGGAAAAGAATCAAAGCCAGTTTACCCTGTGTTGTTAAAAGCCTGAAGGAAAACTTCCCAGCGCACTGAGCCTTTGCGGTGTCTTTTCACTTGCTCTGAGAAGAGAGTGAAATGCAATCAGCAGGATGAAAGTTATTAGGATGGAGGGAAACCAAACCACAGTGCCTGAGGTGACCTTCCAAGGGGAAATGTTTCCATCAAGATTTGACTTTGTCCTAGGTCAGCCAGGGAAGGATGTAAAAGCTCCTCGATGAGGAAAACTCATCTGTAACTGCTCTTCCAGTTCCCTAACTAGTGTTCACCCAATCACCAGAGTAGCCCCTCCACCTACACCCCTCATCTTCCCCCCAGTTGACTTAGTTTGCTTTCGACACCTAACATACATCTGCCATTCCACTTAGTGGCGACGGTATCATGAAGTCTATCAATTACAAGCTAGTCTTCAAACACAAAACGATTCCCGCGACTCACTATGCCACTATCTCTGCTGACTCAGGAGAGTCATTTTCTATGGGAAATACAGGCAGTCTGATGTGAGCGACACCATCTCAACCAGTCACCAGTTCCAGTAAAGGGGTTGTGTCAAACAGAAACAGAAGGTGACGCTAAGCGTTGGTTCGCTCATTCCACCAACACATTGAACGTTTACTGGGTCCTACTGTGTGCCAGGCATTGGGGCAGGACACAAAGGTCTGTAAGGCCTAAGGCCCGGATCTCAAGGCGGCCTGGTGAACAGGCAGTTTACAACCCCATGAGGGACGGGTTGATGACAATGTGCTCAGGTTCTACAGAGCCCACTGAGACACTGGAAGAGGGACAGATTTACTTTAAGACAAATTTAGGGAGCTGTAAAAACATGTGACAGAAGGAAATCCAGCTTTTCTAAATCTTGATTTAAAAAAAAAAAACAACAAAATGTTTTCTGAGTGTTTCTGCGGATAAGGAGGCACGTCAGGGGCATCACCTGTGACACTTACTGGAGCCAGCGTGGGGACTCACACAGCAGCCTGGTGGAGGGGCCACCATGTCACCGAAGGAAGGAACACCTCTGGTCTGAGTGGAGGATGACGGGGGCGCTCAGATCACTGAGGGGAGCTCCACCCAGGTCATATGGCTTGCACCATTATCTTTTTGAGAAAAGGCAAGTGATTGTTACCAAGTTTACAGAACACCATTCAATGATTACAATTCATTTTCTGTGGCACAAGGGGGAAAAATCAACTTCCTAACACACTAATAATGCAAACGACAGGAAATCTATCGAAGCGGTCATCCCGACAGCATCCAGCTGACACCGAGCTCTTCCTTCAGGACAACACGACTGTCCAGTCACTGTCTTCTCGCCCATACTGCAACACAAAGAAGAAAACAGTGTCGGTATAAAAAGTCGCCGTGCAATGACACCTTTATAAACAAACCTCACCCGGCCAAAGCCACAGAGAGGCTCACTTCTGTCCTGAACAGTAAAAGCTACTTATTTACATTAAAAATAACATTAGCGAGAAAGAGAGGACAGGAAGGTGGGAAGGGACAGAAAAACACATCGCAAAAAGGGAGGAGCCCCAGACGTAAGAAAATCACTGGGAAGAATCACAATGTTATAATTATTACTGAACTTGAAATTCCTAGCTGCCGTGCGTCCTTTGTGTAGTAGGTAGACATGTGGTTTCTCTCTCTTTTCACCACCATCTGCAGCATCCTGCTCTCAAAAGCAGTAGGTGGGGACTGCAGATGTGGCATGAAGCCCTGAGTTCAAATCCCAGCACCACCAAAATAAAGAAAAGAGGGACCAAGTTAAGTTGTTTAACTATTGGTGTGTTTTCTGTACAAAAGTGCAGCCTCCACGTCACTTCCACAAGCATCACCTGGTGACATGTGAGAGATCAAAATTCTGGGCCCCACCTCAGACTTACAGAATCAGAAATCCTGGGGATGGGTCCCAGCCACCTGCAACTCAACAGACACTTCCAGATGATTCTGATGTGCGCCCAAGAGCATGTTATGTTCATGCACAAAAATATTAACTATTTTTGACAATCGTCATTGATCTTAGCAGACTTTCTTTCATCTGTGAAGTCACGATGACACTGTTAGCACCCCAACTTTCCTGATTACTTCAAAAGTTATATAACTAATATCAGAGACAGAATTTGGTTACTGGAAAATAATGTGCTTTTAAAAGCAAATCTGAACTTTAATACATAAAACTGAATT
Organism: Castor canadensis; assembly: GCF_047511655.1. Classification (NCBI taxonomy): domain Eukaryota; kingdom Metazoa; phylum Chordata; class Mammalia; order Rodentia; family Castoridae; genus Castor; species Castor canadensis. Next base: position 19,615,867 of record NC_133391.1, on the reverse strand, counting down.
AATGAAACAAAGACATTTTCCACCACAAATGGAAAGCTAGCTCTGTCTCCAAGTAGTCAGACAGGTGTTAGGACTTGGGGTCGCACTTAATCCTCATGGTAACCCCCGTTTTATGAATGAGCAAGCTGAATATTAGGGAGGCTCAACCACCTGCTCAAGATTGCAACTGGTGAACAAAGAACAAAGCATGTCCAATTCCTATCTTTTTTTTTTTTTTTGTAGGACTGGGGCTTGAACTCAGGACTTCTCTCTTACAAAGCAGGTGCTCGTACCACTTAAGCCACATCTCCAGGCCCCAATTCCTGTTCTTGACCATCACCTTGCCTGGCCCCTCCTGTTCACAAAAGCCATGTGAGTGGAGTCTGTCTTGGAAGAGATCTTTGTACCCCAGGGCCACTGAATCTGTCACTGTGCCTGCCTGAATCACTCACACTCTGTCCCTTCTCACAGGAACTGCCTTTTTCAGCCCTAATGAAACTTTAAGTTTATATGAGTCAGAATTTCTGAATCAGAAAGAATTTTAGTGACCACATAAAACATAGCAGATGACCCAAATAAAGGGGGCTCTTGGTTTTATTTATCTGAGGACAATTCCACTTTTAGCTGTTTTGCATATTAGGATTTCAGGAAAGATTTCTTTCCTGCTCTCTTTTTTATTAGTGTATATTAATTATGTAAAATAATGGGTTTTGTATAACTTTTGATACATGTATACAATATTCTTTGATCACACGTCCTGCCTCATTGTCCTCAAAGAAGAAAGTTTTGATGATCCAAAATCATGAACAAAGCTTGTCAGTTTACACACAGGACACTAAAGTTCTGGTTCACATTTTTGTTTTTTGCTTTATTTTGGTGGCACTGGGGTTTGAACTCAGGACCTCATGCTTGCTAGACAGGTGCTCTTACTGCTTGAGCCACTCCACCAGCCCTTTTTTGTGATGGGTTTTTTTGAGATAGGGTCTCAGCGAACTATTTTCCCAGGATGGCTTTGAACCATGATCCTCCTGATCTATGTCTCCTGAGTAGCTAGGATTATAGGCATGAGCCACAGGCACCTGGCTTCTGGATTACTCTTAATCACAAGCCCAGGTCCTTGCCTTTGACATTACTTCCCCTGTGTCACACTCCACACGGGCTGCATTCCTCTTAAAGGGTTTTAAAAACCTCACAAAGCACAATCTGTCACATTGGTGAGTATAGTGGGAATCAAGAATGGGTCTACCTGCCACCTTGTGGGTTACAGGAAATGAAGAAAGAAGGAGACCAATGACAGCAGGACAGGCTTGACCCATGCCAGACAGAACCGCTGAGGGTATGGCCCCCCCTGCTGACTGACTGTTCTTATCCTGACATGTCCAAGCTGTGGCCAACTCATGTAGGTTGTCCACCTGACCTCAGGGAAGAGTAAAGTTTGTGTTTATTTTCCTTACATGGATTCTGACACCTTTACGGTGAATAACAGTTGAGATGGGTGTATGGACGTTTTAGTGATCTTCAGAATTATGGTACGTGACACTACCACTTCCTCTTGAGTTCCACTGGACGAAGTAAATTCACTCTCAGTTAGTTGTTCGACAAGTGCCCAAAAACCAATTTTGGTTACGATGATGAAAGTAGGCTGTGTCGCTCTATGAGCCTGTACTAGATCTGACCCCGCTTACCCTGCAATTTACACTTTTATGTAAAAACAGGGCATTCTGAGGTTTATCTAGGAAATGTGATGTTACATTTCTCAGGTGATCCATGTCTAGACCAAGACACTTACTCAGCCAAACTATCCATTTGGCTGATGGATAGTCCGTAATTCTAAATAGATACAGCGGATGCTAATAGAGCTAAAAACCATACACCTTCCTTGAAGGGGAAAGAGGACCCATGGTGCTATGAGCTAGGATGACATCACACAGCTTGCGTTTCCCTTCCCTGAAATGCCTGGGGCCGGTGCTGTGGATTTGGAGTTTTTCAGGATTGGGGAATGCATACATATATATAACAAGGTACCCTGAGAACAGGATAGTCTAACAAAATTCACTTATGTCTCACACCTTATATACGTAGCGTGAAGGTAATTTTATGCAGTATTTATATAGTTTTGGACACTGAACCATGAGACGTGCAGCATTGGGTTGGCACTCAGAAAGTACTAAATTTGAGATTTCTAGATTAGGGATGCTTAACCTTCTGTTCAACTGTCATTATCACTATAAACCAAAAGGAAAGGATCATACCTTCAACATTTGGCAAGCCCACCCTAAAAGATATTTAGTTAGCTGTGCTCACTTGGGTCAGAGACAGGGCCAAAGCGATGTGGCATTTCAGGTTAAGTCTGTAGAGCCGTGTTGCAAACCCACAGGGAGAGCCCTACGCTAGGACGTGACTAATGACAAGCCTACACTTCACATTCAGACACATATAACAAATAATTTCCTATTGCCTTTACTAAGTGCCTTTTCCATTCAGCAGAAAATCCATGGCCACAGACAGGTAAGGACAACCTGTGTGTCCCATACTCCCTCTCTACAAAGGCAGCGCAAATATAATCATTGCTACCCGCCAGGTAGCAATTTGTTATCTTTGCTCTAAGCCTCACTGAAGCTTACTGGCAAGCTTTGTCATCTCGTGACATGTGGAGAAGAGGGTGCTGGGAGCTTCCAGGGATTGGGAAGCTGGTTGAGGAAGCTGGTCACCTGAGAAATGTGAGGACAGGAGTTCTTGTGCATCCAGGAGGACAGCTCAGGATGCTGGGAGGGACAGGGCCAGGAGTGTGACTGCTTTCACACCTAACCGAGCAAGGTCAACACAAGAAATCACACATAGTGATCTCTACTGGCAACACTTTAGCTACAAATGAGAAACACTTGATTCTATCTAGTGACCCACAGTCAACATGGACCCTGCTCCCATCCTGCCTGCCTTCCCTGCTCTAAACACCAAAACTGACACTACTGTGACCCTGTGGAAATGCACTTAGACTGCCAGCTCTGGTGCCCAGGACCCAGGCCTCCACTCTTACATGATGGACTCACGGTACCCAGGGGTCACCCACTAGAAAGGATTTTCTGGAAAGAATGTGGCATTTGCAATGGCTTGGATGTTGGTTGGGTCTCCCCCAAAGGTCCCCAGGGTGGCGCTACTGAAGGTGGTGGAACCACTAGGATGTGGATCTTCGTGGGAGGTCCTCATGTCCCCGGGACAGTCCCCTTTAAAGGGACTGTGGGATCTGCCCATCCCCTCTCTGCTTCCTAGCTCGAGATGTGAGCACCTGCTCTGACATGCGTGCCTGTCATTGCCATCTGCCACTCTCATCCCAGACCAAACCATGGAGCCCTGCTGGTCTTGGACTTTGAGCTTCCAAAACGGTGAGCTAAACAAACCTTTTCTCTTTATGAAGAAAGTGGCCTTAGGTATTTCATTTTAATAACATAAAACTGACTGATACACCATTAATCAAGACATTCCTCCTATCTCCTGTTAGGGCAATACATTTCTTCCTGTTTGGGGTTTTTTTAAGTCTCTCACTCAGCTGTTAATTCTTTCATTCATTCACTGAAGAAATGTTGCTGCCTGTATACCATGACCTAGGCCCTGTGCTGCATAAAAAGAAAATAATTCCAACAGTCAATAACTCTGCAAGAGAAAGGAGACTGTGACTAATTACAATATAATAGCAGGGTCTTTGATGGTACCAACTCCAACACTGTGGAAGGAGGAGGAGAAAGTGCGAAGGTGTATCTGTATTGTGGGGGTAGATGCTGTTCAAGAGACACGCAGAAGGTTCCCAAAGGAGATGAGTATCGAGGAACAACCGAGACTCATCGGATGACCAAACTGTAGAAGATGTCGTAAAGACATCAACAAGCAAGGCTCAAGTGTACAACAGGGAGGGCCCCAAGGACAGGCACAAAGAATAAGATGGTGAGTGACTGGAATAGCAATGAGTAATAGAGAATCGCAGGCAAGGCCAATGTCCTGTAAGTTTAAGTTTGGTTAGACGAGAACACAGACGTGCCTTTTCTTTGTTGGCTAAAAAAAGAAAAGGAGGATAAAGACAAAAATAACCCTTGCACTGGAAACGATGCCCCCCTAGGAGGAATTTGTAGAGTAATCTAAGACCTGGGAGCTGTCTGGATAATTAGCTAAATGAGTTGAACACTTAGCCCATATCCAGAAGTACAGAAGTTAAAATGAAAATCAAATGTGCAGTTAAGAAGAGTCCCCTGGGCTGGCACTGGCAGGAGCCTGTCATTTTCTGGTGACAGTTGTTCTCTCGTCTTCAATTTACCAGAGCAATTTGCAGGAAACACCCATGTTTCCGGATAATGTCCAAAGAGACCAAAAGAACCCATGACGCAACACTAGGCTTGCTCATCGGTAATTACTGAAATGAATTTTCTTGGAAACAGACAGCCTAGTGGCCTGGCTGACAGCACCAATTTGCCATCTTGTAAGAGGGTAATTCTAAGACATCAGTTCCCTGCACGTGACATAAAATAAAGAGAAGAAGGCTGTGCTCAGACTGTGGGAGGACGATCCTCCGTTCGTTTCTCAGTTTGGAGCCCATGGTTCATTCACAGTCTTGGTGTCATCTCCTGCATCCTATGACTGTGTTGCTCTGCACAGGGATCCCGGTGCATCACTGGTTTTCAGCATTGCCACCACCACACTTTCTTCACTAAAAGAAATGCTTGTTTGTTGACAGCCCCAGGACTAAGTCATATAGATACTGTAAGGCCTGAGGGAAATTCCGTCTCATTCTCTACGTCCCCTGTGTCTTTAGACTTTCTCCCACGGCCTCACATACGCTGAGTTTTGGGTTGATCCCTCTTCACTGTGATCAGTGTGCTTCAGCTTCCTTAACTTTTTTTTGTCCTTTCTTGGACTGCTATGTCACTGGCACAGCCTCCACACACTGAGTCCATTCCATGAGCTCGTTTGTTGAGTGACTCACTCAGGGACATTTCTTTAGTCACTCACTTTCTTTGGGCTTTCAGAATGGCTTTTCAACTTGTCCCAAAATAATGTGTTTGGCTTCTCTCTTATTCATGTTTGTCACCATCTCAATGCTGCTGGGCCACATTTCTGCTTCGCTCCTATCACTCCATCCTTAGCTTCATGACTGTATCACCTGAGCACCTACTTAGGTCTTTCTTACAATTCAATAGAGTTCAAGGTTTCAACAGTGACCACGTGTTTTCTCATCTACTGCTCCTTTACAACCACATGGAACGGACTTAAATTTCCCTATTTCACGTGTTCTTCAAGAGGTAGCCCTGAAACGTCACTTTGTGTACCAACTGCTGTCAAACGTGCACTTGTTCAGGAACACGTCCAAAGCCATCTTCCCTCCTTCTTACCTGTGGCCACACCTCCTCCCCTCTTAACAATCTCATCCCCAACTGTGGACAAAGGCTGTCATGATCACTCTAGCCAGTTATGACTCTGTGGTTCTGTTTGTGTTCTTTGAGCAAAACTGTACAGGTTTACTCAGAATACTCTGAAAAAACCCAAAATGTCTGAACCATCAATGCAGCAATTTTCATTCCTCGGTCCTCAAGTTACTTTTGTTTCTGTATACAAAGGGGGAAAGCCAGGAGCTAGGGCTCAAGAGGTAGTGCGCCAGTCTAGCAAGCACAAGGTTCTGAGTTCAAGCCTCAGTACCACCAAAGGTAAACCACAACTCTGTGTGACATTTTTATTCCTTCCAATGTTGACACATTCCTTTTTTTAGCTTACGAAAAATTCTTATAAGAAATCCTTGTCGAGGAGTAGAAGGCAGCTCAAAACCCTTAACCATTCTTCCCTTTCAACACTACAAATTTAAGTGAGTCTTAAAGAACACCATTCTCTCCCCACCCAAGGCCTTGATGACTCTGTGGACACCACAGCCTTTCCAAGCTCAAGCAACTTTAAACTTCGCTTAATTTACAAGCCGGTCCCACCTAACTTCACTCAACTGTCAGTCCTTATTTGATTTTTCATGAGTCCTGCTCCCTGTGGGTACTAACCCGCAGTGATGGGTTCAACAAGATCCTCTGACAACTTGTAAATTATTTGCAAATTACAGAACCATCTCCTCTATAAATGGCCCAGAACTGTCTGCTATGTGACAAGCCTGCTTGACTGTCTGATGAGATGTTACAGGAAGCTGGCAGTCAGAAAATACAGGCAGAGACAAGGTGTACATGTCCTCTGACCCTTACCATCCCAGGGATTTGTCGTAAGGAAATAATCAAGTGTGTACTGCTCATAAGTGGAAAATCCCAACAATATGGTTTCTTTCGATAATTATGGTATATCAACACGATGGAGCGCAATTGAATTTTATAAACATTACTGAGAAAACTATTTCTTGAAGTGAAAAAGCAAAGGCTTTATTATGTGAAAAAAGTAGGTAGCAAAATTATGTAAGAAAGGACTTTTGATGAGAAAAAGTGACTGTAAGTACATAGATGCTGACAAAATATTAAACCTGTGGACATTCCAAGCTAACAGCCATCATACTCCAGGGTTAGAATCACAGGCAATCCCTCCCTTCCTGGGTTTTCTTCTACTTTCAAATTTTTTTTTTTTAAACAAAAATGGTTTGTCTTTAATGAGACTTTTAAATGTTATCAAAATTTACATTTATTTTTTAAATGTTAAGTAACTTGTTTTCTCTAATGGTAGCTGGTCTTTTTTTTTTTTTTTATTTAACATGTATTTTCTTTTTAATTTCTGCCTTGCTCATACCAGCTCATGCTATCAAGGAACATCTTCCTTAAATTTAAATTGCTGATCTTAAATTATAATACCAAGCCTCATCTTTCCATGGAAATATGATTTGGTTCTCAATCATGAGTGAGATGAAGTGGTATTTCATTAATCTTTTGGTGTTGGGGAGTCACCCAGGGCTGAGCCCATGCTGCACACACGGCCTTACGTAGTATTTTCAAACAAAGAGATCTTTACCTGGATATCGGTCAACTTGCTGAAGATGCGACTTGTAAGCTTAGGACCGTTCTCCATGGTCGGAATGTGTAGCATCTAAGAAACAGGAGACACAAGAGAACTTGAGGATGTCCACCATTTATACAGTGACAACAGGCAAGCCAGGTGGCATTTCGATGACATCAGGAAAATCCCATTTAACCGAGAGCAGCACTGTACCCTATTTGCGATGCATGCTACCTCCTTACAGACTCTTGCCTGTTCTGAATTTGAATGAAAACTGACTAGACAAAGCCAGGCTGTTCATTTCCTACCAACTGAATTTAGGGCACAAATGGTTTTTGCACCAGTTTTCAGGCTGATACCAGGAAGCAAGGAGAGCGATTTTATCCTAAAATAGTGATAAGAATAAGAACCCAGAGCTTCCTAAGACTCTGGGAACCTATAAGAATGGATAATTGTCCTCTATATCTAATCTTCTGGTGAGGAATGAGAACTCTAAAGATATTTTGCAACAAATTAAAGCAAGTCATTTTGGAAATAAATTAAAGCAAGTCTGTGCTTCCACGACAGAGGTTCTGAACCTTACATGGTACAAGTTACACCAAGGGCACGGCTTCCCCAGGGCAGCAGGGTAAGGTCAGGGCTGAAAGAGATTTCACGCCTTAATTTCCACCCGAGTTAGGCCCACTCATGTCCTGACAGCTTGCCGGCTTTTGATGGCTAGATTTCAGGAGATAGGCCGCATCTCAAACACTTTTCTTATTAGGTCTTTTAGTATAATAAGATAATGGGAGACTCTGCCTTGAAACTCCTAGCACAGAACCATGAGAGACAGTAAAAACTTTGTAAACTTACTCCTAGAGGTGAAATAACAAATGAATTTTTAAAAATCTGACCTAATGGCAACTCTGCTTAATAAAGACCAATAACATTACCTGGATGCCTTCAGAATAAAAAGCTAAACACTGGCTTTATAATCACTGGAGTATTGATATAAAGTAGAATAATTCTACCCAGCAGTTACTCTGCAGATGGAATTCTGTCAGGAGCCATTCTTTGAAAGCAATGAAGCAGCCACCACTGAAGCCTGCAGAAAAGTCAATATAAGTCTGCAGAGGAACAATAGTTATCACGTGCAACTTAAAAACCAGTGGGATTTATATTTAATGAGTCGTCAAAGCCAGTTCAGACGTCTTTTAGTGAGAACGACACACTCGTGTTCAGTGCAAGCACTGGAGCTTTGCTATGAAGGAAAAAGCCAAAACTTGATAAGATCATGAAAGTGTGGCTCAAATAAAGCCAGACTCATTCACTAGGAGAATGTCTCTTCCAACCAAGTCCTTGAGTTTTGTTTGCAAGATTTTAGTAAATGCACCAATGTTTACCAAATGAATACTGTTTGCAAAGTGGCCTGCTGAACAGCAATTCTAGTCATAAAGGGGTCCCCCATCACTTGTTGTCGTTCCGTTTCAGTAGTTTGCAGGTCCTTTTGGAAACCTGAAAACCCAATTCCAGCTGCTTGCGCAGCTCTCCTTAGTGAGCTGGAGGAGGGTGACAAGAGCGGAAGTCTAATCCCTAATTGAGGTAGGGCAGACATGACACTTGCCAGTGACAAAACTGACTTCCTCCATGAAATCACTGCCAAGCTGGTAGCAGTATGCCACTACAGGTCCACTTGGACAAACCGTCCTGTCCCAGGTAATGTAACCCCGTGTTATAACACAACCCTGTGTGCATCCTGGGTCTGACTGGAATCTCAGGCACACACCAAAAAAGTTACTGAAGTTGCAGGAAATGCTGGGAAGTGACAGGGTGTGAGAGCTGCTGGTCTCACCTGGCCCTTATACAGTATGTCGGAAACAGGGCAGACAACGCAGGCCGTGCCGGAGCCGAACATCTCCCTCACTCTGTCCCCCTCCAGGGCGGCCGTCAGCTCATCCATGGTGAGGACTCGCTCCGACACCTTGAACTCACCCTGTTGGGAAGATCAGAAATAAAAAGAAAGCTTCCTTTTTTGCTCTGCACTTTTCAACTGAACTCAAATGCCAGCATCCTCCCTCGGCGGGAGGGACCTGGAGGGGCCAGCTCACCATCTTACTGGCCATCGCTCCCAGGCGGTAAGCAAGCTACTTCAAGGCCGTTGCATTTATCTACGAAATTATCAGGATATAAAATGTGAAATGAGTGACACAGGATACACGGTGTGCTCTAATACACACCTGCTCTGTGACTCTGATTGTCACCAGGATAAAGTCTCACATTCGTTCCAAGTGCTACTTAAAGCACATATGTCACCGTGATGGAGAACAAGGCACACGTTGGGTATTACTAGCCATTGATTCTGTCATCCACCACGTACTCATCATGTCACGTTCTCCGACTGTAAAGACGGCTACCGTCTCTGTTTTATAGATGAGGAAGCTAAGGTTCCAGAAGGCTGGGGGGACCATCCCAAGGTCACACAGCTACTAAAAAGCTACATTTGCTCTTGACTCCAAATTCGGTCCTCTTTCTACTGAGTCTTTTTTCAAGTCAAAAACCAGACTGAGTTCATGTATCAGAAATATTTATTATTTTTAAAAATTGAATGTACACTTGGACATTACGGGAGAAGCAGCATTACATGTAAGTTGCTCTTTCTACACTCACTGATAACTGACTGACTTTATAATGGTAATACTCTTCTCTTTGATATTATACTATGTTGAGTTTCTTCACGGAACTAGCGGTGCAATCTCTCTGACTTCCTCCGAACTCCTGGAGTATCATATTTACTCAGGGGCAGAAAACAGGGAAAAACGGATGCTTTTTAGCTATCAATTTACGCTATGTGCTTAATACTCACTCTTTTAACTTTAAATTCTCATCCTTTTACTGACTAAAGTTCAGAATTTGCCAACAGGATATTTGAATTAAGGGCAATTAAGAGTGGATGCATTTAAATAAAAGTAAGAGTATTTTTTTAATACCTGCAAACCCATCCCACATAAAGCCGTTGGCAAGGGTCAAAATCTGAGAAGAACCGTTGGGGGGCAGCACCCCGAGGTTGGAAGGACAGAACACACAGTGTCCTGCAGTGGACACACCTCAGAATCTGACAGCTGCAGTTATGCTGCTACGTAAATTATTAAATAAGTTCCAGAACATCAGCTCACGACAGAAAACAAGCTGAGTTCTGTGTTCTGGAAAAAAAAAGGTCCCTTCCCTTCTAAATAAACAGAATTACTTTTATTGTGTTCATCTTTTTTCTTTTCTTTGGACACTTTCCCCTGTCCGGCAAGCAGTGTGGTAACCCCTTTCCCCACTGCCTCTTGGCATTTTGTATCTCACTGTTTGAAATTAGCTTGTAAAATAAATTACAGCTAAGGAGTCAGGCACAGCTTCCTCTGCAATAATGGACTTCCGCGCAAGGCGGTCACGAGCATGGGGACGTGGGCACCTTGCAGAGTGTCGTCAGACCTTCTGAACGTGCTTTTCCCCTTTAATAAAACAGAAATTACTGAGCCTCAAAAATACATCGTTCCAACTGCAAGCATATTTGGGACAGAGCAAGCTGTTTGAAATCACACCAACAGTCTGGAAGCGCCATGCCGGGCCTGCCAGCCAGCATGCAGCAGCTGGGTCTTGTCTGCGTTGCGTTGAGTTTTCTAGAATTATTTATAGCACATTTCCTCCATTTTCAGTCTTTTCCAGAGAAAATGCAGGTGCTCTCCTAGAGGACCATGTGTTTCTGAACATTCGTCCGTTAATACTGTCTGACATGCTCAAAGCCCTTTCATGGTCTTTGGGGACCACCTGAACACATGGGCCACAAGTTTGTCTAAGAACTTATGCCAGGCAATCAACTGACTCAATATTTATCTTGAAAATTTTATGTCATTTCACATAATGAATAGGTTAATTTGTTAAATCCGTGCGCCTGTGTCACATGGATTTGAAGTCTATTACAGACAACTTTACATCTGCTGGAGGGTTTGAATTTTAAAATAAACACAGGTATGAACTTGGGATGATCAGGGGGCAGTGGAGGGAAACGGAAGGCGGCCAGATGAATAATGTTATGTTTGTAAACATTTATATGTCGGCACAAGTCTGTAATTTCTTTGACCAGCATGGGTATGCTGGAATAAAAGGAAGGAAAAGAAAGAGTGTGTGATCCTGCAATGTGGGATACACTTCAACTTGAAGTCGGCTGGAGGCAGAAAAACCATCAGCCAGGAAGGGAGGCAGGACCTCTTGCTCAACTGGTTTCTGTCTGTCTGCCCCAAGAAGGTCCTTCTAGAGAATGCTTTTCACTCAAGGTAAGATTCAAAGATTCGCTAACAGTGGTGGGAACCAGGAGGGAGACTCACTTGGTGTTGATTACTTTTTGCTTGGGGCTTATGGAAGTTGTTCAAGTCCATGGTACCTACCCAGTCCCGGGTCAGCTCCAGGATGCTCTGTCTTGTCACCCCCGGAAGGATGATGCCATCTAGTGGAGGAGTTGCCAGTTCTTCTTCTATCAATTACAAGGTGGAATATTTTCAGACTTCAATTAATTAGCCAGAGTCTTAATAACACTAGCTATTTCTTTAAAACTATTTCTCACAGTTTAGCCAGTAATAAACATAAAGAAAATGTTAATGTTCAGAAATGTCAAATTCCCCAAATTTCATATCAATTCACATTTCAGATAGATCTTTATTTAAAAAAGAAAAAGAGAAAGAGAAAGAAAGCTTCTCACCTAAGTATCTTCAGTTTATCCTTAACCGGTAAAATGATGAAATGGTTTTTCACCAAGAAGAGTAAGAGTTAAAGGACAGGGTTTAAGAGGAACATACCAAGCCAGGCACATGGCTCATGCCTGTAATCCTTGCTATTTAGGAGGCTGAGATTGGGAAGATCACAGTTGGAGACCAGCCTGAGCAAAAAGTTCAGGAGACCCCATCTCAACTAATAGCTGGGGCAAGGTGGTGCACTCCAGTCAGCCCAGCCATACAGGAAGCTGAGATCAGGAAGATTATGGTTCCAGGCCAGTCTGAGCAAAAACTTCACCAGACCCCATCTCAACAGAAAAAAAAGTTGGACCTGCTGTCAAAGTGTCTGTCATCCCAGCACCATCAAGAAACATTAAATATGAGGATAACAGTCCAGACCAGCCTGGGCAAAAAGTGAGACCCTATCTCCAATTTAACCAAAGCAAAAATGGCTGGAGGCTTGGTCAAGCAGTAGAGCACCTGCCTGGCAAACGCAAAGTCCTGAGTTCAAACCCTAGTAACAAAAAAACAGATAGGACCATCCTAAAGCCACAATGTAGGTAAAAAGCTGCTTGGTGTTGGAATGATGTAGGTAAAACCCCACTCAGCCATACTGGGCATCACCAGACCTAAGGATTCTGTGGCAGAGCCTGGCCTCAGAAGCGACAGACATGGCTCTGCACCACCTGAGAGGTCTGTCTCTCATACCTGGTACAGTTGCAGCATCCAGCATGGACCTGCTACGTTCTCCTTCAGAGATCTGACCATAACAGACTCTGGGCAAGCTCAGGTATCTACCACTAAAGAAGAAAAAGAGAAATCCAAACAGAAGCTGGCTCCAAGGCTGGATCAGTGTCTACTGTGAGCAGACCTCCACAAGAGTAGGATGACTACCGTCCACAGCCATTGAGTGTGGTCCACCTCCTTACAAGAGTTTGTCCCCTTCCTCCCTGCATCTGGGACCCTGGATCTGGACCTTCAAACCTTAAGTCAACGCCCGACAAAGACACTGAGCCCTATGACGCTGCTGTGCTATTTGTCATCAGCGTGGAGAATTCACAGAGCATGTCTGAAAGGATCACTGCTGGCCAAGCTTGAAGGAATCTGACTGTTGTCCTGGGCCTCCCCATGGCCTTCTGTGTCTCTAGAATTCATCTAATTCAACCCTTATGTTACAGAAGAAAGAAACAGAAGTGGTTTGTCTAGGCTGGTGACACAGAGAACGCCAGGACCATGGCTCAGTGTTCCACACTGGGGCCATGGCCCTTTGCTCTGGTATACAGTGGTTCTGGCCTTACCAGTTCCACTGAGTTCCAACAACCCAGCTCTGTGGGAAGCCCCAACTCCAGGGTCAAGTTTGGATCCCTAAACCCTGGCCCCATGCCTGGCACAGGGGGGCATGTTGTGAGAGCCTTTGAAAGTGAATGAATAAGTTGTCTTTGCAAGGACACAGCAATCCGGTTCTTTGGAATTCTGTTTCTGACTGAAATTTATCTGCTGAAAATCACTTTCCAGAAAGGAGAAATTTGTTCCTGGCAATGTTGGAGGGGCTATTTTTTGTCATGGGTAGATGTGTTGATGGCCTCAGTAAACATGTGTCTTGTGAGAGCTGGCCAGCGAGCTACAGGAATGCACAGCTCTGTGGGTGCTATACAGTCACACACACACACAGAGGCACACTCACACAACTCAGCGTCCCCCACTGGCCGGTCCCTAAAGTTGCTGAGCTGTAAGGCCACATGCAGTTAACCGCCAAACGCAGCTTCCCACATGCGAGAGTCGCTCTGTGAAATAAATTTAACACCCAGCACTGTCACCATGAGCCCGAGGTCAAGGAACAGAACATCTGCTCCTCCACTTGCCAGACAGAGCGATGACATGACAACATTTGGGTGAGAAACACTCATTTTCCTCTGTAACCACAAACATGCTCGCAAGAGCCAGAATCCACTCCAGATTGCCCGGCAGGCAGAGAACACAGCCTACAAACGCAGCCTGTGTTCACACACACACACACACACACACATCGTTTTCAGATGGGGAATTCAGAACAGCAGGATTCAACTGGGCTTCCCAAAGATGAGCATGGGTGAGAAGCAGGAATGTAGAGCCCTAAGCACCACCGCACAGTCACTCACTTATTCAGCAAGTGAGGCGTCCTCACTGTTCTAAGCACTACAAACCAAGTTTGATTAATTCCCTGCTTACCATCCAATAGTACAGAGAAATAACTACTGTGCTAAACACCGTGTCAGATCTGGGGAGGGGAGTGGAGACTTTGGGAGAGGAACCTGTTGATTTGGGGCTCAAAGAAATTCATTCTAGAACAGGTTGTGCAGACACCTGTGGAAGAGGGCTCCGGGGAGAGGCAGAAAAATCTCCAATGTGTCCAAGAAGGTCGTGGACTAGGCTGCCACTGCCATAACTGCTCCCCCGTCCCAGACTAAGGGTGCACGTGGCCACAAGAACTGGGTCTTGAGAACACGATCCACTGGCTTGTTCACACAGCAAGCATGAAGTGTGCATGATAAACTAAGCAACAGAGAAAAAGGGCCAGTTACCTGAATCAAAGCGTCCACAATGGACGGGCCAGGTGCCACAAGAGACACATGCTCTGCCCTGTCTATCCCTGTGTGCCAGCCCCCCTGTCCAAAAACAGCAGAGGGTATGGGTGCCCATGGGAAGATGGCTAGTCACTACTGGAAAAACTCTGCTTATGTCTCCTGTTGGCAAAATGCATGAAAATCAGTCTTTTGCTAAAACTCATTATTCTTTGTATTTTCCAAAAGCTACATGGCATAAAATCAGGCTCTAACAGAGTGGCTTCAATGTCATATTTTTAACGTGAAGGTTGTTGCTGACATTTGATTTTCTTCTTTCACAATGACATTCAAACACTTATTCCATTTCTTTGAAATGATTCAAATGTTATTTGACCTGTTGGGAGGAACACCCCCAATTGAAGGACATTGAAACTAAAACTGTCTTGGGCGAGAGTCACTAAAGAGTGACTCTGAAAGTCTTACATACTTTGCAAAAGGCAGAAGACAACTCCACTCATGTTTATTCTGACCTTCAAAGCCACATGGAATGTTCCATGGGCCTTGTTTGGATAAGGAAGTAATTTTCACCAGGACAGTTTCTGGCTGTTTAACCATGCAGCTGTGATTCAGACACTGTTGAAGTCCTCATCTCCTGCCCACTAGTAACGATGCTGGCTCTTCTGAATGATGTCCTTATTTTGATTTGGGGTTGTATGTGGTTTTGGTGGGTGGTGGGTGGGGACAGGAGTGGATGGGAAGAAGACTGGACTCCATTTAGTATCTATTAAGCACAGAGGCTATCTTTCTAGTGTCACTTTTGATGTATGTATTTGTAATAACACAAAGTTAGAAAACCCAAAATTTCCATTTTCACACAGTGCCAAGTATGAACAGCAGCTCTTCGTGTGCCAAGGGTCTCAGGAGAAAGTCTCCTGGCACTGCCAGGCCAACTCAGGACAAGGTGCTCTTACAACACCATGTCTGCTCCAACTGATACTCAAATCCATGCCTGTCTCAGACCCACCACATCTAAACCACCACTGTCCTCCTGTAGCCAACCAACACAGGGGCGACGGAGGTTGCTGCAGAATAAAACCTTCACTTGAAAAATGTTCTCTGGAACCAAGACTGAGAATTCAAGAGTATCAGGAAACTTCAGTTGACATTCCAGTCTCTATAGTCACTTACTGTGAAATGAGCAGCCTAAGAGAGTAACCAGGACTAAAAATGTGTTCTAAATTCTGTGTGACTATCAAAATTCTAATGGAAATAAATGTTCTGTGCCCCATGTTTGGCCTTTTAACTGAATGCTACTGAGATTTACTAGAAGCCCATCAAGAATAGCAAAGAAAGGTAGTGAAGAAGAGCTGATGACCGCAGGAGACAGGAAGTGACAGGAAGTGACATGAGGCAGATGCAGGCACAATGGAGGTCAATGACTGGTCTTTCATAGCGTACTTTAATCAAACGGGGCTCCACCAACGTATCTGGATTGCTTCCGATACAGTATCAAAATATGTAAAAAGAGGGCAAAAACTCAAAATACCTGTAGCCAGAGGGAGGGGGTGTGGCTCAGTGGAAGAGCTCTTGCTAAGCATATGAGTTGTGCTTGATCCGCAATGCCCCAAAAATGAAAAACAAAGCCAGGCACGGTGGCTCATGCCTGGAATCCAAGCTGCTCAGGAGGTGGAGATTGGGAGAATCATGGTTTTGAAACCAGCCCAGGCAAAAAGTTCATGAGACCCCATCTCAACCAAAGTCAGGGCACAGTGGCGTGTACCTGTCAGCCCAGCTATGTGGGGAAGCACAAATTCTAGGATCACGGTCCAAACCAGCTGGGCAAGAAAGCGAGACCCTATCTCAAGAAATAAGCAAGGCAAAAATGGCTGGGGGCGTGGCTCAAGTGGCAGACTACCTGCCTGAGCAAGCAAGGCCCTGAGTTCAAACCCCAGTACTGTCAATAAATTCCCTATCTACATTTATGACTGTAGCCCGGCATGACCACGGATGGTGGATGACCTGCCCACAGGTGAAGGCTGAGCTCCCAATCCAGGTGTTCTGACAGGATACGAGGGGGTGGCAAAGCCTGTCTAAGTCACAATGTCTGGCGTCCCTTAACCTGACCCCTCTAGTAACTCTAGCATCAGAGCAAAAACAGGAAACAATAAAAGTGCAGATTTTTCGCTCTTATTGGTGACAGTGTTGTCCACTTGCCCAGCGAGGGCAGCCTGACCTGGGCCACCCGCTGCCCTTGGTAATCGTCTAGCCCCGCTTGCGGGCCCCTAACCGTGATGGGAAGGCAGCGCGGGGCTGAGATCCTGGGATTACCTCCCTCTTCGTTGATCCAGTACAGGAAGAGATTCATGGTTCCGACCTCAGTGATCTGCTGGTCCTTCCCATAGAGCCACAGGACCTGCTGACAGCCCTTCTCTGCGGCTTCACACTGGGCCAGAAGACAGGCGCCGTAATTCCTTTAAAGAAGAGAAAACCTGGTTGTGAACACACGTCACCCACAGCACCACATCTTCCACACTGTCATGGCTTTGAGTCTTTCATTCACACGTGGACGTAGTCAACACATGAGGTTCTAATATACACACGATCTCAAGTAACGCCACAACATTCAAAGAAACTCAGTCGAGAATCTAGATGTCCCGAGAGACATTTGTGTGACAGGCAGTGAAACAAAATCATGGAACCCTAATATGAAAAGTAGTAAGAAGGCAACACAGGCAAATACAAGGCAATGAGAGTAGTTAAAACTTAAAGAGGCCAAGCCTGGCGGCTCACACCTGTAATCCTACCTACTTGGGAGGTTGAGATCAGGAGGATCATGGTTGGAGGCTAGCTCAGGAAAAAAGCTCATGAGTACTGGGGATGGTGGTGCACACCTTCAGCCCAGCAATGGCAGGAAGTATAAACAGTTGGATTTTGGTCCAATTCAGCCTGGACAAAAAGAGAGACCCCCATCTCCAAAGTAAGCAGGGTAAAAAGGGCTGGAACTACCTGCCTCACAAGTACAAAACCCAGAGTTCAAAACCAGTCCCCCTCCCCCACAAAAAAACCCTGAGATTCAGTCCACCCTCCAGACCAAGGTAACCAGAATCTCTAAGTGGAACCAGGCACCAGCCCATGTCAAAGCTCCCGGGTGACTTCAGTGTGCGGCCACACTGAGGCCTACAGTGGCAGGACCCTCCTTCACCTGTGCACCATGAACCACTGTCCTCACTCACACACACTGAGAAATAAGAGCCTAATGTTAGCTCCAGTGGCTTTCAAACAGTGGATCCACCTTACAATTAAGAAAAAAACTAGTCTCTCCCTGCTCAGTCACCAAGGCAGCAGGAGGCCGTGACTAGGAGAATCCATAGTGACTTAACACCACCAATGTAGGTTCTTGGGGCTGAAGATTAGGGAAGTAAGGATGCACAAATTAGAACTTGACTCCAAATGTCTCTGTCAACTAAACTGCACGGTACTCAATGCAGAGCCATTCATTTTCCTGGGATTTTTCGAGGTTGGAAGCACAGGAGCAGAGAGCTTTGTGAGGTCTGAGAGACAACAGGCTGTGGGTGACAATGCCATACTGGTCACAGTCACACTGTGATTGCACGCGTGACCCCCACTGCACTCTCCCTGAGTCTCCTCTCCTGTGATGCTTCCAGTCAGCTCCCGTTTTTCACCTCCACCTGAGCCTGAGTCTAGGTATTCTTCCACAGAAACAAAACTTCAGTTTTACAGCACCTGTACATATTTACAGAAAATGTCAACAGCAGCTACAGAGCTCCCTTACACGCCTCCAGGGTCTCCTGCTATGAGCAGCTCACAGGAAACATGGTGCCCAAGTCCACAGGCTGCAACGGGGTTCTCTCTGTGCCCACGAAAGCACCTCCCACACAGCTCCACAGAGTGTCCGTCCACTTTGGAAGCTGCCCGTTGAAACCAGAACTCACCCAACTCCCTAAATAACCTCAGCTGACCTGCATCCTCCATAATAACCAATGGTGTTCCTTTCCACACCTGCAAGTGTGGCCACCGTCAAGAAGCACTGGAGTGGGGAAGAGGAGTAGAGGGGCTAATCTGATAAAAGCAGAATGTGTGTACATCTAAGGGTGTGTGCAGTGGCTCACGCCTCTAATCCCAGCTACTTGGGAGGCTGAGATCAGGAGGAGGGAGAAAGAGGAAAACAGCCTACAAGCACCTGCTCCTGCTAACAGGAGTGTCCTATGGTCACATGTCAGGAATAGCACGTAACAAGTGCAGCCCAAGGAAATGAAGACCTTTCCCCTTGAGATCTGCAGAACTGAAAAGCATCCCATGACTGAGTAGTTAGGACCAGGCACATGGTTAGATCACAAACCTCCACCTGTGAAAATGCCCCCAGTGTGCAATCACCCATCCCCTAAGTGAACTACCCCTACGTCAGCCTCTTGGCAAGATGACTTCAGACAAGAGTCCTCCATGCCTTCCATGCTTTTGGGAAAAAACTCACCTCGTCTGCCTAAGCACCTTGTTTCTTGACTTAATTGATCTGTCACGAGGCAGCCAGACTTGGGTCTGGTAAAAACTTATGGCAAGCCAGCCAGGGAACCTTATGCTCATGGAGAGCTGGCCCTGTGATGGGAGGTCCCTCGGAACTGCCCCTTGCTGTCCTTGGTCAGAGCACAGGCTGCCCAAGCATCTTCCCCTGACACACAATGGACATTTGGGTGAGCCAATTTGGGTGCGCTCCTGCCCTGGGTAGGTCAGGAGCTGCTTTCTCCCCTGGATGAGGCTTTTGCCATCTGAAACCCAGTACTGCTGCCAGATGAAATGGCTGTCCGACTCTGCCCGGTTTTATGTCTGTGTCTGTAGCGCCTTTGGGCATGTGTGCTTAGTGCACAAACAGAGATGGGGACCCAAAGTCTGTTCTGGAAAAATGGTCTGAATTTAGTTACCTTTCTACATCTAAGAAAGAGATGATTTCACCCTTGCTGCCTGGGAGGCTGAAACTGGGAGGATCCAAGTTTAAGGCCAGCCCAGGGAACAATTCACAAGACCCCATCTCAACCAACAGCTGGGTGTGGTGGCTCACACCTGTCATCCCAGCTACAATGGAGACTGAGACCAGAAGGATTGCTGTCAGGCTGGCCTGGGCAAAAAGTGAGACCCTATCTCAAAATAACCAGAGCAGAAATGGCTGGTGGTGTGGGACTTATAGAGTGCCTGCCTATAAGTGCGAAGCCCTGAGTTCAAACATCAGTACTGCCCTGTCCCCAAAAAGGGGATTCACAGTATGTATTAGCAACGAGACAAATGGACCCAGGAGACAGCAGTGGGGAGACCCAGCATGGTAAACTATCCCAGACTTCTTGGCAATAGCACTGGCGGAGGTGCTCATGGGCCCTGATTTTTTAACAAGAGATTTCTAAAGTTACTGTGTAATTTAGAAATTGCTACAGCCTTTTTCTACCGAATTAACACTTGGTTCTTGGGCCTAGTTTAATTTTTTGGTTTGACTAGCGTGCTTAATTTAAAAAACATGCCTTTGTTTTTCCTTCTGGACTTTTTGCCTAAACTTATTTGAAACTAAGCGGTGGGGGTGGGGGGATGGGTAGAAGAGGCTTTCAAAAACAAAACAAGCTGCTAGATGAAGACTTTGCCTAAAAATGTTAAATATAGCTTAGATAAAACTATCATTTAATAAGCTAATACCTGTATGTGATAAAACCCCTAGGGAATTCTATTCAAAGTGGCTTACAGATAGACCGGTGCACAAATGAGTTCATTTGAATTTCTTGGTTAAATAAAGATGTCCTCTTCAGAACTAATGGTGCACACACTTGCCGGGGATTTTGGCTGTCAGGACTGTATTACTCTGAAACACCTAAGACCTGAGAACAAATTGTGTGATGTCCCACCACGCAAGGTCCAGTCCTTTGTGTGTGTGCATTGTGGCAATTTCAGGGCTTTTCTGCGACAAGACAAAGACTGAATGGTGGACTCGCTTGTCTTCTAGCTCAGTTTTCACCAGTAATGGAGGACTCACTGCCAAGTGTAAAGCAGGTCCATATGAACGGGATAAGTACATGTGCGCTGCAGGGATGAAGCATCTGAGTTGCTCCTAAGCTGATGTGCACGAGTCCATTGAGCATCAGTCGCTGGGTACGAGCTGTGGGAGTGCGCGCGTGTGCGCGTACTGCGTTATCAGTGTGTTTTCACAGTGTTTCTATTACATGAGTAATTCTATACGCAAGGAATACAAACAGAAATTTAGTTCTGTTTTGATCAGACAGTAAGAAAAGCATAAACTATACCATTTTCTTGAGAAAAAGAGCAGTTTTGGTTTCTTTTGTCTAAATTCAGAAATTTTCAAAGAATTGTTTCAAAATGTAAATTTAAGGGGGGAAGCAAGGCAGAAACCAGCCAGTAAATCTAAGGAAGAAAGAGATGCAGGAAGCTAGATTTTTGCTGAGGAAACAAGAGGCTAAAACAGCAGGTTGGGTCAACCGTCCTCAGGGGATGGGAACCCAGCTGTCAGGGACCTCTGTCATGGCATTTCTGACATTCTGAGACAGAAAGGACGGGAAATGGGACTTGAAAACTAATGTCTTTTCCTCTTTGCTATTTTGTAGTTTTATTTAAAGAAATAATTCCATTCTCTTGAAGGCTTTAGTGTATCATAACTGTCTTTTATTACCTGAGATAAAACTGCTTTTTCTGATACAGGTGACTCCTTCTCCCTCTCCCCCCACACCAAGTATAGACTGAGTGTTGCACCGTTGCAATCTGTCACCTAAAACGATTATTTTTAGTGATATTTCAGAATAAGCCGAGGGGGTTTCATTGTGAGAATCCCACACATGTGCACAGTGTGCTGTGAACAAGTTCACCCCTCCATCGTCTCCCCACCCCCATGCCCCCTGCTTCTCAATCAGTTTTTGGTGGTTTTATATACAAACAACAAATGCTGGCGAAGGTGTGGGGTGAGGAAGAACCCTCATACACTGCTGGTGGGAACGTAAACTAGTCCAGCCACCATGGAGATCACGGTGGAGGTGCCTCAAAATCCGAAACTACACCTGCCTTATGGTCCCACCATACACTCTTGGGCATACACCTGAAGGCGTGGAAATCAGCAGATAAGAGAGACACCTGCACACCGTGTTTACAGCAGCTCTGTTCACAAAGCCAAACTGTGGAATCAGCCCATGTGCCCAACAACTGATGGCTGGATAAAGAAAATATGAAATTTATAGTGGAATATTACTCAGTCATGAAGGATTTCATAAGTCAGAGCCTCGCCATTTACTCAGCAGACCCAAGCGAGTCTCAAAGCAGGAGAGGAACGCCTTCCCTAGGCTAAGATTTTGTCCTGTGCCTGACACTGCTGTAATGGCTCAGTGACTATTCTCTTCCTGAAACTTTGGCTGTTTGGTGGCTTACCATGGGAGCCCATGGTGTTATATTTTACTTGTTTATTTTTTATTTCACTGATACACAAACACTTGCACCTATTGATGGAGTACTAACCCACAGTGTTATAAAGTCAGTCAAATAACATATTCGCGCTTCTGAAATGTTTTTAATCTCGGTGCAGGGTGCCCCTCCCTATCTGGAGGAGGAGGGTAGGCAGGTGTCATCTCTCTAATGCCCAAAGGCGACAAAGCTGTGACAACTTAACACACAGCAACCAGCAGGACTAAGGCCAGGGCAGTTTTGGACTTAAGACTCCACATCTGCATTTGCCCCACAAAGCCTGCCATGAACAAAGCTCCCAAAACTTTCTAACTGTAGAAAGGGCGGGCGGACACCACGCAAAGCCAGTGTAACATCTGACTCTGTGGCCCCCTAAATGTCTCAGGAGGGGGCTAGTGAGGCACTGAGGCACCATCCAGAACTGTCCCTGCCCTAGTGTGCAAAGCAGGTTACCAATGACACACACGAAGGAGACCCCAGGAAACATTGCTGTGCTCACTCGCCCAGGGGCACCCTGACTCAAGGCCAAGACTACCCTCAAAACTGCCCTACACTTTGCAGCTGCTCTTTTCTTTCCTACCAGCAACATGTGGCCTATGAGACAAGCCTAACAGCCAAAGCAGACTGTCCCTCAGCCAGTTTGCAGCAGGTGTGGCCACAGTTTGCGGCCATGAGGACAGCGCTCCAGAGATCAGGTGACTTCCCCAGACAAGAGTCTCTCAGCCAGTGGGAGCCCAAATCCCAGGGCCAGGTGCCAAGCACAGCCTATGGCCTGTGGATGGTGCCCATGGGCAGCTCCCTGGAGGCCAGGCTTCAGGCCCTGCTCTACTTACTGTGCTTCCGGTCTATGTGTCACAGCTCATGCTTGTACCTTACAGCAGGCCCTGGCTTATCCTTTACATGGCACGCACATTTGCACAACTGAAAATCAAACAGGCCAGGGGTGAGTGCCCATGACAAAACGGTCATGAGGGACTCTTTCCTTCAGATGGACAAACAGACGAACGGACGGACTTACCCTCCGATTTTGTAGTCTCCGGTTCCACCTTCCCAAGCTCTGACATATTTGGGATCAGCCCACAGGGACACGGGGTTGAAGGTCCCACTGGAAAAATAAGGCCCCACTGGGCTCAGGATGACGAAGAGCAGGGCTTTGGTAGGTTTCTTCACACCAAGCGAGGGCTGCAAGAAAGTCCCAGCACACAGCTGTAAGTCACACACAGACACAGGTTGAGGTGCAGAACACACCTGCACCTGTCTGCAGCGGGGCCAACTAATTATCATGCAGCGATACAGAGTCTTCCGAGATCTTTTAAAGAGAAAACACTGGCCAGGCGCAGTGGCTCAGGCCTGTAATCCAAGCTATAAGGGAGGCAGAGATCAGGAGGATCACAGTTCAAGGCCAGCCCAGGCAAATAGTGAGACCCCACTTCAATGGTAAGTTGGGGGTGGTGGTGTATGTCTGTCATTGCAGCTACACAGTAGGCCATAAGTAAGAGGACTGGAGTCTGAGGCTGACCCAGGCAAAAACAGGAGATCTTACCTGAAAAATAACTAAAGCAAAAAGGGCTGAGAGAGAGAGAGAGAGAGAGAATGAGGTTGGAGTACAAGCTCCAGTTTGCTGTTTCCTGAGTAGCTATTTCAGAGAGAAAGCAACTGTGTCTGCTGCTGCTGCAGCTGTTCTTATGGCTTTCGAGGACAGGCATACCTCGAAGCCCTGGCTATGTAACATCTTTCAAAGTGGCACTGACGGGGACCTGAGGATAGGAGGACCTCAGGCTCTAGTCTTTGGAAGTAAAATATACCACTTGCTTCTCCAACTGGCCTATTTCCCAGCCTGGTGAGCACACCAGGACATGTCAGGGCCATCACAGGTGGCAGACATGAGAGAGTGGGCCAGGATCTCATCTGTCTCTGTGTCACTTAACACAGAGCAAGCAGTGACGACACCAGACAGGAGAAATGCCATCAGCAGGCAGGAAACTCAGCTGCTTTGTGCTTGCTCCTTAGCCAGGCGATGGAGGGAAGTAAGAGGGCTGTGCAGTAGAGGGTAGGGGGCCTGGGGCTCCCTGCCTCCTCTGGCTACACTGCTGGGAGGGCCATGTGGGCAGGACACTCACCTCTGCTTGGTCCCCACCTCCACAACACTCCCCATCTTCTGCCTGTATTTCATTTACCTACTGGTTAGGAAGTTCAATGTCACCTTCCTTCCCCAGTGCTTTGCAGCTTCTCATTTTAGATATTTTTATGAATTCTGGTGTGAAGGGATTAACAGAAGCTTTTCAACGTAATTTAAAGATATACCAGGTATCATCTAAATGCTTTGCCTGGCTTCTAGATGTCTGAATAAAATAACTCACTTGTGAACAAGCTGGTGGGGCTTTTCTTAACCATCACACGAGTGCCTGGGACTTTTCCCACTTAGAACTCATGTGTTTTACACCCCCTACCTTATGTTAAAACAAGTAACCATGACCTTATCATCACAGGTTATGATAAACTTCACTTTGCTCAGGGTTGGGGATGTCGTTCAGTGGTACAGTAGTGTCGGGTATGTGTGACACCCTGGGATTGACGCCAGAATAAAATAATAAAATGAAACTAAAAAAAAAATCAATTCGCCTTGCTCATTTCCTTCCCTGTGATTCTAATGGACAAGTAAACCTGAGATTCATCCAGTAGGTGGCAGTATGGAGCGCCCACAGGGACAGTCAAGGACTAATTTCTACACTTATATTTCTTGCTACACGTTAGTGTCTTTATTCTTAGCAAGCAGCTAAGTAACAGGCTAGGGTTTTTTAATGCCAGGAGAAAGTGTGTTCATATATACAACTTCTGATTTTCTGGAACGTAAGCCAGGCCCACTCGTATGTCTGAGGTACCTCTAAAAGTGCTGGTGTGGGGGATCATGGCTCAGTCACCTTCATCATCCCACGATCACTTAGATTAACTGTTTCTAAGAAAAGAACTCAGGTTGGTGGAGTGGCTCAAGTGGTAGAGCGCCAGCCTAGCCAGTGTGAGGCCCTGAGTTCAAACCGCACCAACAAAAGAAAATATGTAAGTAAAATAAAATAAATGCTTCAAGGAAAGAACTCTGCACCTGTCCTGAAGACAGTCACATTGCTGCTTTAAGGCTGAGGGTAAATAAAATGTCACCCGGAGGGGGCCTGGTGGCTGGGCTTCCACCCTGGGAGCCCTCATTGGCTTCTTTGGTTTAAATCTCTCTTTAATTCTCTCTTCTTTACTGAAAAGCAATTGAAACTATGGGCTGCTGTTGAGAATATTTTATTATGTAGTATTAATCAAACCACTGTGAACAAAACCCTGTAAGAACAAGGCTGGAACTTCTGATTAAATAAAGCAAAAAACCAAGGAAACAGAAATAAGCAGGTCCTCAGCTGATGAGACACACAGGTCTGTCAGCAAGTCCTGACTGCCGTAGATGATTTAAATGCTTTAAGGATTGAAAGGGCCTTTCTTAAAACCAAAAA
Organism: Castor canadensis; assembly: GCF_047511655.1. Classification (NCBI taxonomy): domain Eukaryota; kingdom Metazoa; phylum Chordata; class Mammalia; order Rodentia; family Castoridae; genus Castor; species Castor canadensis. The sequence continues at coordinate 19,590,706 of NC_133391.1, read as the reverse complement.
CAAACCACCCTGAAAAATGAGGAGTGTGAAGTACAGATATATTAAAATACATACAACTATAAACACAGACTTTTTTTCTTCACAGTCCACACCTCCTAAATAAGCAAGCCCATGCATATTTTGCACAGAAGGATGACAAGGACAACGCACAGTGGGAATGATCGCTTCTTTCTGGATCGGTCAGAAATTCCTTCACAAGAAGGACAGCAGAGAGAGAGCTCACTGAGCTGGGAAGTGCTATTAGTCAGTCTACTCTCCCGCCTGGAAGACAGAGAGGCTGGCTGTGGACTGCTGGGAGTAATTCTGCCAGGGAAAAGCAAATAAGAAATGGATGATGAGGATGGAATAGCAGAAGATCACTCCTTCAACAGAAGTGCAGCCTGGCTCTCCCTTTAATCCCGTCACTTCTTTTTAAAAGGTCACAGAGTGCGGGCACTTTAGGAGAGACTCAGTGGTCCACAAGGGGCCACTGACTTCATACGGTGGCACTAGCTAGTGTGCGGAATGTTTTTGAATGGCACTGGCGTTTGAACTCAGCGCCTCACACTTGCTAAGACAGGCACTCCACCTCGAGCCACTCTATCAGCTCATTTTGGTGATAGGTTTTTTAGAGATAGGTTCTCAAGAACTATTTACCAGGAGCTGGCTTTGAACCATGATCCTCCTGATTTCTGCCTCCTGAGTTGCTAGGATTACAGATATGAGCCACCAGCTCAGAAAAAAATTTTTTTTTAAGTTTTTAAAATCTCAGTATTATACATTGTGTTTTGACTTCTAAGCTATTTTGTGATCATTATTATCTCACATAATACAACAATCCAGGAAGTTACAGGTTATAATTCCTGCTTTTATAATGGGTAAACTGAGATTCAGAGTAAGTGACCTGCCCAAAGTCTCGGGTGTTAAACTCCAGACCTCCTCTTAACCCTGGGCTGCCTTGTCCAACAGCAAATCCTTAAGATGAGGTCCAGGAAGCACTTGAGACATGTCTTCTGCCTCCCCCACCCCGCAACCTCACCCCGCGCCACACACTTCCATCCTTCTCGCTCTACCACAGCACTGCCTCCATCTGGAACGCCTCCCCCCATCACAGATGGAATTGAGTCCCCCAAAATCCGTACGTTGAAGTCCTAACCGCCAGTGTACTTGGGCACAGGGCCTGTAAGGTGGGAAGCCAACGTTAAATGAGAAAATAAGAGCCCGGCCCTATTGCACAGCACCACCAGACCTACAGAAAGAAGAAGGCCGCCATGTTCTCTCTCTCACCACACAGAGAAAGGCCCCAAGAAGACCCAGCAGGAAGGAGGCCATCCACACACCAGGCAGAGACGCCCCACTGTCTACACAGCAGGCAGAGATGCCCTACCATTGTCTCAGCATTGCTATAGCATAAGTCAGGGTAGACTCCGGTTTGTGTCTCAGCCCTGTTCAAAGAGGAGAGTATAAACTTAACATGGTCAAAATGAAGGCTGAGGCTCCCACTCTTAGTTTTTAAACAGCAATCAGCTGAGCTGGGTGCCAGTGGCTCACGCCTGTAATCCCAGCTACTCAGAAGGCAGAGATCAGGAGGATCACGGTTCAAAGCCAACCCAGGCAACTAGTTCTCGAGACCCTATGTCAAAAAAAAAAAAATCACAGAAAAAGGGCTGGTGGAGTGGTTCAGGAGTAGGCCCTGAATTCATGCCCAGTAATGCAAAAAAAAAAAAAAAAAAAAAAAGACTAACTGTACATCTTCGTGTGTAAGGCAGTGACAGTGACCCACGCCACAGGAGAAGTACAGGATCACATCAGATCACTTGTGAAAGGCACCTAGGGCCTTGTTTTTTCAAGCCATCAACAAATGACAATAATTGTTTTTACTGGTAATTGTTGGTGATGGTAAGGGTGGTAAATCAGTCTGATATATGCCCACGTAACTGATGACAAAACGAAATAAACCCTCTCTGCTCGCTTGCTTTTAGGTGACTTAAAAATCACTGGGTCTGTTTCCACGGGGTTTGCCTACAAATGACCATAGCCTTTAGCCACGCTGAGCAAGGGGTCACTTTTGCTTTTTGGGTTTCCAGAGACCATTCTGCATTTGCACTTCTGACCTATAACCACCTGAGCACACATACATCCTGGAACGACTTGCACCAACAATTCAATCAGCCCCGTCACCAAGCACTGAAGGCAGGGGCCAACCCTTCCCTCCGAACTCTGTGGGAGGGAAGTTGTGACATGTCTACGCTGACATCCAAACACCAGTTATCCCCATGGCCTGGAATAACGTGCAAACACACAAACACCAGGACAATCTTCTACTTGGAAGACTTAGTTTCATTAAATATTAATCCTCTTGTCCTTCCGTAACCACTTCAATAAGCCAGCAGGCGTGTACACTTGGCTCCCTGGAATTAAAAAGGGAAGGCTTCTGAAATCAAAAGAAAACCAAGATCCCTATGTGGAAGTGACACTGGTGCATCCTGAGTCTCCTGTGAGCCACCCCATGGACAGCCCCCAGCCAGGTGGGTTATGGTGACAACAGAATTCCAAGGTCACGTTGGCTAAAACACTGACTCCTCACATAGATCTTCAGGTGCCCGACAGGTGACAGAACAAGATGGAAAGGCTGACCTCTCTGTCTTCGTGTTGTGTCTGCCTTCTCTGTGGCCTTAACCTCTGAAAGACACCTACCAGCTGCCATGATGGGACACCCCAGACCATGAAAGGCACGAAAAGAGGTGGCCCCTGAGTTCCTGGAGTTGTTGGAGTCTTCCCAGAAGAGTCGTGACTACTCTTGCTACTTAAGGCCTGTCCCTCCAGTGACCTCCCCATCCTGCATCTGTAACTCCTCCCTTCCAGAAGCTGAGGCGCTGGGAATCCTTTGGCCACTAAACAAAGCTCTCTCTGTCACTGGTCTTATCAAGGGGCAGCAAACTTAGTGCTTTTCTGGGTTACGCGGATGACTGTAAAATGCATAGATGTGATCACAGAAGTACTCAATACTCAGTGCTGGAATTGTGGGGAATGAGCACCTGGCAAGAGACGTGGATTACCCATTTTGATGATCTGGAAACAGGGGCTGGTAAATTTAAAGCCAGTACCAGTCCCAAACAGAAATGCTATCACACTCAATGATTGAGAATACTTGGCAGGAAAACTCAGAGGAGCTAGAATCACTGTCAGAGAAGGTGTACTCTAGGGCAGGTGTGGTGGTCCATGCCTGTAATATCGTGGCCTGAGGCCAGCCCCAGACAAAAGGCTGGGACTCCATCCAAACCAATAAGCTGGGCAAAGTGGTATATACCTATAATCCCAGCTATGCAGGAGGCTATGGGTATGAGATCATGGTCTGAGGCTAACCCTCAGCAAAGGGTGAGACCCTAAGTGAAAAATAACATAAACAAAAAAGGGCTAAGTGTGTGGCTTGGACTGTAAACCATCTGTGTACCAAGCACAAGGCCCTGAGTTCAAATCCCAGTACCACCTCCCCCACCAAAACAAGCAAAAAGCTGCACTTCATTCCCTTGCTAAGTGGCTCCAGGGCAGGAGTCACCCTGGAGCCTGGCCCCTTACCAAAAAATGCCAGGACATCCTCACCGGCTCCTGACTTTGACCTTGTGACTCCACACAGCTCAGTGGCGAGCACGCGTCAGGCCTGGGAGAGCAACAGTCACAAATAGTGGCCCAAGCGCTCATTTCCAAAGATGAACCCAAAGACATAAGCCCCGCCCCTGCTGAGCAGTGAGGAGAGGAAACTGAGTCAGAAAATAGTCAGCCAACAAGGGCGTTATGCCTAAAAGAAAGTCCCGCCCAGAGACACCAGTGTCCACAGACTGCGAGTGAGCTGCGCTGGTCTCCAGGCACTGTGCCACTCTGTTGCCACCCTGTGGGGCTGAACCACGAGATGAGGCTGCGAAGTTTCTGCTACCAGTTTTCCCTCTTTTTTTTTTTTTTTTTTGGCAGTACTGGGGTTTGAACTCAGGGCTTGCGAGGCAGGTGCTCTATTGCTTGACCCATGCCCCAAGCCCCCAGTTTTCCCGTTCTCTCAGCTTCCACAGAGACCCAAGCACCCTGAACACACTCCCCTTACTGTGCATCCCACTCCAGGTGGCTGGCCAGTTCTCTGCTCCACTGTGTAGCAGAATCCCTCACCAGAATTAGACATGGTCACCATGTCACCATATCACTTCTCTCATTCAGTCTCTCGACCTCACAGTCCACTGACACACATCTATCCGGGTAACCAGGGGCCTCCACACGGCCAAATCCAGAGGCTGGTTCCCAGTCCTCATCTCCCTAGTCCCGTGAGTCATCTGCCCCAGCTGCTGCCATGGCGCCCCAAGCCCCACCAGCCTCTCTTGCTTCTTTTACCCCACAAACTCATGGCTGATTCCTCCCTGCCTCTAGTTCTCCTTTACGTAGGCTGCCCAGGGCCTACACCAGGCTTCTTTGCAGCTCCAGCTCCAGCTCTTCCCTCAAAGAATTCATTCAGGCATCTTTGTGCTAAGGACCAGAGTTCTCACTTAAATTCAAATTATCCCTGGAATAATAGATTTGTATGCCTACAGATATCATTGCCTTAAGTTTGTACACCCAAAATTCTGGATTCTACCCATCGACACTCCAGCAAACAAACAAAAACCTAAACCATCTGTCTCTCCCCAATTACAGACACACGAAGAGCCAAGAGATGCTTGAAAACACATAGGAAGGGAAAGGGGAGGGAGAGAGAGAAATAGATCTTATACAACACCCCCAGTGGCAAGTGCCATGAACTCTTGCATCAAGAGGGATGGCAGGAAAGGCCAGGTAATAATACCTGACCATAACAGGCCATAACCAGTGCCTGGCTCCAGACAAACTCGAGGTTTGAAGACACAGAAGGAGCTGTTGGTATGAAATGCGCTTACAGCTAAGCAAGTGAAACTCAACCTCGTTCATAAGTAGTTGAATGAATATGTGTATAACCTATACATCAAATAGGACCCACACAAGAATTCATTAAACCAGGACAGCACCCAGGTCAAGGATTACACAGGGCTGCTGAGCTAACTGGTCAGCAAATGTGTTCAGATTCTTTTGTTTAGAGAAAGTCATAGTGGAGGGAAAAGCAGATCCGTGCCCAAGTACACGGAAAGCCGTGAACAGAGGGGTCCTGTCCATGGAGTTGGTATGCATACAAGTTCAACTGTATACAGAAAAGTGATAAAAACAGCTGGGCACTGGTGGCTCATCCTGTAATCCCAGCTGCTTGGAGGCTGAGATCAGGAGGATTGTGGTTTGAGGCCAGCCAGGGTAAACAGTTCATGAAACCCTGTCTCCAAAATAACCAAAGCAAGATGGACTGGAGTGTGGCTCAAGTGGTAGAGCGCCTGCTTTGCAAGTCTGTGCCATCCTGTCTGGGGCACACTCCTTTCCAGAGTCAAACCTGCATCTCTGCAGTGGACAGCAGGGGCCGGTCACAGACCCTAAGGGCTCTGACAGTCTGTGAGCAGTCCCTAGCACAGATATTGGTCACTTTGTGACCCAATATCACTGAAACCTGTCCTCTGCCTCCTGGCACATGGAGGAGCAGGATGTGGCAGGACCAGAGGGCTGAGAGCAATGATCAGACTCGGAGTTCAGTTTGTGCCTGTCACATTCCTGCTGTCAGCTATGGCGAAGTCACCGAGCAGCAATGGCCTGCATCCCTGTGCTCCTCTGTCCCCACACCCAGGCCACTGGGCTGGCATGAATTACCACTGAGGCTGGACACAGCAGATGGCTTAAAATGAGCAAAACACAGTCACTTTGGACATTTGGGCCTTAGGTTTCCAGTGGTGAGCCTGGGGCTAATTTTAGGTTCTTGTCAGATGAAGTGAAAATGTGGAACTCATTCATGTACGTGCTCTTTATTTAAATATTATGGTCTCACATTTTACCTTCCTTTCCAATTGGCTCACAATCAGCTGTAGGTGAAGCTTTTAGTTTCTCTTTTTCAACAAAGTATAAATAAATATCTCAGAAGATACTGGTTAAAATGGCACTGAAATCTTATTAAATGTAAGAAATATTTGGGGACGTGCATGCTTTTCTGAGGTTCTTGACCCCGAGTGGGCATCACAACCATCCCACAGACCTGTTCAATCAGAATCCATGGGACTGTGGTCTTCATGGAGTGGGACAGAGAAAATTAGTAAGGGCCCCAAGCAAGGGTGACATGAAAAGACACACAGTGGTACATCTCTGTCATTACCCATCTTTGGTCCTTGTCCGTCCTGGTCTCGAATTCTTGGGCTCAAGTGATCTCCTGCCCCACACCAGACATAAACCACAGGACTCATAGCTTCCACGTTAAAAAAAAAAAAAAAAAAGTTGAGGGTCCCTAATAAAGACATCACCATGACTTCCAGGATGGATTGCAAAATGAGATTTAAGATCTGATCTGGGAGTCTAAAGAATTTACTAAATCATAGAATTAGATTATTAGAAAATTACAAATCATCTTTCATGACCAGTGAGAAAAATTCTTAACAAAATATTAGCAAACTGAATACAGCAGGACATAAAAAAAATCAGTTTCACTATGAGCAGGTAGGATTTAGCTCAGGAACATAAGATTGAGTCAGCATTCAAAAATAAATTAATTTGTCATGAGTAATGGAATAAGCTGGGTGAGGTGGCATGCACCTGTAGTCCCATCTAATCGTGAGGCTGAGGTAGAAGAATCACTTGAGCCCAAGACATAGCAAGACCTCTTCTCTTTCACTCTCTTTTCTTTTTAAAGAAAAGACAGACCACATAATAATGTCAAGAGATTTGGAAAAACCAAGTGGCAAAACCCAACATCCACTCACAACAAACAGTCCCCACAAAGTAGGAGTCAGAAGAATCGGTCTGCAATGGAGAAAGCATCAGAGCAACTGAAAGACATGTTCCACCCCACTTCAGACACTGCTTCTCCCCACCCAGAGTTAAAAATATCATTAAGAATGCAACGATGTGAAAAGATAAACAAAGAACTCAAGGAGGTATTAAATTACCCCATCTTTAGTATTTATTAAACACTTGAGTTGGTGAAACTCGCCATCTACGTTCTTTCAGAAGACACCCCAGGATGCAGATAGGCCACATGCTATTGACTTCTGTAACTCCCCACTTCCTGCACTCATACAACCCGTAGAAAACCTGGAAACAACAACCCCTAGACAGCAGAACTGCCAGAGCACAAGGGCATCTCTTCACACTCCTGTTTCTAGTGACCTCCATGTGCTCTTCCAGCTCTTCACCTGCCTCCCCACTACCTGTCCTCCCATCAGTCATCTCTCTGTCCCATCCACTCTCCATAGGTCACAGCTGCATATAAGAGAGGCATGGCGGGGTCTTTATATGCCACACTCACCCACTCCATTGGCACTGGTCACTCCAGGTATGCCCAAGGGTGCCAACCAAGAGAAGGTGCCCATCGTGTGATGGTCAGGCTAAGCTGTTCAGCCTGTCTGTCGTTCCAGCTCTTTCCGTCCCCTCTCTAATGCTCCTCGTGAACTGTATCCTCCATGGTTTTATTTGGAAGGGGACCCTCTATTCCCACGCCACGCCAAGAAATCCCAAGACTTCTGGGAAATGACAATAAAGAGGCAGTTCTTTCCGCCCCAGGTTCTCAGCTATCACCTGTGCCCTGGAAAGGGGCTGCCATGACGGGAAGCTAGGAAGGGTGGTGAGACTTGTTTATGTGCCTCTGATCAACCTGAGACCAACACCTCATTCCTGAAACACCTCCTCTCTGACCTTTCACAGGAAAGACGTGCTACACCTCCCCAGCCCTGGCAGTCATCAGGGAGAACAGTCATCAGGGATGCTGCTGGGGGCTGTGTCAAACTGTGCACTAAAAATTTCAAGCAACAATGAACAATGCTAACTTGCCACCAAAATGCCCCAAAACAGGGAGTGAGTTTGCACCTCAGTTCCAATCATCGTGGGGCGAATGTATAGACTCGCGGACGTTGAATAGGGGACCCACTCTTGGTCAATCTGCACGAGCTGTTGGATGCACTCCAGAAGCTCTTCCTTGTCGAACACCTGCAAGAATGAAGACCCTGTGACTATGGCGTTTTCCCCAGCGCCCCATAATGAATGACCCCTCCTCCCCCGCAGGCTTTCAGTCTGTTTACAAGACTGCTTGGATCTGTGTTTTTCAGATTACAGTCCTAATTAGTCCAAATACTGTCTCTCCATTTTCCTAGACAGATAGATGGATAAACAGACAGATAGATAGATAGACAGGTAGATGAGAAATGAATGATAGACAGACAGATAGATAGACAGACAGAACTCATGAAAAACACAACCAAAAATATTTTTCTGTGATTTCTCCCCAAATTGTGGTAATAGTTCATGTTATCAACTACCTATATGGGAAAAAGCAGGACAACATCTACAACCAGAGCCACAAATCAATTGTAATGGGATATTACACTTAAATATGACAAATAGGAAGGCTTTTACTAGAAAAAAGATAATATCTGTCACCTTAAGATAGAAAAAGATTCTCAAGAGATTTAAACACAAATCATGATGAAAAAAAGTGGATAAAATTTGCCTATTTGAAACTTCAAGACTTCTGTCCTTTAACAGATATAAAAGCAACAGTCTAAGTGAAGTTCCTGGTAACTGGTGCCTGACAAAGGCTTGTGACCGGTGTGTCATGATGCCCTGAACAGAGCACCTGCCTAGCAAGTGCAGGCCCTGAGTTCAAATCTCAGTACTACCAAAAGAGAGAGAGAGAGAAAGGAAAGGAAGAAAGAAAGGAAGGAAGGAGAGAAAGAAGGGAAGAAGGGAAGGAAGGAATGGAAAGAGGGAGGGAGGGAGGGAAGAAAAAGACAGCCTGGTAGGAAAATGGACAAATGCAAACCACAGATTATTTGTAAGGTGAAAAGGTTTTCATATCCAGGTAAGTGACACGTTATAAAATAATTCAAGTAATTCTGTGGCTGGTGGAGTGGCTTAAGTGGTAGAATACCTGCCTAGCAAGCGTGAGGCTCAGAGTTCAAACCCCAGGGCCACCAAAAGAGAAGAAAAGAAATCAAGTAGTCCCTGTTCCATTGAGGCAGAGACACAAGCTTTCAGAGATGGACAGTCACCCAGAGACCATCAGAACCTTGCTGTCTGGTAGCCTTCTCAACTGCCCTCCGCTACAGCCTTCATGGCAAATTGTTACAGGAACAAATGGCCAAGACGAGGATGAGCCGGAAACCTGCTGTCTAGAGGGAGGACTTCCTCAATCCCATGAACAGAGAACTTGACGAGGAACCAAGGAAACTGCACCTACCTTCCTGCCCTGTCCCTTGGAGCAAGTCATCTAAACTCTTTGGCCTGCAAGAGGATTTGAACTCAGGGCCTTGAGCTTGCCAGGCAGGTGCTCTACCACTTGAGCTACACCCCAAGCCCTTTCCTTATTATCTTTTTATCTCCCCCATCACATTAATCCACCAGACATGCATAAGAAGCAGAAATACTGGAGAAATGGCAAACAGAATTGGTTATTTCCTTGTGTTTTTACCTTACTAACTGAAGCAGATCAGAAATAACTTCGACGTTCACAGGGTTTGTACTGAACATTGGTTTAATTATTGAGAGGGGTTTTTTTTGGTGGTAAACTCAGAATGACCCATTAAATTAAAAGAAACACAGAGAAATGTCTAGACTTACGTACCGGCAAGGTTAGCCTGACAGCAGATCGGTACATCCTATCCACGTTGAGGTTGGGCCGAAACAGTCGAATTCTGTTATCGACTCCTCGAAATGCCTTCAAACCCTCAAGTAACTGAAGATAAAAGAGAACAAAATGTTAGAGGTAACTGACTGAAACAACCCACGTTCAAAGACCGACTTCTTGATGGGCTCTCATCTCCTTGGTCATGTAAGGCAGTTGACACTGACCTCGACACAAAGTGATTACATTGGTGGACAGACTGGTCACAGTAACAGTCCTCGTGCTGGCAGAACCTGGTGGAATGAGGTCATCCTCTACTTATTACCAGGAGCTACAATGCTAAACAGCACATCAAGGGAGGGGGGGAGAGGACACTGTCAATCACGTACTAAGGTCAAGCCTTCAGAAGACTGAAACCAAAGGCCAGCAGCACCTGACCCCTCAGAGGTACCCACGTGTCCTTTCACCTAAATTGGTTCAGCCACAGTCTAGGTAGCTGATAACCGGGTTGTGAGCAGAGCTGGCTCAGCCCCCAAGTCACAAAAAGCAGGCAGCTCAAGACTGCTACATCAAGGTTGTGTCACCTTCTGCAGGAAGAGCTGGCCCGGACCAACAACTGAGGAAAGAGAAAACCCGTGCATGTGCAGAGGGAAATTCTAACAGCAGCTCTCTAAGTAACTGACAGAACCAACATGTTAACCAACATGTTAAGGGCATGGAAGAGCTGAGCAACAGAGAGCAAACCCTCATCCTACCACATGTACAAGACACAATGTCACTCATTTCCAACACAAGGTAACCCAGAAATCAATGGCAAAAATTTAATCAAGAAATAGCTACACTACCAGCTACCCCACAGATCAAAGGAAATGTAATGGCAATTCCAAAACACACTGAATTGAGTGTTAATGAAAAGCCAGGCCTTCAGAGACGCATCGCCTACCATCTTACATGTGTGGCCTCAGATATTTCAAACACATAACTGACTCAGGACCCACATCCAAAGTAGACGAAACGCTTCTGTAAACTGAAAAGACAGCACAACAGAAAAATGAGCTATTTTACTTCGGATAAGATTCCCAGTGTCCGACTGCTTCAGAGAAGGTAAGACCACACTGATACTATTACACTACGTTGGCAAAAGAAAAAAAAGTAATCCACTGTACTAAGAGGTGACAAGGCTGTGAGACAATAAAAACTCATATTCATGGTCGTTGGCTATAAAAACCAGTAAAAGCACTGTGGAAACAATTTCTGCCTGTCTTTCAAAACTTAAGACATAGCCTGTGACCTCAGGACATAATCCTATAACCTCAGAACATATCCTATGACCTCAGGACATATCCTATGACCAGCTACATCCTGTAGCAGCGATTCTCAAAGCTTTCGGGCTCAGGATATCTGTAAAAATTATGAAGCCCTCAACAAGCTTTTATTTATGTGATTATCCTATCAGTATATACCATATTAGAGATATATGGTGTGAAATTCTAAATTTATTTATTCCTTTATGATTGTAAAGCAAGACATGATAACATATTTTAATGAACTATCACCATATTTTCCAAAAGGCTTAGGGATGATTTCAGACCTTTAAAATTTGGCCTAACAGAAAATACCTAGATTGTCCTCTCCCTCTGCATTCAGTCTCTTGCAACACTGCAACACGTCACTTTGGTGGCAGTGCAAAACTTCTGACAGCTTTGCAGCTCACTGCTCATGTCCTTCTATACCTCATCAAATCTTGACTGGTGTGCTCCTTCTTAAAGGTCAGGTGCACTGTGGGATCTGACACCATTTCGATGAGGTGTGCATTCTCTTCATGTATCGATGCACTGCTCTGTCAGAGTTTGATCCAGATGGAAGCGATGGGAGGGGTGTGTCGTGCTAACTGATTTTATTACTAGGAACTGGCCAGTGTGCCTCTGGACACTGGCTCCGCCAGCCTGAAGCCTGCAAGGCAGGCAGGAAGGGAATATCAGAAGCAGGCTAGAGCACCCCTCCCTCTCACCCCTCATGGCCCTGAGTTGTGGCTTATCTGCACTTGACAGTCCTAGTAAGAGAGATCAAGAAAACAGGGCAACTGTGGTCTACAGCTGGCTACTGTCAGTCTCTCCTCAAGCAAGGTTCCCAAGGTCAGGCTTCCCCAGAATAATCCGTCTTTTGATTTCCTTTAAATCAACTGATTAGGGATTTTAATTGCATGTGCAAAATTCCTTCGTGACAGCTCATAGGTTAGTCTTTGACTGAGTAGCTGGGAGAAGGTGTGTTCATACAGTGACCTTCCTTCCCTTCCTCCCCTGCCAGGCTTTCTCAAGAGTATTCCTGTAGTCCCTTTTCACCAGAACATAGAAATAAAGGTCTGGGACTAGCTCTGAATGGCCCGGTTGACACCTCAAAATGTGCTCAGAGTCTACTTGCCTGTTGAAGAGACCCATTTGGGCCCTTGGTCCCTTCCAGAAAACTCTTAACTAAGTATGTTCTTCCACAGAATCCCTGCCCAAGTGGGCCTGATTCCATTTTGGAGGCCTCGATAGGCTTCCTCGGATTTATCCTCCCAAGAGTGGACAGCACCACTGCCAGGCCCACCCCTAAGTGGAAGGAATGGCCCAGGCCATCTGTACACAGGTGTGTAGGTGTTTTCATACACACATTCAGTGCCCCTGGTGGGACCCAACAGAGCTGGGCTAGGAAGAGATAGAGAGGGCGGACCATGGGGTCCCTTTATTTACGTCCCAGACCCACAAATGTTAGGGTTGGTGTTGCCTGGACAGATCTTATACAGTGAGCTCAAATACCAGCAGTGTGCCTCAGATGCACTAAATGTAATCCCATTTGCACAAAGTTCAAACAGAAGCAAGACCGTAGTATTAAAGAGACACACGCCGTAAAGAAAACCAATGAAGAGTCAGGCTACCGGTAAGCAGAGGAAGACTCAGGTTCTTGACCAGCATGGACCCTGTGAGGACAGCAACCATGTTCACGTGTTATGTTTCTTTACCTGGATGGGATGGGACTGTAGGAGCACTCACTTACTAGCACGGAGTACTACTTACATCTTAATCCATTTGTCAGTTGGGTTTCTTTCACTAAATGTTTATTTTAACTTGAAAATAAAGCACCTAATATCATCCCTTCACTTTCTTTTATGCTCCCTGCCCACACGTGACATGACTTTTCTCCATGTTTGAAATGTCCCCATGTTTACCTCTTTAAAAAGCCCTTCTTGCCAAGTGCCTGTGGCTCACGCCTACAATCCTAGCTACTCAGGAGGCGAGATCGGGAGGATCGAGGTTTGAAGCCAGCCATGGCAAATAGTTTTTGAGACTCTATCTCAAGAAACCCTTCACAAAAATAGGGCTGACAGAGCGGCTCAAGGTGAAGGCCCTGAGTTCAATCCCCAGTACCACAAATAAAAAAGCCCTTCTTACAGTAACAGAAACTATATGCAGCTATAGCTTCCAAAATACAACCAGGTTAACACCCAAAAATGTGATGCCCCGTGCTGGTGTGTGAGAAACAGCCACACCCAGGAAAAGCCTGACCATCACGGAGATGCTCCGACCACAGCACTGAGAAGAGATTCTTTGAAATAAAGTGTCTGCTGGACATTCTTTGGGAAAGGACAGGAGAGGGAGAAGGAGAAGGAGAGAGACAGAGAGAGACAGAGAGAGAGAGAGGAACCAAGGGAAAGAGAAAGGAGGGAGGGAGGAAGGGAAAGAAGAGAGAGAGAGAGAGAGAGAGAGATGCTAGGGAGAAAAGACAAGGAAGGTCATGGCTGGTGTGCTGCCACCCTACCTCTAGGATCTGCACAGTCCTGGCACATGGGTGACACTCAATATTCCCTGAACAAGTGAACGAGAAGAGACATGACTATGCCTGTTGAGAAAACCCAAGGACCCACAGCTAACTTTCTGCACAAGGCAATCACGTGTTCAAAGTTCCTGTGACACTAATATCCTAGCCGACCTGTGAAATCTGAAAAGCCACATCTGCCACCCAAAGAGGAAACCAAATGTACCTCAGTATCTCCCCATCCACCTCTGGATTTTGCAGAAATCACCACACAGTATTTCCACTGCCACTCGTCCTTGTGGAAACTCGACATTCCTCATCTGCTGAACTTGAGCACGCCTGTGTGACCGCCCTGACTTAACAGAGTGCGGCAGAAGTAACACTGAGATTTTAGGAAACAATAGGGCTCCCACGGCAGAAGCATGGCCCTGGAGCTCTAGCTCAGCAAGTATAAGAGCCTGGCTCCTCTCATGCTACACAGTATGCAGAGAAAGAGCCAGCCTGCAACAGCTCCAGCTCCCAGCCCCAACCTCTGCGTTCCCAGCCCAAGTGCCAGTCATATGGGATCAGCCTCCGAGCCACCACAATCCAGCCACCACAGAGAGACCCCAAGCAATGCCACTTAGTGGTCATAGACCACCCAGAAACATGAAAGAGAACTGATTAAGAATGAAGCCTAGTGTTTTAAATCACAGAGACAGACACCCATACAACACAAATTCCAATCTCCGGTTCCTTTCTTGGTGGTAGTACTGGGATTTGAACTCAAGGCCTGTACTTGCAGATATTCTACCACTTGAGCCACGCCCCCAGCCCTTTCTTTTTTTTCCTTGCTTTCATTATTTTTCAAATAGGGTCTTGGTTTTATGCCCTAGCAAGCCTGGACTATGATCCTCCTATTGACACTTTGTGTAGCTGGGATGACAGGCACTTGCCACTATACCAAGCAGTTGGTTGAGATGGAGTCTTACCAACTTTTTTTGCCCAGTGTTAGCCCTGAAACATGATCCTCCTGATCTCTGTTTCCCAAGTAGCTAGGACTAGAGGCATGAGCCACCATGCTGGGCTCACATTCCAGTTTTTAATAAAGACACTACAGAGACGATTTATGACTTTGACATAAGACAGAATTACAGTAAGCTGAGGGCTTTGTTTTTCTTTTGCAGGGCTGGGGATCAAACTCAGGGCTTCACACATGCTAAGCAAATGCTCTGCTACTCAGTACAATCCCAGCCCAAGATTTGTTTTTAACTATCCTGAAAACTAAACTCTAACTTGGCTAAAATAATCAAACTAGAATTCCAACTTATCTAAATAGATTCCCAAAGATTGTCAAAAACCAATGACCACCAAAATCTGTTTTAACTTTCAAAAATGATATTAATCCTTTCTAATTTACTCCCTACAGGCAGTATTTCTCAGAATGTGCTTCCTAAAATAGCAAAATTAATATGACTTCAAGACTCGTTAAAAGCCAGCACTGGTGGTTCACACCTGTAGTCCTAGCTACTTGGGAGGCTGAGATTGGGAGGATCACAGTTCAAGACCAGCCAAGGCAAATAGTTTGAGACCCTTCCCCCATCTCTAAAATAAATAGAGCAAAATGGACTGGAGGTGTGGCCCAAGTGGTAGAGTGCCTGCTTTGCAAGAGCAAAGCCTTGAGTCTAAGTTCAAATCCCAGTTCCACCAAAAAAAACAAAAAAAGAAAAAGAAAAAAACTACTTGGAAATCATAAAGGCATGAGAGGAGCTCAGTGATTCGATTCTGGTGTATGCTCAGTGTGAAATGTGAGAGCCAGTACCCTAGGCTTGACCACACGCTCACACACCTTCTTCCCAGCTAAAATCAATGTCATCTCTGTCCTTGTCCCCTAGGGCACAGCATGGGCCTGGCATGCAGAAAGAAAGAACTCATGAGTTGAAACAGGGACAGCTGGGGACGGAAGTTGAGAGTGCTAAATTCAACATTTTGTGGATTACAGATGGGCAGTATCCAGTGTTTCTAAAATTACTGGAGTTTACAATTGTGAACAAGCCGATTAAGACTGCTATGAATTTCAACACTTAGATCGAGGGTTGTGTAACAGAACAGCTCCACATCTGAGCCCTGATTCTGCCCTGTGATCTTGGGCCAGGAATAACCTTTTCTCATCAGCTGCTCCTGTGGAAGGGGGATCAGAGCCACAGGTAGGGTCTCACCCTGCACCAGGCTATGTGCTTGAATGAGATGCCTGATTTATACTGGCAAGAACACTAGGTGGTGGATTCCATCACTCGCTCAATGTTGTAAGGAGAAAATTAATCTACAAATGATTTAATTCCCCAGGACAAAGAAGCACCCAAGGTAGAATTTGAGCCTGCAAGTTCAGTTCATCTCCAGACCTTGTCCACCCCTTCTCACTTCAGGTCAGCGGATAAGATGACCTGTGGTAGGTAACACACGGTACAAGCGGAAATTCAATACGAAAGAAGTTCTTTTATCACTAGAGCTGTTTCTATTTTACAGTCATCATCTTTTAGTCCTTTATTGGAGAGATCATTGTTTATTTCCACTTCCCTCGATTTTCTGGGAAAGACATCCAACACATTAAAAAGGAATCAAATTAACGTGGAGTCAAGACTAAAGGGAGTTTGTTGTTCATCTGGTTTAACTGTGCAATCTCAGAAGCACCAGGGAATGAATTCCCTAAACGTTTCATGCTCATAAATGTTCCAACTCATGTCTGAAGGACATTTAGTGACATGTCCCCTCACACATGTAATCACTGCAAGATTACTGAGTTTCCTGGACCACGATAAAAAATTCCTTCTAAGTAACAGTTGCTCAGATTCAAATGGCTATTATTGATATTAATGATATTTTCCCTTGCATTTTGTTTCAAAGTCTGTCGACTTTATGTGTTAAAATTTGAATTTATTTTTCAATTGACTTATTGATTTAAGCAAAAACAGTTCTTTCCAAGTTTCTTTGTTCTCCTATTCCATAAAAAAAGGCTCCTTTGTCTTAAAATGCCAAAAACAGACAAACAAAAACCCTGCACTTAGCATTAAGATCTAACCATAACGCTGTCCTGACAGAATCTGAGAGGGAACTTGGTGAAATGCCAACAGGCTGGGCTTTCTGATTTCTGATTTTCTTACAACTGACCATTCTATCTGTTCTAAATGATTTTTATCAACATCACAGAAAATTTAAGATGACATGTCACATTAGTTCTTAAGACTCGCTCTCAATGTCTACCAGGTACAATCTGAAGACATTTCTGACTGCCACTGTAAACACAACTCACAAGTTACCTTAGCAAGGAGTTACTTGTTACCCTTGGGGACACTGGTGTAGGATGTCACCCTCATTACCAGTCCTTACCTCCACGGCATAGTGCAGAGCTGAGGAGCCGGGGTGCAGGGACAGGTTCTGGAATGGCTTGATGTGGGGCTTCTCCCACCCGGCCTCCAAGGACCACTCCACCGTCAGCATGTGGTCCGTGAACGTGGCTCCAAACACCAGCGTGCCTGGGTCTGGTTTTTCCTTTAAAACAGTGGCTGGTGTGATGATTAGATCTTTAGCCTGAGGGTGAAAAATAAACACTGTTAAAGAAAAGCAACTGGCCACAGGACACACAGGACAAAAGTGACATCGCTTGACGTCCACAGCTTAGCACCTAACAGAAATTTAAGAGGATGTGAGCCAAACAGACCGTGTGTTCTGAATGCAGTCAGTTGTTCAAAAATCTCTGCAAAGCCACTGCCTGGCGAAGCACCACAGCAAAGTCTAGTGATATTTGCAAACCCGAACCTAGAAGCAGGGCGACATGGTGGGCAGAGCAGGAGAGGGGCCCTTCTTCACTCCCAACTCAGTGCTCAGTGCGAGCTTGGGAAAGGCCAGGGTGTCTCCCACAAGACACACAGCAGCACTAGGGAAGCCTTGTCACTCTCCACGAGTGTCATTAGGGACCTGAGTCCTCTACCTGCCAACGATGATTCTGCAACCCCAAAGAATCCTTAGCGTCGCCCATCAAACCCGCTGGGGGCAGCGTAGAAGAAATGACCAAGCTGAAGCAAAGGTTTTCCTTGAAAACAGACACACAGAGCGTGAACTGAGACACAAATCCTGTTTCTTCAGGAGGAAACTGTGGGCAGAAGTCCCTTACAAAGGGCCAAATAAAATTGCCATAACACCACTGCTTGCTGCAGAATGCCAAAAACTAAAGGGGGAAAAGTTTCTGGCCAGCTGAAAACCAGCATGGGTTCATCCTGTTACCTGGCTGTGAGGGGTGTCAAGTTGTACCTTTTTTGTGTTCAGGACATGGGGTCACTGTGTGGTCCAGGCTGGCCCCCTCCTCCTGGCCTCCAGCAATCCTCCCACCTCAGCCTCCTGAGTAGCCAGGACAACAGGTGTGTGCCACTGTGCCCAGGGCTTCTACTTTTTCAGAGGGGTAGGATGGTGCAGAGGATTGAACCCAGGACCTTATGCATGCTAGGCAGATGCTCTACCACTGAGCCACACCCCAGCCCTTCCTTCTACTTGCCTTCCTACACAGAAATGCTCATTTTCTCCAAATCACATGCAGAACCCCAAGGCTGGAGTGGAGCACAGCACATGCTTAGCAGGCATGGGGCCCTGGCTTGTTCCTCAGCACCACAAAACAAATCCCCAAGCATGTGGACCTCTGCTGTCACCATTCAGAGCCTCCCACCTGCGTGCTCACAGCTCACCCCCACCCCTCGCTCCTCTCTGCAGGGCTGATGTCTTTGGCTGACTTCCCTCATGAATGCAAACTTCCTCATTAACACTGCAGGGTGAAGTGAGTGAGCTTCTACATCACACTTCTGATGACACCTGCAGCCCCACAGTGTTCTTACATGGTGAAGCCCCTTGGATTTTCCTTTTTGTAGCGACAGGGAGGATCCTGTGCTAGTGAATTCTGAAATCCCATCAGTTGTGCAAGAGCAATGCAATGCAAAATCTCTTTTCTTAAGACGACTAGTAAAAAGGGTCTTAGTAAAAGCAGGGGTGAAGACACAGAACAGAAAGCATGGGTGTGGGACTGAAGTAGAGGCTGAGCTGTCCGTGCTTACTGGACTCTGGGTGCGTCTCAAACACTGCAAAGGCCACAGACCTTGTCACCTTGAGCCACTCCACTAGCTCTATTTTTGTGATGGGTTTTTTCGAGATAGGGTCTTGTGAACTATTTACCCTGGTTGGCTTTGAACCTCGATCCTCCTGATGATCTCTGCCTCTTGAGTGGTTATGGGTACAGGTGTGAGCCACCAGCACCCGGCTTGGCTTTTTTTTTTTTTTTATCAATGATAGAATCAATAATGTCCACTGTTCTTCAAACAGAACATAGGAAGAAGTGGCTCAAATGGTAGAGTGCCTGCTTTGCAAGCATGAAGCCATGAGTTCAAACCCACCAAAAAACAAAAAGTAACAGAGAAGTTCCCCCATTCACAGCTGCTACTTCCTAAATAGCTCCCACTCATAGTTAATCAACCATTCCTCCACCGACTCAGAGAAGCTGAC